>NC_136413.1:38980000-40180000 GCF_051521515.1 Lactuca serriola | reverse complement strand
CAGCATCACCACCTTCTCATGAACCCAACAATAAAGACCAACGAGAAGTTGAAAAGTATAATTACTTCAGTACCCCTGATTTATCAGGACGAGTTACCCCTGGAGTTTTTCGGCAGTATAAATATTATCTTGGAAGGTAATATTCTTTTTAAATCTTGATTTTTTTTTTTTGGAATAAGGAATTATGATTTTGTTTTATAGGGTTGCTAAACAGCGAATGAGAGATGCTAGAGTACAAGCTGCAGATTATTTAATTCTTTTGCTAGCGGGAGCTTGCTTAGGAACTATGGCTGAAGTGAGTGACGTGTCATTTGGATATACTGGCTATCAATATACCGTTATTGCTGTTTGTAAGTGCAAAAAAGGAAATATTTAAAATAAACTTGTTACTTATGGTAAATGATTAAGTGTAAAATTTTGATGTGTGATTTCAGCTTTGTTATGCATGATTGGAGCTTTGAGAACATTTTCACAGGATAAATTACAATTCAAGAGGGAAAGCGCTAGTGGGATGAAAAGTTTATCTTATTTTATGGCGAAAGATACGATGGATCTTTTGAATATAGTCATGAAGCCTTTAGTTTATCTTTGCATGTTCTATTTTTTCAGCTATCCAAGATCAAGCTTTGTGTCAAATTATTTAGTTCTTTTGTGCCTTGTATACTGTGTGACTGGCATATCGTATACCCTTGCCATTTCTCTCGAATTTAGCCAAGCACAATTGGTATGTCAACTTTGAAAATACTAAAAGTGTATTTTTATAGGGTCCAAATCATTAAAGAAATCAAATATGTGAGGGGACCATTAAACTCAATCTCGGCCCTTGAATGAAAACAATCAATGGTCGAGATTACAAAGTGTTTAGGCGGTTAAAGGTTGTTACAAAGCAGTTGGTCTGCTATAAATCACGGCCATTGGATGAATTTCATCCAATGGCCGTAATTAAATCCCTCACAAATATGAGTTCTCTGTAGAGAACTCAAATTTTTGAGGGAACTAGGAAACTCAATCACGGCCCTTGGATCAAATTCATCTAACGACTTTGATTTGTAGTTGGCCAACCGCTTTGTAACAACTTGTAACTGCCAAATCACATTGTAATCTCTGCCGTTGATTGTTTTCATCCTAGGGTTGAGATTGAGTTCCGTGGTTCACTCACAAATTTGAGGTCTCTAATGATTATGACACCTAGTTTATATTAACATATGGAATTAACTAATAATGTTTTTTTTTTTTTTTTTTTTTTTTATCTCATCAGTGGTCTGTGCTACTTCCTGTTGTTTTGACTCTGGTGGCAAATCAGGACAAAAAGTCATTTGCTTCATTGGTGGCAAAATTTGTGTTCCCCAGGTGGGCATTGGAAGCATTTGTTGTTGCAAACTCAAAAGAGTATGTTCTCTAGCTGTTTCCTTGTAAGATAACTTGCTCTGAGTAGTTTCAAAAACAACTTTTTTGAAATAAAAATTGGAATTTAATAAGTGATGATTATTGACAGCAGAGAATTCTGATAATTTATGTGGATTTTCACTTTTCAGGTACAATGGTGTTTGGTTATTGACACGTTGTGCTGCATTGAAGAAATTTGATTTTGATATTCATAATTCGAAGAAATGTCTTTGGTATCTTGTTGGAACGGGAGTAGGTTGTCGGGTTATAGCTTTTGTATGTTTGTTGACTAGGTCAAAGTAGTCAAAATGTAAACCAAGAAGTCAATCATCAAGCCAAAATAGTTTGAGTCATTTAGAATGATGTTTTTCTATTGATAAACGGAGCAATTGAGCAAAAGATACAACCCGTTGAAGTTTTGAAGCATTGGTAGCCTTTTTTTTTTTTATTATTTATTATTTATTTTTTTATTTTCTTTTAGTTGTTATTTGGACAAATGCTACGTCATTTAGATTCCTTTGTCTTCATGGCTCATTTGGATCCTATAAACCAAAAGGAATCGTGTGAATGAAACCCATTTTGTATGATTGAAAGGTTTGGTTTGGTTCTTTTTTTTTGGTAGTCTGAACATGCTTGATAAAAGGATTTATTAATGTTGTTTGCTCATGCCACTGTCACCGAAGTGTCTCTTTATGTAATTCGATATCCGAATACTCAATGACATTGTTGTAAACGAACTAAACATTCAACAAACTATTTGTGATCCATTCGGCGGGAAATTCGTTTATTTAATTAATGAAAAAACATGAACACGATTGTTTGTTCATTTAGTTAAGCGAAGGAACAAGAACATTGGTGTTGTTCATTCATTTACGTTCCTTTATATTTGTTTGCTTATGTTCGTTTAGGTCTCTCTCTCTCTCTCTCTCTTTATATATATATATATATATATATATATATATATATATATATATATATATATGTATATAAATAAAATCAAAAGTAATGACCTGAGGGTTTATAATACTATAATAGAGTAACATGTACCATATAATCACAATGTACCTATAATCCCAAAAATTCAGCATAAGGGCATTTTAGTCAATCAACCTATATTAAAAAAAGAAAATTTTGGATTTTTAGGGATAATTAGTTCCATTATTTTTAAAAATATGAATATTTTAAATTAATTCAAATTTAAAAATCCGATTTTATTCTGTCAAAATGACAGAATGCCAACTATAAACTAGCAAATATATTTTTGATTTTATTCTTGCAGAATATATTTCCAATGCACATATTTTTGATAATTAACATGATTTAAGAATTCTAGATATTATTCATATACATCCAAGTTGGGTATATGATTTTATTATCAATACACATCCGGAATAAATTACAAATTCATACATATTCTTTACATATTTACATTTTAATATAGTTATACATATTCTAACAGAATATCCACTTGATCTTTGCATATATACTTGTTGTTGAACTCGATTCCAAATATTTCTCTTGTATGATCAATATTGAATTCCTTCTCCATGCAATTCTTAAAGAATAAGATACATTACTCGTTAGTATTACCCGTTAAACAAATATACTTGTTGTTAACAAACATTATCAAAGACATTTTAACAGAATGCATTTATATAAATAAATTCTGACAGAATACATTACAAAATGTACTTAAATAACATTCTTTTGTGAATTCTTTTACGAATAATAGGCATCAAATCGATGAGTGTTACTAACGTCATTCTAAAGGAATATTGTGTTTTCTCATTCCAAAAGAATTTGCAAGTTCGAATACACCAAAATAACATAACTATACTTATTAATTTCAATTCTAAAAGAATATTTCATTTATGTTTGTTGCTTAAACTTCAATTCCTTAAAAATTTCTTACAGAATATTATCTACTTTACTTCTAACAGAATATTTCAACACAAGTATAAACATGTTATTGTATTTCTAACAAAATAGTATGTAGTTTAGCTTAACATATTTTAACAAAATCTTCCTAACAAGTCCAACATATCAAACTTACCTGATTTACACAAAAACCTTCTCTTTTTGACATTATATCAAACACTTGGATGACATGTTTTATTACCAACATTGAAACGATGCAACAGTACAAGCAACATTCAAAAGCATTGATAACATAAAAAATTGATTCTTGATTCTCGTTCACTTCCAAAATCACAACTAGTATATAGAAAAATTGAGTGCAATTCATGCTAAAAAGATAAAAGAATGGAGCTTAATCGGCAAGTGTTACTAACCTTAATCACGAACACAAAACCCTTGGATGATTTCAACAACATCAAAAGAAATCGATGGATTTTAAAGACTTGATATCTCTTATCTCTCGCCATGTTTACTTGCTCGTATTTGGTTATAGATACGTACTAACCATAGTTCGATGAGCATTCAAATTAGATTTCAAAAAGGAACTATTTTAATTGAAGAAAGAGATGAAAGATGGTCGATTGTAAAATCAAAAATTAGAAATTGAGTTCAAGAACATACTAGGGCTATGATGTTGGTGTACGACGGCAACTATAGATCGATTTCAGTGATGGAATACGAAGTCGACGATGGAGAGGGAGGAAGAAGAAGATACGGCAGTGGCAAGATGAAGGATACAGAGGTATGTCTGCGAATGGTCGATGGTTATAAAGAAGAGATATTAGGTCAACATATATTTATTTTGCTTCTTTAATTGCAAGTGTAAAAAACTAGAAATGCCCTTTTTGATTTAATTAATTATTTAATTATTTGCTAATTTGTGATTGGTGCATTTAGGAGCACAATAATGGCTAGAAACATTTGAACCTAACTCTCTCTCTCTCTCTCTCTCTCTATATATATATATATATATATATATATATATATATATATATATATATATATTGGATTAGTGTCTAAGTCCATAACTATTTTTGTATATACTTGACCCGATGGTGCATGGTCCTTTTGGGTTGCCTTCACCAAAGCAACTTGATAGGATGAATTATGGAGAGAAAGGATTAAATATGATTTATTAATATATTATGAGAATAATATATTAAAGGAGAAATCATATTGTTTAAATTAATATTAGTCAAGAATTAATTGGTAATTAGTTTTATGACTAAAAGAGATTAATTAAACTTAAGGGACTGGAATTGTAATTATAAGATAATTGCAATTTGGGCCATGGATTGCCTTATATTAAGGAGTGGATGAATTCTATGGGAAAGCCCATGAGAAAATCGTCCAAGGCCTTAAGGGAAGGAATCTATGGGTTGCTTAGGGCTTAAGCATCCAATTTAGGGTTTCCTTGTTAGATAACCCTAATAGCCTCTTATATATAGATCCCTTATGACCCAAAAACGTGGCTAAGAATCCTTCTAGGGTTTCACACGTTTTAGGGCAGCCTCCATCCTCTTTCCTCTTCATCCTCTTGCTCTTGGTGTTTGTGAACCATTAGAGGAGTGATATTTGTGACTCTAAGCTTTCTAAAGTCAATACAAGGAGGAATTGGATTGTTATTGCTACATAACAATCAAGGTAATGTCTTAAACCCATTCTTATGTTAATATGATTACTTGTATGCTAGAATTAGGGTTTATAGTCTTGGATAACTTGCATGTACAATAGAGAAACCTAGATCCAAGCATCAGGGTTTATATGAGCACATAGGATGTTCTTATGACCAAAACCCATCAATATAATGTTAGGTCTACAACTAATAATACTATATTGTTTTGACTTAAAACTACATAGTTTTTATCGTATATTTTGCTATAATACATTTATTTATCTATGGTTCTTTGTTTGGATGTTAATGGTCGTTTATCTTTATTTATCATTGTTTTTTCAGTTAGTTTTTATTTTTATTTTTATTTTTATATGTTCGTTCATTTATGTTCATTTATATTTGTTTACATTCATTCATTTAAGTTCGATATATTCACTCTTTTATGTTCGTTTAGCACCTTAATGAACGAACATAAACAAACATGAACAAAGTAATTTCTTAAACAAAAGAACATGAACAAAGAAATTCGTTCGTTTATGCGTTCATGTTCATTTATGTGTTCGGTTAAACTTAATCAAACGAACATGAACAAGCCTTGTTCGTGTTCGTTCGTGTAACATCTAGTTTTCAGTTGTAAGTCTTGTGCTTTGTATTTTTGTGGCTATTGGGATTTTCCCATCACCACGACGTGGTAGGGCTTGAACCACAACGTGATGATCAATTAAACACCACGACTTGGTGATATCCTTTCCACGATGTGGTGGCGACTGGGGCTCAAAACCCTAGATCTTGGGCCCTGGGCACTATTTAAAGGATTTGATGGCTAGAGTTTGTCTACCCTTAACCTCCATCACTCCCCCAAGTCCAAAGATCAACCCTAGCCTCCTTGTAATCACTTTTGAGTTCATTTTGGGATGTTTTCTGGCCTTTGAAAGAAGAAGCGAGGGTTTCTAGTGCAAGGATTCAAACAAGAAACTCATCTCCAACTCCTTGTGCATATTCTCCACTTTTATAAGTCTCCAAGTTCTCATCTTCTGGTTCATTCTTTCTAGATCTAGGAATGGAGCATTTTTTCTTCATGATTGTGTTGGTTTCGGTGGACGGTTTCAATAAAGTTGGTAACTTTATTAATCATTGAGGTCCCACGGATGTTATACGCTTTAGATATGGACTTCTCTATGTAGTTTTGTTTTCATGCATGGGATTTTGACCCTATTTCTCTCATTTTTACCTAGTTTGGGTGCATGACATGCATTGGACACACATGTCCACAAAGTAAGGATTTTTAGCTTTAGAGAGCAAAGAAGCTTTCTGGAAAGTATGAGTGTTAGGATTAATGGATTAGGACCTTAATCTATTAAGCTGTTTTGGCCGGTTACCACAACGTGGTGTGTAGCTCGCCACAACATGGTGGCAGGTTTCATCCACCACCGTTTTGTCATGTGGCTGCCATTGCACGGTTAGTGGATGACCACATCGTGATGGCTGACCGTTGAATTTACCATTGACTATTTGACCAAGTTGACTTTTGGTCAAATTGTTAGTTTTTATTAGTAGACTAAGGTTTGGCCTTCTGTGATTCTTTGGGTGATGTGTAGCACCAACCTTTTGATCTTACATACAGTGGTGTAGTGTACTTTGATAGAGAGGCAAGTCTTCATATTATACTATGTAGGACACTAGGTGTCATTGTATGTTTGTCTACCTTTTTGACTTGCATGAAAGATGATGGTTGAATCATGGCAGGAAAGTGTAACACCCGCAAGATAGGGCAAGATGATTAAAGTATAATAGGATAATTATTCGTCACGACGATAAATAGATGTTTTTGATAGAAGATTATTTAGGATAAATAATCTAAACGAAAGTCGTAGAAATCGTAAAAGTGAACCGGTGCATATAAAGAACGCCCAAACATGACTTCGTGAGAAGAAGTTATGATTTTTTGAAAGTTTTAGTGTAACAGTGTGCGATGTAGAACCGCTCTAATTTTTTTTCTCAAAATACTCAGTGTATTTGAGTGGCTTTCTTATTTCAAAATATTCACAACTTAAATACTTAGTGTATTTACAAGGCTCAGAACAACCATACAACTTAAATACTTAGTGTATTTATAAGGCTTAGAAAAGCCATACAACTTAAATACTTGGTGTATTTACAAGGCTCAGAACAACCATACAACTTAAATACTTAGTGTATTTACAAGGCTTAGAACAACCATACAACTTAAATGCTTAGTGTATTTACGAGGCTCCAAATAATAATTAAATTTAAAATACTCAGTGTATTGATACAGATCAGAATAGCAATCAAATCAAAATACTTAGTGTATTTACGAGGTTAAAATGCCATCGCAGCAGGCACATTAGTCGGTAACCCCTTGCGCCCAGCAGATCACCCAACAATAGAAAACAAGGGTCGAAACAAAAACATGCACCTAAGACAAAATTGATTAAGAACAAACATAGAAAGTACCATTCATATTGAAAAAGACAAAGAGTTATTATAGACAAGGCTAGGAAGGCCACCAATATCAAGCATTAACAAGACACACGACAACAAGTTACAAAGCTTCAAGTTTTTTTCACACCCTTAAGGGGCAGCACACAGTACGTAAAGTGCCTCAAGAACTAACCGGGCCAGCATTACTAACATCGCTTCTTGCCACCGCACCACCATCGTCATCCGCGGCAGCACCACCAACATCGCTTCTTGCCACTGCACCATCATCATCATCATCCATGCCACCAACACTAACATCGTTTCTTACCACCACACTACCATCATCATCACCATCACCGCTGCTAACATTGCTTCTGCCGTCACCACTAACTCCACCAACTAGCATACCATCACCCTCCTCTAGAACACAAAGTTGTCACATACCCTCCATGTCTAAAATCCCTAGGCCTAGGAGAGATGCATGATCCATAGTGGCAAACGCAAGAAGGGCATCGTTAAGGCTCGTAGTATGGCTAGACCGGGAGCCACTGTCATTTGGGTCATAGGAGCCGAAATCCACCTCAACTTTCAATAGTTACGCCCAGACTCCTCTCCAGCGACAAAAGTCACATGCATGATCCGGCTCACCGCGCCAATAAACTCTAGATGTTAAATCAGCTTGTCCATAATGCGTACAACCCCCACTCGTAATAGCCAATCCCAGTCACGTTGAGCGACCTCTACCTCAACTCGGACCCCCGCAATGAGTTTGTCCCGATCACAAACATCACGTTCCAGACTCTCGTTTTGAATCATGAGCCCTTCATTGGCCTGGGTCAGGGAATCTACCGTGGCTTCCAGGGCGGGTTGAATCTCTTCCGTATTAGCTTTCTTAGAAACAAGTAGAGCACACCTCTGCTCAAAAACCGCAAACATCATTTTCAAGCTCACCAATTCGACGCCTCAGGCTGGCCTCCTGGGCACCATAGCATGTGTGGGCAGGTTCCATCTCATTGAGTAGTTGGATTTGGTAGGTACCAGCGACAAGATAGAACATAGCTTGGGCAGCAACGTAAGACATATTATGACACAATGCCGGGCTACTCGTAGCCTCATTTTTCAAACCCCTGAGCAGGAACAAAGACATTAGAACCAGAACCACTCCCAGGGACCCCTTCGTGAGGTGGAGTTTGATGCAGCTCAACACCCCTAGAACCCCCAGGGGGAGAAAGCTCAGAAGAAGATTGCGGGATAGACTGAATAGGAACTATGGGCTGCTTGATTGCCCCTCGATCCCCTTCGGATTGTTGAGCGTTGTCATCAGGTACCACACCAAATACCACCGGAGTAGAGGAGATCGAGTTTAATAAACGAGTAAAGTTGCGTATCGATTGAACCCGCCTCCCGATGTTAAAAACATCGATGGAGGTCTCCCCTATAGCTAAAACAACTTTCCTCTTAGCAATGGCCTGCCAGACGTCAGAAATGATGCCATCTTTGCTATCCTCAACCACCTCGGTATGGCCAGAGATAGCAGTGGAAGATAGAACAACCGTCGAGATAATTCGGGCAGTCAAAGGCGGTTCCCCGACGGACGCCGAAGATCCCTCCACAATCGGTGATACTGGAGAAGCAATCAAGGTGAGCCGATCAGCCCAACGAGGTGGGGGAATCATCTCAACCAGATCAGTTTCCTGGTGCTCTAGTTTCCTCGATACGGTTTCCGTAAAACCTCATCCATCGAGATAGGGGATTCAACGCCTGTCAAAGCAAAGGCAAGTCATAAACAAAAACAACCAAGTAGAAAATTCCACCACACTTTCCAAAAAAGGGGGGGGGGAGGGAGAAGGAAGAATAATCGAACTACTAACCATTAATAACAGTATAGAAGATGAGAAATTTCCCCCAACGCCTCCAAGAAGGGCTCATACCGACATCAGCAAGCAAAACCTCAGAATACTCTTCAGGTGTAACTTGATTACTCCTTAAGAGATCAGTGATGGCTTTGTTGTGAGGATATAATTCAGGAGCAACATCAACAAAGTTGTTTGCTTGATACCACCCATTGCCAACTAGATCACAATTAACCCACAACCACTTATCTTGCCAGTTCTTAGGAGTTTTACCATCAGGAACAAAGGTATGCCCTGCTCGATGAACAGAGAAAGTATATTTGTTGCTAGTAGCACAAACCTGAAGAAATACTTGAAGACAAAGTAATCGGGAAGCATCCCATTGGCTCGACAGATCACCTCGAATGCCACTACCTTATTAACAACATTCGGAGTGAGCATTTGGATGCTGCACCCATTTTTCAGAAAAATCTCATGCTGAAAGTCAGTGAGAGGAAGGCGTAGACCGGAGTCAAGGGTCTTCAAATAGACACCCACCTTTCCTGGTGGAGGAGATAAAATCATCGACTTCTGTGCCAGAAACTCAACTCCATCTGTCGGGGAAAGGCCATAAGTATCAACGAGAAGCATGAAGTCGGCCTCAGACGGAATAGCATCGGATTAAGTAGCCATGAAACCAAGAAAAAACCCTAGAAGAAGAAGGAAGAGAGAAGAGAAAGAAATGGCATGAATAAGGAACACCTTTGACTTTATAAAGAATACGGAAATGTGGGATATTCAAAATCCCTGATGTGATGATGTAACTGACTGCCATAATGGGCAGTCACGTCGCCGTAAAAATCAAAGTGACGAGTGAACCAGAGCTTCACACGTATACCAAGAAGTTAAGTCCAGAAGATCATAGCTAGTCTAGCAACGCTATGACTACTGACCGTGCCAGAGAATGCCCCAAGGCATGACGTGCCCGACAGGCTAATGTCGCGACCCAAAAATCCAAGGTAAAATTTTAATTTTCAATATAATTAAAACACGGTAATAAATTTATTCAGGACATTGAAAAGCATTTCAATTAACACAATTATCAGAGTCAAATCCCAAAGATCACGAATTGCAGAAAACACAGGTGTATGCACTGCGATCGTCCCAAGCTCTTTCGTTTGAAAACTGGAGTACCTAAAACATAAACTGAAAACCGTAAGCACAAAGCAAAGTGAGTTCCCCAAATACCACATATCATACATATCCAACAATCCATATGAATCATACATAACTGCAAGCCATACATATCATTCATATAACATAATCAATAAAGGTGCTATGTGCCACATAAAGTCTTGCCATTATGCCACGAGCCACCTCGTGGTCTTTCCTGCCAAGTCGGGGGCCACAACCCTGGGTATTACAGACAAGTTCCAGGAGCCACCTCCGGGTCTTCCATGCAAGCATCACAAAGACAACTAGCATATAATCTACTCTGCTTAACTAATTAGCATACAATATGTTAGGAGCCGCCTCCTGGTCTTTCCTACATAATGCCTAGGGCTACCCCCGGGTATTCCTACAACATAAACCAAATGGGCCGACATTGGTGCCTTCAGCCCATACGAACAACGAGTAGACTCACCTCAAATGTTGAAGATTACTGCATGAAATCTTAGCTGCTGACCTGACTACTTCCCAAACTATCAATACCCAAACAACATCCAATTAGCAACTGAAATCCAAACCATGATCTGTAATCCAAACTTGGGGTAAAATGACCATTTTACCCTTGGCCCATCAAGACTCACAACCAAGGTCCAATCCCAAAACAAACAAGGCCTAAAACTATAAGATTCATAAAAGCCCACTAATGGACCAATTTTCCAAATTGGGCCGGATCCCATATGGGTCTTATCCTAAGCCCATATTTCCCTCGAATACAATTCAGGTTACCACAAACACTCCTTGGGACAAACTTGGTCGAAAGCATAAGTCAAAAGTCAAAGTCAACGCTCCAAGTTGACTCAACTCGTCGAGTTATCCCATAACTCATCGAGTTTCCGTTAAGCATAGAATCATGATATTTCGATCCAACTCGCCGACTTTCTCTTTAACTCGTTGAGTTCCTTCTTTTTTTAACAAAATGGGGACAAAACCAACCCAACTCGCCAAGTTCCCCTATGAACTCGTCGAGTTCTTCAGTCAGCCAACCCACTTAATGCATTAAGCCACTATTCTTCAAACCAAAGTCCAATCTTCCAGATCTAAACTGAAAAAGCGTCTAGAAAGGTAAATTTTCCGACTTTACCCATTAAGAACCATCATAATGGGATTAAACTCAGACCCTAGCCTTAAGAAGCTTATGCCTTAACCCCAAAACCACCAAGTCTTCAAGATAGAGCTCATGAAAACAGATCTAGACCTTAAAGGCTAAAAGGTCCTGCAAAGTCTTCAACTTTACTCACATGCAAGGCTAATAAAAGCTTAAAAGACCAAAACAAGGGCTTAATGGATGCATGGAGCTCTTAGGTCCATAAAGTTGGCACCTTTATGCCATAAAAGCTTACTAGGACCCTAGATCTGAAAGGGTTTGACCAAATGGGACGTCCAACTCCCAAAACCTCATCATATGGACCAAAACAAGCAAAAGAACCCCCAAGATGAAGATCTAAGAAATCACAAAGCAAGGTTAACTTTTTACCAGAAACATGACGAAAATGAAGCAAGGGTTCAGAATCTAGTAGCTCCTTCTTGTATCATGTGACATCCCCATTTTTCACGGCCAGAAAAGGCCAATTTTGTTTATGCTTTATAAAAATCAGAGTACTTCTTTTAATAAAAATTTTGCAGAATTTGTTCCAAGAAAACATGATAAATACGTTATCAAAGCATTTCCAAAGAAATGTATTTTTATTCATTTTCAAAACATTTGGGATGTCATCGTCAATACAGAAACATAAGCATAAACAGAACTTACATTCATTTACACTAGTGATCTACATCTCTTTAATCTCTCAGTGTAATGTAGCTTTGTATCGACACATGTGATACAAATAAGCTTGAGTGGGTCAGGTTGGGAAACCTGGTGAGTACATAGGGTTTTCAACCCACAATAATATAATTATTATGTTTAAACATCAAACAATCAACCCAATTATTCATCCCAATTACCTTCCTTACTCTTAAGAGTCTACCCTAAGATTCATCTATCCTGCATTCGTTCATTCCGAAGTCCCTTGATTCCAGGGTTATAGGACATGCACTAAGTCCATAGCTGTCAATGCTCGTTTGTAAAGCACTAATTCCATAGCTGCTAAAGTTCATTCATCGGGTACTAAATCCACAGCTACCAGTGTTTAAGTACTAAGTCCATAGCTACAAACGTTTATCTATCAGGTACTAAGTCCATAGCTACCAACATTTATCTATCAGGTACTAAGTCCATAGCTACCAGCGTTTATCCAATAGGCACTAAGTCCATAGCTGCCAATGTTCATTCATATCGTCTTTTATCTCTCATCATTCATCTACCCATGTTATACCCAACATATTTGTAGATATAAAATACGTATACAGTTTAAATCATTTAAAACATGTATAAATCGTTCATCCATCATAGATAGCAAGTATACAAATAATATGCACACATAACACGTAGTTTATATAAAATACTTCATATCTATGTGTAAGATGAAAGTAACTATGCACTCACTTGTTAAAGTGATGACTCGATATTCGAGCAGCGCTTCGCTTCTTAACAATATGATTTCCTTCGACGAAACCTAGTATTATTACCACTAGATTTTAATCTAATATTTACCGTGACTAATTATTAGTTTTAGCATTATTACTATTATATAAGCGTTTAAATAATATTTTCCAACCACTATATACAGACAGGGGCCAGACATAAAACACCAAAGGGCAGGACCATTTTGGCATATTGCACTTCTGAAATCCAACAACCCTATGCGACCCTTTAAACCAGATTCCCCGTACCACGAGTAGTTAAAAAGATATTATAACGACACTTATATAACTCATAATAATAGCCCAAATATTTATTATAAGGTCCTAATAACATTACTATATTTAAACATAAGCTATACTTAAGGTAGGGTAAGCGTATCTCACTTACAACGGGTTTTTCTCAAAACCGGGCTCCGCCGAAGCAGAGTTTCTGAGCCAAAAGCTCTTCTTTTCGGAGCCGCCAGGCGCTCCGGGGCTTCCGACTCGTGCTAGGGAGTTACCCTAGGATTTGTGGGACTTCAGGAGTCTAAGAAGTTAGAGAGAGAAAGAAAGGCTTATGGTGTGAAGAAAATATGAAGAGTTCATCTCTTATTTATATGAGTTTTCTCGTAGAGTAGGCCCTAAGTTTCGTCTGTATCTTCCGCATACGAGGTCCGTTTTCTACGTTCTTTATATCCACGCGTTGGTATTTATGAGTAATACAACTTTCATTTAGACCTTGTCGGCTAATTCTCATTCTATCTCTTATTTGTAAAACTGTATCGAATTTATCGCGCTCGAAGAGTAGGGACTAAGTTTCGTCCATATCTTTCGCACACGAGCTCATTTTTCGACTGTCTTTTTATTGTTTAACTCCTATTAATGATATCTTCATTTCTCGTTTAGATTATTTTGGCTATAAATCGACTGATCTAAAATTTGAATTTCCGGGTTGTGCACTGTTATGCTAAATCTTAAAAAAATCATAACTTACTCATACGAAGTCAGATTTGGACGTTCTTTTTATGTACACTCTCGGTTTAACATATAATACGACTTTCGTTTAGATTTATAAGGCTAGAAAGTATTTTATCGTAAATTCACTTTTTACGATTCTTGGTGTCGTGCTGGTTTTGCCGTAAAACTTCGACATGTCATAACTTCTTCGTGATAACTCAGATTTCGGCGTTCTTTATATGTACGAAACGTTTGTGACATATACAATATTTGGTTGAGATTATTCATTATAAATAATCTTTTATTAAAAAGTCATTTATGACGCTTATCGTCTCTAAATTGACTAGCCCGGATCTGCGGGCGTTACAATTATCTCCCCTTTAGGATGATTACATCCCGAAATCATCAACAAAACATAGGTGTATAATGACTCCGTACGTTATCTCTTCATCCTAGGTAATTATCGTAACTTCTATGTTCCTTCGAATGAGTTTCTAATTCTTGGACTTCTTGACTTTAGGCGGTGCTCGATCTTGCACCCGCTCTCTATCTCACGTTGGACTTTCAATTGTGACCGTAAATTCACACTCTCGATCCTTATTGGAGACTCCTGCTCCTTCGGAAACAGTTTTTACTTCGATTACCATAACAGACCGATGAGACATGTTCTAATGACATCTCGTCGTATAATGCAACGCTTAGACTCAGGTCTTTTAGAGTCAAATTCCAGAACGAAATATACCTTCCTTCATGTTCTAATGTGATATAATCACATTCTAGCATTTATCACTTCTAGGTACAAGCTTCTAACCTTAACAACGGTTGCGATACTTCTATAGTTCTATTGATCGCTTCGATTATCTTTCACTTCAATCTTCTGACTTAAGTCAGATGCTACATCGAACTTGGTTCTCTGAACCACATAACATACTTATCTTAGTCGGACTCGGTTCGATATGACCACTAGGGTCGGAATAACAATCATCTTCTTAGTCATTACTGAAACAATGGTAACAACAATTTTGAATAAAACGGTATCAATTACTAGCTTCTTGGTAACCTTGTGACTTTCCCTGATCCAAGTGTGAGTCCTGTGCTTCCAGTAGTATAGGCCTCTACTACCATTCACACCTACTCATACTCGTCCCAAGTATTGTCTCGCAGTTCTCCAAGTTATTATCACAAAAACATATTTAACACATACAAATGTGTCTAAACAATCATACAATTTTCCTTAGACTCTACTAGGACTTCTTATATGCGTATCTTCAATCATCAATTCTGCTTCAACTCGGTTGGTGATGGAAATGTCAGATGATGGGATAACTTCATGGATTAGACCAAAAATTGTTTCTTTCCGCCAATTGAACGTGTACTTCTCCCGTACTAGATGTACTATTTATTAGACCCATTCTAAAGGCAATATATTACTCTTATGATATCTTCTGATAGGTATCATTCACTATCATAAGGCTTCTCATTTCCTCCATTTACTCAATTCACTACGAGTCTTCACCATGATGTTCTGTACACCAAAACAGTTAGTTGGTGTATCGAGACGAGAATATAGATAAAGGAAGGTTTAGATGCGTATTCCTCCTTATTACTTCAAAAAATTATATGTCGGTTCTAATATCGTAACTAAACTTTTAGAAATCTGAACACATAAAATTTCCAGTTCCGGTCGACAACAGACCATAGATCCGATCAAACAATAGCATAAAGCATCACAAATTATTTAACACATAAAAACATCTTAGGCATCTTCCCTAATTAAGCTAGTGCATGTGTTTATTCAGGCGTACTTCCTAAAATATATTAGACACACTCCTCACGATCATCGCTTAGCATCCTAAGTTTAAGTCTAGAAATAAATCCTTATTCCTAGTTCACTTAAACTAATGCTCTGATACCAACTGTGACATCCCCATTTTTCACGGCCAGAAAAGACTGATTTTGTTTATGCTTTATAAAAACCAGAGTACTTCTTTTAATAAAAATTTTTGCATAATTTGTTCCCAGAAAACATGATAAATACTTTATCAAAGCATTTCCAAAGAAATGTATTTTTATTCATTTTCAAAACATTTGGGATGTCATCGTCAATACTAAAACATAAGCATAAACTCTTGGGGCCTACAGCCTATCCGGACCGCTCGCTGGGCCTTCAGAATATCCGGTCCGCCCTAGGTATGTTGGCCTACAACACAAAGCAGGACCGCTTCAACCCAACCCCAGTCAAACAACCATGTGCAGATAAACATATAATCATATAGCAATTCAAAATTAATCAATCAATCTAGCAGATCACACATATAGCACATCCCTACCAAGATATCGACCTAACTGGTCACTAGCATATCATCATCCTATAACCTAGGATACCGACCCTAACCAGGTCTCTAACATATACCATCCTAACTACCAGGATGTAACTTAGCAAGCAATAACATAACAACAACTACCCGAATTCCCATCCGATAAATGGGCCGGCCTTGGTGCCTTAGACCCTATCGATATAGTGAGGATAACTCACCTGCAACTGTCGGCTGAAGAAATCAGATCACGCTGCTCCAATCACGGACACGAACTCCCCCACTGGACATAACCAAATAACCAAAATTAATAAATACTAATAATCACCAAAATACCCATGGAATTCAACTGGTCAACTCTTGGTCAAAGTTAAAGTCCTCAGTCAAAGTCAAACTTCCTGACTGACTCTACTCGTCGAGTCAGCCTGCTGACTCGTCGAGTCCCTATGTTATAAAACTCCCATATCGTGACTCAACTCGCCGAGTCGCCCCAAGACTCGCCGAGTCCAACAATCATCGAGTCCCATCCTGCTCAACTCACCGAGTCGTCCCTCGACTCACCGATTCACGACTTAACCAGACAAGGTTTGGGTTACACGATCAGGCTCGCCGAGTCCAAGAATAGACTTGCCATGTCCAAGGCAATCTTCAAAAGACTCACTGAGTTGTTCTTCCAACTCGTCGAGTTCCTGCCTATCTTCATCCAAATCGTCGAGTCCACCCATGCGACTCGCCGAGTATCTCCAGCTCTTAACCCATACTGTGGCTTTCCAAGCCATGCTAGGGCTCAAATCCACAGATTTATCCTTCTATAAGCTAGTCCTCACGTAAAGTTGCAAACTTTATGTGATACCAAGGAGATATGAATTCAAAACACACTAAGGCTTGGGTTTTAGACAAAAGGGCTTCACCAATCATCCAAGGATTGAAACTTTTTGGCTTCCAGGATCACTACAAACCTAGATCTGAGGTAGCAACCTCAGATCTCACTCCAAACTCGGGATGGACCACATTTATGCCCCCAAAATCCCACAATTGATAGATATATGTGAATAAAAGCTTCAAGAACAAATTATTACCTCCAATAAAAGCTTCCACTGGTATAGATCTTAGATCTATTCCCCTTCGTTGCTAAAATTCCTTTGCTCTACAAGTTCCCGTTTCAAGATTTCCCTTTCAAAGCTCCAATTTCTCTATCAAGGGTGTTCCACTCGGATTTTAGGGTTTGTAGGCTCTCAAGGGTGATAAGGGGGCTGAAGAAGGGGTGTTATGATCTTTATATAGGGCAAAATCCCCGGGATCAGGGTTTTCTTCATTCAGCGACAACTCGCCGTGTCCCATCTATCGACTTGCCGAGTTGGTCGCTTAACATGTGACCCGAATCGCGACTCGACTCGCCGAGTCTATCCATCGACTCACCGAGTCGACCTTCTTATTTACACTTTATCCCTTCAACTACACTTCTGAATTTCCGGGATGTTACAATTCTCCCCCACTTAAATTAGGCTTCGTCCTCGAACCCTGCTGCAGCACACAATTCCGGATAATACTCCCACAATGCACCTCCTGGTATCGAACGACCCAGGTTCCCCCGAACATTGCTATCAAACATCTATAATGTCCAACTCTTCCCTCACAGAGTTACGACAACTGATTCAAGCCGGCCACCGACTTCTTTCTCTGATAACAACCCTTATTAACCAATGATTACCCGATGATACTTTCATCACTCCAATTCACAACAAACACTTGACCCTTACCAAGCTAGATATCACCCTGAACCACCAGGTCCCGACCCTGTACCAAGCTACTACCCCTTTCCTCGACTGGCATATCCTTTATCGAATTCACTTCTGGGACTCATCCCGCTTTTCTTTCCGAAACCAACTCGTTTCTTTCCGCGCTGACAGGATGACACATCCTCCAGCTCCTGAGCAACTCCCATGAGCTCTCTTCTGCAATCACATACAAATGCTGAACCTGCTCTAACATCCTCGGGCTGGGAAAACCCGACATACTGACGATACCTCCAGACATCCCTAGGATGAATTACCGCCACATACATAACTTCTTGATTACAACCATACTTAAAATTCAAGGCTCCCTCCTTGCATCCCTTCCGAACTCCTCTGGTTCTACACTACCGGAAATCCTTCCGCAACCTCAACAGACTCCCAACTCGGATGTGTTTCCATACCACTGGTACAATCCCAGTACTTACTACAAATAGTTGAAGCACTGACGATAATCCACTTACTCCACTTCCTCCTCTTTTGAAGTACCCACGCTCCTTCCGGAGCTACATGCCTTTCCTTTCCATGAAATCCACTCAACAACCCTTACCACACCTGCACGTGCCACTGAGCTACACTTCACTCTACATTATCCATGTAGAACAACTGCTATTCTCGAACTTCCATATACTCTAAATCTGCTCGTAAGGACTCTCGGGTCCATGCACTACCTACCACTAACATGATCAATACTTGGGGCCAGACCATATCCATTTTCATTTCCCAGGCGACGCATTTTCCCTCAATCTTCTTATACCTGATCCACTAACACATATAGAGTCTTCAGCATGACTGGACCGCCTTACCAGGACTTCAGTCTATCTGGTCCACTCTCGGAACCTTCAACATGTCTGGACCGCCTCTTCGGGCCTTCAGCCTGTCTGGACCATTCCCTGAGCCTTCGGCCTGACTGGTATGCCTTTCGGCCTTCAGTTTATCCGGATCACTCCAAAAACGGTCGTCTGTCACCCTGAACCATCCTCCCCGGGAATTTCTCTTGTGCATACTGTTCTAGCCCTCTAGGGGTTCCGAACTCCCGTTCCGATCCCGGAATCCTTCCCATGGCCTAAACCCAGGCCTCCCATCAACCACTACCTTTCCTGAACCCACAGTCTGCTCCCTGCCCCACTTGTCTGTCACTTACTCATACCAGCCCACACTCTTGGCTAACTGAACACTGCTGAAACCCAAACAGCTAATTGACCTCTCATGCTTGTCGATCCTCCTGAGAAATTTCCAATTCTCCCCACTTAAAACACTGACTTCCAACCACTAGTGACTTAACTGGCATAAAACAATCGTCCTTGCTCAACATACTCCTCATATCCACGAACTGGTTTCCTCTGAAACGAGTAATCTCCACAAACATCATTTTCCGGCATCGCACCTCACGAACTCTAAAGGAGTCTGACTCCCCACTAAACACTTCTCAGATCCCAATTGCTATACCCGACAATCAGACCATACAACCAGATTCTGACTATCAATCCCTTGGTTGCTAACCGCCTACAACTCTTAGTCACTAACACTGCTAACCAAACCAGGAAACACGCAGCATGGCGAAATAAAACACAACACCTCATAACAACAAGATAAGCAACCAGCAACGAAACGAAAACATACCCGCAAACTGTATCCGGCTCTGCACTGACCTCCTCTGCTATAAGATGAAAAGCACGTCCCTGAGCCCTCGGGGGCTCTGCTCCACCTTGACATCCACCCGTAATCCTCAAAGTGGCCGGTGCTGGAGCCTGCACCGGTCCTGCAGTAAGCTGTGGATAGTTGGCCCTCATGTGACCAACCTGATGGCACTGATAACAAATCCTCATATTCTGAACTGGGGCTGACTGACGGCAATCCCTTGCATAATGCCCCTCCCTCCCGCACTTGCAGCACGCTCCACCGGAACCACAAACTCCGGTGTGACCCTTCCTGCACTTCCCTAAGTGCGGTTTCTCTGATCTCCCAACCTAGAATCAACGGTCTTGAACCGTTTCGGCGTCGGCTGCGACTGCGCCGGGGCCTGCCTCTACTCTCTCAACTGCAACTCAACCTCCAACTCACGCCGCCTGGCGGCCTCCTGCAACTTTAACAAGGTATGACATCTCTGCGTGGACACAAACTGCCTGATGTCTCTGATGCTTGAATGATCCCACACCCAAATCCTGAAGTCCAAAGATATATGCTCCAACTATTGTCTCAACAACGAGCTACTTCCCTTGGCGTTTTCCTCCGCTAACCCATAACGGTTACTAAACTACTGAATCCTGACAATGATGAATAACCATCCTGTGGGACCCTGTCCACAGACCTCCCACATAATACCCTTCTTCCCAAAGTGCTCCAACAAATCTCCTGCTCTCGGATCTAGAAATCATATCATTCAGGGTTCGCACCCTGACTTACTCACCTGCTCAATTGTCCATAGCTAAATTGCAGTAGCCGAAACATCATATGCCTTAAACCGGGCTACAAACTACTCCCAAGACATAGTCTTCAATCCCGAAAGTGCAATAGATCACACAATCAATCCTTACCGTTCGATACAAGAGATCCAAGGCAAAATGGACCTACAAAATACTTATGCCCCATCGACCCACCCACGCTTACCAGCGCTAAACTACTCTCGCCAATCCCGACGACCAACTTACCCCGAGCTAGAATACAACCTGATCCTGGGGTCACTAGCCTGCTCAATCCTTCAAGCTTGTAAACTGAAAGGGCACAATTCTTGCCCTATAAAACGACATTCCAATCCACCAATTAACCCTTATACTTTCAGCTGCAAAACCCCAGCTAGACATAATCATCACTCTTTTCCGGAGTCCTCGCGACTCACATTCCGGCCTCGAGCAAAACACTCGAAGCCACAAATATAGAACCGCATGTGCTAGACTCTCCTACTCAACCCGCATCCGAATAAGATCCCGTAGTCGACCTCCACCAATCCTTCGCCCCGCACCTTAACAGGTTCAAAGCACACCTCACCCTCTGATCAGCAGGGCATGAACACGTGAAAAAACATCCCTCCACGTCTGACAACCATCTCATAGCAACAATCGGATCCGGACTCCATCAAAAGTAAGGGGCTTCATATTATCGAAGTCCCGATACTAAAAACCCTGACTGGCTCCTCCCCCTGCCGCTGCCACAGCCGCTGCGGCTGCCGCGGCCGCTGTCTCTACGAGAGCCGCATAGCGCTCATCAAAATACTCAACCATAGCGGTCTTGATCGACCCAAACAGTTCCGACAACTCGGCCCGGAACATCGCAGCAACCTCATCATGTAGTATCTCCTAAATCCTAGTGTTCAACTCATCCGTACTCATCTGACCGATGACCTTGGGTGGCACCAATCCACCATGACCGCCCTCTCCTGCTCCCGATCCTGATACGGATCCACTCCCAGCATTCCCCGTAACCACCATACTGAAAACACCGCAAACATCGGATATTTACCACTAACACTGGAACCAACCCCCAACCCAACCCTGGGGGTTGTGACTTCCTTGATGCGCGTATGGGTCCTGTGCTTTCAGTAGTACGGGCCCATACTACCTTCCACACCTACCTATATTTATATCAAGTATCACCACAACACCCTAGAGATGAACATACATAACAAGCAATCAACCCTCACCCTTAGAGGAATACTGAAAAATCTCATACAGAAGGAATCCTAGATTAGCAGGCATCATAAATCAGATAACTCTATCATGCAGTTCCTGAAGATCCCTAGCCTAGTACTAGCATGCTGTTCTATCATATCTCATAAACAAATAACTTGTATGGTATTTTGGTGCTACTTACTGGCTCCGACTGATCGTACCTCCTGCATCCTCCTTTACTTATTTTGAAAACCATTTAAAAATTCATTTTAAAATCCTTTCCTAGATTTGAGACTGGATTCACATGAGTGTTCCTCCAATTCACTCAAACCAAGGCTCTGATACCAACTTGTAACACCGTAAAATTTTCAACCAATTTAAATTTTTTCAAAAACAACCCATTTTCATTAATTCATTACAAAATGGTTTTCAATTCACTTGTTATCAGAGTATTTCCCAGAACCACATCACAAGTACATAAAACATGAGGAGCGGTACGATCATGCCTTTGCCTTGCCACAATTTCTTGAAGTACCTGAAACATTAAACCGCAACTGTAAGCCCGAAAGCTTAGTGAGATACCGCTCCCAAACTACCAACCACATATACCATACTCATAACATATCATAACATAAATAGAACAACCATGCACTTTGGGTCTACTGTGTGACTGGTCCGCCGCACCGGGCCTACAATCCACCCGGTCCACCCTCCGAGTCTAGTCATATACATCTAGTCTACAGTGTGATTGGTCCGCCCGCACCGGGCCTTCAATCCACCTGGTCCACTCCCCGAGCCTCGGCACGTCTGGTCCGCCCTCTTGGGGCCTACAACCTATCCGGACCGCTCGCTGGGCCTTCGGAATATCCGGTCCGCCCTAGGTATGTTGGCCTACAACACAAAGCAGGACCGCCTCAACCCAACCCCAGTCAAACAACCATGTGCAGATAAACATATAATCATATAGCAATTCAAAATTAATCAATCAATCTAGCAGATCACACATATAGCACATCCCTACCAAGATACCGACCTAACCGGTTACTAGCATATCATCATCCTATAACCCAGGATACCGACCCTAACCAGGTCTCTAACATATACGTCCTAACTACCAGGATGCAACTTAGCAAGCAATAACATAACAACAACTACCCGAATTCCCATCCGATAAATGGGCCGGCCTTGGTGCCTTAGACCCTGTCGATATAGTGAGGATAACTCACTTGCAACTGTCGGCTGAAGAAATCAGATCACGCTGCTCCAATCACGGACACGAACTCCCCCACTAGACATAACCAAATAACCAAAATCAATAAATACTAATAATCACCAAAATACCCATGGAATTCAATTGGTCAACTCTTGGTCAAAGTCAAAGTCCTCAGTCATAGTCAAACTTCCTGACTGACTCTACTCGCCGAGTCAGCCTGCTGACTCGTCGAGTCCCTATGTTCTGAAAACTCCCATATCGTGACTTAACTCGCCGAGTCCAACAATCATCGAGTCCCATTCTGCTCAACTCACCGAGTCGTCCCTCGACTCACCGATTCACGACTTAACCAGACAAGGTTTGGGTTCCACGACCAGGCTCGCCGAGTCCAAGAACAGACTCGCCGAGTCCAAGGCAATCTTCAAAAGACTCGCCAAGTTGTTCTTCCAACTCGTCGAGTTCCTGCCTATCTTCATCCAAATCGCCGAGTCCACCCATACGACTCGCCGAGTATCTCCAGCTCTTAACCCATGCAGTGGCTTTCCAAGCCATGCTGGGGCTCAAATCCACAGATCTATCCTTCTACAAGCTAGTCCTCATGTAAAGTTGCAAACTTTACGTGATACCAAGGAGATATGAACTCAAAACACACTAAGGCTTGGGTTTTAGACAAAAGGGCTTCACCAATCATCCAAGGAGTGAAACTTTATGGCTTCTAGGATCACTTTAAACCTAGATCTGAGGTAGCAACCTCAGATCTCACTCCAAACTCGAGATAGACCACATTTATGCCCCCAAAATCCCACAATTGATAGATCTATGTGCATAAAAGCTTCAAGAACAGATTATTACCTCCAATACAAGGTTCCACTGGTATAGATCTTGGATCTATTACCCTTCCTTGCTGAAATTCCTTTTCTCTACAAGTTCCCTTTTCAAGATTTCCCTTTCAAAGCTCCAATTTCTCTATCAAGGGTGTTCCACTCGGATTCTAGGGTTTGTAGGCTCTCAAGGGTGATAAGGGGGCTGAAGAAGGGGTGTTATGATCTTTATATAGCGCAGAATCCTCAAGATTAGGGTTTTCTTCATTCAACGACAACTCGCCGAATCCCATCTATCGACTTGTCGAGTTGGTCGCTTAACATGTGACCCGAATCGCGACTCGACTTGCCGAGTCTATCCATCGACTCACCGAGTCGACCTTCTTATTTACACTTTAGCCCTTCAACTACACTTCTGAATTCCGGGATGTTACAGTTTATCTATCGGAACTAAGTCCATAGCTACCAGCGTTTATTCAATAGGCACTAAGTCCATAGCTGCCAATGTTCATTCATATCATCTTTTATCTCTCATCATTCATCTACCCATGTTATACCCAACATATTTGTAGATATAAAATACATATACAGTTTAAATCATTTAAAACATGTATAAATCGTTCATCCATCATAGATAGCAAGTATACAGATAATATCCACACATAATACTTAGTTTATATAAAATACTTCATATCTATGTGTAAGATGAAAGTAACTATGCTCTCACTTGTTAAAGTGATGACTCGATATTCGAGCAGCGCTTCGCTTCTTAACAATATGATTTCCTTCGACGAAACCTAGTATTATTACTACTAGATTTTAATCTAATATTTACCGTGACTAATTATTAGTTTTAGCATTATTACTATTATATAAGCGTTTAAATAATATTTTCCAACCACTATATACAGACAGGGGCCAGACATAAAACACCGAAGGGCAGGACCATTTTGGCATATTGCACTTCTGAAATCCAACAACCCTATGCGACCCTTTAAACCAGATTCCCCATACCACGAGTAGTTAAAAAGATATTATAACGACACTTATATAACTCATAATAATAGCCCAAATATTTATTATAAGGTCCTAATAACATTACTATATTTAAACATAAGCTATACTTAAGGTAGGGTAAGCGTATCTCACTTACAACGGGTTTTTCTCAAAACCGGGCTCCGCCGAAGCAGAGTTTCTGAGCCAAAAGCTCTTCTTTTCGGAGCCGCCAGGCGCTCCGGGGCTTCCGACTCGTGCTAGGGAGTTACCCTAGGATTTGTGGGACTTCAGGAGTCTAAGAAGTTAGAGAGAGAAAGAAAGGCTTATGGTGTGAAGAAAATATGAAGAGTTCATATCTTATTTTTATGGGTTTTCTCGTAGAGTAGGCCCTAAGTTTCGTCCGTATCTTCCGCGTATGAGGTCCGTTTTCTACGTTCTTTATATCCACGCGTTGGTATTTACGAGTAATACAACTTTCATTTAGATCTCGTCGGCTAATTCTCATTCTATCTCCGATTTGTAAAACTGTATCGAATTTATCGCGTTCGAAGAGTAGGGACTAAGTTTCGTCCATATCTATCGCACACGAGCTCCGTTTTCGACTTTCATTTTATTGTTTAACTCCTATTAATGATATCTTCATTTCTCGTCTATATTATTTTTGCTAAAAATCGTCCGATCTAAAATTTGAATTTCCGGGCTGTGCACTTTTATGCTAAATCTTAGAAAAATCATAATTTACTCATACAAAGTCAGATTTGGACGTTCTTTTTATGCACACTCTCGGTTTAACATATAATACGACTGTCGTTTAGATTTATAAGGCTAGAAAGTATTTTATCGTAAATTCACTTTTTACGATTCTCGTTGTCGTGCTGGTTTTGCCGTAAAACTTCGACATGTCATAACTTCTTCGTTATAACTCGGATTTCGGCGTTCTTTATATGTACGAAACCTTTGTGACATATACAATAACTTGGTTAAGATTATTTATTTTAAATAATCTTTTATTAAAAAGTCATTTATGACGCTTATCGTCTCTAAATTGACTAGCCTGGATCTGCGGGCGTTACATATCACCGAACTTTCCTTTCTTCTAATGGCTTCAAACACACCCAAAACACTCCAAAATGGCTCACAATCACTCAAAGATGCCTTAGGGTTTCAAGGTTAGTGTTTAGGACAATGGAGGATGGAAATGAGGCCAACTTATGGGGTTTAAGCTGTTTAAATAGGGTGCAAAATCCCGAAATTAGGGTTTCCCAAACCACGTCCAACTCGTCGAGTTGGTCTCAAAAACACGCGTGACCAACACTTCATGGGGTTTAAGCTGTTTAAATAGGGTGCAAAATCCCGAAATTAGGGTTTCCCAAACCACGTCCAACTCGTCGAGTTGGTCTCAAAAACACGCGTGACCAACACTTCCACGTTGAGTTTATGCCTTAAACTCAACGAGTTGACCTTTAGAAATGAGGTTTTTATTTTCATAATTAACCTTCTAGATTCCAGATGTTACAGCTAAGCTCGATGGAACCTAGCGCCCGTCAGCGCTCCTAAGAGCAGGGTGCTCGTGGAGGAAGGCTTGGCCTCGCCAAGGGCGTCTTCCACTCCAAGACTAGGGATGTCAACGGGGGCAAACGGGACGGGGATTGCATCCTCCGCCCCGCCCCCAAAATTTTATCGTTCCCCCGTCCCCGCCCCCGCCCCCGCCCCCGAAATCTCCATTCTTTCAACCCCCGCCCCCGCCTCCGAATTCCCTTTCTGACCCCCGCCCCCGCCCCCGTTCCCCCGCCCCCGATTGATTTTGGGCTAACTTATTTGGGCTAAAATAAGTTCTTGTTTGAGCTAAAAGAAACTATTTTTTGGATAACAAATAGATATTTATAACATAATTTTACATGTTACAAACAACTTAAAAACATGTTTTTTGTTGAATTTTTGTACGTAAAAATCATTTTGTTGTTTATTATACTTATATAATTAACATATGTCAATTTATATAATTTATTAACGGGGCCCCCAAGGGGGTTTCGGGACGGGACTACCAACCCCCGCCCCCCGCCCCCGAAATTAAAACGGGGGTTAACCTTGCCCCTGCCCCCGCCCCTGTCCCCGATTTTTTTCAACAAATGCCCCCATACGGGACGGGGCCCCCGCGGGATCGGGGTCCCACGGGACTCTTTGACATCCCTATCCAAGACAAATATAACAGTCTCAGACGGCAAGGTAGATGCTCATAGCATTACTACCTGAACCAATCGTTGGCTCTGATAGATTAAAGAGCACGATCCACCAATTAGCACCCTCGATCTTGTCGGGTCTGAGGCCTTTGTCCCGTATGGACTGCCAGAAGGGTCTAGTATAAAAGGCTACTCCAGGTGCCTTGGGAAGTAAGTGATCCTCTCTCAGTTTACTCACAGTACAACTCCAAGTCGTTCCACTGACTTGACCGTCGGAGCGTTTTCCCGGGAGCCCCCTCCCGGAGAATGGCTGACGGCCCTTTCTTGCCGTGACCTCGCAGGTCCGCCGGAATCATCAAAGACGAAGCATATAGCCGAAGTGGAACCAGGTCACATCTCTCTCTCTCTCTCTCTCTCTCTCTCTCTATATATATATATATATATATATATATATATATATATATATATATATATATATATATATATATTCTTTTCACAGTGTAGTTACAACTTTTCACGATATCATGGATTCTTAATAATAACATATAGTATATGACTACAAGATTTTGCTTGTCATACTAGATTTCCATATTTATATTTTGTTACGTTGTAAATTACATTATGTAGTTGTACAAGTGTATGTAATATATTCCTTACACAATTAATTTTTTTTATTATACTAAATAAGCTAATATAAATAAAAAAATTATATTTAAACTATATTAACATATAAAAAGTGTCAAAATATGTGTCAATTTTTTTAGCATGGACAAAACTGAAACCTTTTCACTATAAGATTTACCTGATTTTAATAAATATATCTAATATAATTTAGATTTAGAATAAATAAAAAATGATCAATTTGAACAATTTATACTTAAAGACAATTAAGTGTAAAATACGTTGTAATTATTTTATAAAATAGTTGAATAGCAAAAGTTTGAGTCGCTTGTGTATTTGGTCTTAGTATATTTCTTTCTTTGTCGGGTTAAAAAACAAAGTTCTCATTGGAAGAAAAGTGAAGGGTAAATTACGCGGATGGTCCCTGTGGTTTAGGGTAATCTGCATAGATGATCCTTGTGATTTTTTTTTTTAACTCGGATGGTCCATGTTATTTGATTTTGTTTCTAGTTTAGTCATTACCACATTAGAAATGACATTTATACCCTTATTTATTTCGTTTTTAATTATTTTATTGTTAATTGATTATTTATAATATTAAAAACTAGAAATGGCCCCCACCCCCTTCACCTCATTCCATCCGATTTATCATGTATTTCCCTCCCTTTCATTTCGGTCGAAGATCCTCCAGGGAATGAACTTCTTCTTCCATGAAACCTACCTTCTTCTCACCTTTGTCTCCGATAATGAATTAACTAAAGAAATGCATATGCCCCCCCCCCCCTCTACTGAAACTGTCATATGCTCTCTCTCTCTCTCTCACGTATTTTTGAACCTCCACCGGAAACCATAACCATCGTCAATGACCCTCCTCAAACTGAAATCTTAAAGCCAGAATATGATGAAATACAAATAGCAAACACACAACAAATCTGATGAAACATGAATCAAAACCCAATCAATGAATCAAGTGTCCCACAATTCTAACTTGATGCCATAAAATCCATAAAATCGCATAGAAGCGTGATTTTGGGGATGATTACTTAGGGTTATTGAGAAACAAGCTTTTATATTAGTTCCAAACCACAATCATCATAAATCTAATTAAATACACAAGATGTTCTTCCATTTTTTGTCACAAGCAACCTGTAAACATAAATAATTTTTTGCATCTAGTTTATTTGTAGATAATAGGAAAAAATGAAAGGAGTAGAGAGAAGCTGGAGAACCCCGATGCAGTGATTTCAAATCCGTCTTCGATGTAGTAACCGCTGCCGACGACGCTCTGACCATGAACCCTAACTGCCTCCCGTTCCAACCACAAAACCTAATTGGAATCAATCAATGGGGATCCGACAGGGTAGTGATGCAGAGAGAGGTTTTCAAATAGGAATCTCGAGCGGAGCGGAGAGAAGAGGAGATGAGAGGGAAGAAATCTCACCTGGTTGTTGATGGGTTGGTGTCTCTCGTCGGAGGAGTGGTCATCGGGAAAATGGGTGAGAAGTAAGAGGGTGTTTGGATAAATTAGATTATAACTTATTAGCTTATAGCGGTGAGAGAAACCAGCTTTCGTAAATGTGTTTGGATTAAAAATAAGCAATAAACTATAAGCAAGGGGGGAGATGCTTATTAAATTTAGCGTATTTAGCTTATCCCCACCAAAATAAGCTGATTTTTAGTGTATTCTATCCAAACACTTAAACTTAGTTTATAGTGGTAGGGATAAGCAATAAGCACCCTCTTTTTTCCCTATCCAAACACCCTCTAAAAAGGGAACCGAGCAAAAAGAGAATTGGGTGAGGGTGAATGGGGCTAACGTGAGGAGTGGGTTTTTTTTTTTTTTTTTTTTTTTTTTTTTTTTTTTTTATTTAAAAACAATAAAAAAAAATAATAGACAATTAAAAAATAAAAACATAAGGGTATAATAGTCTTTGTACGTCATTCATGGACCAGCGATGCAACAAAACCAAAACAAAAAGACCGTCCGAGTTATAAAAAGTTATTAGAGATCATCCATGCAGATTACCTTAAACCATAGGGACCATCCGTGTAATTTACCCAAAAATTAACTATGGATAGTTAGACATAACATCTATCTATGGAGTACATCTACAGCGAGTTGAAACAACGGGGATGTTTTTGGGACAAAATGGAAATTTGAACCATATCTTTGATTTTTAGTAAAATAGAGGGACCAAATTTCTAATTTACTCATAAATCATTTTGTACATCTTCCCCTTTGGAACAAAGGAGACGTTATATAGATCCATTTCTGTTTTAAGCTCTCTCACTCCTACTTAAAATATTTACCTCAACACATAGTCACATACTGATTGTTCAAGTAAGTTTTTTTACCCATCCTTCTTTGAGTTTAGAGTTTAGGTGTCCTTTTTGGATTTCAAATTTTCAATTACTGATAGTAGGGCTGTTCACAGTTCGGTCTTTTGGGTTTTTGGGTCAAACCGAAGCCAAACCGTTAGTAACGGTTTTTGTCAATCGAAAACCGAAGCCTAACTTTTGAAAATTTAAAATTTAACCAAGTTGAACCGTTACTAACGGTTTGGGTTTTTTATGCTCATTTGAGTCGAGCCTATTAAACTAATTTTGTCAACAAAAACTGTGAAATAAAATCTGTTAAAAAAGTAATAAAATCTACTAAAAAATCAAAATATATGAAATGTCAAATATTTGTAATACAGCTATACAGGAACCACCGATTAAACTGTGATGCTTCCCTACATTTTGCGATGAAAAATTGGAAAACAAAGTTTTGTCTCCAATTGAAAAGTGATAACTGAAATGAAAAGTATTGTGATTTAGAACTGGGTTGATCTAAAAGTTAATTTTGGATTTTAAATTAATATTATACATATATAAATATACAGTTTGAACACTTTAAAACCACAAGCCAAACCATTCATTACGGTTTCAAAAGTTTGAAGCCACAAACCAAACCCTTCAGAAAAATATAAACCGCGAAACCAAACCAATTAGCGGTTTGGCCGGTTTCAAACCGAACCATGAACACCCTTAACTGATAGTGTGATTACGCAGATCCGGAAATGAACACCGAAATCTCACACGCAACTTCAATCGAGGAATCGACTTCAGATAGTCGTCCTTGTCCACCACTGAACCTACCTTGTGGAGATCTACTTGGTAAACTCTTATATCATTTAAGGATTATCATGAACTTGACACCCTTGTCTCTTTTACTAATTCCTAATAAAATTTGTATATTGCTATCTCATACCCAAGTTTTAGCAGTTTATTACGCGATCTGCTTAACCATAATCACAAATTCTTTTTGGTGATAAAAGCATCTTATATTATACAACGGAAAATTGTTTTTTTTTTATGAAAAATTAACAAGAGGTACACTAACATATCCTATTAATCAAAATATTTAAATTCAGATATAGCTTATTGTAATATTGTCAATACTTATTTACCCTTAAGTTTTGCATTAATTACTGTACAGGAAATACAGATTACTACAACAACATTTGCGTTCCTCTCTATAATGCATCAATGGAATGTAACTGGGAAGCTGCTAGTGTCATCCTTGGCCAACACCAAGGCCTAGATCTGTTAGGGTTTGCCATCACTGAAAATTATGATACTGCGCTTCACATTGCAGCATCCGCAAAAAGCAGCAGGTTAATGGAAATGTTTGTGAAAATTTTGGTAAATCAGATGACAAACGAGCAGTTAGAACTTCAAAACAAAAAATATAACACGGCACTGTGTTTAGCAGCAACAACAGCAGGAAATCTCAATATTGCCGTGACTATGGTGGAAAAAAATAAGGCCCTGCTGGATATCCCTGGTCACGAAGGAGCGATGCCACTCTACATGGCTTCTTTATCGGGAGAAAGTGAAATGGTGAATTTTTTCTATGATAAATCTAACAAGATGACTGGTGCTTTTTGGACAGATGAGAATCGTAGTAAGGTTCTCCGAAAATGCGTGGAACTCGATCTCTTTGGTAAGTAGCTATATATAGTTGCACCTTTCATTGTTGTTGCATAACAAGGAAGAAAACAATAACAGCAAATAAAACTGTCCCCTTTTATGTTGCTATATATTCATCCAGAATCACTGGATTTCACTTGGGGTACTCTTGGAACACTTTAATTAGATGTCATCTAGACCTATTGATTTTGGCTCAATTTTAGCTCACTCTTCTTTCTATACATGCATGAGTCGGAATTATCAATATCTTATCACACCCTTAGGAATTAGGATGGATATAACATTCTAATTAAATTGTATATATGCCTCCTGTTTGATTAGCTTGTATGCACAGAGTTGTTTGGATGTGTAAATTGTAATGTAAACCTTACGTCATTAACTAAAAGTGATTGTTTGATCTTTTGTAGATGTTGCCATGAAAATAGTGACCGACCTGCCAGAACTCAGTGCTAACAGCACAGTACTCGCATTGTTGGCTCGAAAAACAGAAGCATTTGCAATAATAAAACCACATTTTTTCTCGAGATTCATGCATCAAAGTGAGTATCTCTCCTCTTAATTAACTTTTTGATAGACTAAACCAGCCATATTTTGGATTCAATTCGATCGACTTACCTGCTTAGATATATTCTATGTGTAGATCAGGGAACTTTACATTAATTATTCCAGATCTTCTTTGGCTACAACTCACTGTACTACTCTATCATACTCATAGAGTAATTAAGAAATCATTTTTGGGTCATTCTTGTTGATCTTGTCCATTGTACTTTAATTTCTTCCTAGTTCCGTAGTTTTGCTTTCAGAAAGGCACAACATTCATCCATCCATTTGTATCAAAAGTATTTGGAATTTGGATCGTCGTCTACTTGATTTCTTATTTGGCTTCATGTGGATTTCAGTTTTTTCAGTCATTTGTATGAAGAAGGTCGTGCCTGCGGAAAAACCCCGTGATGCCATGCTACTACTTAGAATCATATGGGGAAATATCATGAAATTGCCGAAGGCTAAAATTGAAGGGATTTTGGGAAACAAAGAAATAATAGGCCGAGCTTATCGCAATTGGCATCCACTATTTGTTGCTGTCAATATGGGAAACACTGAATTTGTAGTTGAGCTCATTCGCCAATATCCAGATTTATTATGGAAGAGAAATGACAATAACCAAACTATATTTCATGTTGCTATCATTTACCGTCATGAGGATATCTACAATATTCTGCATGAGGTGGGGGAATCAATCAAGGATATGATAACATCTGTCGTGGACATAGATGGAAATAATATGTTGCATCTAGCTGCGATGTTGGCAAAAGAAACTAAACGTGACTATAATTCAGGAGTCGGTTTACAAATGCAACGTATGCAACGTGAAGTGTTATGGTTCGAGGTACTTCTTTTTGCCAAGATTCCAGTTTTTAATTAGCTTTCTGTGCCTCTTTCTTCCTTTCTCTGTGGCTAGCGGTGTTGTATAAGTAATTAGGCTAACGGGTATGGTCACTACATCTTTGCTAGAAAAGTGTTTTCACATTTGCAACACGCATCTTCACTCCTTGTTCCCTACCACACTACTACCACTTCGAAATGATTATAACTCCATATCATTTATACTTTTTATTTATTTATTTTTATTTTCTATCATTAGATTAAATAAAAAAACATAATTTTAAACTTAAATAATAATTTTACTAATAAAAAAATTAAATAAACATATTACTAATTTTTAAAATTAAATAAACATATATATATTTATATATAGTTGAGGGTTTAACTTAATTCAAAGGTAAGTAGGATGGTATAATAAGATTAAGAGACACAATCTAAGGGATCATAATTGTAACTTCAGTTGAAAACAAAATTGAAGAATTCTTTGATATCCATTTTACTCCCAAATACCCATATTGTTTTCTTCTTGACCAAAACCAGTGTGGTGAAAATTAAAGCTTCAATCTTCCTTATTTACACCATTTAATTACATTTAAATCATATCTCCATAGATTGTCGTCCCATTTTTGAACGTTTGGAAGAAACAAATGCGATTGGCTGTGGAGTATACTCAATCCACATCACACATACGCGATTGTGGGGCGGTGTTCACGCGTGAACATCATGTAGGCTTATAAGCGTCAAAATGTATGCCGTAACCGATGACCTTAAAAACTAGTTGTGTAGAGAGAAAGAAATTTACTTGTCCTTTTTCTCTTTTTATATTAATACATCGGAGAGTGATGGCAATAAACTAGCGGAAGGTTATCAAGTCTTCTTGTCCCACATGTGTGGGAGATTAAAACCTTCATTAGTCTACAAGTCTCAATGGTGTTTTTATATATATATATATATATATATATATATATATATATATACATCTGAACCAACACAATGGTTGGTGACTAATCACGATGGTGGATGATTAACCACCAAAAAATAACGGTTCTAACACTAACTTCATTCATAACTGTAAATAACAACATTAATTACTTCTTAAAATTCCTAAACTAACCCTAATTCTAGATTATATTCCAACCATTGATTCCGTTCATGGAATCTTTATCGCATCCTCTGAAAAATATATTTGTGCGCGCAGGAAGTAAAAAATATGGTCCCTCTTCGGTGTCAAGAAAAACCGGTCGGCCATTTTGGTCATCTACCACATGAACTGTTTCAGATCCATCACCGACATCTACTTTCCGACAATGAGAAGTGGATGAAAGACACAGCTAACCAGTGCTTGGTAGTAGCAGCGCTCATAGCTTCTATAGCATTCGCAGCAGCTTTTGCTGTTCCAGGTGGATACAACCAGAACAATGGTATTCCTATCTTTCTTCACCATCGAGCATTCATAGTCTTTGTCATATCAGATGCCATTTCTTTAGCACTTTCTTCCATTTCGATCCTCATATTCTTATCCATTTTCATATCTCGCTATGCTGAAAATGATTTCTTGGAATCATTACCCAAAAAATTGATCAAAGGTCTAGCAGCGCTTTTTTTCTCAATCACAGCCATGTTGGTAGGTTTTGGTGTCAGCTTCTTCACCTTTTTACAGGACAAATTGATTTGGGTACCAGTTATGATCAGCATGTTGATATCCTTGCCAATCATTTTATTTGCGAGACTGCAATATTATCTTGTAATGGATGTTTATCAGTCAACATATGGTTCTAGGAATCTCTTCAAGCCAAAAAAGCCTAGGCTATACCCACAAAATCAAAATCCAAGGTTTTGATCACTTGTTGTTTTTGAATGTAAAGTTTCATTTCAAGACGTGATTGTTGATGCTTTATGTCATTTAGGAGAAGATGATGTGGGGATGATAATATACTTTTTAAACCCAAATGTATTTTATCTGTAATGTTGATGATGAATTCAAGTAAACTTAAGCGCCTATTATTTGTGTTGTCATGAATTTGGAACGCCAAATATCTATTTAGTTTTTGGATCCGTTAACCCGTTCATTTGTTTTTCTGCTCATATGGCTTTTACTAATCCTTAATCTCATAAAATAAAATCCCAAAATATCGGAGATATGATTTCCTTCTAAATCTCAATAAATAAGGAACCTGTATGTTTGCGCACAGTTTATGTTTTCTTATATACTTCAGGGGCTAGTCCTGTAATTCTCTAGAGTTAGGGGTTATTCATGTCAGTAGTTCTTTGAAGTTTTAGCCATGTCTTTTATCCAGTTCGAAGACCTCGGCCAATCGATTTCTGAAATTCGCACCCTTGCCAAAGAACAAAACCTAAACTACATCAGACCTGCACCAGAGAAACAGAAACTGCAATTCATCTTACCTGCATCGAACCTCCATCAATTGCAACTTAAATTTATAAGGTTCAATTCAGAAATTATAACCACTTCAAGAGCGATTTAGGGTTTGATGATGTCGTTTTCCCTAGAACTAGGATCGGTTCCAGACAAACAAAAAACAACTGGAATCTCTTTTATTCACAAAACTTCTGAACCAAAAAATCTGTCGCTCAAAAACAAAAAGAATCAAGAGAATTAAAAGCCAAAACAGATCCTCCAGGAACTAAATAAGGAAATGATATACATGAAAATAATAGATAAAGCTAAAAAAATAAACTAGGATTGAGATTCCAGAAGCAAGCCATCTTCAAACGGGTCGTTTATCGACAAGCCAGGTTTGGGCCGGTATTTGAATCAAGCGGTCAATCTGCATCATTCTCCCCTTCGTCGGAAGGACTCGACCTCGAGTCCAATGGATTATCTAGCTCAGGAAGAAACAGGGACAAACCAGCGACATTGAAGGTGGCCGACACATTATAATGACCCGGCAAATCTACTTTGTACGCGTTGCCATTAACCCACACGAGATCGCCTTGCTGAAACACCACCTTCTTGCGCCTCATATTGGCTCGTCTCTGATAGACAATGTTATTATTGGTAATTTGTTCCTGTTGATGGATAAGTTTAATTAGTGTAGCCCAGTCTTCCCCTTTGGCACTAAAATATTCGGTGACTGGTAATGGAGCTAAGTCGAGAGGTGTAAATGGGCTTCGACCATAGACAACTATTCCCATGGATATATACACAAACTTAACTTGGGGGAGAACTAAATCCTATTGTCTCGGGTTCGAACCAACAAGGCTTTGTAGCTGATTTCCCAGACTTCGATTAGTCACCTCTGTTTGACTGTCGGTCTGAGGGTGGTGCGCTCTACTGAAATTGAGGCTGGAACCCATCTGTTTCCACAACGTACGCCAAAAATGAATCACGAATTTAACATCCCGGTCGGAAGTCAACACCTTCGGAACACCATGCAACTTGGCGATTTCGGAGAAATAGAGACGAGCAATTTGACTCGTCATACGTTTTGGCACATGGAATGAAGTGACTCATCTTCGAGAAACGGTCCACCACCACCATAACAGAGTCTTTCTATCGCTGGGTCTAAGGGAGTCCTACCACAAAATCTGTCAGATAATAGATTGTTTTATTGATAAATAGTGAGGTTAAACCTCATATAAATAGGGTTACATAAGAGACCTAATTTAAGCCCGAAAGGGCTTGGGCCTAAACCCTAATCACTAACCCCCCCCCTCCCCCCCCCCCCCCCCCCACACACACACATACAGTTTGATCGGGAGGGGACGATTAAACTAGAAAAACAAAAAACATAAATCATAACATAAATGAAGACATCGGCAACGGCGGTGACAGAGCTTAAACGATAACGGATAACAACTACTTGTTGGAGAATGAGAGAGAAGAAGCGACGACCAACATCAGTTCCTTTGCATAAGAAGAGAGGATCGGCGACGATGATAACAATCATGAAACCGGTGGTAGAGGGATCCAGAGAAAGGCAGCGAGAAAGAAAGGGGGCTCGAGCTGCGCGGCGGACGGAGCCAATTCCAGCGAGATCATCGACTGCAATGTTGATAGAGAAAAAAACGACTACAGATCAGAGGTTTTTTGGCAGAGAATGTGCCATCAGAGAGGCAGCCGCAACATCAGAAGGGGCTGAATCGGAAAAGAGGTCCGAAGAAGTGGCCGACCGAGGAGGCAGAAGGTGAGAGGCAGAAGTAGACGAGGCAGTAGAAGAAGTTGATGAAAGTGTTCTGGTTTGGTGCCATCCAGTTGTTTTATTATTAGGCTGAAAAGAGAAGAAACGGAAAAATAAGGAACATAATGACGGCACCTCCGACGACTATTAGAGAAGGTTGCTGGAGGTGGAGGGCAGCGGCTATAGGTTGTGGTTAGAAGTAAGGTTTTAAGCTAGAGATCTGATACCATATAATAGATTATTTCATTGATAAATAGTGAGGTTAAACCTCATATAAATAGGGTTACATAAGAGACCTAATCTAAACCTTAAAGGGCTTGAGCCTAAACCTTAATCATTAACAAAATCAAGACTAACATCCTCCCGTGGACCGTCAGAGACCAGTAGCGGGGTATATAAGCCGACATTAGAATGATGAGTCTTCGCTATGTGACACGTGCGACATCGATCCACAATTCTTTAAGCCTTCATGCTCATTTTAAGCCAAAAAAAAACGTTCCTTGACATGCTGGAGCGTTTTTCTGTACCAAAGTGACCCGCTAGGCCCCTGATGTCCCTTAAGGATGATAGCATCTCATAACAAGCATTGAGGCACACACAACCGGATTCCTTTAAACAAAAACCCATCATGTAAGGAGTATCCCTATGTTAGAGCTCCCCAACAGGCAGTCCATATTCCAGAGAAGTTCGGATCATCCGGGTCAAGTGTAGAAAAATGCTTAAACACGTCGATCCGTACCTGTAAGGATGCTAGCAATCCGCAACGTCTACTAAGAACATCAGCCATAGTGTTTGTCGCACCGGATTTGTGACCCTAGATGTGTTAACACTATATAAGGGTCCCATTCTCCACCAAAATCGGCTACACATATGAAACAAGAGGGCTAGGCCGATTTTAAGAAGTGTGTATTCTCTCAAAAGTCTTTCCAAGAGCATTTGGTGTTGTGTGAAGCATTTGAGGCATCACACTTGGGGTGCTAGGCTCACAAGGTTTCAAGGAACATAAGCAACAACAAGGTAAGTTATTCTATCTTTCATTCAAGTTAGAAATTGCTCCCCATGTATGCTAGATAGGAATATAACCTTGGAATTCAACTTTGCATGATAATTAGACAAGCATAGATCCAAGGTTATTAGGGTTGCATGTACACTTAGGAAGTGTAAGAATGCTTAAAACCCATCAGTGGTATCAGAGCCTAGGCTTGTTTGTTTGTTATTTGTGCTAAATAGTTGTAAAAGGTCGATTTTGTGCAATTTGCCTGATGAACTCGCCGAGTCCATGGGGGGACTCGCCGAGTTCATGTGTATCTTCAACCTACTCGCCGAGTAGGTTTGTGCACTCGGCGAGTAGGAGCCTCAGAATGCAGATTTTCGACTTTAGTTGCTGGAAATGGACTAGAAACATTACCCTAAACTGTTTTGGTACTTGAAAACTTGTTTTAGATGGTGTAATGTCTTTGCTAATCCATTTACAACAACAAGTTATCAAAATTACAAAGTTGTAAGTGTAATTTTGATTCATGAAAGTATTCATGTTCATGTTCTTGATCTTATGATGTTTAGATGATCATAGGAATTGTTTGTAACCTATGTGGTAGATTAATTATTGATCATTATGTGTTTTAATGGAGTCCATAACTTGTCCTCAAGTTATGGAAAACCAAAAGTCACTTTGCTTTAAAACCATTAAAAAGAACACATAGGTTATAAAAATGAAGAGTCTTCATTTTTAATACCCTAATAAACTCATAAGTTACAAGAAATGAAAAGTTTTGAAAGTTTAAAAAACTTGCCCTCAAGTTTTGGAACAAGTAAAGTCATGTTAAAACTTTAGTTCCAACCCTTAGAATTTTAAAATTTAAAATTCTACCCTTATACTTATAATATTATAAGTTATATATATATATATATATATATATATATATATATATATATATATATATATATATATATATATATATATATGTATAAGATCAAAGTCATCTTACCGCTAGTACGCCTCATTCACGAAGTCGGTCTATAAGGTGTGTATAAGGTTGTTGCCTATAAAATGGCAACTTAATGGGTGTCCACTCTCACCCACGCTTGCTTGACTGGTGGAGGGTCGTTACCAGAATATAGAATTCTTTGTTGAATATTCTAACAGAATAATGTACTTGTTTATTCTGCAAGATTGTACTGTAAGTATTTTCCCAAAATGGTTTTGAATGTTCTTAAAGAATTTTTATTATCAAAAGTATGAAATTAGTTCAAAGAAATCAAAATAAATCATCATGTTTATGGAATAACTAATCATAAACAAAGTCAAAATAAGGAAAATAAAGACCTCATTAGACCAACACCAGACTAGATTAACAGGTGAAGTAGAAAAGAATCATGATAGTTTCAAAAAGCTAAAATCCTAGAAAGATAAAAAAAATGGTTGTTCTATACCATTCCAGATTATTAACACTCCAACTCATTCCTTCCTTAAAAAGAATTGGGATTGAATCATCAACACACATATGCATTCATTCCCAGTCATGAATTCAAGAAACAAACACCCATGGATTCCCATGTCAAATACCGAAACCCAAACAACCATGAGTTATATCCCATCCATTATCATACTTTTTTTTCAGGAAAACCCAAACATCTAAAGTTCCATGGATTCAAATCAAAATAAGATGAAGAAGAAGATCACATGTTGGCCATGGATGCTTCCGTTAACTTCCTCTTCCTTCGATCAGTCAAGAATTGAGACCCTTGTCCCCCTCAAACTTGTTGTTTTGCTGCTTCCTTTCTCCTTTCTGTGTTAATGGCCAACAACCCCATTTTCGTGTTTTTCCCTTCCTTACAAACAAAGAAAAACAAACACTTCCCAATTTTAGTCTTTTGTTGCCATTCTCTCCCCCTAGTTGTTGGATTACCGGATCAAAGGAAGAAACACAGGAGGCTACCGGAGCATACCTCCGTCCGTGTACCTGCAATCGCCGGGAGCAATGCCCTCCTCTGCCTCTTCCCCATCAAAAGACAACGCCGAACACCGACCATCACAAACACCACCGGATTCCCTCCCTGTTTGCTCCTCGCTTCTCACTCGCGTTCACGGACCCCACAACAGCGCCACTGCTCCTTTGCATCCCTTTCTTCAGTCTCATCGAAGAACCAAGAATGAGAGTCATGATGTCGGCCTCTAGTAACAAATAAGTTATTGTTTTATTGAAATCCACCATCGATTTCATATAATTCATAACATAACAAGTTATTGGGGAAATATCACCACCATGTATAGATCTTGAAGTTTCTCCCTTTATAACATTCTAAAACTCTACAACTGTCTCAATGACTGCCATGCATAGTCTAATTATAACTCCCTCCTTGTCATCCCCTGTTGTAGCTAAGATATGCACCCCGATGCATTTTGTAAGTATACATACCCGTTTTTATGTCTATATGTCTCTCAATCCAACTAATGAACCACAAATGAATATATACTAATTTAGCAATTCATCAAATAAATTTGACTTTTTTTTGGAGTTCAGGTAGTTTCAGCTTCACCCAATGGATGGTGTCATCCTTTTTCGTTTTTAGTTACTAATATTGGAAAATTATACATGCAGGTCTAGAAAATGAACACCGGAAGCACTTCATCTAGTCGGCCAAACCTACCTTGTGGAGATCTACTTGGTAAACAACCCCTCCCCCCCTCCCCCAACACACACACATCACACAAACATATATATATATATATATATATATATATATATATATATATATATATATATATATATATATATATATATATAGAGAGAGAGAGAGAGAGAGAATTATGTTCAAATAAAAATAGTAAATAGTGTGAAAACGTAAAAACATTATCTATATGTTATTGTTTTGTAATGAATCCTATATATATATATATATATATATATATATATATATATATATATATATATATATATATATATATATATATATATATATATATATATATATATATATATATATATATGGGATTCATTACAAAACAATAACATATAGATAATGTTTTTACGTTTTCACACTATTTACTATTTTTATTTATTGTTGAAGTAATTCTAATATGAATATTAATGTTTGATTATTCATATATTCATTATAATGTTATGATTCTATTATAAATTTATATATGTGAATTTTTGTAATAAATTTTAATTTTAGTCTTAACCTGTGACTATTCAGTTATTCACTGCTGAATAATGACATAAAGTTGTGGATTCAAAATTCATTGCATAATATATATATATATATATATATATATATATATATATATATATATATATATATATATATATATATATATTGGCAATGTGTATATTCTTAAAGGTATATAAGTTAAGGTACTCAAAGTCACTATACATTGTTGTTTTCTATCATATATTAATTGTAATCGTCTAAAGTTCTTAAAATTCAACTCTTAATTTGATTTACTTCCAAGACTTGTATAAATTTTACAATTATCTTTCTCTTAAATAATATTAAATTTCGTTAATATCTATTGTCTCAGGTATGTAAATATTGAAAAGCTAGCTGGTCAGCTATCAAATTTTTTTTTTGAAACGTCAACCCATTACTTCTCATGCGAGAGTCACTCCTTACCGCTAAACCGTTGATCTTTTGGTAGCTATCAATTTTTTTGAGATAACCAATTTATTCCTATATTTAATTTCCTCTCTTTTTTTGTTTCATGGTGCTTTCCCTTCAGTTTTTTGAACCAATTTATTACCAATTTGAAAAAATAGGGTTAGAGATACAAATATATTTTTGTTTGGGAATATATATATATATATATATATATATATATATATATATATATATATATTAATTTTAGGTTAAATACAATGTTTTAAAAACCAGTTTTTTTATTGAACCGGCGGGTTCGAATCGGTTTTTAAAACACTAGTTAAATACAAATTTTTATTAGTGTTTTGAATAGAATATTTTTTTTTTGGCTTTCCAATCTTTTAAATCATAATACAGTATTCAACATGCATCCACGTCTAATAAACAATATGTTTTTTTTTTCATATATAAAATCGTCTAGTCTTTTCTATCTTTAAACAGTTGCAATGCCTTTATTTAGTTCTAAAGGAAAATGTTCATAATATTATACAATAATTCATTACGAGAATACAACTAATATTAATGTATTCATGATTTCAAAACATTTAAAACCAGTGATTTTATAATATACTTTGAACATTTTTTAATATTGTTTTTCAAAAGCTTAAAAATAAAATAATGATAATGATAATAATATATAATTATAATTATAAAGAGGTCAAAGTGTTATAGACTTATAGCTATAACTCCCACCGTAACTATTTTATTATTGAATCTTTCATTTTCTTTAATATACATATGAAAATTTTCATATGACAACTTAGCACTTTGACATGTGTGATAAAACTTAACTTCTACATATTCTAAAATTTTAATTTAAACATCAATTATTTATAAGTGACAATGCTTATAATCGTATAAAAATATAATAAAAATATAACGATATAATCATTTATATAAAGTTATTTTTAACTATTGTTATTGTAAGTTATTTTAAGCTATTTATTTGAAAACTTTTAACGATTATAAAAATATCTTTAGAAAATATTTTAGTTAAATTGATATTACAATTTAATTTTTGCATTTATCAATACAATTTATAACTTTTAACTATTTACAAAATATTCTTTGATTTTTTAGTAGAAGTGAAATTTATATTTAAGTTGATACTGTTATGTTATATTTAAATTAACAATTTAAGTATTTTTTTCCAAACGGTTCAAAAGTTGTAGCTTTAAACTGATAATGGTTTACATACAAAAACATTTTAAATCTAATAAATTAAGTATAATATGTTAAAAGTTAAAGACATAACTTTATAAGTAGAAGTAAATATATTATTTTAAAACTGAAATTTAGTTTATTTATGATTACATTTTAGGTTTGATATTTATTTAACATTATTAATCAACTTATAATCATTATTAAAAAGAAACTACAACTTATCACTTTTTACTATTTATAAAATATTTTTGAGTTGTTGAAGTTACCCTAAATTTTATATTTAAGTTGACTCTGTAATGTTATATTTAAATTAATAATTTATGTATTTTGTATAAATTGTTCCAAAGTTATATCTATAATATGATAATGGTTTACATCCAACAACAAATTAAAACTAATAAATTAAGTATAACATGTTACAAGTTAAAAAACATAACCTTATAAGTAGAAATAAAGATATTATTTTAATATTGAAATTTAGTTTACATATGATTACACTTTAGATTTGATATTTATTTAACCTTGTTAACCAACTTATAATTATTATTAGAAAAAATATTTAAAAGTCATGAGAGTTTCAAATGAATGTGGTGAAAGGAGAAATCCTTCCTTTATAAGTATATATAAAAGTTATACAAATCAACATATTTTATATAATAAAAAGTTATAATCGTGTGCGGAGAGAGAGAGAACGATATCTAAAATCATAAACCATACTCCATACACATTTAAACATAAACATACATATAGCTAAACAAAAAAATTATATATACACAAACAAATTTATACTCACAAAGATCTACATCAAACACACACAAATCAATAACATTTACATATGTGCACATAGATCTGAAAGCTTTTACCATATTCGTGTGCGGAGAGAGAGAGAGAGAGATCAGAAGCATCTTAGGTGTTCGAGAGTAGTGGTAATCGAATACGGAGGTGACGGTGCTGGTAATGGTGTATGGTAGTAGTGGTGGCTTAAGTTGTTGTTGAAGGCGAGATAGGATTTGTGGATGTGATTTGTTTTTCACAGAATCAAGAAGAAAACAAGCACAAGTCGATGGTGGGGTCATTAGCTTTTAGTTTTAAAATGTGTTTGTGTTTATGAACATAGCTATATGTAATACTCCATCCGTCCCAAATAATAGTCAATGTTTTTTAGTTTGTCCCAAAATTATCGTTCATTTCTAAAAATAAATATTATTTTTACATAAATACCATTCATTATTAGTTAATTGCTATTTCATTTAATAAAGTTAATGGTAATTAATGTTTCCTTAATCTGCGTGTTTTTTCTGACAATAATTTTTGAATGGAGGGAGTAGTAAATGTGTTTCTTTGTGCATAAAATATGATATTTTATGTTGTTAAGATGATATATTTTAAGCTATTTTTTTGATTGGTTGGTTGTTATTCACATGGATCAATGATCATATACCTTTAAAATTAGATCTAATACTTGATAAGTAAGCTCCTTGTTTTTAGATGGAAGTCTTAAAATATAGTGGAGCCCACATTATGTATAAGTTATAAAGTAGTAATATATATATATATATATATATATATATATATATATATATATATATATAAAAGCATTTTAATGAACATGGCACTATTTTTATTAGAATTTGTATATTGCTCTCAAACCCTATTTAAGAGTTTATGAACCGTCTGATTAAGTATGTAGTCACTAGCAATGTTTTGAAAACCGGACCGGACATCGAACCGGCCATCTTAAAGGTTCGATGGTTCAATTGATCCAACCGGTCGGACCGGTCCTAAAAACCGTAAAAACCGGATATATATATATATATATATATATATATATATATATATATATATATAAAGAACATGAAGAATATATTGCACAATAAAGTATTAATAAATATGATTTTCTTTAACAACGAACAATATTATATATATATATATATATATATATATATATATATATATATATATATATATATATATATATATATATATAAGCATAAAAGTTGTTTAATTAATTTCTTTGAAATTAACAATTGATTTAAAGTATTGATTAAGAATATATGTTTGTTTTAGAAGCCAAAGAAGAAAAGTAGAAAAGGTAAAGAAGATATCCAATTTTGCATTGTGTTTTATCCCACATCGGTGGGTGTAATGAAAAAATAGTCTTATATTGCTTTATATATAGCAGACACAAATTGATTCAGCATAAACAAAAGAAAACGCTTATTGGGTTTTCTTGGCCGGGGTCCTGTTTTTTAAAAGCCTCTGGTTTAATTATTATTCAGGTCGGTTATTTTGGTCGAACCAGTCCGGTTTAAACCGGTTTTTTGTGAACCGTCTGGTTTTTTACTGGTTCAATAACAACCGGTTTTTAGGTTACTTAAAACCGATAACAGTGGTCACTAGTAACAATTAAGCTCTTTTTTATGACACCTTTTATTAGACCATATAAAATTGTTTGGTGGCCTGCGCATTCCTGAGCCATCCTGATCCATTGGGTCGGGTTACCCCAGTTAAAAAAATATAAAATTCTTTGGAATAAGTTTTATTATTAATGGAGGTTTAACAACAGTACATTAAAAAAATATAAAATTGTTTGGTGGCCTGTGCATTCCTGAGCCATCCTGATCCATTGGGTCGGGTTACCCCAGTTAAAAAAAATATAAAATTCTTTGGAATAAGTTTTATTATTAATGGAGGTTTAACAACAGTACATTAATATATTCTACAGATTCTATGAAAATATTTAAATTCAGGATAATAGAAATTAGCCATGAAACATGTGTTAGACAAAAATATAGCTTATTGTCAGTACTTGATTAAACTTAAATTTTGCAATTTCTTTAATAGGAAATAGAGACGACTACAACAACATTTGCGTTCCTCTCTATAATGCATCAATGAAGTGTGACTGGGAAGCTATTAGTAACATCCTTGGCGAACACCAAGACCTAGATCTGTTGGGGTTCGCTATCACTGAAAATTATGATACTGCGCTTCACATTGCAGCCTCTGCAAAAACAAGTAAATTGATGGAAAAGTTTGTGAAAAAATTGGTAATAAAGATGTCAAAGGAGCAGCTAATACTTCAGAACATTAAATATAACACAGCTCTGTGTTCCATAGCAACAGCAGCATCAGGAAATGTCGGTATTGCCATGATTATGGTGGAAAAGAATAGGGCCTTGCTGGATATCGCTGGTCGTGAAGGAATGATGCCGCTCCACATGGCTTCTTTATATGGAGAAAGGGAGATGGTGAATTTTTTATATGACAATTCTAACAAGATGACTGGTGATTTTTGGACAGATCAGAATCGTAGCCAGGTTCTCCAAAAATGTGTTGAAGTCGATCTTATTGGTTATTATTCACACCTTTCATTGTTATTGTATAATTACAAGGTTGAAAACAGTAACAACAAATATTTCTATGTTTAAGCTTGATCACTTTGGTATTATAATTATCAATATCTTACGTACACACATTTCAAGAAGATGATGACACCGTTAGGAATTAGGACGGATAAAATTCCAATTCAATTGTAATGTAAACCTTACGTACCTCATTAATTAATTGATTGATTTTTTAACATTTTGTAGATGTTGCTCTGAAAATAGTGACCGACTTGCCAGAACTCAGTGCTGACAGGGAAGTACTCGAATTGTTGGCTCGAAAGACAGAAGCATTTGCAATAACAAAACCACTTTTTTTCTGGAGAGCCTTACATCAAAGTGGGTTTCTTTCCTCTTAATTAACTTTTTTATAGACTAATCAAGTAACCAGCCTTATTTTGGGTTCAATTCGATTTACTTGCTTAGTTTTGGGCCCTGTTCTGCAAAAGTGTAAACGTCTTTCGTCATTCCTGACTTTGATTACATGTGTGTGGGGTGTAAGCAAACGATCTGGAAATTACCTTGATCACCAAGGTACAGAAGAAGAACAAAACAGACGAACGGGGAGAATGGAAGAAGAAAAGGGGACGAATTACTTACTGGGAAAATTGCTTTGTTCCTAAGCTTTATTAACAAAAAAACGTGAATAAACTCCATAGATAAAATATTAAAACGCAACCCTACTTATACTAGACATATATAAAGGAACTAAAGCTGAATTAATCTATCATGGGGTACGTAGAACAAGAACTGATCATCTGATATTAAATTGTTCCAGATCTTCTTTTGGCTACATCTCACTGTACTCTCTCATAATCATGGAGAAAATAAGAAATCATTCTTGTTAATCTTTCAATTGTACTTTCTTCCACAAAGGCACAGCATAATATCCATCCATCCGTTTGTATCAAAAGTATATGGATCGTTGTCTACTTGCTTTCTTATTTTGCAGCATGTGGTTTTCAGTTTTTGCAGTCATTTGTATGAAGAAGGTTGGGCTTGCAGAAAAACCTAGTTACGCCATGCAATTGCTTAGAATGATATGTGGAAATATTATGAAACTGCCGAGGGTTGAAGTTGACAACATTATTATAGGAGATCTAAAAAGTTGGGGAGGGGGAGGTCTTGGGTATGGCCAATTGGGACCAATATTTGTTGCTGCCGAAATAGGAAACACCGAATTTGTTTTTGAGCTTATTCACCAATATCCAGATTTACTATGGAAGACAAATGAATATAACCAAACCATATTTCATGTTGCTGTCCAACATCGTCATGAGGATATCTACAATCTTCTCCATGAGGTCGGTTCAATGAAGGATATGATAACATCTCTCGTAGACCATGATGGATGCAATATGTTACATCAAGTCGGTAAGATGGTCATAAAAAAGGAAAGCGAAGACAATTCACGACGCGCTCTACAAATGCAAGACATGCAACGTGAAGTGTTATGGTTCAAGGTACTTCTTTTTGCCAAGTAAAAAGTACATATCTAGGGCAATACTTACATTAAGTTCTTGTTTGATACATATCTGCCTAGTTGCATGACATGCTCAAAATATATATATATATATATATATATATATATATATATATAATATATATATATATATATATATATATATGATGTCAAATCTTATGCTTGTCGCATCCTCTAATAATAGATTTGTGCAGGAAGTAAAAGATATGGTCCCTCCTTCTTATCAGGAAATGAGGAACAAATATAAACTAACACCACATGAATTGTTTGAGGACGAACACCGATATCTACTTTCCGACAATGAAAAGTGGATCAAAGAAACAGCTAACCAGTGCTTGGTAGCAGCAGCGCTCATAGCTTCCATAGCATTCGCAGCAGCTTTTGCAGTTCCAGGTGGATACAACCAGAACAATGGTATTCCTATCTTTCTTCACCATCGAGCATTCATAGTCTTTGTCATATCAGATGCCATCTCTTTGGCACTTTCTTCCATTTCGATCCTCATATTCTTATCCATTTTCATATCTCGCTATGCTGAAAATGATTTCTTGGAGTCATTACCCAAAAAATTAGTGAAAGGTCTAGCAGCACTTTTTTTCTCAATCACAGCAATGTTGGTAGGTTTTGGTGTCAGCTTCTTCACCTTTTTCCATGACAAATTGATTTGGGTACCAGTTATGATCAGCATGTTGATATCCTTGCCAATCATTTTATTTGCGAGACTGCACTATTATCTTGTTATGGATGTTTATCGGTCAACATATGGTTATAGGAATCTCTTCAAGCCAAAAAAGCCTAGGCTATATCCACAAATTCAAAAGCCAAGGTTTTGATCACTAGTTGTTTTGAATATAAAGTTTCATTTCAAGATGTGATTGTTGATGCTTTATGTCATTTACGAGAAGTTGATGTGGGGATGATAATGTACTTTTTAAACCCAAATGTATTTTATCTGTAATGTTGATGATGAATTCAAGTAAAGCACCTATTATTTGTGCTGTCATGAATTTGGAACCCAAAATATCTATTTAGTTTTTCCTGTTCATATCGCTTTTACTAATCCTTAATCTTATAAAGTAAAATTCCAAAAAATTAGGGATACGATTTCCTCCTAAATCTCAATAAATAAGCAATGTTTGTGCACGCTTTATGTTTTCTTATAGAGAAATTAAATATCTTCTTATAATTTCTTCTTATATATCTTCTTATCTATCTTAAATGATGACATGTTCATATTTGAAGAAAATAATAATATTTTAATTTACTTGTATGATGACACGTATCACCATTTATTTAAGATAGATAGAAAGATATATCGAAAAAAATGCATTTAAGATAGATAGGAAAATATGTAGGAAGAAATGCTAGAGGCTATTTAATTTGTGTTTCTTATATATACTTCAGGGGTTTACTCTTGTAATTCTCTAGAGTTAGGGGTTATTCATATTAGTAGTTCTTTGAAGTTTTAGCCATGTCTTTTATCCCTTGTAATCGTGTTTTGTGCGAGGCACTTTTTACTTCAATTGAATACACAGGGGCTACGGCCTAAAGCTTTCATGGCATCTCCAAGTCTCACAGTTCTCATCTAATTGATGCTTACACATGTTTATTCACATTGTATCAGAGCATTATCTCCTTTTATTCAATCGATCATCCAGTTCGAAGACCTCGCCAACCGAATTTTGAAATTCCTACCTTTGCCAAAGAACAAACCTAAACTACATCAGACCTGCACCAGAGAAGCACTAACTGCTATTCATCTTACCTGCATCGGACCTCCATCAATTGCAACTTAAATTTATAAGGTTCAATTCAGAAATTATAACCCATCAAGAGCGATTTAGGGTTTGAATTTCTTGCTTCATCAATTGCATCATACTGGGTTCTTCAGTTTCTCCCATGGAATCCTGCATTAATTTGTGATTTTAATTACTTTTCCTCAAACAAGATCAGTTGAAATAAAGACCTGTACAACTAGAGCCATACAATTTTCAATCTATTTCTCATTGGAGTTTCAAAAATGAGTAACATTCAGATCCATCAATTGAGATGACAAATTCATCACCATTTATTGAATTACTAAGAAGAAATCAAGAACTCATACAAAAACTTGTGTCAAGTTCAAGTGACAAGTATGCAAAAAACAAATCCAAACTTATAAACTTATCTGAGAGGAAGCATGAGTCGATCCAACAACTCAAGGCAGGTTCTAAGAGTCGATCCAATTCCCAAGTTCGGTTCTTATGAAGAGATTCCATCTCTTCACTCATAGCAGCTATCCACACGTTAGCCTCTTTAGTTGTGATTGCAACTCTATAAGAAGATGGTTTAAAGAATTCCATATCTTCAACCACTTGCAAATCATATGTTACCATATCTTCAAAACCATATCGAATAGGCTTTCCAACTTGTCTCTACGGTCTATCTAAAGCTATAAAATGAGAATCTTCATGGTGGTGTTGTTTCTCAGTCACAACACGTGCTAACCGAAAGGAGTTAGGCAGGAGGGAGTGGTGCCACACTCCCTCATGAAACTGCAGTGACATGTAGGCGCCAACTCACCCGTTACCAAAAAAGTGTGGTCTCATACCACACCTAAGGAGTGGTGACGCATTTGAGTATTTTTTTTTAATAAATAAAAGGGGCCAATCAGAGGGAGGTAAGAAAAAGGAACCAATCACGTTGTTTGAAGGAGTGCTCCATTGGAAGGCCGCACTGCACTCTCTACCGTACTCAGGGGGCGGTGTTTGTGCTTATGTGGCAAGGGGAGTGCGGTCTAGGCCGCACCCACTCCCTCTAGTCTTAGTAGGTTGTTCAATAGGTTGCTCGACTTCCTCAGAGTTATGTAACTCATACTTCACCTCTTCGGACATATTCTCACCACAAGTATTTGATGTAGATTAGTACTTCACACCACACAACATACTATCCTCATCAAACCCTACATCCATACTAAGGGGGTGTTTGGCTTAGCTTTTCAAACCCCAAAAGTCCTTTTTGAAAAAGTTACAAAAAGTCAGGATTTCTTGACTTTTCCAAAAAGTTCCTTTTCCTTATGTAAAAACTTCAAAAGTAGCTTCTAAAAGTAGTTTGCCAAACATCTTTTGTTTTTTTTTCTTTTCCAAAAAGGACTTTTGGCTTTGAAAAGCTAAGCCAAACACCCCCTAAGAATCACTTTCCTTTTATCAAGAGGTCAAACTCTACAACTGATGTCGTTTTCCCTAGAACTAGGGCGGTTCCAGACAAAGATGAAACAACTGGAATCTCTTTTATTTACAAAACTAGTTGTGAGACACATGTATTACATGAGTTAATTTAAAAAAAAAGTTAAATATAAATATCAAAATATTTGAGAACTTTGATTTTATAAGAAAATAAGAAAAATAATGAATTATTATAATGAAAATGTTTTTTATGTTTTAAATTTAAACAAATAATTTAAATAAAAAAGAAACTAATGAACTTTAATTTAGAAAATTTTGAAATTAAAAGATAAGTTTATTAATGAAATTAATATCCATTTATTAGTACATTTATTGCAATTATTACATTAAATATCATGTGAAATTTAATAAAATAGAAAACTCATAAAATGACATGTGGATAAAAAATAATTCAAAATAACCACAAAATAACATTTGGCAAATTGAATGAGAGTGTGACAAGTGACAAAAAAAAACATTCCCATTTAATAGAGAGGATTCTGAATCCAAAAAAAAACTGTCGCTAAAAAAAAGAATCAAGAGAATTAAAAGCCAAAACAAATCCTCCAAAATAGGAACTAAATAAGAAAATGATATACTTGAAAATAATAGATAAAGCTAAAAAAATAAACTAGGATTGAGATTCCAGAATTAAGCCATCTGGGTCGTTTATCGGGACAAGTCGGGCTGGTATTTGAATCAAGCGGTCCATCTGCATCATTCTCCTTTTCGTCGGAAGGACTCGACCTCGAGTCCAATGGATTATCTAGCTCTTCGGGACAAATCAGAGACATTGAAGGTGGCTGACACATTATAATGACCCGGAAAATCTACTTTGTATGCGTTGCCATTAACCCATAAGAGATCGCCTTGTTGAAACACCACCTTCTAGCGCCTCAGATTGGCTCGTCTCTGATAGACGATGTTATTATTGGTAATTTGTTCGCGTTGATGGATAAGTTTAATTAGTGTAGCCCAGTCTTCCCCTTCGACACTAAAATATTCGGTGGCCGGTAATGGAGCTAGGTCGAGAGGTGTAAATGGGCTTCGGCCATAGACAACCAGGAACAAACTCATTCCCGTGGAGCAATGCTTGGACCTGTTATACGCAAACTCAGCTTGAGGGAGAACTAAATCCCATTTTCTCGGGTTCGAACCAACAAGGCTTCGTAGCAGATTTCCAAGACTCTGATTAGTCACCTCCGTTTGACCGTCGATCTGAGGGTGGTGCGCGCTACTGAAATTGAGACCGGAACCCAACTGTTTCCACAACGTACACCAAAAATGAATCATGAATTTAACATCCCGGTCGGAAGTCAACGCCTTCGGAGCACCATGCAGCCTGGCGATTTCGGAGAAATAGAGACGAGAAATTTGGCTCATCATACGTTTTGACACACGGAATGAAGTGGCTCATCTTCGAGAAATGGTCCACCACCACCACTACCACCATAACAGAGTCTTTCTGTCGTTGGGTATGAGGGAGTCCTACCACAAAATCAAGACTGACATCCTCCCGTGGACCGTCGGAGACCAGTAGTGGAGTATATAAGTCGACATTAGAAAGATGAGTATTCGCTATGTGACACGCGCGACATCGATCCACAATTCTTGTAACCGTCATGCTCATTTTAGGCCAAAAACAATGTTCCTTGACACGCTGGAACGTTTTGTTTGTACCAAAGTGACCCTCCAGGCCCTGATGCCCTTAAGGATGATAACATCTCATAACGAGCATTGAGGTAGGCACGCACAAACCGAATTCCTTTAAACAAAAACCCATCATGTAAGGAGTATCCCTGTGTTAGAGCGTCCCAACAGGCAGTCCATATTCCAGAGAAGTTCGGATCATCCATCCGAGTAAAGTGTATAAAAATGCTCAAACAAGTCGATCTATACCTGCAAGGATGTCAGCAATCCGCGACGTCGACTAAGAACATCAGCCATAGTGTTTGTCGTACTGAATTTATGACGAATAACAAACACAACAAGAAATATAACTTTTAGGGGCGCCACCATTAGCGATGACATATACCTTTAGGGTCGACATCAAGCAATTCACATTTTGTCGTCGCTAAAGGTCTTGGTCACTGCTAATAACGTCGTCTCTAAAGGATGGTATCGACAATCCTTGTGAATGCCTCCGGATCAAGTACTAGCCCTACGATTGCATCTTGATCCGACGGATGGGGTTAACGAAAAAATGGGCACGTGTTTTCTCTCCAACGTGTCGCCGCGAATGGTTCAATCGGCGTCGCTAAAGGCGTCACCCCTAGAGGGTCACCTTTTTGTTCCCCTCCAGGTAGCAAATCAGGTACCACCTCCACTCCATTTCTATCTCGTTCTTTCACGATTTCAACGTTTTTCCGGCGACTGGAGACTCGATTGCATCTTCCATCGACTGTTAACCACCGGTACACCCCACTTCTTCAACCAGAGTTATTTCCAGCTCCTCACCGCCATACCAACTACTCCACCGATGACGTTCTGATTTTCTGATGTACTTTTCCACCGACAAATGTATGTTTTCCTTTCTGATTTCCACCATTTTCTGTTTTTGTTTCTGTATCTCTTTTTTCTTTTACTAATTTTACTGCTTTTGGTGGTTTTAAGGAGATTTCCTCATTACAACAACCAAGCACCGATACTGCATGTCTCCGACGAACTTCCCAACTGCCACTTCTGCCTGTCTCCACCGTTTTCAGTTCTACAACCACATGTGCATTTGATATATGTGTGTATGAATGTACTGTTTTTGTTAATTTTATTAACTTCTATGATTTCATTAATTATATTACTCAATTTCCCCTTTGTTAATATTTGTAATATAATTATTTGTATTATCTATAAATTATAATACAATTTTTTTTTATAATTTAACTTTTTTTTTTCTACCTAGGCTTGTTAATTGTATATAACTTGTTGATTTAATAAACACATCGTTATTTACAAGTTATTATAAATTGTAGGATAGTTATTTTGTTGTTTATGTTTTGGATTGTTAAATTAATCAAAATTTATATATAGTAATTGCCAATTGTGATTTTTCATTTTTATTTTTAAGAATATTATATTTTGTCATCATTTTTTTACATTGTTAACTATATTATGACATTGCTTAATTTATTACATGTGTTTGTCGACTTTTAAGCTAAATATCTTGATAGTAATAATTAGTGTAAACACCGCATACCCTATATCTTTTTTCTAGATCAACCACCGCACTTGTGTTATAATTTTTCATGGCTGCTATGATAGGCCATGAAGGTGATGGTGGTGACGAGCCACCACATCCGTTTGGTGGAGATTTTGGTGTTCACCAGACTGATGGTAATTAAGATTTATTCTAATTCATTGTATTTCATATTGTATGTATATAAAAAACTATCTTTACTAATATATATTTTTGCAGTTGTGCCTCCCAGACAAAGAGGCATGGCAGTAAACAAGAAAATGCATCGGCTATATGAAGCAAACGACATACAACCTCTAACTTATGTATTGTTCTTCAACAAGGGCTCGACCCCACGCGGGTATGGATTCAACGTGTTAGAGTGCTACTATTGACTATTTCTTAACTGATACACATTGTAAACGATCCAGTGCAAACAAAGAATGCTGGAAGAAGCAAGTGGTTAAGAATCATGGAGGGACCTGCAGCTACGGTAGTGCTTCTTTCAAAAATGTAAGTTACATTAATGTTTATTAGTGCTTCTTTCAAAAATGTAAGTTACATTAATGTTTATCAGTGCTTCTTTCAAAAATGTAAGTTACATTAATGTTTATTCGGTTATAACATAATTTGTAATGTTTATTTAAGTATAAAATATATTTTAAATGTTAAACATAATTTGAATAAACTTGAAGTATTTCACTGTGCACATGTCAATAAACAAAGGGAATTCGTTGACCCGTTAGTTGAAGAACAATACATAAGTTACTATTACTTAAAAATGAAGTAGAATGTTGTTTTTTGTGTTTGTTTTGAAGTATATTGACAATATTTGTGAAATGCAGAATGCTTTAGTTGCTGAGGTTGCTTTATCAGCACATAGCCGACTCCGGAGGTGATCCGAACTCGATTGATTGGATAGCCTTATTTGGGAAGGTGTTAGGTGCTCGAAAGGGACATGTGAGAGGCATCGGGCCTAAGCCTTCTATAGCGGATACAAGTGCTCCCACCCAGTGGCAGTTACAGTCACAAACACCGCAACCAACACATGTACTTATTAATTTGTTGTTTGATAGTTTGGTAGTTTGTTAGTTTGTTAGTTTGTTAGTTTGTTAGTTTGTTAAATTGTTATGAATTTGGTAGTTTGTTAAATTGTTAAGGACTTAATGTGTTTGTGACTTAATTGTTAAGTAATAATAATTTGTTTTTATAGTATGATATATTTTAACTTATATTCTTATTTTGTAGGATGCGGATGTTAACGCTTTTCTCCAAAACTCCGCGTTTGTGATGGCAATTGAAGATATTATCCGCTCATTTAGCAAGCAAGTCGACAATGCGACCAACAATGACGAGGAAACGATGATGGAGACGACGATTAGTATATATTGCTTTGTGTTATGGATGGTGTTATTATGGATTTAGATGATGTTAATGTGATATACTTTATGTATATTATTTGATGTTTTATGTAATGCGGATTTTTAAATTATAAGTTTTATAATTTTAAAAATTTTGTATTTTTATAATATAAACTAATATAAAATATAAATTTTATCTAAAAAAAACAAGCATTAGTGGCGACACCTTTAGGGACGATCTTAAGCATTAGCGACGACACATCCCACCGGAATATCTGGCCGGAGTAACATCGGCCGGTGGCCAAAATATTATTATGGACGACACCTTTAAGGACGACGACTATATTAGTGACGACATGTATCTGGGACGACGGCTTTAGGGACGACTTTTGAGTATTAGCTACAAGGTATTTGCGGCGACCCAATTGAGATGACATGTCGTCCCTAATAACTTTATATAGGGGAGACTTTCTTGACTATTTGCGACACATTTTGTCGTCCCTAAAGGTGCATTTCCTTGTTGTGGAAGGAGAAGTCTTGTATAAACTCAATCAACTTAGCATGTCGTGGATTTAGTTTATGCTGGCCCTAAATGAACCTGAGAGTCTAATGGTCAGAAAACAAAATGAACTCAGTGTACATGTAACAGATAGTGTCTCATCAAAATTCCAAACTCTTAATGATTGCATAAAACTCCTTGTCATAAGTGTTGTACCTTTTCTTGGCCTCGCTAAGGTTTTCACTAAAGAAAGCGATGGACGACCTTCTTGACTAAGGATGCCCCCAGTACCAAACCCAGACGCATCACATTCCACCTGAAAAGTATTCTTGAAATTGGGTAAGGCTACGACAGGACTGATGTGAGGCTGCATTTCAACTCCACCTTTATCTATTCTTATCGGAACTTAAAATGAAGAAAAATGACTGAAAATGTGGACTTGACAACACCTTATGTGCGTGCGGGTATGAAGAAAAATGGCCGTAAAGTTCGGGTGAATTTTCATTAAAAAACACATTGTTGGGGATTATTAACACTAAGATGTATTCTTTATTTAAAGGGAAAATGACTTGTGAGGGTAATACTAATTTTACTTATTCATATTGTTTACACTAGTCGAAATCCCGGGCGTTGCGCGTGAATATAGTTATTTAATTAAAATAATATCATTTAACAAATTTTGATTTAATATTTATACATGTAAAACCAATGTCAATAGCAAAACAAACTTTATAGTTAACATAGTAGTTTTATTAATTCTAATAAATTTATATCATTAGTTATTTCCACTATTAATTCATGATTTTATAGACCGTTTTATGTTAAGTAAATTATATATTAAACATATATATATATATATATATATATATATATATATATATATATATATATTATATGATATATATTGATTTATATGTATAAAAAAAAAACAAAGTGGTAAGAAAAAATAAGTATTACAACTTTTGATGATTTTATAGAATGTTTTAAGTTGAGGAAATTATATATAAAATGTATGTCAAGTTGTGTATAAAATAAATAACAAGTAGTATGAAAAACATTATAACTTTATAACATTTACATCAAACAAAACTTATTAAATACTTATAAATCATTCAAAATGAATATTTAGAAATCAACATACATTTGATGTATAAAAACATTGTTATAAAAAACTTGTGTTGAGGTAACCATTATGCGACAAAACTTTTTTTTTCGACTCTTTCATTTTGAATAACAAATATTTTCAAACATATGATTTTTTAATCAAACTTACTTATACAATACTAATATAGCTACAATATGTATAATAAATAAGTAGAAAAAAACATTGAATATTAATAACCATAAGTTTAAAAAACTTTCGAATGTAGTGGAAATATAAATACAAATTACATTACATTTAAATAAGAAAAACTATTAAGTTGTAGTGGGAGTTTTAAACTCTTGATTTGTGTCCATAATGTAATATATATATATATATATATATATATATATATATATATATATATATATATATTAACAATTATATGATATAAAAACAATATTATAAGTATTTATCACTTAAATAATAATTTTTATATTAAGTTGTAATTAATATTATAACAATTTTAAGTATATCATTTTTTCTCTTTAAAGCTATGAAATATTGGAAGAAAATGAACGGTCCAGATAAAATGGTGATTTGAATTTCAAAACTATAGTAATTGTTATGTACTGCGACCAATCTTTAATATATATATATATATATATATATATATATATATATATATATATATATATATATATATATATATATATATATATATTAAAAGTGGTTTAGGGGATGAGGAGTGTTACACTTTAGGTATATTTTTATCACTTATGTTTTCTTATGAGAATATTAATATTTTATTTATTTTACTTTTCATTTACGGTAAAGAACAAATAAGGAAAAAGGAAATTTTTAAATGTAATAAGATAATTTATTTTTATTGCTATAAAAACATTTAAAATTGGGTGCGTCCATATAAGTTTTGGTAGAACATAAGGAATTCATTTTTATAACACATAATTATTGGTTTTTAACAATAAATTCATATCATACTAAAACTCATTCGTTCTAATTCGCCATTATCATCAACAATTTTGAATAAAAAATGTAAACTCCTTTTATCAAAATTAATTATAAAAAAACTCCATCGATGTTATTTATAACAAAATAAGCGAGAGAATGTAACATAGTATATACATAACATAAAATACATGTTGAATAATATTTTTCTTGTACATGAAATATATCTTCTTAACATAAAAAAGAGAGAGACAACATAAAGATACATAAATGTTAACAAAGTTAATTGCTCTAACTGATAAATAGTTTGATGGTTGATTTACCAAAAGCTCATGAGAAGTAATTATCAATCTCACTTCATCATCTTGTGATTATAGAAAGATGCATAACACATAAACTTAAAAAATGATCTCAAGTATACATTTACAAACATATCTAAATTTGAACCTTGGTTAATATCAAAAACTTTACATGCACCCATTTAAGTTTACATGAATTTATATTTGAAAAAGTTGCAATTGCTTTCATACATCTATGGAACCACTCACATAACTCTTCAAACCCTACAAATGTAATCTATCATTTTGTGTTGACATACATGTAATATGTAATCTACAAATTTATTATATAGGCTAAATGTTTCATTTAAATCATCAATTAAATAGCATAATTTAAAGAGTTTTAGAGTTACAAATCATAATATTTCAATTAATCTTAAATTAATTTGTATAAGTTGAATAGTCTTGAGAGTTTCAAATGCATGAGGTTCAATGAAAAATGGTCTTGGGAGTTTCAAATGTATGAGCCTCAAGGAAAAATGCTAGCTTTTTAATATACTAGGCGAATGCCCGCGCGTTGCGCAGAAGCATCTAGATAGTTGAAATATTTACAAATATATATATTTTTTAACTATTACAATAATGTAGTTGTTAAATTTTATATAATAATTCGTATACTAAGTTGATATATAGTATATTGATTATTTTGAATTATATGATAATATATACATCTATTAAAACTGCATAATCTCAATCTTTTGAATGACCTCTACCTGCAGGTTACGCATGAATAAAATTAAATATAATATATGGTTTAATATTATCTATAGTTGGTTTATTGTTAATAACTTTTTAAAATTTATTTGCTTAACGTTTTAATTTCTATCAGTGTAATTATTTAAAACATCAAACATTTTTTTAAAGGTAACAATATAATCATTTATATAGAGTTATTTTTAACTATTGTTATTGTAAGTTATTTTAAGATACTTATTTCAAAACTTATAACAATTATAAAAATATTTTTAGGAAATATTTTAGTGAATTGATATTACAATTTGGTTTTTGTATTTAGCACTACAATTTATCACTTTTCACTATTCACAAAATATTCTTTGGGTTATTTTAAGTGGAACTGAAATTTATATTGAAGTTGATCCTGTAATGTTATATTTAAATTAACAATTTAAGTATTTTGTGCATACAATTCAAAAGTTGTAGCTTTAAATTTATAATGGTTTACATACAACAACATATTAAATCTAATAAATTAAGTATAATATGTTAAAAGCTAAAGACATAACTTTATAAGTAGAAGTAAAAATATTATTTTAATATTGAAATTTAGTTTATTTTTTATTACACTTTAGGTTTGATACTTATTTAACCTTATTAACCAATTTATAATCATTATTAGAAAAACACTACAATTCATCACTTTTAACTATTTACAAAATATTCTTTGGGTTGTTTAAGTTAAACTAAATTTTATATTTAAGTTGATCCTGTAAGGTTATACTTAAACTAACAATTTAAGTATTTTATACAAATTGATCAAAAGTTGTAGTTTTAAAATGATAATAGTTTACATACAACATATTAAACCTAATAAATTAAGTATAATACGTTAAAAGTTAAAAACAAACTTTATAATAGAAGAAAATATATTTTTTTTCATATCCAAATTTAGTTTATATATGATTACACTTTAGGTTTGATATTTATTTAACCTTATTAACCAACTTATAATAATTATTAGAAAGAAATTGAAAAGTCATGGGAGTTTCAAATGAATGTGGTGAAAGGAAAAAATGCATGAGAGTTTCAAATGAATGTGGTTCAAGAAAAAATGCAAACTTTATAAGTATACTAGGCAAATACCCGCGCGTTGCGCAGAAACACCTATATAGTTGAAGTTTTAACAAATATATGTATTTTTTTAAAATATATAATAATAACGTTGTTGTTAAGTTTGATATAATAATTCGTATACTAAATTGATATAATATATTGATTATTTTGAATTATATGATAATATATACATCTATTATAACTGGATAATTTCAATCGATTGAATGATTTCTATCTGCGAGTTACATATTAATAAAATTAAATATAATATATGGTTTAATATTATTTATAGTTATTGTTGTTGTTAATTAATTTTTTAAAATTTATTTGCTTAATGTTTTAATTTCTATCATTATAGATATTTAAAATATCAAATGTTGTTTTTTTATTTTAAAGGTAACAATATAATCATTTTGAATTATATGATAATATACACATCTATTATAACTAGATAATTTCAATCGATTAAATGATTTCTACCTGCAAGTTACATATTAATAAAATTAAATATAATATATGGTTTAATATTATTTATAGTTGTTGTTGTTGTTAATTAATTTTTTAAAATTTATTTGCATAATGTTTTAATTTCTATCATTATAATTATTTAAAACATCAAACATTGTTTTCTGATTTTAAAGGTAACAATATAATAATTAATATAAAGTTATTTTTAACCATTGTTATTGTAAGTTAGTTAAGTTACTTATTTGAAACTTTTAACCATTATAAAATATCTTTAGGAAGTATTTTAGTTTAACTGAAATTACAATTTAGTTTTTTCAATTATCACTACAATTTATCACTTTTACCTATTTACAAAATATTCTTTGGTTTTTTAAGTAGAACATAAATTTATATTTAAGTTGACATTATAACGTTATATTTAAGTTAACAATTTAAGTATTTTGTCCAAACTGTTCAAAAGTTGCAGCTTTAAACTGATAATGGTTTACATATAACAATATATTAATTTAATAAATTAAGTATAATATGTTAAAAGTTAAAGACATAACTTTATATGTAGAAGTAAAGATATTATTTTAAAATTAAAATTTAGTTTATTTATGATTACATTTTAGAATTGATATTTATTTAAATTTATTAATCAACTTATAATCATTATTAGAAAGACATTACAATTTATCACTTTTAACTATGTACAAAATATTCTTTGAGTTGTTTAAGTTAAACAAAATTTTATATTTAAATTAACCATGTAATGCTATATTTAAATTAATAATTTAAGTATTTCATACAAATTGTTACAAATTGTATCTTTAAAATGATAATGGTTTACAAACAACAATATATTAAAACTAATAAATTAAGTATAATATGTTAAAAGTTAAAAATCATAGCTTTATAAGTATTAGTAAATATATTATTTTATTATTGAAATTTAGTTTATATATGATTACACTTTAGGTTTGATATTTGTTTAACCTAATTAACCAAATTATAATTATTATTAGAAAGAAATTGAAAAGTCATGGGAGTTTCAAATGAATGTGGTGAAAGGAAAAATACATGGGAGTTTCAAATGAATGTGGTGAAAGAAAAAAAGCTTCCTTTATAAGTATACTAGGCAAATCCTCACGCGATGCGCGCGGATATAATTATTTAATTAAAATAATAAAATTTTACAAATTGTGATTTAGTATTTTAGTATTTATAAATGCAAAAATCAATGTCAGTAGCAAAATAACACATATAGTTAACCTATTAGTTTTATTAGTTGTAATAAGTTTATATCATTGGTTATTTTTACTATTAATTGATGATTGTATAGACCGTTTCATGTTGTGTAAATTGTATATCAAACGTATGTTGATTTCTATATATATCAAATAAAAAAATAGAATGAAAAAATAATAGAATAATATGGAAAATTACTACAACTTTTAACAATATAAAAACATTACAACATTTAGTATAACATTTACATCAAACAAAACTTATTAAGCACTTATACATCATTCAAAAAGAATATTTAGAAATCAACATACATTTGATATATAAAAACATTGTTATAAAAATATTGTGTTGAAATAACCGTTGATGTGACAAAACTCATTTTTTCAACTCTTTTTAAATAACCATTGGAATAAAATGAGTGGTTCAAGTAAAATAGTGATTTGAAATTGAAAGTTATAATGATGATTGTAAAGTACTAAGACCAATCTTCAAAAAAAAAGCATGTTAAGAGTGAGTTATGGAGTGGGAAATGTGACATGTAAAGTATATTTTTATCACTTATATTTTCTTATAAAAGTATTCATATTTTCTTTAGTTTTACTTTAACTTTAAGGTGAAGAAGAATAAGAAAAAGGAAATTGATTAATGTAATAAGATATAATAGAGTACTTATTTTTATTACTATAAAAAACATTTAAAAAATGGATACATACATATAAATTTTGCGAAAACATAATGAATGTATTTTTATAACACATAAATAATCATTGGTTTTCAACAATAAAAATCCATATCATATTTAAAATCATTCGTTCTAATTCATCACTATCATTAACATTTTGGAATAATAAATGTAAACTCTTTTTTTTTTATCAAAATCAATTATCAAAAGTTCTATCGATGTTATTTCCACCATAATAAACGATAGAAACTAACATAATATATAACTAATAACATCAAATACATGTTGAATAATGTTCTCTTGGACCGAAAAATAGATTGTCTTAACATAAAAGAGAAAGACAACATAAAAATACATACATGTTAACAAAGTTAATTGCACTAACTGATAAATAGCTTAAAGATTGATTTATCAAAAGCTCATGAGAAATAATTATTAGTCTCACTTCATCATCTTATGATTATAAAAAAAATCCATAACACATAAAGTTAAAAAAATTGTCTCAAGTATACCTTTACACATATAACCAAATTTGAAGCTTGGTTAATCTATAATACTTTACATGTACCAAATTTGCATTTACTTGCATCTACATTTACAAAACTTGCAATGTTTCTCTTACATCCATGGAACCAATCGTATAACTCTTCAAACTCTTCAAACTCCACCAATATAATCTATCATTTTGTGTTGACATATATGCAATATGCAAGCTACAATGTTCTTATATAGACTAAATATTTCATTTAACATATCAATTAAATAGCATGATTTGAAGAGTTTTCGAAGTTACAAATGACAACATTTCAATTAATCATAAATTAAATAATATAAGTTGAATAGTCTTGGGAGTTTCAAATGAATGAGGTTTTAGGGAAAATGTTTTGGGGGTTTCAAATGAATATGGTGCAAGAAAAAATGCATCATTTATAAGTATACTAGGCGAATGCCCACGCGTTGCGCAGAAGAATCTATATAGTTAAAATCTTTACAAATATATATTTTTATAACAATAATATCGTTGTTAAATTTGATATAAAAATATCGTTGTTAAATTTTAAATATAACAATATGATAATATATGCATCTATTAAAACTGTATAATCTCAATTTTTTGAATGACCTCTACCTACGGGTTACTCATGAATAATATTAAATATAATATATGGTTAATATTATTTATAGTTGTTATTGTTAATTCATTTTTAAAATCCGTTTGCTTAACGTTTTAATTTCTATCAGTGTAATTATTTAAAACATCAAACATTTTTTTTAAAGGTAATAATATAATCATTTATATAGAGTTATTTTTAACTATTGTTATTGTAAGTTATTTTAAGCGACTTATTTCAAAAAATTTAACGATTATAAAAATATCTTTAAGAAATATTTTAATGAATTGATATTACAATTTAGTTTTTGTATTTAGCACTACAATTTATCACTTTTCACTATTCACAAAATATTCTTTGGGTTTTTTTAAGTGGAACTGAAATTTATATTGAAGTTGATCCTCTAATGTTTTATTTAAATTAACAATTTAAGTATTTTGTTCATACAATTCAAAAGTTGTAGCTTTAAACTGATAATCGTTTACATACAACAACATATTAAATCTAATAAATTAAGTATAATATGTTAAAAGTTAATGACATAACTTTATAAGTATAAGTAAAAATATCATTTTAATATTGAAATTTAGTTTATTTTTTATTACACTTTAGGTTTGATACTTATTTAAGCTTATTAACCAATTTATTACCATTATTAGAAAGACACTACAATTTATCATTTTTAACTATTTACAAAATATTCTTTGGGTTGTTTAAGTTGAACTAAATTTTATATTTAAGTTGATCTATTAAGGTTATATTTAAATTAATAATTTAAGTATTTTATACAAATTGATCCAAAGTTGTAGCTTTAAATGATAACGGTTTACATACAACATATTAGACCTAATAAATTAAGTATAATATGTTAAAAGTTAAAAACAAACTTTATAAGTAGAAGAAAATATATTTTTTTAATATTGAAATTTAGTTTATATATGATTACACTTTAGGTTTGATATTTATTTAACATTATTAACCAACTTATAATAATTATTAGAAAGAAATTGAAAAGTCATGGGAGTTTCAAATGAATGTGGTGAAAGGAAAAAATGAATGAGAGTTTCAAATGAATGTGGTTCAAGAAAAAATGCAAGCTTTATAAGTATATAATGATAATGATAAAGATAATGATAATGATAATGAAATGATATAGATAGATAGATAGATTTATGCAACTTCTTTTTATGTACACATTTAACCATTGAACTTGTTAGATGTTTACACAGACTACCATTTTCACCTTCTAATTTAAACGATTTTTTTTATTTACAAATTTCTTAATATTTTTTATAATATCTTACAACATTTATTTCCTATAGTTTTTTAATACAATGTTTTAAACTTTGCTTATAATTTTTTGTAAACTTTTTTATACTTTCATATAATTTTCATACAGTGCTTTTAAACCAAATATTTTCTAAATGTTTTAATTTTTTTTTCACAAGTTTTTAATTATTATTATTATTATTATTATTATTATTATTATTATTATTATTATTATTATTTACATTTTCATATAATTTTTTTTTATAACTTTCATACAACTATTTCTAAACTTTCTTTTACAACATTTTAAAGCGTTTCGTAGATTTTGTATGACAGTTTAATACTTTTTTTATAACATTTAAAATACTTTGTTAAATATTAGTTTAGAACGTTTATTAAAATATTAAAAAGTTTAAAAACTTCTAATTAAAAATTATAAAAAAGTTAGTAATAATTTTACAAAATTTACATTATATAATTTTTTTGTGCTGTGTAATTTTTTCTTTTTATTTTTCTAGAAGACCCTCCATACTTATTATTACATATTTTATTAACTTAATTTTATTTTTAGATACTATTTTCTTTTAAATATTGCATATGCTTAAAAAAATTATATAAAAGGCTATATAAAATATTTCACAAAAAATATTTATTTATTAAAAAGTAGAGTTTAGAATTGATTAATATTTAATTAATATTTATGATATTAAGGTTTTACAAAAAATTAATTAGTAGAAAATTAATATGTCAAAATCAAAAGAATATAAATGGGATAAATAATTAATCATTAAGGATATTATAAAAATAACGTTTGAAAAATAATACGAACAAATATGAAAAATAAAATCGTTATTAAAAGTGAGAAAAATGACTTATCGTGGTAATTATTTATTTGTTTTGTTCACATTTAGGCAATTTATGTTTTTTGTACATATTTGGTCATTAAACTTGTTAAATATATTTAAATGTTACCATTGTTAACTGAGATAGTCGTTGACAATGTTAATATGTTAACACATTTTAAATGGTCAAATGTGTATAAAAAATTGCTTAATGTGAACAAAACAAAAAAGATGATTACCCAGGTAAGTCATTTTTCCTTATTTAAATATAAATAGTAACATGACAATTTTTTTAGTTAGATGTAAATAATGTCTTTCTTCGTGGAAATCTAGAAGAAGATATTTGTATGACTCTTCATCCGGGTTACCATTCTAAGGGAAATAAAATACTATGTAGGCTTTTTAAATCTTTATATGGTCTTAAAAAGACACCAAGGAAATGGATTGAGAAGGGGCACATGACTTGGAATGACGAAAATACCCCTGCATGCAAGGCACGTGGGGCACCCAAATATAGAAAAATAATGTCTAACGACAATAAGGACTGGGCGGTTAGTATTTAAATGTATGAGGGATGGTCCGAATTAAATTTCAAAAATAAAGATTTAACGTGCAGTTTAGCACTTGGACAATTCGTGTAATTTACTCTAAAGCTTAAATGGTTACTCTTTGTTTACATTGTGTAATGAAAGTGTTGTCATTTTATTACTTCGTCTATGCTGACGACATTGTATTAACTTCTAATGATTTGGAAAACATTGAAAATGTCAATGTTTTGAAAACCACATGTGGACTCGGAACTTGATTTATTTTGTTTTCAGGGTAAAAATTGTACAGATGCTATAGTAGCCGATTTATTTTATTTTTTTAATTTTTTTGAGGGAGTACTGGATAGGTAAAACTAAGAAGTTAGAGTGTTGAAGTAGAATTACAAAAAGACCGTAGCTTTGTATAAATGCATGTGTGATTGGTCCATAATTTCAGAATTTTGGGAACTATCTAGGGTTCTTGGAGGTTGGGGTTCTCCCGTACCAGACATGGAAGTGCACGAAGAGATATCGGAGGCCACGCTTGAACTCGCAAAGAAAAGAACTGCAGATCTGCGTGCCCAGGTCTGTCACACACTCATTTTCTTGTTCATTACATTTCATATATATAGTTTGTTTTGGTTGTATCGCTGGTGATTTTGAGTGGTGAATTTAGGGCATTTTGTATCGATGCTGAATGTTTGTTTTTGTGGTCATGTGATGCTTACTAGTTCAGAGATTTAATCTTTTACAAAGAAATCTATCCGATTTGGGGGAACATGGGGAGAATAGTAACGAACCTTGTTTAAGCATTTAAACTTTTTCATAGTAACGTATGCACAGGTTGCGCAAGCAGAGATAGAGTTGCAGGAAGCGAAAGCTCAGTTGGATCGCATTCGAAGTGGAAAGCCAAGGTTTTCTGTGGAAGGTAATGAAGCCCCATCTAAGGTCCACATGGAACTACCTTCGAAGATCTGGCGTCAACTCAAAACATTGTCAATTTGACACCCCTCCATAATCTAGTAGACAGTGGTTGATCCTTTTGGTTCTGGTTGCATGTTATCTATCGTTGCCTATGGAGCGTAGACATTGTTTCTAATCAGATATTTAAGACTTTAAAGGCTTTTAGTTGTGTGTCTAGTTGATTAAAAATGGCTATATTGCATTTTGTAGCTTTTAAGGTGGATTCTTTTTGACGGATTTGACTACTATTTTGTCTGAACTGATAATGAATGTTTTTTTTTTTTTTTTTTTTTTTTTAAAGTATTATTGTTACCTCTTGGGAATTTATTTCTGAGAATCTCATGTTGTTGACTCTAGTCATCCAATGGATTCTTAACTAACTAATGTCAGGTTGATAATATCTCATCCTATTTCACATGCGATTCGGAACTTATACACTAGGGTTTGTATTTTTACACTCCACCTATTTTAATAAATGCAAACTCCGGTCTAGATATGGGCTATAAAAGTTGTAATACTATAATCTATAAAAGTTGTAATACTATAATACTATAATCTATTTGGTTGCAAAGTTATTATTAAACATTATAATTAGTGATCAAAAAATTTGATATATAAATGGACGGAAATAAACTTCGATTTTTTTAATTAAATCTATTAAAAACGTACCATAAATAATTTCTAGAAAAATTGACAATACTGTATTAAATAATATTTTACAAAACTTGGCAAAAAAATATAAGATTATATTATATTTTTTTCATATTTATATAAACAACTTCAACGACTATTATTGTAATAAATCTTTATTTATAAATTTGTCAAAAATATCATATTTATATCATCAAACGTTTTTTTTTTTTTAAGTTTTGTAATTATTTTTTCAAATTGTTTATCATTAATAAAGTTGGAAAAGTTAAATTAAAAAAAAAACTTAAAAAGAGAAAGATATATATGTTTTTTTAGGCTAGAAGATGTCTGAAGATGTTAGAAGACTTTGTTCCACATCTGCGCCAAGAAGAGGGCGCACATACATTTTTAGGTCTGCAATCTTCAAAAACACAAACAGTCTGTGAAGGCTAATGTCTGCGCGTGGTCTGCGCGGCACAAACAGAAGAGGCTACGTAGATTTGCAGACAAAAAACCAACATTACCTTAATTTCATACAAGCTTATTACATGTAATTGATTAATACATTTGGCTAAAAATAGAACATTTATTTTGCACCCCATATAGTCTTACACAAACACAAAATAAACATATACGGAATAATAAATATATTTTCATTTATAAGTATTTTAAATACCATGCATATAATAGGGAAAATACCATTAATAGACATAATATAAGGGCAAATTTATAAATTTAGACGCAAAAAAATTAATAATCCCGCAATAGACATGCATTCCGCAGAGGACCCTCCGCGGAATGACGTCATCTCTGCGTAGTGGTCGAAAAATAGGTTGTTAGCCTTTTTAATACTGCTCCGCGGAATGGGTCTCTGCGGATACAATATAACCTCCGCGGAGGGAGCTGATTGGATCTCATAAATACCCCGCGGAGAGGTCGACGCGGAGCTCGGCAGAGAGAGTAATGCCTCCGTGGAGGGAGTAGTTTGGAAGTCATAAATACCCCCACGAAGAGGTCGACGCGGAGCTCCGCGGAGAGAGTAATGCCTCCGCGGAATGGGTGGTTGGAGCAGATTTTGAAGAGGTTTTTGATACAAAAGTTACTTTTTCATATGTTTGTTTCATTTTGGTCGATAGATAAGTTCGTTTTCATTTGATTTTCAAAACCAAATATGAGTTTTGTTATTTTATGTGCTGGAGGTTTTTGGCAGATAAGTAATGGGATTAACACCTATGTTAGACCAAAGTTAAACAACTTGGGTTTACTGCTTCCGCCTAATTTTGATTGTCGAATATTGTTTGATTTGGTCAAAAGTAAGGCTAAGGTGTTCAATTGTAATATATCATTGTCATTTCAACACCCGGTTCATGGGTATGTGATGAATATTTTAGATGAAGCGGATGTTCATCAACTCAGAAATGTAATTTCTGAAACGAAGGAGATTGTGCATTTGTATTTAGAGGTGTTTCAGGAATTGGTCGAACAGATAGAAGCGGTTGAGAAAGTTGTACCATACAATGTTGAAAACATTGTATCTGATAATGTTGAAGATTGTCCAGAAGAAGAAACTGTGGCACTGAATACGGTTGAAGAAAAAAATTAATATGAGTTTAGAAGACTGACTGACAAAACTTTTTCAGACGGTGAAGAGTCAAATGAAGGATGGTCAGAAGTGAGTTCACACACGGGAAAAAAGCTTCAGACATATTTTACGGTATGCCTCCCATACCTGATTGTCCTGATCCTATTGTTGAACCCGGACCATTTAACAGTTTAGGTCCAAATGATGATATGTTTGTTCGTCAAACATATGATAACAAACAACAACTAATTTTTTCTTTGAGTCTTAAAGCAACAAGAAAAAAGTTTCAGTTTAAGACCAAACATTCTAACAAAAATCGTTATGAGGTATATTGTGAAATTGAGAACTGTAGTTGGCGTTTGTATGCAAAACGCCTTGATCCCACTGATGAATTTGAAATCAGGACTTTCAATAACGTGCACACATGTTCATCATTACAGATATACCCTAATCATAAGCATGCTAATAAAAAAGTCATGGGTACTATATTGCATGAAATTATGGGAAAAACTCGTTCCAAGGTTTGGAGGCCTAATGAAATATCAAGGGATTTGAATGCTTTGCTGGAAATCAACGTAGATTACAAACAAGCTTGGCGTGCAAAACAATATGCTATGGAACTGTTGTTGGGATCCTCTGAAAATGTTTTTCCAAACTTCCTATTTATTTTCACAATTTGAAGAGGCATAATCCCGGTACAGTTGCGTATATTCAAACAAATTCTGAAGATTGTTTCGAGTGTTATTTTTATGCCATTGGGAGCACAGTAAATACAGAAAACTTGTTGTTATTTAATATATAATTTTTGTAAACAAATTATAGTGTGTTTATGTGTTCCATTTTTATATATTGCAGATACGAGCATTCAAAAGTTTTTGTCGTAAAGTTATAATTATGGATGGTGCCCATTTGAAGGGTGATTTTAAGGGAACCATATTGCATGCAATATCTATGGATGGGAACAACCAGATACTGCCCCTTGCGCACGAAATATGCAAAAAAGAGAGTGTTGTTTTGGAGGCTTGTGAAAGCTTACAAAAGAAAAGTTTTTGAAGAATTATGGTATAGATTTAGTTCTACTAGGCCGCAAGTAGCAGCGTATCTAAGTGAAATTCCCTGTGCTAAATGGACTAGAGCATATTCGCCGTCGAAACGTTACGATTACATGACCTCGAACAGTTCAGAGTCCATGAATGCTTTATCAATAGATGCAAGGAAGATGCCTATAATACCCCTTCTTGAGTTCTTCCGACGTCTTTCACAAGAATGGTGTAACAAGCGTCGCATTGAAGGAGGTATGAATTTTATTTTGACATTAATTAGGTCGAATAATTAGTTAATTATATATATCTTCTTTATAGGGAAACGTTCAACAGTGCTAACCAAGTGGGCTGAAAAAGTAATTAGTAAAAATGAAGAGCGTACGGCAGGATGGTCCGTTTCTGGTGTTTCAGATGCACTTTATGAAGTTCATGATTTCAAACATGGTGGCATAGTTGATCTGAGGCAAGAGACTTGTACATGCAGATATTGGGAAGGAACTGGGTTGCCTTGTGGTCATGTGATAATGGTCTTGAAGCACTTGAAAAAAACTAACTTCGGACATCTGGCTATAGATGCTTACAAAATGGAAACATACTGAAGTACGTATGAGGAGCCGGTTTACCCCCTTCCAGAACCGTGTGATTGGGAGATTCCTACTGACATGATGGTTGTGAAACCCCCGATAATGGATACACGTCAAGCTTGTAGACCGAGAAACAGAAATCGTATTCCGTCACAAGGTGAGGAACCTGTAGTAAAAAGGTGTAGTAGATGTGATAGTACAACACATAATGTAGCAACATGTCCGAAATTGGTCCTAAAGAAACAAAAAAAGGCTAGAAAAACTAGTGCGACATCAGGTATTAACACAAAAGGAAAAGGGAAAGGGACAGAAGGGACTCAGGAGACGCTAGAGACGCACGGGACACAAGAGACGCGTTGGACGAGTGGGACGCAGAGAGAAGACTATTGTTCAACGTTTGATTTGAATGATTGATGTTGTATTTATAATTAATTATGTTTTGTTTTAGAGGACATTAATTTGTCTACTTTGAGCTGGTGTGTTTATTTTAAAGATGATGGGTAATATTATGATTATATTAGTGCATGATTACTAGTAGAATAATAACTAATACTCGAAGTTAATACATTCAACAAACTAGAAACGTATAGTAAACGTACAACAACGGTTATTAACTTAAGGGAATTGCAAAGGATACTTTTCTTTCTCCATTGTTATGTAGTCGTCCCTTATTCTTATTTTATCTTCCATACGGTCCTTTTGCCTACCAAGTTCTATCATTTCTGCATCCTTATCAGCAAGCCATTTTTCAGACAGTTTGAGATTCTTCTTAGTTTTTTTTATCCATTCCTCATGATGTTTGATTTTTTTTTTGTAATCGTCATCCTTTTCTCAGCATCTTTGCACTCCGCCGCAATGAGGTCACGACGTTCAATGAGAGCCCAAGACGAGTCGTTATCTTTTTTTTTTGTTGTTCTTCAACCCATTGTAGTTGTTGCAAAGTATCCTCCGACATATATGGCTCTCTTAAATTTGGTGATGGTGCAAGAAAAGGGTCGATCGGATCACAATAGAAACAATCAACTTCGTTGCACGAGCAAATATACAAAGATGAAGCTGAAGTCATTTTAAATTAAAAAAAAAATATAACTCTATACGAAAAATCCGACGACCATCCATGACTATATATAGTCCCTTCCACTCCGCAGAGAGCTGTTGTCAGTCAGTAGAGGTTTTTGTCAGTCCGTGTTACTGCGTTTGTCAGTTCGCATAGTTTTTTGTCTAGTCGTTGTCATGCATATTACAATTATGAGAATACAATTATTTATTTAAAGGTAAACATTTTTTAATTAAAAAGTAAAGAACGCCAACAAACCATTACAAGTACGGTTAACATAGAACTGAAGACAAACTAATATTCATTGTGATCCATACAATAAAGTTCAATTGAATTGGCGTGGAGGTAAGACCACAACACTTTCGAATGGTTTTTCCCAATGCCTAAGGGTTGGAATAGGATTGACCGTCTCAGTTTGATAAGCATTTCGATACACCGCTGCACTTAACTTTAAATTTACCATTTGATGGATTTCTACAATTTCGAGTCTGTGTAGTGAAGCTATAGCATGCTCACAAGGTATACCGCATTTTTGCCATTTACCCAACTACAAATACCACGGTCTAATTGGACATATTCGGTTGTTGAATACTTAGTCACTTCATATCTATCACCAACAATATGCGTAATCCTACAACCATCCGAGTGGATAAATCTTTTATGAATCACCTTAAGTGCATAAGGGGTTAGAAGATTATGGAAATCCCCTGTGAAATCAACTGAATCAATAAAAAACTTATAATGTCATAACTTATAATAAACATATCAATTCACCGTTTTAATGATGTCATAACTTATAATTACCTCCAAACGCAGCACGTCGAAGATACACTGCTTGCATCGAGTCATGAACCATTTCAATGATTGTTGTTATTGGAAACTCATGCGTGTTTGTTTTAAACCAATTGACAACATCGGGAATGTCAATGAATTTAACATTGAAACGTACTCTTGGAAAACAAGCCCGTACCCATTTTGCAATGGGAATATTGTCAAGCCAATGAAGATCATTCTCATTAACCTCATTTTTTAAATTGTTTAAACATGCATAAAATTGAGATAAATTATACGCTTTACACGTCTTCCAGAACAACTGTTCTACGACTGTATTGCTTCCGATGGAAACACGTATTTTCTCGGCTATATTTTTACAACAATAGCCATGATATGAATCAGGGTAGACTCTGTGGACTGCAAAGTCTATAGAATCAGATATATGACTTATGAAACCAAATTCTGTATTGTCACCTAAACAGTCTTTACGCCTCCTCATGAACCATAACCATGAATTGTCACAGTTTATGGTTCCCAAGGCAAACGCTATGAGAAGGGGTTCATGATTTCCATCTAAAGCAACAACAATGTACATGGATGTTACATACGCCCCAATTAGAGGTACTTGACCAACGAATATGATTGGTATCATAGACGTGAGAAACGTACGAATCTGTAAGTCAACAAAAAAATATTAGGCATATAACAACTTGAAATAACTAAATATTTATTTACTATAAGGGACTACATACCACGCATCCCAATGCCACGAAACAAATTTGGAAACGATTGTACCGATCTTTCGTAATGTACGTGAAGATGTTAGGATTGCTTCTTTGCAGATTATGGAAAAAAGTCGGTAGGTTGGAGAAACTTTTCTTTAATACCTAATTGACTGAACTCATTTTCACAACTTTCGACACCTTGTAAATTTTCGTCATGGTTGTCCAATTTATAAGGAATTAGTATACATTATTCCACAGAACTTACTTGTCAGTCCGCGTAAATGTATTGTCATTACACATAACTTATTTGTCAGTCCGCGTAACCTGTTTGTCAGATAATGTTTTTTGAATGTATGGTTTTGTAACATTTGTTGATCAAATATCTTTTGTAAAATAAAGGATAAATACCATATTACATTTAAATAAAGAAATACAAGAACAATACAAAATGCAGTTCTAGTTAAAAAAAACGGTACATTTTTCAAAAGATTCCAAGGGGCTTCAAACTCGAAACTTTGTCCGTTGCTAATGGATTTGTATTCTTCTTTAGCCACCTCCAAGATCTCTTCCTCAGTATCATTGACACGATCGTCTTCAATCTTATTATAAAGATCGTTGAATAACACAACTTCCGTTTTCAATTCATACCATTTTGCAGCTATATCAAGCGTGTTGCGATGGTTTTGTATGGTGGTTTCAGCGTCAGTGTTGAAGGTATTCGTTAGTTGGACAAAAAATATTCTATCCTCCAAACTGGTGTTCTCTTTGACATTAATATATGCATGAGCTAGAAGGAAATACTCGTTAGCGGTCCATTGGTTTGAACCCATTGTAAAACATACAAAGCACATGAACTAAAATACCTTAGATGAAGTGATACATTGTTGTTTGTCGTTTTATATAGACTTGTTAGTCTGCGTTACTGCATTGTCAGTCCGCTTTATGGGGTTGTCAGTCCGCGTTACTGCGTTGTCAGTCCGCGTTACTGACTTGTGAGTCCGCAAAGCGAATGCTCGGTATGCGTTACTGACTTGTCAGTCCGCGTTACTGCGTTGTCAGTCCGCGTTACTGTCTTGTCAGTCCACAAAACGAATGCTCAGTCCACGTTACTGACTTGTGAGTCCGCAAAGCGAATGCTCAGTCCGCGTTACTGACTTGTCAGTCCGCGTTACTGCGTTGTCAGTCCGCGTTACTGTTTTGTCAGTCCGCAAAGCGAATGCCCAGTCCGCGTTACTGACTTGTCAGTCCGCGTTACTGCGTTGTAAGTCCGTGTTACTGTCTTGTCAGTCTGCAAAGCGAATGCTCAGTCAGCATTACTGACTAGTCAGTCCGCATTACTGCGTTGTCAGTCCGTGTTACCTATCATTTTATATATAGTAAATCACGTATCTATACGTCCGAATTAGAGATACGGGTCTCTTCATAAAATGGCATCCAATGTACCAATGTCTTCTAATGCAGGTAATCTATCTAATGCATCTGCTCCAACAAATGGTGCATCTCCATGGACCACAATGCCTATGAGACGCTTCACTAATGCCTTTGTGCTCGTCTTCTTCTTCTATATCAATCTTGATGTGTCGTTTGACATATAACTGGTTTCAAGATGTTGTGAGGAAGAAGCATTTGTGGCAGATTCAATTGTAGATGTTTCTATTTCGGACTTGTACATCCTTCTTCGAACAGGTGAGTCAACATGAGGTGGACTATTTGGAACAGGACTATGTTGTTGTGGGGGAGACTCTACAGGGTTAAGAGTCCAATTGACATAACGAATATAAAACGGCAACATCAGCTCCTCCGGGTTTGCCACGACATTAATAGGTTGGTTGTTTGGCTGAAAAAATCAGATGGTTAGTTTAACATGAAAATACATTGAAATTTGTAAATATAAATTATTCTTAATATAAAAACCATACCACAAACACGTTAATTATTCGACAACATTGTTCCCAATTTAACGGTGTTTTCTCCACGCCCTCATCCGTGGCAATTCTGTCGGCGTGCGTATATAAAACATGGTTGCCTTTGGGAACGTCTCCAAAATCCATATCTATGAAAAAAAAGTCATGATACAAACTTATTATATAATACAAAACCAAGTTAGAATTTCTATTGAATAAAAAACTAAACAATCATAATTATTAAAATGCATTAGAAAGTAACCTTAAACGACAGCAAAAAACCAGGAACGGTATACTTGTGTCCTTTCCTCGATTCGGGATTCGCCTGCTTGAATTGTCTAAACTCTTCTATTTTCTCGAACATTCCACGCATCATATGTGAAGTATATTTCCAAAAATACGTACCCCATGCAAACCTGCAATTTTCAATTTATTAATTATAATTAATGCATGGCATAATACTGCGGGCATTCCTGTTTTAAATGTAATACCTGTTCCAATCATCTATATTATCAGCAAGCTTGTATACTGCTGCAGGAATGCCCGTTTTAACATCCCGTCCGTGTAGACCCTTCAACATAAAAACAAGTTGGATAAGCATCACAACATCTTCATCTTGTAGTGTCGAATAATTCGGGGACATAATCAAGTCTTCTAAATCTTTCAGCCGCAAACGTGAATCTGAAATATCTGGGAACAACCGAACACGGAGCTGTGAATTTGACTGACCCTTTTCGTCATAGAGTAAATCCACATAAGGACCAACTTTTAAACTAGAAATCAGAATATATTCAGTTTCACCAAAATCCAACTGGATCCCCTGTATATCAAACAGAAACCTCCCCATTTCAAATATTGGTTGAGACCTTACTTCGTGCAACATCATCATATGCACAAGTAATGGATCACCATGTGGGATATGCATTCCTAAAAGTATTCCAAAGGGGGAAGCTTCGAATAATACTCGTTGTGATTGTGTTAGGCGCGGAAAATACTTTTTAATCATAGTCCCAACCACGCCTTTCAAAGTTAACTCCGCTTTTTTATTGAGTTCTTCGTGCTACACAACAAATATATATATATATATATATATATATATATATATATATATATATATATATATTAGGACATTTAAAACATTACTAATTGAAATAAAAAATATATATTAATCCATTATGAAAAAATAGCAACATACTTAAAAGTAGAATTTTTTTTTTGTCAAAAACCATCACTCCGCGGAGGCTAGACCTCATTCTGCGGAGGCAACTCTGCGGAGTGACATCTAACCTATGCGGAGGGACCAATTATTCGATTATAACAGTCCGCGGAGGAAGACATCACTCCGCGGAGCAAGCTCTGCGGAGTGACGTCCGCCAACACGGAATGGATCATCTCCAAAAACTAAACTGTTAGTTTTTAAACCTAAAAATCCAAAATCTGTATACATATTCAGTTTAATAAAATGGGTTTTCCTCTGATTTCGACATTAAGTGTAATGAGAATGTGAGAAATACCCGGGAACCGTAGCCATTTGCCATAACATCGGGGAATTCGGGCTCCATCGGTGACGAAAGGAGCTCTACGACTCGATTTCGCCGGAATTTGAAGTCGTATCAACTTGAAGTCGTCAGCGTCGGAGTTGAAGTCTTCGCCAGAGTTGAAGTCGTCATCGATTTGAAGTCTTCGATCAAACCTTTGCGACCCGATGCGGAGTGACGAAGACGAAAGAGGGGACCAGTGGGGACCAAAAGAGGGATTCTCTTTTTTGTCAAAAAAACAAGTTGAAATTACGAATTTACCCCCTCTTCGTGGAGGTTTCATAGATCTACAGAGGTCCGCAGAGGGACCTCCACGGAATGCATGTCTATAGGTGGAAATTTCGTTTTTTGTGTCTAAATTTATAAAATGGCCCTTATATTATGTCTATTATTGGTATTCTCCCCATATAATATACATTGATTGATTTATTACTATACACACTTGCCGTGCGATTCGGTTTTGGTGGACTGGTTTTTTGGATAGAAACCGCACCGCATCGTTGACCTTCGGTTTTTGCAAAAATTAAATCCGCACCATTCGTTTTTGCATCGGTTTCGGTTTTTTGGTTGCGGTTTATTGTGGTTTTGTCGGTTTTTCTTTAGTTGGTTCGGTTTTTGCTCACCCCTGTTAAATTTTGTCATTTTGCTAATAGAACCAAAAGTGTAAAGACCATAAAAGTAAAGTAGAATATGACTTCACAAAGGCTAGCAAACAAATAGCGGTATGCAAAAATCTGATAAGAACACACAATCAAAGTTAAACTAAGTTTAAACAAACTTAGCCTAACGCTTGCATTCAACCAAAGTAATCCTGATGTTCGAGATTCAAGAAGATCTCCCAAGTCGACAGCCAAAAGACACCCCCAGGCCGACCCCTCCTACATAACCTATCCTAGCCGAAAAGAAGAAAACCCACTAAAAAAATCCAAAACATTATCCAGCTAAAAAATACTCAAAATTAAATAATAAAACTATTTAAGAGAAATTAGCTAATCGCCGCCTTGTAACTTCTTTCCTCGCTTCTGGTAAACCTTTGACATACTGCCAGGACGATTCATATCAATACTCTCACCTTGAAAATTCACCTTGTCCTCAAGGTGATGCTCTTGAAACTGACGACAAATGAACTCTCGCTCCTCCCAAGTGGCTTCATCCTCTGGTAACCCCTTCCACTGGATCAACCATTTCATGACACTCAAATTCTCTCGACTCCGTATCATCTTCTTCGGAATCATCACTCCCGGAATCCCCTTAGCCAGCTCCGACGACAGGTCGGTAAGCACCGGTTGATCACCCACTACCTTCTTGAGTTGTAATACATGCAAAACTGAATGAATCGAAGCTATAGCAGGTAAATTGAGCTTATACACTACCTTTCCGATGAGTGCCAATATCTTAAAAGGTCCATAATAGCGTGGGGACAATTTTTCGTTCCACTTTTGTCCCACAGTGCTCTGCCAATATGGTTAGATCTTCAAGTACACACGTTCCCTAACATTAAACTCCACTTCACGCCGCTTCCTGTCTGCCTGTGTTATCATGAGCTGTTGGGATCGAAGCAAATGACCCTTAAGCTCATCAAGAACCTCATCCCGACGTCTCAAATACTCATCCAAATCAAACATGCCAGCCAATCCACGATCATAGCTAACCAATTTTGAAGGCTTACACTCGTACAACACCCTAAACGGGGTCGTTCGTATCAACGAGTGAAGAGGTATCGTACCAGTATTCGGAACACGACAACCATTTTGCCCACTCTTTAGGTTATGAGGAAGAGAAACATCTCAAGTAAGTCTCAAGACTTCTATTGACCACCTCAATTTGTCCATCCATCTGCAGGTGGAGTGTCGTACCCTGGTACGCAGTGCTTCACTATAGGGTACCACTATAGTGTGGTACCCTAAACCTAAAAATTTCCATCCAAAACAAACTCATAAAAATCCTATCTCTGTCGGAGACAACGAAATGAGGAATCCCATGTAAGCGCACGATCTCCCAAATAAAAGTACTAGCTATCGATAACGTCGTTAAGGGATGTTTTAGAGGGAAAAATGGGTGGATTTAGTCAAGCAATCCACGACCACAAAAATCATGTTGTATCCTACCAATTTTGGTAAGACTTCTACAAAACACATCGATAAATCCTCCTAAATATGATCCGGAAAAGCTAACGGTTGCAACAAGCTAGCTGGAGCTAGATTTGAATACTTGTTTCATTGGCAAATGACACATTTTGACACAATTTTAGTCACATATCGTCTCATTCCTACCCAAAAGAATTCTTTGGCGAGATGTTGATAAGTCTTTTGCATACCCTCATGCCCTCATCGTCCCTCTATGAATGTCATGATATAAGCGTAACACCCACTTAGACTTGCACGTAATTACCAAATGCCCCTTATAGCGCACATGGTTCTGCGAAATAGCATAGACCGACATGTCGTCGTTAGAAATTTCTAATATTTTTCGAATATCATCAAATTATGGCTCGTTACACAAGTCCGCCAAAATCTCCAGCCCGTGACTAACCTATGACACTGTAAGTTCAGCCAAGGATACACCTTTTCCTCGCTTGGATAGCGCATCGGCTTCCCCATTTTCCTTGCCCAGTCGGTATAGACTTTGCAAATCGAACCTGAACAATTTTGAGATTCACGTATGATGCTCGCCAACCACCACTCGTTGTTCCAACAAATACTGAAGACTTTTTTGGTCAGTAGTGACTGTGAATCGTTGACCTAGCAGGTATGGCCGCCACTTTGCACTGCTAACACGATAACCATTAGTTCTCGCTCGTACAACAATTTAAGCATGGCTTGGTTGCCTAGAACTTGGCTAAAATAAGCCACATATCGACACGAGATTGCATGCAAGCGAGAGTATGTCAGTCGGGGCAGCGGCCGTGGCACGGTCACCTTATGTCTATGGCACGGTGGCCAGTTTTCAACACTATAAAGTGAAGGTTACCCCTCCTTATTTCTTTGCACCATTCTCTCTCTCTCTCTTTCTCTCTCTCTCTCTCTATCTCTTTCTCTCTCTCCCTCTCTCTCTCTCTCTCTCTCTTTCTCTCTCTCCCTCTCTCTCTCTCTCTCCCTCGAGAATTTCAGTCCCTCGTGATTTGACATCTCGTTTTGTAGTATCATTAACGGAGTGCTGGGAATTTTGGAAGGATTCTCGGGAGAATGATCAAGCATCAAAGTTATGATCGCTGCTACTTGGATTTTTTCAATCTGGTAATTACACTTTCACTAAGTGTAACTTGATATGGAATATAACTTTTTTTCATATTATGAACTTGTGCATTAGATTAATCATTCATTAAAGTTATTATATTGATTGATCTACTTATCAGAGCGTTTTCCAAGATAGACACATTGGCATGGTTGTTGCATTTCAGAAAAGCTATATGTCGAAAGAATCCTGCCTCCCAACTGTCTTGATTGAGTAATCCATAATTGATAGTCTTTTTAGGGTTATTAGGATTCGTGAATGATCTAGCTATTTAGTTACCAGATTCCCATAGTTATTGATCGGTTATTGTGTGATAGGTTGTGTCATGTTTGACGCGTTTCTCGGATCACTAGTTGGATTGCTAGTGAACCATTAATAGTGGTTCGAGTAACCGTTTCAGGTGAGTTTCCTCACAATACCTCGTATAACAGTGGATATCCTTTGCATGATAGGGCATAGGACCTTGTAATATATGCTTACACTGGTAGACTGGATTAGTCTTATATATGTTTGTTGCTTGCTTGTTTGGATGATATCATGTTAGGGAGGGTTGATGACGGAACAACAAAAGGTTACGAGTCAAAGATACCCAAGGCATTGACGAAACGACGAAAGTTTGCAAGGCAATAGTTGTTATGTTTGGAAGGTTGATGTCAGAACAACTAAAGGTTGTGTGTCAAAGATACTGTAACATCCGGATTTCCAGGTATCATAATTTAAGTATTTATTTTGAGTAAAAAAGAGGGACTCGACGAGTTAGCGCCTAAACTCGTCGAGTAGGATCGCGACCGGTGACTCTGCTTAATGAGTGGACTCGACGGGTCGGTGAATGGACTCGACGAGTCTGTGTTGTTGGCAGAAACCCTAAATCCTTGGGCCTGTGCCCTATTTAAGGGTCCATATGGCCTTCATTTGCGGCCACCCTTCGAGAGAAAAGAACCCTAGCGAGCTTGAGCGTGTGAAGTGAGGGAGAGAGAGCCATCTTGAGCCATTTGTTGTGATTTTGCTAAGGATGAGAAGTGATCCAGCAAAAAGGACCAAATGAGGTTCTTGTTCTGAGACTTTCAAGCAAGGAAGCTTCACTTTGAGGTAGCAATTCGACCCTTTTCTTCGTTTTTGCGTAGGCTTCTTGAATCAAGGGTTTCTTTACCCTTTCTTGAGTTAGAATAAAAAGCATGAGAAGTCCCAATGTGAAATAGACCTTAGATCTGGACCTTGAGAGGTCCAGAGAGTCCCAATGTAACGCCTGTGTTTCTGGGCTTGTCATTAATAGCAATGTAATAGTCTAAGTTAACCTTTTTAACCCATTTTGAAATAATAAGAATGTATTATTTGAATATTATGTGTTTTATGCTTAATTGCTTAATTGTGTGGCTTAAATGAATTAAGAATAAAATAAGTGTCAAAATTTAAGTGTGAGATAATCCCGATATCTTTACATAAAGTTGTAGTGGCTGAAACAAGGATTCTGGGGATATAAAGAACGCCAAAATCCGAGTTATAACGAAGAAGTTATGACCTGTCAAAGATTCGCGACAGAACCGGCACGACACTAAAAGACGTAAAAATATCAATTTAAGATAGAGCGATATCTAGCCTTAGTTATCTAAACGAAAGTGGTAGAGTTCGTTAAACTGAGAGCATGCATGAAAAGAATGCCCAAATCTGACTTCGTATCAGGAAGTTATGATTTTTCCGAAGTTTCTACTTAGTAGTATGCAGCCCGAATCCTCGATTTGAGATCGAGTGATTTTTAGCCGAAACAATCTAAACGAGAATCGATGATCTCGTTAATAGTAGTGAAACGATAAAAAGATAGGCGAAAGTGGACGTCAGATGAAGAAGTTATGAATATATAACAGAGTTTTCCTGTCACGGCCTACTAAAAATAATATAAAAGTAATATATTTAAAATATATTAAAAATAAAGTCAAAATTAGCCAACGGAGTCTAAACGAGAGTTGTAGAGCGTATTCTCACCTACGCGTCGATATAAAGAACATCGGAAACGGAGTTCATATGCGAAAGTTCTGAATTTCTGAAGTTCGGGGCACGAAACCCCAAAACTGTCAGCACCACGATGTGGTAAAAGTGCCATGACGTGGCACGTGCTCTGGGGTCTGCCAGACCCACTTGCAATGGTGCCAGACCCACTTGCAATGACACATGCAATGACGACCCAGCCACCACGACGTGGCAAAGGCAAAATTTGCGACGCAAGATGGTCGAGGTTTATTGGAAAAAGGGGAAAGTTAAGTCCAAGGTTTATTGGACCATTTAAAGTTCTTCAGAGGATTGGGAACCAAGCTTACAAGCTCGAACTACCAGAAGAACTGAATGGAATTCATAACACTTTCCATGTGTGTTATTTGAGGAAGTTCACGGGAGAAGTTCCCGACATGATTCCACTTTCGTAGGTGAGAATCGATGAGAACAAACGGTTGATTGAAGAACCAAAGGCAATCGTTGACCGAAAGACTAAGAAGTTGCGACGCAAGATGGTCGAGTTAGTGCTTTTCCGATGGAAACACACGAATGGGCCAAATCTCACCTGGGAGACGGAGATTGACATGATGAGTTGCTACCTGCATTTGTTTGTTGATGTGTGATTCCGAGGACGGAATCATTCTAAGGTGGAGAGAATTGTAACGCCTGTGTTTCTGGGCTTTCCATTAATAGCAATGTAATAGTCTAAGTTAACCTTTGTAACCCATTTTGAAATAATAAGAATGTATTATTTGAATATTATGTGTTTTATGCTTAATTGCTTAATTGTGTGGCTTAAATAAATTCAGAATAAAATAAGGATTCTGGAGATATAAAGAACGCCAAAATCGGAGTTATAACGAAGAAGTTATGACGTGTCAAAGATTCGCGAAAGAACCGGCACGACGCTGAAAGACGTAAAAATATGAATTTAAGATAGAGCGATATCTAGCCTTAGTTATCTAAATGAAAGTTGTAGAGTTCGTTAAACCAAGAGCGTGCATTAAAAGAATGCCCAAATCTGACTTCGTATCAGGAAGTTATGATTTTTCCGAAGTTTCAACTTAGCAGTATGCAGCCCGAATCCTCGATTTGAGATCGAGTGATTTTTAGCCGAAACAATCTAAATGAGAATCGAAGATCTCGTTAATAGTAGTGAAATGATAAAAAGATAGGCAAAAGCGGACGCCAGATGAAGAAGTTATGAATTTATAACGGAGTTTTCTTGTCCCGGCCTACTAAAAATAATATAAAAGTAATATATTTATAATATATTAAAACTAAATCAAAATTAGCCAACGGAGTCTAAACGAGAGTTGTAGAGCGTATTCTCACCTACGCGTCGACATAAAGAATGTCAAAAACAGAGTTCGTACATGAAAGTTACGAATTTCTGAAGTTTGGGGCGCAAAGCCCCAAAACTGTCAGCACCACAACATGGTAAAAGTGCCACGACGTGGCACGTGCTCTGGGGGTCTGCCAGACCCACTTGCAATGACACAGACAGTGACGACCCAGCCACCACGACGTGGTAAACCGTACCACGATGTGGCAAAGGCAAATTTTGCCCTATAAATAGATTTGAAGGGCCAACCGATTTAGGTTGCTCATCTCTTACTCTCTCACTCCCGATACTATCTCTAAGCCCTATTTTAACCCCCCGAAGCCCCGGTGTTCATCCCGAGACCCGAAGCGATTCCCGAAGCTCGAAGATCCCGAGAAGTGCAATTCCCGAGCCGAAGCTCTGCCCGCGAGGAGCCTGGTTTTTGTGAAGATCTACCGAAGAATACTACTTCTGCAAGTCGTAGTGTTGTCCGATCATCTTCTGATCAAGTGAGTTTGTAGTTACTTTCTTATAACACATAATTATGAAGTATTTGGTACAAAATACGTGTTATGTGTATATTTTGTTGATTATATGTGTGAATGTATATTCACCTTCTTCTAACTCATAGATTTGATTTATTCTCTATGAAATACGTGTTATGTGTGTGTGCCTCATCTGTTATGTGGAATACTATGACAACCCGAAATTTCCATTCTGTACAAACCATATCCATTCAATAGTAGCTAGAACAGTTGCAGTAAATTTCCAGACTTTTGGTATAAGTTTGAGTATTTCAGGATTTACACTTAATGAGATATCAGGAGAGTGGATGCACTAGGATATTGTGCAACGTTGTTATTCCAAAGCTTCATGATATTAGAATTCAATTCCTGAATAAAAATATTTTCTGCCAAAAACCCCAGGAGTATATATAGGATTTTGAGCCATAATAATTCATTTGTTACATTTACAACTAGAGAAAAGCCAAATTCTCTCTCACGGATCTTCGGGATTTCATCCGAAATCGTGAGTACCTCTCTCTAGTTGTATTATATGGCTTATTATGTGCTTATTAACCTAGAATTCATAACAAAACCCCAAGATTTAAGAGTTCACGGCCCAAGAACATCTTGGACCGTGAACCCTTCTTTAAGGGCCAAAAATGGTGCCTAGTCCTTTCCTTATGCAATGAAGGTATATTAGGCCTATATCTTAGTGTGTATAGGGCTATAAATCACCCAAAAACACCAAGATTAAGGTGTTCACGGCCCAAGAAGTTCTTGGACCGTGAACTCCAAACTCAAGGGCCAAAAGGTGCTTTTAATCCTCCAAAAGCCTTGGACACTAGCTTAGATTAGTTCCTAGTTAATTTAGGGACTTGGAATTACCAAAGACCCATCCCCATGAGAGATTACAGCCGTAATCTCTAAGGGAAATGGTCCTAGGACCGTGAACTCCTCAAAGGAGTTGAAAGGTGCCCTAATCTCTTCCACGGACTAAACCACCAAGTAGGAATGCTTCTAGGGAACATTTAGAACTTCAAAGCACCAAGTAACATAAGGCTTAGGAGCTTACGACCGTAAACTCAAGGGTTTACGACCGTAAACTCCTTGTGTGTTGGTTATTGGAGAGTAAACTCAAGAATGGGGTCCTTTGGAACCCTAAAAACCCTAGCTTATCCCTACAACACTTAGATGCAATCCTTGAGGCTTAAAACACTTGTTAAAAGTGTTTAACATGTCCTAGGGTGTCTTGACATGTTTATTAGTTGTTTATAGACTAATTTGATACATATATATGATATTATATGTTAACTAGGATCATAGAGTGTGTTCAAGACTTCACTTGACACCTAGCAATCCTACATCTTCAGTTCATCCGTACCACTCACAACAGGTGAGTTCATACCCCTTAATCAATGTTTTAAATGTGTTTAAATGTTTTATGGGGGGGGGGGTATACAAGTAGAATCATGCTAGTTATTATATCAATCACATGTGATTAATAAGCTGCGTTCAAATGATTTACTACTCATTAGCCGTTTTACCAAAACAGTTCCTTCAAATGATTTTCATGAAAGTGTTATATGTTTAAAACTCCTTATTAAACTGTTCATTTTACATTGTATGTTTCATTTCAAACCCATTTACAATTGTGTTTCAAACAAATGTTTCATTGTACTTAAAACTGTTTTGTCAGACAAATACTCTCAACCCGTTTTGTAGATTGACATCAAGTCGATCTTTTCTTAGATAGTAACCATGTTCAAAGGTTTTACAAACTTATTTTAGACGTTTATATTATCAATTGCATGTCTAAGTATGTATAGTTATATAAGAAATGTTTAAAAGGCTTAGGAAGGCCTGCCTGCCCTATTTCCTTTTCGCGCTTGAGATGTGGTCTGGTGGGATATCGGGTATCTGTCCGAAGGTCGTTTAAATATTAGTTATATATCATGTGTACATATATAGTCATAAAGGTTCTTCCAGTTCATTCAATACCCTTGGGTAGCAAGGGTACACTTTCATGTTCATACATACCAGTTACATTACTAGTAAGCTACCATAGGGGTAGTTCAGGAAGATACTAGAACTATTACTAGAACGCGATATCATACAATGAGTCAGTTCATTCATGAGTCAATACTTGCTAGATAGAGAGAGAACACTCGTTACATGCTAGTACGCACAGTACATTACTATACATGCTAGACAGAGAAAGAGAACACACATTACAGCTAGCACACGCAAAACACACAGTACATTACTATACAGTTACATAGATATGTTTACATGATTACGCGTACATGAGTACATTTACATAGATATGTTTACATGATTACGCTTACATGAGTACATTTACATAGATACACTTACAGGAATACGTTTACATGAATACATTTACATGAGTACGTTTACATAGATAATATTTGATGAGTTAATATTACATTTATATGTATAGATTCTGTTATATAATCCTCATTCTTATCTTTACTTTGTGATTCAATCACATAATCGACGAGATAGATTGGATTTAATATCCTAGTACCAACGGATACATTGCGGGATTAACCATTCCTAGAATCTCTATTAGCTACAGAGATAAAAGCACATCCTCGGATGTCAACGATTGATACCATTATGGGTATACTTTAGGGGACTAACTATTCCTATACCCAGCTGTTAGCAACCGAGGTAAATGTACATCTACGGATGTCTTTAGTTAACACTGTTAGTTACCCTAGTACCAAAGGGTAATACTTAGATTATTTGTATTATTACCTCTATTTTGTGACTCATTCACATAACCGATGAGGTAAATTTTATTTGAGTATCCTAGTACCAAAGGATATAATTTCTTATAATAATAATAATAAGAAGAACAGACAGGTCTTGGTAGAAGGCTACATCTAGAACAATCGGGTCTTGGTAGAAGGCTACATCTAGAACAGTCGGGTCTTGGTAGAAGGCTACATCTAGAACAGTCGGGTCTTGGTAGAAGGCTACATCTAGAAAAGTTGGGTCTTGGTAGAAGGCTACATCTAGAACAGTCGGGTCTTGCTAGAAGGCTACATCTAGAACAGTCGGGTCTTGGTAGAAGGCTACATCTAGAAAAGTTGGGTCTTGGTAGAAGGCTACATCTAGAATAGTCGGGTCTTGGTAGAAGGCTACATCTAGAACAGTCTGGTCTTGGTAGAAGACTCCATTTTATACTAGTAGGAATCATAGGGATTTCTAGGATGTTCAAACATTTTCAATACTTACATTTCATTCGTACAAATACTTACATTTCATTCGTACAAATACTTACATACAAATTAAAGACACATTAATACTTATGATCTCACTAGCTTTAAAGCTGATACTCACTTTCAAAATAACTTGTATCCTCAGGTCCACGATAGATAGGTACCGATGCAAGGTTTAGAGAAGATGGAGCTCATTCAAGACTCATCTTTCATTTTGATTTATGCTCCAGTTTCTATTATAATTTGTCAGAACACACTTGTATTAAAATTATATTATTAATGCAATGGATGATGTTGTTGTTTGTTTACTACTTTTCATTGTTGTGATACTGTACATGATGTCCTCCGCCCCAGAACGTTTCCGCCATTCATGGTTTTGGGGTGTGACAGATTGGTATCAGAGCATTGTTTATAGTAAATTAAGTATATCAACCCATAAAAGATATACAGACTATAAATACAATAGAGAGAGAGAGAGAGAGTATTTTATTTCCTTGTTGTCAAAAAAGAAATAAATATTTTGTGTTTCCGAGTTGAAAGAAAAAGAAAAGAAATTAAATCAAGTATTATTTTCAAGATAAAATTATTTTTCTCTAAATCCTTTTAAATTGAAAGAAAAACTAAGAGGAAAGATTATACCTCCTTTTCGTTTCTCTTCTGTCAAATTCATTACATTAAAAAAACTAAGAAAATCTATTTTTGCCTTTTGTTCTCACTTTTATCTATTTTCTTTCACTTCTTTCTTTAATTGAGGCACGGGAACTAAGCGATTATATTTTATTAGAAATTTTTATTACAACAAATTTGAACCAACAAGCTTGAGAAAGAATTAATAAGATAATTAAAGTAGAGCATGCTGATTTTGATAACAAATTAAAAGAGATAAGCAAAATTTGTTAAGCAAAAAAGCAATGGAGGCGTGACAACCACAAGCATATATGGTTCTTTTAAAAATCATGGGATTGAAAAAGAGATTCAACATTTCAACGCATACTTCTTTTAAAAATCATCCAAGGCGTGAGTAGGCTTCAACGAATATTTTTTCAGTGTGATTCAATCAAAGAATTAAGAACCTACGAACGACTTTCTTTTGGGGGGCCAGAACAATTTTAGCTTGGCAGTATGCCAGTACAGTGTACACAGATGTGAGATGACATTTAGTGATTTACATTGCAATATTTATTTCATTTTTATTTTTTTTCAATACATTAATCCAAAATTATAAGTGGAAAAATCAAGATTTATAAGAATTTCAGAACTACAACAAAATAATTATATTGAAGAAGATAAGGATACAAAATAAAACATGATATATATATATATATATATATATATATATATATATATATATATATATATATATATATATATATAATAGAAATCTTAAGAAGAATTTTGTTTTCAAAAGTTTTTAACTCTTAGTTTTATAAAATATTGGATTTTTAAAATAAGATGTTAACCGTTAACAATACATTTTTGAGAAGTTCTTTTTGTGTTAAATTTATTGAGATGGATCCCAATCATGTGTACATGTTAGATAAAACTAGTTATGGGGCTACAAGGATATGGTATGATACTCTTTTATATTTTCTTATTCAAAGGGGATAGACTAGAGTTTGCATTAACAATTAACGTACAATACCCTGTTACATACAAAGGTTAAAAATGATTTAATTATGGTGTTAAATTTATGTGGATAATATTATTTTTTATTTATTTAATGATACTGTTGTACATCTTTTAGAAATTCGATGGACAAAAATATCTTATGTAATTAATAAATGATCAGTTTGAGACAATTAAAAGTAAAATACGTTGTAACTTTAAAAAGTATTTGAATAAAAATATTATGAGTATATTTAAAATTTGATCTGTATAGTATATTTCTTTCTTAATTTGTTAGTTTGGTTCAAAAGCAAAATGGAAATTAACATCTAGGGACAATATCTGCAGCAAGTTGAAAAAAAAATGGAAACTTAAAACATATCTATGATTTTTAGTGAAACAAAAGGACTAAATTTCTATTTTACTAATAAATCGCTTTAGTTATTCGTCTTCAGCTCTTGGAACAAAGGGGACGTTATATATAGATCCATTTCTATGTCTTAATTATGCTCTCTCATTCCTACTTACTACAATAGTACAATACATACTGATTCAGCAAGTACATTTTACTCTTCTTTGGAGTTTAGGTAGTTTCAATCTCACAAAATACTATATATCTCATGCATGGTGTCGATCATCCTTTATCGATTTCAATTACTAATAGTGTGATTATATATGCAGGTCGGAAATGAGCACCAGAAGCACTTCATATAGTCATCGACAGCCGAACCTACCTTGTGGAGATCTACTTGGTAAACTCTTGTATCATTTAAGGATTATCATGAACTTGACACCCTTGTTTGTTTACTATTTCATAGCAAAATTTTTATATTGCTATAATGTTAGCTGTCTCGTAGGCTACTTGTTGGCAGTTTAGTTTATGACCTGATCTGATTAAGCAGGATCACAACTTCTTTTTGGTGACAAAATATCTTTTATTACACCATGGAAAACTATTTGAAATTAGTATTTTGGGTTTAGGTCATTTTTTGTCGCTTAACTTTTGGTTTTGTGCTCATTTAGTCACTTAACTATTTTTAAGTTTTAAATGTGCTCATTTAGTCACTTAACTTTTAGATTTGTCACCTAACTTTTCGGCGTTCTTTTTATGGATGCTCTCGGTTTAAGGAATTCTACGACTTTCGTTTAGATCGTTAAGGCTGAATATCGCTTCATCGTAAATTTCACTATTTACGCTTCCCGGTGTCGTGCCGGTTCCGTCGCGAAACTTCGACGAGTCATAACTTCTTTGTTATAACTCGGATTTCGGCGTTCTTTATATGTACGGTAACTTCGTGACATATTCTACAACTTGGTTAAGATTATTTATTCTAAATAATCTTTTGTCGAAAAGTCGTTTTCGACCCTTATTATCTCTAAATTGACTAGCCCGGATCTACGGGCGTTACAGGATATTCCGAACATGATCTTTGTATTCCGGAGTCGTTCCAGACTTTTCAAAATTATGATATTTTTAAGATTTGTTGATCTAGTGCACACATATACCCAAGGTTATAGAACTCGTTACTCGGCACCTGTTCAGCCGACTACCGAGTAACGAGTACTCGGGGAGTACTCGGATTTGGAAATTTATGTAGAAATATTTTTTGGGAAATTATATATGTCAAAATCATAAGATAAAATCATAAGTTGATTGAAATATATAACAAAATTGGATACATGTGAATACACAAAAAATGAAAAACATATAATGGTCTCACTTCGTGAATAGTTACTGTAAATTTAAGATATACGTGTAGTAATAATCACATGTATGTGTTAAATAATAAATCATTAAGTATATTATAAATATTAATCACCGAGTTGTCTGAATTTCACAACACTACTTAGTTCGTAAGGGGTCGATCGGGGAGTACTCGGGATTATGTAACTCGCCTCGGCAAGGGGGGGAGTAGCGAGTACTCGGAGGAGTAATCGGCCAACTCGGCGAGTTTTACAACACTGCATATACCCATGTGTAATTTTACAATAGCCTAAAACCCACTAAATAAAGAAAATTATGTACTTTTTAACATATAAACTATAATAAACACATATGATTATAAAGATAATGGAAACATACATATAAAAATGCATCTCGTCGTTACTAAAAGAAGACATTATTTCAGTTCGATTAGTGTCTGAAATGTTGTCATGAAGTCTGTAATGAGTGAGTTCGAAATGAATTCCAAAATGGGTATGAAATGTTATTTATAGGGGGCTACATTACCGGGTCAGATCCTGTACCTATTTACCCATTATGAAATAATGGTTTAGAATGGGTCATTCTAGATCGAGTGGTAAAAAAAAAACTTTTTTTGTGGTTATTTTTTAAAAATACCATTAAAATGTGGTTAGATTATTGAATTTCTTTTTTTTAATTCCACATAATATTTATATGTAGCAAATTTAATAACAAATTGATATATGTTTCATAATTATACATTTTCCTTCTAATTTTAAAATTCATAAATTAGTTTAAAGACATGATTTATTACAATTCACTAATTACTACCTATGACATTGTAAAATTGAACTTTGAACAATTAGGTTGATGACATAATTTACTTTAAATTATATCGAGTTATAACCTGTTTAATTTTTTAACATTTTAAGAGTTGCAAACTATCTTAATGATTTAAAATTAACATATTTTTTTAATTTGATTTTTACTTTTTTGAGTACATTCATTTCTCCGAATGGAAACCTATTATTAGATGTATATATAAATGAATTAGAAAAAGTTAAGTGTCCTTTTAAAACCATAATGTTCCATTTGTTGTATTTAAAAAAAATATTGAGTAAACTAACCATAATAAATGAACTTTTTTAAAGAAAATAATCACGTTTTTTTGGTTACTGGAAAATGGTCACTTTCTCATGAATACTCCATTTCATATTTGATCTTCAAATTTTAAAGTTCCTTTTTGTTTTTTCCAAATTATTTTCTAAAAAAATCACTATATTTATGTCTGAAATGTCATTTTTGAAGTATTTAATATCACGAACTTTCAATCTAATGTCTAATTTCATTCCCTAATATTGTATGTAGTTCACATTTACCATATATGTTTATTTAAATAAATTAAAAAATCAATTATTTAAATAGAGAAAAATGATAGAGTAGGTAAGGTAAGGAGAGAGAGTGAGATTGATAGTGTGTTTATTTAAATAAATTAAAAAATCAAAGGAAAAATAGACTTTTTATGTAAGACAGTGATCAATGCATGGATCATGAAAGCCCAAAATGTGATGGAGTAGTGATTACTAGTGGGCTAGAAGGTGGTTTGGGCTCAATGGTTGGGTTGTGCATGGTAACCCACAAATTGAATTAGGGTTGCATGAAGGCTAGGGCAACATTTTTAAGGCTTCATAAGTGCTAAAAACATTACTTTTTACTTCATAAAGCCTCCTAGCCGTTTTTATCACTCTTTGGTGGATTAATGCTTCTGATGGCTCATTAATGCTTCTTATGGCTCCTTAATGAAGCATAGACGTTTTTTCTTCATCCTCAAGTATCTTGGACATTTTTTTGTGTTATTTCAAGAGTTTCCTTAATTTTCATTTACTAGTTTTAATGAATAATTGGTTGGTTGGCTTGTAACCACCAAATTTGTAATAAAGGCTTCATATAAAGCCAAGTTTATGCATGGAAAAAGTAATACACGAATTTTTATTCAAAGAACCCTTTGTTTACTTTGAATTATTGTTATAATTCACAAATTATCTTGTTGGGACGTGTTCTTGACTTGATACGAACTCAACCCAATAGGTCTTGGATTGTTTTCACCGGTATACAACTTAATAGGTCTTGAGTTGTTACTAATCTATCCATTTCTTTCCATTCACATATCATCTGTGGTTGTTATTCTAGCTTAATTTACCTAAACATTACCCCACTCACTAAATCAAGACCATACACGCATCAGACAGGGACCAAGCGTGTAACAACAACAAACAGTAGAGACTTTCTGAGTTAGAAAAATAAGTTAGGGACCAAACGCACAAGTTACCCTAAACCATAGGGACCATTCGTGTAATTTACCCTAGATTTAACTAAAAGTTGAATTTTTTGCTCCAAATTTTGGAACTGTCCATTGGATTAAGAATCTTTTCCTGAAATTTTAGAGTTTTTGATACAACCTGTATTCACTTATGTGCAGTTGTATGTTGTATTGTCCGGAGTTAAAAATGGATATACATAAAAAAAAATATTAATTTTAAACAATTATGGTAAACTTAGCAATTTGACATCTAATGTTGTGTTCAAAGAAGCCTTTGAAAATTTATGATTGAAAAAATTTCTTTGAAATATATCAATAATTTTTTATATTAGTATAGATTGAAGTAAGTACTTATTTATCATTTCGTTCATATTTATTTCAAAATTTTACTTTAAAAATAATTAATGTCTATACCTTTATATTTATTTATTGTTGATCAACTCGTGTCATACATAGGTCTCACAACTAGTATGTATGTGTGTGCGTATGTATATATATATATATATATATATATATATATATATATATATATATATATATATATATATATAGGGCTAGGTTATAATGTGGATGCGTAACTATTGTGAAGACGTGTGAACAATGCAATTCTATGAGAATTATTAAGAAAATAGGCTGTTTGCCAATGTGAATACGTTCAACCTCATACGGCTATCGTCATTTTTATACATTCTCACTAATTCTTATTCATTTTTATTCTCACGCATCCGTTTTTACTCATTTTTATTCTTACAGAATACGACTCAATAAACATTCTGAAAGAATAAGAATTATAAAAAAAAAAACAAAAAGTCTATAATAACCTTATAGACGATTTAATTAGAGAGAATGTGTGATAATGACAATAGTTATGTAAGATTGAATGTATACATATTATCAAACAACATAATTTCTTTGTCATTTTAATAGAATTAGAATGTCCGCACGTCCAGACAATAGATGTTAATCCACATTTGAACATAGTTTCTCTCTCTCTCTCTCTCTCACACACACACTATATATATATATATATATATATATATATATATATATATATATATATATATCTAGAGAGAGAGAGAGAGAGAGAAAGAGTTAAGTTATTGTGTTCTAACTATTTATTGTGTGCATGTAGAATTGATTGTGGACCAATCATTTTAGTTATTTTAAGAAAGTAATTAATGCATATTACATGTTGAAGATATAAAGAGTATTAATTAAATATTCAGCATTTAATATGCGTTAATTACTTTCTTAAAATAACTAAAATAATTGGTCCAGAATCAATCCTACATGCACACAATAGATAGTATAAATATTTGAACCTAACTCTCTCTCTCTCTCTCATTCTCTCTCTTTATATATATATATATATACATATATATATATATATATATATATATATATATATATATATATATATATATATATATATATATAGGTATGTAGGTATGTATAGAAGTAGGTCCTCTTTAGATTCTGAAAAAAAGTAAAGATCTTGATATTCAACCTTAGTCATATATTTCTTATTTGTTACTCTAGCGCTCCAGCGTACCGACTCAGCGAAAGTGTTATAATCGTAAATGATTGTAGAACGCCACTGTTTCTTTTTCCGTGCTACTTTCCTCACCATCACAACCACCAGTGTCGCCACCACCTGTGCCACCAACCGACCCCACCATTGGCACCTCTATCACCTCTACCACCGCCACCTCTTCCATCACCGCCTCCTCTGTCACCAACCACCTCTTCCATCACCACCTCCTTTGGGTTTTTCTATTTCTATGATTTTTGTTAAGAAAAGTTTTACAAAAAATTTATTGTACTAGATATATTCGGTAAAAATATGTGCGGTTAATTTGGTGAATTAAGTTTCTTCATTTTGTTACAGGATGTATTGAATGTATTGAATTAAGTTTTTACATATTCTTATAAATTGTGGTGATAAAGAAAAAGTGATTTTAAAATATATATTCTTTGAGAATATGTGTGGTTAATCCACATATTCTTCAAAAATATGGATGTTTGTTATATAATTTTTTTCATAAGGTTAAATATCTAAAGGTTAATAGCCTTATATTCTTACAAAATGTGTTGAATTTTGTATGTGTACATGTTATTACCCACATATTCTTGTAGAATGTGATTTAAAATGGCATAAAGATATCCAACAAAATGATAACTTATTTATATAGAACAAAATGATATCCAACAAAATGATAACCTATTTGTATAGAACAACATAAAAATCAAAATAATCAAGAGTTTTGTGTTTATAACAAAGTACATGGCCTGTCAACTAATTGAAAATCTCACAAAATCTATTCCTCTCTACAACTTCAAATACAAAAATGTATTTCTTATTTTTACATCATTATCACAAGTGACACATCATTTAATCCCTAATATTAGATGGTTTATCGATTGTCATAACCATCTTCTGAAACTGTGATTTCTTGTTGACCATGAAATGCTTTAAACAACCGTCATCACCTTTGACTTTGATAATTTGGAATAGTATAATATCTTGCTATATATATAAAAAGAATTATGAATATTATTCATTAATATATTTAAGCATGCATTAACTTATATAATATACAAGTCAGTAAAATTATGCATTGTTTAAGAATAAAATCACATAAATTAGTGTACATCAACTTAATTATGCAAACATAAATATCCATTCTTTAGGAATGTGCTTCTTAAAATCATAACTGCTATAGAAAATCCTTACGAACAAACAGGAAATATAAAAAATCCCTTGGTTAAATTTTTTTTTATTACTTGTTTATAGAAAATCAAGTTGATTGAAAATTTGAATTAAGATTCAACAATCACTTTTTCAAACATGATGATGGCCAAATACATATTTAAAATATACAAATAAGATAATGAATAAGTGTATTAAAGATATTCTTTAAGAATGTTTATAGGAATACAAAATTAGTGAAAATCGTTATCACAAAATAACTCTAAGCATAAATAAAATAAACGAACTTATAATTCTTTTAATATAAATGAAGATTTTAGCATAATGAACTTCTTAACATTTCTAAAAACATTTTAAAATATGTTTCCTTATATCATAATTGGAATAAAATTTCAAAGATTCTTTAAGAATGTGTGGATGGATAGAAAATCAGTGAAATCATGATTAAGAAGTAATTCTACTGGGAAAAAATCATTGAATCTACAAATTGGAGAAGATCAAAAACAAAAATTTCGTTACCAAAACTGAAAATTGATTTACAAATTTGACAAATCACTAACAAAAATCATATTTACCAAAACAACAAAAGATATAGATGAGGAGAGTGAAGAAACTGAATTAGTGAGACGAGTATTAACAGCTAACCCTAATTGAAGAAAAATCCATGAATCTATAGACTGGAGAACATCACAAATAAAAATCTTAGTCGCCAAAACAAAAAAATCGAATCACATATCAGAAAAAAGTTGATGGTTTCTTGAAATCGATTTAAAAAATGGAGAAAATCACAAACAAAAATCTTGTTCACCAAAACAGAAATTCGATTTAGATGAGGAAAAACATTAAACTATCTTACCTGGATCAAAATTATGGCATGTGGTTATCCCGAAACAAAATCGCACCTTTATGATATCATATATCAAATAAAAATCGCACATGTTTCTTGAAAACAATTTGTAGATTAGAGAAGATCGTTGATGTTTCTCAAAATCAATTTACACATTGGAGAAAATAGAAGATGAAAAAAGAGTACACCATAAACTAGTAACATGACCATAGCTAAATTTAGGGGATAAATTAATATGATTAATTGATATTTAGGTTATTTTACTATAATGTCCCTATCAAACGATTGGTCCAGAATTAGCCATACATTCACACAATAGATATAGTTTATATATGAACCTAACTCTCTCTCTCTCTCTCTCTCTATATATATATATATATATATATATATATATATATATATATATCCTAATAAATGAAGATCATTTTGCCAAATGTCATCTTCTCATTAAATTTGCCACATGTAATTTTGTAAATTTTTTGATTAAATTTAAATCCACATGTCATTTTGTAGTTTTTTTAATTAAATCCATTAATATGCCACATAATACTAAATTTATATATATAAAGTATTAAATATATTTAATGTCATAATAAATACAAAGAATCTTAAAAAATATATAAGATATATTAAAATACATTGAATATGATAATAAATTTAATGAATATTACAAAACAATCATTGATATTATGGATGATCTTCTGAATAGTGATTATATTTATTCATTAATTGAATATGTCTATTTATTTTAAACTTTGATATATATTTTTTAATCAACTCGTGTAATACACGGGTTTCACACCTAGTATATATATATATATATATATATATATATATATATATACATATATATATATATATATATATATATATATATATATATATATACTAGTTTATAACCCGTGGAAACCACGGTTATAAAATTAATTGAAATTTTATAGTAAAACCTCAAAATTAATAATTAATTATTTTAAATAAATTATTAAGTACGATATATTTTTATTAGTTTTGTGAAATTACAATCGTTGATTCAAATAAATATATATAATTAATTTTTAATATATATTAGACATTTTTTATTTGTGAATTAATGAAAACAATAATACTCCATAAAATTTAAAATTTAAAATGGAGAATAAATAGATTAACAAATAACATCACATTAATTAGGAGGTCTAATAAATTAAAAATGGAGAACTAATAGAATGACAAGTGACATCATATTAATTAAAAGGTCTAATTTAGTGACACATGGCAAAATGACTACTCTTTTATTAGTATATATATATATATATATATATATATATATATATATATATATATATATATATACTAGTTTATAACCTGTGGAAACCACGGGTTATAAAATTAATTAAACTTTCATAATAAAAATTTATAATCATTAATTAATTAATTTAAATAAATTGTTAATTAAGAGATATATCAAAATTTTAAAGTTATTCTAACTTCAAATTTAACATATAATTAGAAAATGTAAATTTGAATTTTGAAATGAATTGTCTAATATATCTTCATCACATCTAACCTAATAAATGAAAATGATTTCTGCCACATGTCATGTTTTCCTTTCATTTGCCACATGTAATTTTCTTAGATATTATGGATTTTTTATTTTCCACATGTCATTTTCTACTTTTTTCACATTTCTTAAATTAAAAATTCTGGAATTAAATACATAATTTATATATGTAAGGTACTTAATTAAATTAAACTCTAAGAATAATTGTTATACAAACTTTAATTTCCTTCCTTTTTAATACCCTGATAATATGCATATGTTAGCCAATATCACAGCTAAACTTTATTAACAATTCCAAAATTATATAATATTGAAGGAAAGGATTTCACAAGATCATCATACAAATTTCAATATTTCTGATATTGCAAAAAATACGTATGCTTACAATTTTTTATATTAATTTTTTTAAACCCGTGTAATACACGGGTCTCACACCTAATATAGCATAATATTAATGATGAGTTGTATTAGAGTGACACTTGTGGAAATGAGATTAAAACTATTCATTTATTAGAATATATATATATATATATATATATATATATATATATATATATATATATATATATATATATATTCAGCGGGATGATAGTAATTAGGATAGATTTACACCTAAAAATAAAATATGATCACCAGCTTAGCTATACATCATGTGTTAGAGAAAAATAGCTTACTGTCGGTACTTAATTAATAACCTTCCTTAACCTTTTCAATTGCTTTATATATAGGAAATGAAGACGCCTACAACAAAATTTGTGTTCCTCTTTATAATGCATCAATGAGATGTGACTGGGAAGCTGCTAGTGTCATCCTTGGTGAACACCATGGCATAGATCTGTTGGGGTTTGCCATCACTGAAAATTATGATACTGCACTTCACATTGCATCATCCGCAAAAAGCAGCAGGTCAATGGAAATGTTTGTGGAAAAGCTAGTAAATAAGATGACAAAGGAACAATTAGAGCTCCAGAACAAAAGTTATAACACCGCACTGTGCTTAGCAGCAGCAGATAGCGCAGGAAATGTGAATATTGCCATGACTATGGTGGAGAAGAATAGGGCGCTATTAGACATCCCTGCTCGTGAAGGATTGATGCCACTTTCCATTGCTTCGAGATCAGGACAACGTAATATGGTACAACTTTTCTATGATAATTCCAACAAGATGACTGGTGAGTTTTGGACAGATCAGAACCGTAGTCAGGTTCTACACAACTGTGTAGAAGTCGATCTCTTTGGTAAGTATTTATACATTTCTTTCAAGATAAATTTTTTTGGAACGACGAGTTATTAGATGCATGGGATTGAACTCATGACTTCCTTATTACAAACACCTTGTTAGACTCCATGTTAGCCAAGTGGGCTAGCCCCAAGTTATTTTCAACATAAATTTCGTTAAAACTAAGTAACACAGTGATACGGAATATTTTCTTTGAATCCTCATTTCTGAATTCTCAACATTATATAAGAAGTTTATTGAGTGGGCTTTGGGGCAATAATGGTAGCGCTAATAATAACAATGATAATACGATAATAATTAACATAGCCTAACATATCCTGACTGTTTGAATGAGAGGGTATGTCCGAACATTTAATCTAGACTGAAACTCATGAAATAAAGATGAAGGAAGTCTCTTAGTGAAGTTGTTCGCATATTGAGAAGATGAGGGACATGAAGCACCCATAGTTGATCCATCGTGACTTTGTCACGAATGAAATGGATGTCAATCTCAAAATGTTTGGTTTGTTAATGACGAACTAGAATGGAAGAAAGATAAACCACACTTATATTATCACAATAAGCAATCGTGATAGTCAGAATTAGTTGGTGTAGTTCCAGGAGAAAATTGTGAATCCAACATGTCTTGGTGAAAACGTTGGCCACTCTGTAGTACTTCAGTATTAACTGAAATTCCCAATGTACAACATAAGATATGCAGTATAGATAAATAAAGAGGAGTCCAAACGATTAATTTCGTTACGTTTTTCCATTTAGAATCATTGAAAGCCCAATATCAATTTCGGGGAATCAGAGATGTAGAATCCACATGAAGATTGAGTTTTTGTCCCTTTTTAGAGAATCTAACACGAGATTAAATGGCCATAGCCTAAAGAGACCAGTTTGGAGGCAAGACATCAGGAGTGGTTGTTAGTTTTTGGTGTCGAGGTGATATTGGTGAGGTCTTGAGGAGATGGATTTCCAAGGAATGTTTGAGATATGGCTTTTGGTTCATAAAGTGGTTCAAGGAAATCATATGATAGTGATTTTATTTGTGTCATGTAACCGAAGGGAAAGATAGACTCATCAAATGTAACATGTCTGGATACGATTATTTTATTTTAGATAATGTTTAAACATTGATATCCTCTATGATGTGGAGGATACCCAATACAGATGCAAGGGGTCGTCCGAGGGTTAAGTTTATGGGAAATTGTGAGATAAAGATAACATAGACTAAACCTGATATGGGTGGCCATGTAAAGAGCCTCAACCCAATAGGTAGGGGGAAGACGGACATAGAAGAGTATAATATGAATGATATTGTTGATGATATAAACCATACTTTAGATTTTCCATTTTTTGAGGTGTATACAGACAAGAGAAAATGGATGTGAATGCCATTTGAATCACAAAGTTGATGGAATTGGGCATTGTCATATACTCCACTATTATCACATTGAAACATTGGTATTTTAGTTTGGAATTGAGTGCGGACATAGGAACGAAAGTGTATAAATTTAGAAAATACTTCATATTCGAATCATAGAGGATTAACTCAAAGAAAATGTGGGATTTGGTTAAGAAAAAGAGCATAATATTTAATGCTACTAATGCTTTGTATGAGTGAGGTCCAAACTTTAAAATGTATGCATTGAAAATGAATAGAAGCAACAAAATTATGAGAAATTAAATCTTGAAAAACTTGATGACTAGGATGAGTACCAAGATAATGGTGTCATGTAGATGGGGTAATAGAGAGAAACGCTTGAGGAAACAAGTTTGTGATTGAATATAAATCACCCATTCTATAAAATTTGAGGTGTTGGGTAGTCCTTCATAGACAAAATAAATTCAATAAAACATTTTTTGTCATGAGTGAAACGAAGTACATAAATTGGACTTTTAATGATATTTGGAGTAATAGGGATATGACTAATAAACAAAGTTTAGTAAGGGTTAGAGCTAGCAAGAATTGTCACCAATCTTACTAAACAAAATCATAGATCCATTACAAACTAATAGAGAAGACGATAAACAAAGAACATGAGTAGAGGTTACAATACCTGCATCAGCATGTAAATGAGATGTTGCTCAAGAAACCATATATCAATCACCATTGTTAGGCTCGTTTAACAACATAGTATTAAACATTTAAGGAAAATATGTCATTTGATCAAAATAATTTTGAGTCGATCTATTGAGCCAGATCAATAGAGGAGGGATCTGAGATTCGGATGCAACAAAATATTGTTCTTATCCATTAGAAATAATAATATTAGGTGCATTATTTGGCCCAAATAATAAGTATGGGTGGTGTTGGACCACTCGTGGATGGATGACATGGTATTAGGCCAGTTGTTGGTGGACCAGCTGCAGTTGGGTTATAAGGGTTGAAGGCTCTCTCTAGTGGTGACGACAGTAGGCTGAAGCGACAGTAGCAGGCAACGCTGTTGAGTCGAACCAGAGAAGGCTGGTTTTTAAAACTTTAGGTTTTTAAACATTAACATCATTTTATTTTACGGAATTTGGTTCAAAACATCAACCACAAGTTTAGATATTCAAATTAATATAGTTTGCGGAAACATACCTAGCATTTAAAATTAAATTTTAACAAAATGTGAGCTTGTCTCTGTTCGAATATCAAAGGTACAGTATAACTACATTACCAAAATAGGTCTTTAAAATGTGAGATGTTCACTTAACCTAGATACATGTAAACATATAATGTTAAGTTGGGGAACCTAGTTAGTTAATCCTAAAATCAACCTTTCATGGGAAACAAGGATAAGTCAACTATCCAATTTTCTTAGGTCAAGCTTCCAAAACATTTTTAAATCATAAAGTTTCCCACTTTGGGGATAATAACTCACCTTTAATAAACATGGTTTATAAAATTATAAAAATATACCAAAAGTTCCTATTATGTGATAATCCTTTTCAAAACTAATAACCATACATAAAAGTCTCATTTTGAGAAATCAAGTTTCCAAGTTGGAAAGACAGAACTCTATAAAATTAACCCAAAGGTAATCAAAGTTACAATAAAAAAAGTTAAATATTCAAAATTCTGCATAAAAGTATTAGTATTTTGATTACGAATTTCTCTAACAACTTAAATTAAGAATATCTTATATATCAAGATTTAATAAAAGGTAATTTTACCTTAGATAAACATTTCTCGATATTTCAACTCCAAAAGGATCAATTAACATACAAACACCACAAAATCCAAATAGCATATTAGTTTTAAATATGCTAAACAATTGCTTCTAAAATTCCAACAGAATTCAATATGCATTCAAAACCTTTACACATACACTATATCCAAACACTACAAGTTAGATGGTAAATTCTCTATAAGAGGCATCGCAACTAGTAAAAGGATCCCATCACTCTGGTTCCACACATATGGTAACTAGTCAAGTGTACAAGTGATTCATGCCTAGAATATCATCACATCACCACAACGCCACAACCCCACAAGTAGGGCCCTAAACACCACATGTCTCTCAAGTGCAAACCCCGTCCTATATATGTGCATACAGAAACGGGTAGAAAAAATAGATAGAAACACCACAAGGCTTCAAAGCATACTCCTTTCAAACTCAATTCAAATAATATATTATGAAATGCAAACAATCTCAAATAATCATGTAGCATGAAGGCATACTTGTCTCCACAAAACCACCAACACCAATTCAAAGATCATACATATATCATATAGCATAGAAAGCCTGTGAAGATCATATAGAGAATAAATATACTATAGAACATATTTAATTTACGAAATTATATAGGAATCATGTAACATTCAAATAACATGGTAAGCATATATATATATATATATATATATATATATATATATATATATATATATATATATATATATATATATAGGTTATTAAAACCATCAAAACTCCAAATAGGAATAACATAGGCGTCATATATCATTGAACACACAAAACACATTAATAAGTAAAACATCATTATCCAAAATAGATATATGGGACATGTATCTTGTGTATATACTCATCTCAAAAGCTTAGAAATAATTCATATACTTAAAATGTTCATTATTTATCCTTATATAGATTATAGAATCCATTTGAGACCAAAGGAATGAACCACACTCAAGATACCAAAGGAATGAACCACACATGAATTTAGGAATACGTGAAATATTAGAACTCAGTCATTATATAACATCGAGCTAACATCACATAAACTTCAAAGAAGCTCAACTTCTCCAAAACTTTATATAAACAAATTCAACCATAGATTACCAACATGGATACAAAGTGGATGAAAATAAAATAAAAATATAAACAACTTCATAACACCATTTGATTTATGAAATTTGGATCTAGAACCCCTAGAGTTAGAAAAACTTCCAAACATTAGCAAAATTTTAATAGACACAAATTAAAATATGTTTTGCAAATCCAACCATTGATGATGACCTAGATACTTGAATGGACATAAACACATCATATATAGACAAATCCAACAATTATATTCGAAATCCATAAAATTAGGGTTTGAGTTCTTCCCCAAACCTCTATAAATCTCAAGTCTAACAACTATAATGAAAGTTGGTTAAATCATAAAGTACAAACGGAATATCAACTAAAACTTGACATTAACTCCCAATAAGAACATGGAACTCGAAATTGATTATCATACAGACCTTAGAATTTGAATTTTAGAAGAAATGGAGAAGAAATTACCTTCCAACTGCTAGAACATGTAGACATTTAACCAATGCTTCAACAAGGAGCTTAAAACTTCAAAACACCATGGGAAATAGAGAAAAATATCCCACTAGGGTTTCATGGATGGAATTTTCATTCAAGAGAGAGGGAAAAGAAGAGGAGGTATAAAAATTGCAAGACTTGGATTTTTGGCAACTAAGGTCACTCTACTTCATCCTTTCGGTAGAAAGGGCACCAAAACTAACTACAAACTCTCCCAAACTATTTATTTTAATTATTATGACACAACTAAATTATATCTATCTCAAGTAAGTCCCTAAATATGAACTATGTCAATTTTTTTTGGAAATGCAAACGATTCAGTAGAAGCTTCACCATAATATTTCAATAGTGATCTCGAGTTCGAGCGTCGTTATAAGGCAAACTCATCCCCAAGGGGATTTCTAGGGAAAAATTCTCACATATGGGCATAAATTGCAAGAGGAAAATTTAACATATTCAAAGATTTGAACTCCTGACCTCAAATTCATGTGTGGTATCGAGCCCGATGCATCAATCCAGCTAGGTTAGACATCACTTGCAACTATGTCAGTTAAATGGTCAAGCATGGTTTGTTTCTCAATTTATCGTAATCTTTCCAGTTTTATTATTTTTAGGTACATATAAGTATATAAATATTCTATATGAACATTTTCATCGATAATAGTATTATTATTTTATGTGTTCACTATTTTCAATTTATTTGTTTTAATTATTTCGCAAAAAAAATATATTTTTACATGAAAATGTCTAAAATTTCTAGGCCAAAAAATAGGATGTTACTATTACAAGTCCTTACGAATGATTTCGTCCAAAAAATGACTAAACAAAAGGCTTAAGGTATAATCCAATCTCCTTTGAGCAAGTATTAGGCTTTCATGGCATAACTTATTCTCCCAAAAATAATGATATATACCAAGAACATGAAGTTTAAAGTATCTAATGTAGCTTTCATCTTGAAACTAGTGGATATGAGTCCAAATCCTTGAAAATTGTAGCACTTGATCCTCTTAGAACATTTACTAGTAATGTGCCCTTTCATCCAAACATGTAGTAGTTTATGTATTCCTTGGAACTAGTTGTACTTCAAAAATCTTGATTTTCTCTATTAGTTATTTCTTCTTGCCCTCTTTTTTTATCATGATAATTGAACTTCCTTAAGTCTTCAATAAGTTATTTTGCAATGCTCATTCCTCTTTATCCATATCCTCAAATGTTACGTATATCTTATTTAATGTACGCATAGCTATCTTAAGAGCCTTCGGTTCCCATACGTGATACGATAGTCCCATGGCAAGCCATTCATATATTGGCCTATCTTGTTTTCTTATTTAGGCTCAAGTATTCATGCAAAGTTTTTGTCAAATGCTAGAAGCTAGAAAATCACAAACGCTTTGTGTCAAACATGTTATATATATATATATATATATATATATATATATATATATATATATATATATATATATATATATATATATATATATATATTAATCTTCTCTTTTAAAAATCATTACAAATGTTTTCCATAAATTGTAACATTTGGCCACAGTACTCGACTCGACTGTGGCCAAAATTTCTCATATTCGTTATTTTTAATATATATATATATATATATATATATATATATATATATATATATATATATATATTAATCTTCTCTTTTAAAAATCATTACAAATGTTTTCCATAAATTGTGACATTTGGCCACAGTACTCGACTCGATTGTGGCCAAAATTTCTCATATTCGTTATTTTTAAGCGTGACCACAAGGTTTTTTTTTTCCTTTTGAAATGGTCACACACACATATTAGTCACACTTTATATCAAAAGTGTAACTAGGCTATTTACGAAAAAGTGTGGTTGTATGTAATTTTTCCCATAGCGCTCGACACCAATATCATGACATTGAGACTTGTATCGATTTTCGGACCCTCCATATGCTTAATCCATTAAAAATATTTGATTATGACCCCCTTTTCGTGCCTACTATTCCGGGGGAAGTTTTGGTATAAAATGAGGTCAAATAAGCCTTTCCCTAATGCCTTGTTCTTGAGTTTTTTTTAAAAGGAACGGGAGAGAAGGAAGGGAAAGAGAAGAAAAGAAAGGTTAGTAACCTTTCCTTTCCTTCTCATTCCTTTATCTTCCTTTCCCTCCCAATCATCCCAAAAGTTTGAGGAAGAAAATCTTAGAAAACAAGCCCTTTCTCCCCCTCCTAATCCCTACATTTCCTTCCATTTCCCTTCTTAAATGAAACTCAAGAATATGCCTCATTTCCTTTCATTCCATTTCTCTCCTTAAGAAAACTCAAAAACACACCTTTCCTTCTATTTCCTCCCCCCTTCATTCTTTAAAAAGGCTCAAGAACAATGTGTAAAGGCATCTCGCTTCTTGTAAAATTTTTGTCTTAACTTCAGATGATGATAAGTTCTTCATACGAACTCGGATTTTGGCAAACTTATATCCACAAAATAGTCTCAGAGTGAGCTACAACTTTCATTTTTACAACCTTTTGCTAAAAACTTATAATTTTTCTATTATAATGAAATAAGTACAAGGATGTACATATTAAATTTTCAAAAACATTGTTGCTTCACTATTTGAGTTCACTATTGAATGTATCTAGACTGAATACATCTTATAACACATAGTTTGTGATCAATATCTTACATAAACTTCAAAATGATATTACCTTTTAATCGAGTTAAATAACAAACTTAATTTGTTTATAACCTAAAGTAAAACCGGCGGTTACTTGTTCAAAGATTGTTTAAACATATATCAACAAATTGGAAACCTGATTCCATTTTGTGGGATTTGAAAATGGAATTCTGATTTTTATGGATTGATCGTACTTGGTGCCTCGAACAATGATAATGGAATCCACAATTAGAGAGAATGAAAATCTTGATGCAAAAAATAATTGTATGTCCGTCAGGACCACACCATATATTTATAACATTATGTGTAACCGCAACGTAACCATAATTATTGGTGGTTACATTCCTGAATTCTACAAAATTAACTTTGCTCCCTAGACTTACTTTAAATGCCATAGACCCACAAATAAAGTTAGATCACATATTAGGTCCAACATATTTATTGTGATTTACAATGAATATACTTATACATGTCAAATTGCATTTATTATTATGTATGCACATTATGTGAAGTCCATATTCTTACAATCTCCCACTTCAAGTCCACAATTAGATGCTTACATAATAAAAACTTAACCGATATATACATCATTATAACTAATCATACTTGTAAACAACTTTAGAATCATAATCTAATTCAATCTTGTCCATTAGGTTTATTAGCACACATGGAGTAGTCATTGTCATTGTGAAACTAAACTCACACTAATTAGATATGCTAATTCGATTACACGACCCATATTAAGTGTACATGTGTAGCAAGGAAGTTACATGAAAAAATGACTTGTACATATTTATTTCCATGTAGTCCATAAATATCCAAATAAGAATAAAGCTCAAAGTAAACAGTAATAAAAAAAAAAAAATAAACTTGAAATTTAATATATATGCATATGATTAAAAAAGTCACAAAATTAAAAAATAATTTCAAGCATCAATGTAAAATGCAAACTCCCAATAAATTAATTCCCATAAAATTCCATAACACCCATATGATCAATATGTTGATTAAAAATTGTATGTGCCATTGCCTTAGTAAGTAGATTTCCAAGCATGAAGTTTGTCATTATATGTATGTACTACTATAACCACTTTTAACTCTTTTTATATAATAAAGAGAACTTAATGTCTATCTTTTTAGACTTAGACAAGCTTATGTTGTTATTTGAACATAAGATTGTTGCTAAGTTTTCAAATTATAGCTTAAGAGGCCTTCACATACCTTGTATTATTTACAATTAATCCATATAACATGATTGGATGCTTCGTCAGATGAAACATATTCGTCTTTTATGGTAGAATATGTGAATGGTGTCCACTTATACTTGACCAAGAAAACTCTCATCCAGCTATTAGATATATATATATATATATATATATATATATATATATATATATATATATATATATATATATATATATATCGATGTCGATTTGTAGTTGTCTTGGCATCCATCAAATTTGGAACCAGTAAGTCCAATGATATCATGTTTTTTTTTTTGACTTTTTGAATATGTGCATATAATCCTTCCTTCCCTAAAGATATCGTAAGACCATTTAGGCTGCCACCAAATGTTCTCTTCCTAGATTGCTTTGCTATATTGCCATCATTCCCATCACCTATCTGTTGTCAAGATGCAAGTAGACATGTGCATATATCATACCTCTTACCATAAAAGAATATTTGGCTGAATTCATGAACTTTGATTCTATTTTACTGTTCAGGTACTGTTTTAAACTTAGTTTATCTCCTTTAGACACAAGAGTATCATGCGGTCTACGATTTTTCAAGACAAATCGTTCCAACACCTTTTGAATGTAAGATTTGTTTTGTGAAAATCCAAGAACTCCCCATAAACAACCATATTGAATTTGTATTCCTAGAATGAAAGAAACTTATTGAGTTCTTTCATTTCAAATTCTTCCAAAAAAAATTAGTTTCATGAAGCAACTCTACATCATCAAAACTTTAACCATAAAGTCATTATGCCTATAACTTCAACTACATATATATATATATATATATATATATATATATATATATATATATATATATATATATATATATACTTTTCGTCAATAAGTACGCCTTAAGGTGTCCAGGCAACCTTGCATATATTTATTGTTATATGAGTTATAGCACTAGAATCCACCCACCAAGTAAATCTAGGTACTTAAACCAAATTTGTTGGGTTTAATTTTGTTCCAAAATTGGTTTAAAAAATGATCCAAATAGCGAGGAAAGAAAAATAATTTTGAACAACATAAAACTATTTTATAACCCATCAAGGTTCCATTTGCATGAAGAGAAAGATTAAAATAAAATAACCATATGAGGTTCAAGAGTAACAACATTTTAACTCCTTCATCCTCTTGAAAGGTTGGAAGTTGATGAAAATAGAAATAACATAATGTAGAGTTCCTCTAGAGGTATCTGCCAACAAGCTTGCAACAACAAGTATGCTAGTACACTCTTGTAAATTTAAGTTCATAATCCTTTAAGACAAAAGCTGATTTTGTTTTAAGGAAATAATAACTTTTCTTTACTAATTAACTTAGAGAGAATTTTTGTGTGTATGTATGTACTTTTTGGCCCATACATAAAGAAGTGAAAAAAATATGCAACCCACATGCAAATATACTATCTCTTATGACTTTAGGATATGTAAGTCCCAAATTTGCTTGATGTATCAATCAGATTCAATTGATGGTGTGGAATCCCAATCAATTGGATGATGCAAGATCAAAGTGAAGAAAAAGGAGAAGAAGAAGACTATGAACTTGATGAATCTTCAATGTTTATATGATTAGAATGAAGCTCCAACATACAAGATCCAAAAACACACACTAGTTCGCTCTCTAACTTTCTCTCTCTAGCACATGATATGAATGAATGCTCCTCTCTAGCCATACACACTTATGACTCCACTAACACTATATATATATATATATATATATATATATATATATATATATATATACATAAGACCAATTCCAAAATACAAGGCCTTCACTGAAAACCCATTAGTTGACCGAAAACACATGCGTTTTCGGTCCAAGCTATAAATAAATCAATAATATTTTCGGCCCAATACTAAAAACAATAAATGCAAAGAAAAGCAAAGTGTACACCATATTTTTGACCCAACAATCTTCCCCCTTGGTTTGTAGCTTTATTTTCTTTTAACCCAACAAACTCCCCTAAAAATGAAGCTGGATTTTCTTGTCAATCTTCATTTGGAGCTTGGCTTCAGCTTTAATCTTCAATTTCTTCACAACTTCAAGATGAACAACTGAATCTTCTAGCTGAATGACTTCATCTTGAAGGGATGGGCATTTCTTCAGAATTTGGCTTTAAACGAACGTTGGGTTTGGCGGCTTTATGTAGAGATTCTTGAAAATCAACACTTTCAGCTTGAGAATCTTCAGAGAGAACAGAGAACGAACTTTTGGATCACTTCAGCAAGTACATAGATAGCAACAAATTAACTGAGAAAGCTTCAATGCAATCTGTCACATAATCTTCTAGTGCAGCTTCGCCTTGCTTTTGGGGTTGAAAATTGTATGTTGAAAGAATAATCTTCATTTCTTGTTCCTTCGAATGAAAATTCTTCGACAACCACGGATGAAGCCTTAGCTTAGAAAATATCGATACAGTCTCCATGAGTCTCATCTACATCTGAATTCACTTTTCAAGACAAAGAAAATTTGAGATAAAAATAAAAATTAAAAGTAAACTTTGCCCACTAAGAAATAAAAATAAAAGTAAAATATGCTCAAAAACAATATTTTTGGGATTTTTGATTTTTCAGAAAAAAAATAAAAACAGAAAGAAACATATTTTTGTATTTTTGAAATTTTATAATTTTATAATTTGTTTTTGATTTTTTTTAGTTCTCCCCCTAAATTTGTGCATATAAGAAAATATGAACAAATTTAACCAAAAACAAAAGTAAAATACAAAATGTAAATTTTTTTAATTTTGATTTTTCTAATTTTTTTAATTTCTCCCCCTTAAATTGAGCACGGGGAAGAAATATAATAATTACGCAAAATTAAAAGAAATTTGTTTTTTAAAACGAATCATTTTAAGAAAAACTCAGGAGCATCAAAAGAATTCAAACCGAAAGATAGCAATTGAGGACGCAAGCAGCAACGAATTCAGCCTTAGCTGTGTTTCAATCTCGGAACAGATCCGGAAATTCTTCACATCGTTAAGCACAAACCCCATTTGTGATCCTTTCCTTTCTTCCTTTCTCGCAACAGACACATACTCTCAAACAAAGTTCTGAATGTTGTACGGTTGAGAGATGCCTCCTATCAAGTGCCTGGAACAACTACTATCAACAAACCAAAGTCTAATGATATGCCTCCATAGCTGCTCCGATACTGAGCGGGATCAGTTGGTCTTTGGAACCCAGTCCATTTTGAAACTGGGTCGACCTTTGTCATGTACACAAGGTACTTTCTCCCATGATATATCCTGCTTATCACAAACAGAAGATGAAGAAATATTAGAGTCATTAAAAGATTTGGGAGATTGAACATTTGGTACCCATCTGTAGTCGGGTTTAACCCATTTCTTGTTCGAGAGGATGGGTGCCTCAGAACTTTATTTTAAACTTGAAGCCGATCTTCGAGATGACTTTGATCTAACTGATCTTAGTTTCACCAGAGCATCTTTTGGATAGGACTTATTGGCCGACATTCCCTTCTTGTTCTTGGGAGTTGATTTCTTGGTCTTCTTTGCATTCCAGTCACTATTTAGCAATTGTGACCACAAAGGGTTTCTTTTGAAATATCTCCCTCTTAGTGCTTTCTGCCACCCTTGTGCATAGTAGGGAACATATGCACGATTAGGACAATTTCTGGCAATGTGTCCAGGTGTTTCACGGTGAAAACATGTCTTTTTCTTCACGTAGGAGTTGTTTCTTCCTACCCCTGGTGGCATGACCTTGCCTCGTTTCTGATTGTTCCCACAGGCACACTTGCAGCAGACACTCTGTTTAGCTTGTGTTGGTGGTCTGTATTTACCAATAACAGGTTGATCAGAAGTAACTGAGTTAAAAGCAACATATTCAAATTTCAAGGAGACATTGGTTTGTTCAATAGTGTTCTCCTTGTTCTCGTCTTCCGCTACTTTACCTGCACAAGAAGTAGAGTCATCATAAACGTTCACCTCAATATCCTCAGTTGGCCCAGATTGTTCAGTAATAACTGAAGCCGGTATAGGGGTTTGGCTATACTGAGTAGGAACTTCTTCCTCATTGGTTTCAAGGGGTGTGTTATAGTTGTCATTAAAGGGAGGTGGTACACTGTGATACCCTAGACTCTTATTTTGATTATCCTTAAAAGTTAGTTGTTTTTCAATCATTGATGCAACTACCTCACTTGACACATCAAATTTCTTAAATTTGAATTCAACATCTTTATATTTAGATTTTAATGCATCAAGTTCGACAGTTAATTCAGCAAGTTGTCTCTTAACATAGTTATAGTTTTCACATTTGATGCTATATTCCTCTTGAAGCTTTCGAAAATCCTTAGTTTTGGTTTCTAGTTTTTCTTTCAGAGGTTTCTAACCTTTCGTAAGGGTATAGCCTTCTTATTTGAAGTCCTCATTTTCTCTTTTTAATAAATCGATTTGATCTCGGAGAAATTTAATAGTAGTTTCACAAGATTGAGAGCATGAAACTTCATTGATCTTGGTGTTTAAAGAAGTCATTGTTTAACAAAAATGCCCTTTGACTTGAAACCAAGAAAGTCAACCTTAAAAGTCAAACTTAAAAAGTAAAACATGAAAAGTCAAACCGAAAGGCTAACTTGAAAATTTGAAATTTAAACGAGAAAGTCAAAATTTAAAGTCAAAGGTCAAACTTGAAAGTCAAATTCAAAATTTTAAGGTCAAAAGTCAAAATTGATAGTAAAAAATTTAAAACCAAAATTTTGGGTACAAAATGGAATTTAAAAATTCAAAAAATTGATTTTGGGCTGAAAGTGTTAAAATTGCAAAACTGGAACCGAAGTAACGAGTCTTTTTTAATTAAATCGGGAAGGAGAATAATGTGTGGCTTGCTAGATGAGTTAGAAGCGGCATTTGTTGCATTTTCAGGAGACCTGGGTTCGATCCTCGCAACCCCCAAAATCCTTTTAATTATTCGCTGCACACGCGAGGATCGCACACGTGGGCCGATAAGAGGCTCTGCTGACCGTGGGCCGAACTCCTGCTGGGCCGAAGATCCGTGGGGACCGTAAACGAGGACTGGACGCAAACGAGGCTGGACAGAACACGTGCGCGAACTCCGCACCGCAAACTCTCCTCGGCCATAAACGAGCTTCGGACCGCAAACAAGTTTTCAGCCTTAAAAGCTTCTTCTGACCACAAACCCATCGCAAATTACGTCAAAAACCAACGTTTTTCACCTTTTTAAGCCTAAAACTCGTTTATATATATATATATATATATATATATATATATATATATATATATATATATATATATATATAGGCATTGACCAAAAACCCATTAGTTGACCAAAAACACATGCGTTTTCGGTCCAAGTTATAAATAAATCAATAATATTTTCGGCCAAAGACTAAAAACAATAAATGCAAAGAAAAACAAAATATAAACCATATTTTTGACCCAACAATATACCATACTCTTTAACGATAAAAAAAAACATGGAACATGTATTAGATATTGCTAGTCAATGAATGGATGAAAACCAACACAGTTGAATTAAATAATAGTCATACAAAGTTATTAAATCATTTAAATAAGTAATACATAGTTGGATTAATTCATACCTTACGAATTAAATTAACATAAAATCTTATTTTATCATAAAATAATAAATACAAGAGTTATAGTATTTTAACCTTAATCAACTTCATGAACTAAAAAGATCCATTTGGTGTCTACTTGTTCTTAGTGAGACTTTATAATATCATATGTTATTAACAATGTTATTTTATGTTTATTTTTATGTCATATAAAACCATCAAAATTAACATATGTACGACGTACCTTCCTTTACATTCCAAACATAATGTTTTGGGCAATATTTCTTAAAATAAAAAGAATCCTTACAAAAGAAAATTTTAATTCGTTATTGTGATTAGAACCATTTCGCTTATTGTTGTGTTCTTAATCAACAATATTTTTACCTTTCTTCTTCTTACCACCCTTTTAATAATTTGACGCAAAATGAGAACTTTCGATCGTATGTTGATTTATCATATTTCCTCTTGCACCAAGTGGGAGATAAATTCATTCGGTGTATATTTATCTTTTTGACCATTCTAAATTACCGCAAAGGAAATTTATTGATTGTGGAGCTAACTGATGAAGCATTATGTACATCGGTTGATTCCATAAGAAACAAATTTAACAAACTTAACTCACATATACAATGTAAAAATGAATTTCATGAAAGTAAGAAAAATAACACCTTATGATATCAAAATGAAAGCAACATTGAGTCTTTTATTAGGACAAGAGTCAACTTGCAATTGATTTTCTTGATGTGGTAATTAAAAAATGAGTCTTTTATTAGGACAAGAGTAACTTGCAATTGATTTTCTTGATGTAGTAATTAAAAAATGATAATTTCCAATGGGACTACTTAATATTCTAATATGTATTAACAAAAATTGCCATCATTCTGTTGCCACATGCCTAATTGGCATCTAAAACAAGGATGATGGAATCCACAATTAGAGAAAATAGAAATATTGATGCCAAAATTAACCATATGTCAATCAAGACCGCACCCATAAATTTATTGAACCATGTGTTACCACCAATGTAACTAGTGCACAAACAGAAGAAAATATTGAATGTGTTGATTCTTATAAAATACCCAAGATAATACCAAGCCACATTGATTCATTGAATACATTGACTTGGGCTTCAAAGTCTGGTTACGAACGCAAAGAATTTTGGGAGGAAAAATGAAAGCTCATAAAACTCATGAATGAGCATATATATTACAACATGAACATATAAATAAAAAGAGATTTAAATAGTCCATAAAAGAATCATGGGTCAAACACAAACCCAAAAGCAAAATCTAAAAATTATAAAAAAAACATAAAAACTTCTATAACTCCACTTAGAAAGATATTTTTCTAGAAACTTATTGTGAGGTGCTTCTTGGTTTAAGTTTCGATTTAATTTATTGTAAGCCTAAAATAGAGTCACATGGCCAATGTTATGGCTATTTTCATGAAGCCCAATGTTATGATTATTTTCATGAAGCCCCTTTAATCAATCATTCAATCATGGACCTTTAACGAACACGAGCGTGCCTAATTACTAATGCTAGGGCCCACATCAGTAACCATCATTATTAGTGGTTATATTTTAGAAAGGGTGTTGCTAATAAGACACCCCTTGGACACCATATTGACCACTTTTAAAAAAGTCAACCAATAATTAACTGTTTATAATCAGCTTTTTCGAAAAACAATGTAATTTCAGCTAATAAAAACATTTAAAAAATTGATTAGGGTGTCCATATTGCAATATAGAGTGTCTATTTAGCCAACCTTATACCGAGCCAACTTTAGTCCTCACACTCACTCTAAATGGCATAGACCCGTATAGAGTTGTGTTTGTTCTATGTCTCGTGTTTCATTAGCTTGTATAAATAGAGTTATGTGTTGTCTTTTAATGATTGTTTCGGTAGTGAAAATAGAATACCCATTGTGATTATGTTTGCATTAATTTGTTTGATGTGTAATGTAAAGACTAGAACTTTCCTATTAAATTTCACGCGTTTTGTTTAATAAGCTTGTATACATAGAGTTGTGTGTTGCATTTTAATTATTATTTCGGCTAGTTGAAAACAAAAATCTTATGTGGTTTTGTTTGATGTTAGTGATAAATTTGTAATGTTAACCTTACCTCATTAACTTATTGTTTAATTTTTTTGTAGATGTTTCCCTGAAAATAGTTACAGACTGGCCAACCCTCACCGCTAACAAGGAATTACTCGGATTGTTAGCTCGAAGGACCGAAGCATTTGGATTAATAAAACCACCATTTTTTAGGAGAGCCTTACATAAAAGTGAGTATCTCTTCGCCTAACCTGTTCATAGACTAACTAGCCTTATTTTGGTTCCAGTTTGGCTTATATGCTTTTTTGAGGGTAATCTATAATATAGGGTTGGTTAAAAAGATATATTATTTTATTATATAAACATCCTAATTAATTTTTAAAATATTTTTATTAGCTGAAATTGCATTGTTTTTTGAAAAATCTAACTGTAAGTAGTTAATTATATGTTGATTTTTTATAAAAGTCTCAATGAGGTGTCTAAGGGATGTTAACTTTGAGTGTGTGTGTATATATATATATATATATATATATATATATATATATATATATATATATATAAGTTCAGTTGAAAAAATAAAAAAAGGTTAAGAATTGAGAAATCATTTTCAATGAGATATCTAAGGGGTGTTAACTTTGAGTGTTTGTGTGTGTATGTGTGTGTGTGTGTGTGTGTATATATATATATATATATATATATATATATATATATATATATATATATATATATATATATAAGTTCAGTCGAGAAAATAAAAAATGTTGAGAAATAGAGGAATCATTTTCAACAATCATTTATTTTTGCCGCAAAACCCTCCGTTGTACTCACGAAAAGAAAAATGAATACACATGTGTTTTTCAAAGTTGTAATATGTTTCCTTAAACTATTCTTATCATTATCTTAATATATCCAAATAACTTTTTTTTTTGATTTTTTAAATTTTTAATAAGCTGTTTTGATCAAAATTTTATTTTAAATACATCAAAGTTCATAATTTTTTATTCTCCATAAATAGACATTCATATTGATATAGTTTTAACATAAAATAATTTTTTTAGTTTCAGCTTTCGTTATTTATAAATGAATAAAAGTGTATCGGATTTTTATTATTGTAGATTCATTATTCACTTATGATTAAAACGAATGTTTAACTTTTTTTACTGTTTAAGTATCATTCATATGTGAATATAACATCATATAAAGTTTTTTCTTATCTAACATATTTTTAGTGGGTAAATTACAACAATCGTCCCTTGTGTTTCAAAAATTAACTCAGATCGTCCTTCTTTTGTTTTAAACTTGCATGTTTCATCCCTGATATGCAATTTTGTTGCACGTTTAGTCCATATCAAAGCTAAAATAACCGTTATTCCTTTTATGTATTTCTTTTCCAATTAAACTAATGTTATTATTATTATTAATTTGAAAAAAATAGAAAAATAATAGCCCAACCTATTCCCATCCACCTACCCTAAAAATATAACCTACTATATCTTCACCTTATTTTTCTCTTAGACCAATCCTAAGCATCTGCATTACCACTACGAACAAACCACCAGACCACTGGTCGCTGAAGATGGAGACCTCACCGGAGCACCACAATATCTGATTTCCTTCTTTTTTCTATGTCTGGAAACAATGCTGACGATGAAAGAAAGGATTCCAATTGTTTGTGAAGTTTTGTTGCAAGTTTCTTTCTTGTTCTTGGTTTATGGTTTCGATGATAATTCCAAGAGGAGATTGTGCTTGAGATTAGAAATCATTTGATTTCCCATCCTTAGTAACCAAGGCTCAACCACCATTGTTGAATGCTTGACGTCCCCAAGCTTCATCAAGTCGTTGGAGATGGTGACTTTGTGGGTTCTTGATCTTCTTCTCCGGTGACCTGTGGTTTCCTTAGCCCACTATGTCTTATCCTCACTCATAGATCTGCTCCATTTATAAATTACTGACACTCGATTTTTGCAAGAGGGTTTTTAGATTTGAGTTTTGGATTTTCCGATTTGATGTGGTTTGATTTGAAGGTTTTGGGTTTTAGATTTATGGTTTGATTTTAAGGTTTCTGGAATAGAGAGTGAGAGATGGTATGATATAAGGGGTGACCAGAGGTTGCTGGTGATCGGAGGTGGCTGGTGGTTGGAGGTGGTTGATGGACAGTTGTGGAAGGAATCTGTTTAAGGAGTGGTGGTAGGGGTAATCTACTAATCTGTGGAGAATCTTGTTACGGGAGAAATGTAGAAATGGAAGAGGAAGTGTGGGGATATTTGTTTTTTCTTTTAATTTAGAAATGAGAAATAAATAAAAGAAAATGAGAAAAAAATACTAAGGGAAAAATAGTCATTTCATGTCAATAGGGACGAAGAGTGCAAGTTTTAAACAAACGAGAGATGGTGCAAATTAATTTTCGAAAATTAGGACTAAACATGCTTTTTAGCATGTGCACGAAAGACTATTGGTGTAATTTACCCTATTTTTAGTCATATGTGAATAAAAGTGTATCATATTTTTATAAAAATATATTCGTTATTCACTTATGAATAAATCGTTTAAGTATTATTCATATATGAATAATCACATGTTATATTTATATATGAATAAAATTTGTATTAGCTCTCCTCACATGTTATATTCATATGTAAATAAAACATTTATCATAATTTTGTTACAGTTCATTTATTATTCATATATGAATAAGTAATTCAAATATTCAAAACACTCTCTCTTTTGTTGGGTTTCAGTTTGTGCAGTCATTTGGATGAAGATTGGACCTGCAGAAAAACCGAGTGACGCCATGCAATTACTTAGAATCATCTGCGGAAATATTATGAAATTGCCAAAGGCTAAAACTGACGACCTTATGGGAAACGTAACAAATGAGCGGGGACTTCCAACGCACTCACTGCAACCACTATTTATTGCTGCCGAAATGGGAAACACCGAATTTGTAGTGGAGCTCATTCGCCAATATCCAGATTTATTATGGAAGAGAAATGACGATAACCAAACTATATTTCATGTTGCTGTCTTACATCGTCATGTGAGTATCTATAATCTTCTGCATGAGATTGGCTCGATGAAGGATATGATAACATCTGTCGTGGACAAGAATGGAAATAATATGTTGCATCTAGTTGGAATGGTGGCAAACGGACATGAACGTGAAGATAATTCAGGAGTCCGTCTACAAATGCAACATATGCAACGTGAAGTGTTATGGTTCAAGGTACTTCTTTTGGCCAACATTACCGGTTCCTTTCTCGATGAGCAAGGCTGTTCTTGAGGAATTAAATTCCTCAAAGGCCCAAGAAAAGCCGAAAAAGGGCCCCCTATCGTTATTATAAGTTTTTGCTTTTAAATAAAAATATATAATAAAAAAAATTGAGTCTTGTGCAACTGTCCACTTTGCCCCCTCAACGCCCCCATGTCGATGAGTGGTAGTGTTATATAAGTGAAAACTAGTTATTATAACTATAGAAAGAAATTTACTTGTCCTTTTTTTGTTTTTATATTAATACCTTGGAGATATCTACTTGTTCGATACTTCTCTGCCTGGTTATTTCATGATGAATGTGACATGCTCAAAATGTATGATGCCAAATCTTATGTTTCATGTGGCGTCCTCTAAAACATTAATTTGTGCAGGAAGTAAAAGATATGATCCCTCCTTCTTATCGGAAAATGAAGAACAAAAATGATCGAACACCAAAACAATTGTTCAAGAGTGAACACGACTATCTACTCTTAGCGAATGAGAAATGGATGAAAGACACGGCTAACCAGTGCTTGCTGATTGCTGCACTCATAGCTTCCACAGGATGCTCAGCAGCTTTTGCAGTTCCAGGTGGATACAACCAGAACACTGGTATGCCTATCTTTCTTCACAATCGACCTTTCATATTCTTCAACATATTAAATGCCATTTCTGTGGTATTCGCTGCCTATTCGATCCTCATATTCTTATCCATTTTCATATCTCGCTATACTGAACATAACTTCTTGGAATCATTGCCCAAAAAATTGATGAGAGGTCTGTCAGCACTTTTCTTCTCAGTCGCCAACATGGCGGTAGCTTTTCTTGTTGCTTTCTTCTCATTTTGGCAGGGCGAGTTGATTTGGGTACCACTTTTTATCAGCTGTTTTATTTTCATGCCAGTCATTTTATATGTGAGACTGCAATATGAAGTTCTAATGGATGTTTATTACTCAACATATGGTTCAAGGAATCTCTTCCGGCCAAAAAAGCTTAGGCTATACCACCAAAATCCAAGGTTGTAGTTACTTGTTTTTAGTGTAAATTTCGTTTCAGATTGTGATTGTATAGTAGATGCTTTCTGTCAATTCGAAGATTGTGATGGGTGGATGTTAATATACTTTTTAAACTCAAATGTTATGAATTTGAAACGCCAAATATATTTATGAACATCTCGATGTTTCAACCGTTTAAAGAAGAAGAATGCGGTTGGAAAATATTCTAGTTTTTTAGTTTATCACAACAAGTTTCCACCTATCATCTAATTCATTATAGTTCTTTTCACTTTTTTACAACAATTTTCTACCAATTTTCTTAAACACAAAACATATTAACTTCAATTTTCTCCACTTTTAAAAGTTGTTTTTTGAAGTTAAAAAATATATTATTCCTAAACTACCCCCAAATATCATATATGTTCCTAACAACACTTGAAACCTCAACTTCAAAAACAGGAACAAGACCTGATACTGATACTGATACTGATACTGATACTGTTGATACCGCTAGCTAAAAGTTATTTGGTTTTTTAAGTTAATTTACTCTCTGTTGTGAATGTGTAAAGTCCCGACGTCTAATTACTTTTTTAAGCGTATATAATATTTTTCAAAGAAAAAAAAAACTTAATAGTATTATAAAATAATAATCATTATATTACAACAGACGGGATTAATATATTTAACTGATTAAACATTTCGATTATCAACTATAGTAAATTAATTAATTTTGTCATCCAAACTAATATTAGGTTCAAGATAAATCATTTAATTTTTACCATATTAATTTGAATTTTTTGAATTTATTAATTATTATAGATTAATATTAACGATTTCGATTACTTTTTATCAAAGTTTATAAATAACGTCAGGTGTGACATGACGGTAATGTCAGGCTTCAAGCTTTTACAAGCTATGGCGAGCCACGCCATTTGTAAGACGTAATTTAATGCGACAATTTTGTATAAAATTAAAAATTTTGTATAATTCTTATATATATATATATATATATATATATATATATATATATATATATATATGACTCAAGACGACATTTTGGTAAAGTGTGACATCAACTACAAACTTTGGAGTCATGATGAATTTTTTAGAACCTTGATTTTTATTTATAGGCTTAGCGCTTCAAATTTTTACCTAAACATTAGATAAATTATTGGGAACTGAGTAATTTAGACTTATTTTGTGATTATTTTCTAAAAAATAACCACAATAAATTCGATTTTGTGAATAACCATCGTCTCCGTAATGGGACATTCTAGAGTCAAATTCAGACTTTTTACTTGGCCCAGCCCATCAAATACATTCCGGAATGACCATTTCAGATTAATCTGACTTGTTCTTGATATTAATCAATTTAACGACCCAAATCTTCTAAGCATCTATTTTAAGGGTTTTATCAAAGTTTTATCTTACAATGCGGAGTTCTACTCTAATTAAAACATTTACATCCTAGGAATAATCACGGGTGTATAGTAAAATCTTGCATACAAATTAGAACAACAAGGAAATACATAAATAGCATCGTAATGTCTAAGTCTTCTTTGTTCTCCTGTCTTCTCTTCTGGTACAACGAGTGCTACAACCTGAACCTGCAAAATATAAACTTTTTGCCATGTCATGGTATTCTATCCCCATTAGCAACCTACTTTGGCAACCACGTCGTGACACCCATATACCCGCACCGCAAAGAAAAGTACGTTGTTATTCTTTCTTACATAGGACACTCATCGCAACGTGGCATTCAGCCCTTCGCACCGCGGTTTCTGCTTGACAGCGGCCCTTGGCCGATTCAATTCCAATCTTTGGGACATTTTTGTCCCAACTTCTATCCTCCATATCTTCTTCGTTTCTTACCTATTTTCGATGTTCTTTATATCTACATGAAGGTGGGAACATGCTCTACACACATGTTAAGTCACTTCTTATTATATTAATACAAGTCTTAATCTATTAAGTCACAAAGTTTCCCAAAAAGTATACAGTACCCATTTTACCCTTTTGACGAAAATATATCTTCTCATAAAATGCCCAAGTCATGAAACCTTCACTAACTCTGCAGTCAGCTTGTGTATATGCTAATCATATGTAATTCCAGATTCATTAAACAGTCAAATAATTGATTCTACCTTAAGCCCTCAGGCAAACAAGGAACAAGAAATAAGGCTAAATCAAACATTCTCATGCTATAAAATCCTAGTTATGTATAATCATGACGCATACACTAAAAAACTACAGTAATAGTTTCAGTTTCATATGACATAACATGAAGTCCCCAAGGCTATCAGACATCATAAATCATGCGATTCGTGAAGATCCCTAGCATATAAACTAGCATGTAATTCTAATATATCACAAATATACATATAAAAAGTATGGGTATCTTGGGGAATAACTTTTGAGCTTTAGCTGATTGTACACATCGCATCCTCTTTTTCACTTATTTAAAAATTATTTATCAAAAATCTTTTTTTAGATCCATAGTTTGAGCCTAGAATCTCACAAGTGTTCATCTAAATCCCTCAAACCAGGGCTTTAATACCAACTTATAATGTCCCAAAAACCATAGTAAAAAATTTCAGTTTTAAAAGACATTCGCATAGAAACCATCAAGTATCCTGTCACACCCCAAAACCATGAACGACGGAAACGTTCTGGGGCGGATGACGTCATGTACAGTATCACAACAATGAATAGTAGTAAACAAGCAACAACATCATCCATTGCATTAATAATATAATTTTAATATAAGTGTTCTGACATGTTTAATAGACACTAAAGTAATAATCAAAATGAAAGATGAGACTTGAACGAGCTCTATCTTCTCTAAAACCTTGCATCGGTACCTGCCTACTGTTGACCTGAGGATACAAGTTATTTTGAAAGAGAGTATCAGCTTTAAAGCTGGTGAGATCATAAGTATTTTAGTGTCTTAATTTGTAAGAAAGTATTTGTAAGTATATGAAGTGTAAGTATTTAAAAGTTTTGAACCTCCTAGAAAACCCTATGTTTCCTACTAAAAGTGGCCTTCTACCAAGGCATCTAGTATCTGTGTATGTCTCTTTGTAAGAGTGTGTATTTTCCCAAATCCGATTATCATTAACCAAAAATATAGCTTTTACATTACCGTGCATCGTGTGAATGTTCACGAAGTGAATGTATGGGAAAATGATGTAGTACTGTAGTATTACAATAAGTAACTACCACTGTACTAACTACCTTAAACTAATCATAATTTAAAGTATAATGATGAGCGGCCTGTATCCTACTACCGACTATAGAACGCGACAATGTACAATGTCGGAGAAAAATGACATTTGGCACCCATAAACAATTAAGTCTTACTGTAGCTAGCAGCGAGGTGTAGGATAGTCAATCCAGTATATATATATATATATATATATATATATATATATATATATATATATATATATATATATACACGCAAACTCATACACTCCCCAATTAAGGAGATTCTGGATACATGAACGGCCATGGCAGAGAGTGTCATGCCCCGGAACGTGGCTCTCATAGCTGCAAAACTGCATATGTAAAGAATGTGCTAGCTGTAATGTATGTTCTCCCTCTGTCTAGCCTGTATTGTAATGTATTGTGCGTGCTAGCTGTATTGTATGTTCTCTCTCTATCTAGCAAGTATTGACTCATGAATAAACTGACTCATTGTATGATTCTTTGGTCTAGTAATAGTATTAGTAACTTCCTACACTACGCCTATTGTAGTTTACTAGTAATATGACTTGTACGTATGACCATGAATGTATACCCTTGCTACCCAAGGGTATTGAATTGACTGATAAAACTTTTATGTCTATATATGTATACATAATATATAACTATATTTAGACGACCTTCGGACGGATAACCGATGCCCTAAAGCCACATCCCAAGGAGGAAAAGGAGATAAAGCGAGCTAGCCTTCCTAAGTCCTTTAAACATTACTTATATAACTATACATACATAGGCATGCATTTGACAATATAGAAGTATAAAAAGAGTTTAAGTAAAAGCATTGAAAAGTTTAGTAACTAAGAAAGGATGACTTGATGTCAGTTTGTAAAAGGATTTGAAAGCAGTTTGTTTGACAAGAACAATTCAAAGTATACGGAAACCTTTGTTTGAAACACAATTGTAACAGGGTTTGAAAAGAAATATTCAGTATGTAAGACAGTTTAACAAAGAGTTTTAAACAAGTAAAAATGTTTTGGAAAACCATTTGAAGTAATATGTTTGGTAAAACAGCTAAAAGAGTAGTAAATCCATTTGTATGCTACTTATTAATCACATGTGATTGATATAATAACTAGCATGATTCAACTTGTATCCCCCCATAAAAGCATTTAAAAACATTTAAAATATTGATTGAGGGGTATGAACTCACCTACAGTGAGCGGATCGGATGGAAGTGTCGGACAAGTGCTTGGTGTCAAGTGAAGACTTAGACACACACAATGATCCTAATAACATATGAAGACATATATATATATATATATATATATATATATATATATATATATATATATATATATATATATATAAGTAGTGATTATAACACTAATCAAACATGTATAAACATCCTAATGTGAGGAAAACACTTTGGTCAAAGTGTTAGGAGGCCATTGGGTTGGGACAAAGGAGTGCAAGGCCTTATACAGGATTTTATGGTCAATGGACCATGTTTGTTATAGTTTACGGTCCAAGGGAGTTTACTCCTGACCGTAAACTCACAATTAGGTCACCAAATGAGGCTTAAAACTATAAAGACTTAAGTGGTTAAGTGCTCCAAAGCTTAAACAGGAGGCTAAGTGAGTTTATGGTCCAAAAATGACCCTAACTTGTGTTTACGGCCTGGGGACCACTTGCCCATGAGTTTACGGTCGTAAACTCATGGTAAGAAGTACCAAATCAAAGTTTGAAGTCCCTAACTCAATGGTGTAAGGTTCCATGCTAATATCCAAGGCTTACTAAGGTGTTAAGTGCATCAAAACACTCATTGGGGGTGTTTACGGTTTTGGGAGATTCCCAAACCATAAACTCATAAACATGGAGGTTTTTGGTGTTTTTCAGGTGCTACACTCATCAAGGAAAGGTTCTATGCTAAGTCCTAAGCATAAGGAAGGAGTTAGGCCACACTTTGGCACCCTTTTTAGGGTTTACGGCCTGAGAAGATCTTGGGCCGTAAACACCTTGTTCTTGTGATTCAGGAGTGATTTCCTTGATATATGGACAAGTAATAAGCTTTAATACACTCTAGGGCAGAAGTACTTACAATTTGGGACCAAAGCTCGAAGATCCTTGGGAGAGAAATCGGGTTTTCTCTAGTTGAAATGGAAGAAATGAAGTAAAAATGGCTAAGTGCCATATATATATACTCCATGGAGTTTACGGTTCAAATGCCATTTGGTCCGTACACTCCAAACTCTTGGAGTTTTTGGAACTTTAATGATGTACCATAAACCCTAGGGCATCCTCTCTCCTGATATCTCCTAAAGTGCTAATCCTAAAATACTCAAACTTATTCCAAAAGCTTTGAAAATTAGCAGAAACTGTTCCGACTTCTGTTGAAGTGTAGGGTTGTACAGAATAGAACATTTCGGGTTGTCACATCATCCCCCTGTTAAAGGGAATTTTGTCCCGAAATTAGAATTTAGGTGAGGAGTAGCCATGAAAAATCGAGTATGGAGGTGGGGATACTTCCTAATCGATTGATTCTCGCACTCCTAAGTGAATTTAGGTCCTCGGTTGGTATCCCAACGAACCTTCACTAATGGGAGGCGGTTTTTCCTTGTTCGCCTGACTCCTCGGTCCATGATTACTACGGTTCTTCCACGAAGGCGAGGCTCTCATCAATCTTGATCTTGTCGAGTGGGATATCGAGAGTCCTGTCGGAAAAGATATGTTTTCAAGTTCAAGACGTGAGGGGTGAAATGTACGCTACTGATTTCGCAGTGTAGGTTGGGTTTATGAGTCACATGACCGATTCTGGTAAGAATCTCGGAGGTCCTAACTATCTTGGATTTAGCTCTCCACGCTTTCCGAAACGTATCAAGCCATTCCCAGAGTGAGACTTCCAAAAGGATTTGGTCTCTCACTTGGAATTCCAAGGTTTCTTTTTCTTGCTTCTCTTCCCAATCAATGGCCACTCCCTTTTGAGTCAAAGTCATAAGAGGTTCTGTAATTCACGAGGAGTTCTGAATGAACTCCCGACAGTAGGTCAGCGAGACCTAGAATTTGGAGAATTTCGTAAGCGTCTTCGGTGCTGACAAATTCTCAACGTTTTTGACCTTTGGAAGGGTCCTCAAGAATTCCCACATTACTAATAATGTGTCTTAGGAATTCGAATCTTCGAATCTAAAACTCGTATTTAGAGAACTTCGCGTAACGCTTCTCTGATCGTAATGTTTCCATGGTTCGTTTGTAGATGTTCTTCATGATTTCCTTCTTACTAAGAGAGTAGATAAGTAATTCATTTATAAGGACAATCACGAACTGATCCGAGTAAGAATGGCATACCCTATTCATTAAGTTCATGAATATTATGGGCGTATTGGTCCTATCCGAAGGATATCACTACAGACTCGTAGCGTCCGCATCGAGTTTGGAAGATTGCACTCGGAACATCCTTCACTAACACGCATAACTGGTGATTTTCGGATCTTAGGTCCATTTCTGAAATGCATATTGTTCCTTGCGGTTGATCAACCAGTTCATCTATGCGAGGCAGAAGGTAATGATTTCTAATGGAAGTCCCGTCGAGGTCTGCACCACGAGGACTTCCCAAGGTGTTACCCATCATAGTACTTCTCTCGCCTAAGAACGTTAAATTATGGAGTTCTGATGGGATCTGATGCATTAGCGTTGGTATGATCGCATCTGCTGAAGTCTGTCCTCTTGAAGAATAAGACCGGAGCTCTCAAAGGTGACGTGCTTGGTCTTCTCGTTCCGTTGCTGAGTAGTTCGCTAAGTTGTCCAGACTGTTCTTGTATCTCTATAGATGTTTAGACTGTAGGGCGATCTGGTCGCAGGAGTCGTACTGGGTTCTAAGTTTGTTCACATGACGATGCGAGCACTCGAAATCTTGGGCAACCTCCGTCTTGAAGTTCATATTAGAAGTCATACATGGTTCATCAATCACAGTCTCGTGTATACGATTCGTATATAATTAAGATTGAAAAGGTAGTCGAATAAATGATTCTTCTTTAACCTCACATCTCAACGAGGAAAAGAGTTAAAGTGGAATCATCAATTCTAAACCTGTAGAGTCTTGATTATATACCACCCTTATGTATGCATTCTTCAGTGATAGATCAACCGTATGGGTCTTTGGATTGAACTTGACGTACTGTACGAGTGGTACTTCGGGGAGGTTTGCTGAGGTTTCTTCGGAAAGGATAGGAAACATGAGGTACTCCATGCATGAGTACTTCGGTGTTATGGGATGATGGCTTCGCTAGAATGACGAGTTCGGAGAAAAAGATGTGCGCACGAAACTGGTATTGTGAGAATCGAGTTGACTCAAGTTGTATGATAATGTCGGAATCATATGGGAACTAAAGACATTAGATTTGAACATAAGGCGTTACAGACAAAACCCAACAGTGCAACCTTTAACAGAGTTACAGTACTATAGATTTACTACAAGATTATTGCTGCGAACCAGGTATACTACAAAAGACAATTATACGCAGCACAAGCATCCCTTTACTGACGGGATCTCGCAAAAGATAAGACTCTAGTTGCACTAGTTTTGAACAGTTTATAAGTCTGTTACAACGAAACGCCTTATTTACATTAACGTGGGTCCGGAGTAGTCTCTCCTGCAGCAGTGATCCTTAGTATTCTCCCGTCTGAGCCGGAGTTCTTTGTTATTGGACAATCTTTCTTGAAGTGCCCTATCTCACCGCATTGGTGAGATGTCTGGCTAGTATTAGCATTGGTGGTGGGAGTGAGGTGTCGAGTCAGAGTTATGTGAACACGGGTGCCCTCCTCATTTATCCACTTTGAAAATTTCCTTTTATAGGGTCCGGTTTTACCACCACCTTTGTGTGCAGGGTTGGTCTCGATTCCAGGGACTTGAGAAATGGGTCGTGTCGGTGCTGAAGGGGCAGGAGTTGCCACTTGCTGTTGTTGCATGGCAAGTCTTTGGGATCGCTTGCGTTCCTTTTGGGCTTGGCGCTTTCGTTTCCTGTTCTCTGTTTTTCGGCTTTGCAAGCCTGCGACTGTTATCATTTGATGACTTCCTGGATTGATACTACTATCGGGGTGTTCAACTCCTTTTCCAGCATAGCTTGCGTTGATAGCGCTGCGGTTTGCAAGAATAGCTGCCACAGCAGCCGTTACGGCAGTCGTGACTACGACTTGAAAAGTAGCGGCGTCCATAGGAAAGGCAAGGGTTTCATTGTTCGGCTGACTATTTCCAGATGACGAAATGATTCTATAACATGAAAGAAAAGGAGTTCGTGAGCTAATATGGTTAAACTTAGATGTAGTCTGATCGTTCAAGAAAAGAGTAGGAGTATGTTCTCGAAGGTTTGACCTACATCCCTATGATGCAGTCTTAGTACGAAATAGAAGTATGTTCGCGAAGGGTTGACCTACATCCCTATGATGCAGTCCTAGTAAAGAGTAGAAGTAAGTTCGTAGAATGGTCTTAAGACGCTTTGTCGTTCAAGCCGAGGTATTATTGGTTGGTGGATAATATGATCCAACCTTTGAAAAAGACTTGGAAATGTTTCCGAAGTTAAATTACTATAGTCCAATGACTTGACTAAAGCAAATTTCATATAGACTCCAAAGAAGGAAATTGAACAAAGAGTGACACAGTAGTTAGCCGACTGTCAATAACATCGATGTTTAAGATGTAATAAGTTCGGGAAAATTGACCTTGTAATAGGTCTTACATCACATCCGGAGTAGAAAAGTCTGTGACAGCATAAAGACCTAACTAAAAGTACTTACAGTACACGGTAGTCACATAGAAAAGTGCTACCCAGAACATAGATAGGAACACGGTTCTTTAAAACAAAGAAGGAAGGTAAAGTATCTCCTACTGGCGGCGGTCACCCCTATAGTGAAACCTTAGTTCAGCTAGTTGACGTTCCATATCAAGCAGGTGTCTTTCGTACACCCTCTGGCGTACTCGGAGCTCTATGACTTCGGCTCGAGTTTCAGCTAGTGCTTGTAGCAGGGTCTCATGGTTTCTCTCAGATCTCTCACTTGTGTGATCAAGGGAATTGGTGCGAATGGTATGCATTCTTGCATTGGCATTAACCTCTTCGATACGTTGGAGAGCCGTCCTGCTCTAAATTTCGTTTCGGGCAACTCTACGGATCAGGATTGGTAGAATTATGTCTGTTGAGCACCCTTCATTCACGTTGTAGAAGCTTCAGTCTCCATTAAACGGAATAGGTCAATCTTGATCTTCGCTCCATGCTTCCAAGCATTCTACCTAAGGAGGCATCGGGCCATAAAAAGCCAGACGAGGGTTAGGATTTGGAATGGGAGCTACCGGATGTAGGTTCTCAACCTCGGGTTCGGAGTTATCACCATCCAAAAGTTCTTCAGCATGGTGATCATTCCAAGGGATTGGATGATCATTCTCGGGTTCTTCTCCAAACCATCCAACATTGCCTTCATTCGAAAGGTACGGGTTGCCGTGGGGATGGAGTCCAACCATGTTATCTTCACGAGAATTAGGGTAAGGAGATAGTTATTAGACGAACTATCTAGATAATTATTAGATAATCTTCATTAGTTACATCACTATTTGTAAAGTGCATACCAGTTATATGTACGCAAAACAGGATAGGCCTTCGAATAAGTGACCTTAACTCCAAATTCACAAGGAATAGGGGTAAAGCAAAAATTTCATAGATTCTAACTCTATGACATCCTAGTTACATATAACCTTGGTGTATCCACTTAGCAACTATTGATTTAGAAATGAAGATCCTTTTAGTTCTCAAGTAAGTAATTATAGTAACACAAAATACTCCTATAGTATTTTAGACCTATGATCTGCTCTAATGTTCTCATTGTGGTAGTGTTGGTAAGTTTTTAGATTTGTTGACACATCACAACCATTCTTGGGCATGTGCTAATCACTCATCGGATCAGCATAGTTGATCAGGGTATGCCACTCCCAAGACTGGCCATACATCCCCGAGCTTAACTGTGATATTCAACAAACGTAATACTTTTGTTCTTGTCATTGTGACATGGATTTTAGTATGAATGCAGGCACGTATACTTAATTAAATATTTTATTATTTAAAGTATAAACTCTTAGTCAGAGTATTTTTCATCCCATTGTATTTATAGTCTGTATATCTTTTATGGGTTTATATACTTAATTCACTATAAACAATGCTCTGATACCAATCTGTCACACCCCAAAACCATTAACGGCGGAAACGTTCTGGGGCGGAGGACGTCATGTACAGTATCAAAACAATGAATAGTAGTACACAAGCAACAACATCATCCATTGCATTAATAATATAATTTTAATATAAGTGTTCTGACATGTTTAATAGACACTAAAGTAATAATCAAAATGAAAGATGAGACTTGAACGAGCTCCATCTTCTCTAAAACCTTGCATCGGTACCTGCCTACTGTTGACCTGAGGATACAAGTTATTTTGAAAGAGAGTATCAGCTTTAAAGCTGGTGAGATCATAAGTATTTTAGTGTCTTAATTTGTAAGAAAGTATTTGTAAGTATATGAAGTGTAAGTATTTAAAAGTTTTGAACCTCCTAGAAAACCCTATGTTTCCTACTAAAAGTGGCCTTCTACCAAGGCATCTAGTATCTGTGTGTGTCTCTTTATAAGAGTGTGTATTTTCCCAAATCCGACTATCATTAACCAAAAATATAGCTTTTACATTACCGTGCATCGTGTGAATGTTCACGAAGTGAATGTATGGGAAAATGATGTAGTACTGTAGTATTACAATAAGTAACTACCACTGTACTAACTACCTTAAACTAATCATAATTTAAAGTATAATGATGAGCGGCCTGTATCCTACTACCGACTATAGAACGCGACAATGTACAATGTCGGAGAAAAATGACATTTGGCACCCATAGACAATTAAGTCTTACTGTAGCTAGTAGCGAGGTCTAGGATAGTCAATCCAGTATATATATATATATATATATATATATATATATATATATATATATATATATACGCAAACTCATACACTCCCCAATTAAGGAGATTCTGGATACATGAACGGCCATGGCAGGTAGTGTCATGCCCCGGAACGTGGCTCTCATAGCTGCAAAACTGCATATGTACAGAATGTGCTAGCTGTAATGTATGTTCTCCCTCTGTCTAGCCTGTATTGTAATGTATTGTGCGTGCTAGCTGTATTGTATGTTCTCTCTCTATCTAGCAAGTATTGACTCATGAATGAACTGACTCATTGTATGATTCTTTGGTCTAGTAATAGTATTAGTAACTTCCTACACTACGCCTATCGTAGTTTACTAGTAATATGACTTGTACGTATGACCATGAATGTATACCCTTGCTACCCAAGGGTATTGAATTGACTGATAAAACTTTTTTATGTCTATATATGTATACATAATATATAACTATATTTAGACGACCTTCGGACGGATAACCGATGCCCTAAAGCCACATCCCAAGGAGGAAAAGGAGATAAAGCGAGCTAGCCTTCCTAAGTCCTTTAAACATTACTTATATAACTATACATACATAGGCATGCATTTGACAATATAGAAGTATAAAAAGAGTTTAAGTAAAAGCATTGAAAAGTTTAGTAACTAAGAAAGGATGACTTGATGTCAGTTTGTAAAACGATTTGAAAGCAGTTTGTTTGATAAGAACAATTTAAAGTATAAGGAAACCTTTGTTTGAAACACAATTGTAACAGTGTTTGAAAAGAAATATTCAGTATGTAAGACAGTTTAACAAATAGTTTTAAACGAGTAAAAATGTTTTGGAAAGCCATTTGAAGTAATCTATTTGGTAAAACAGCTAAAAGAGTAGTAAATCCATTTGTATACTACTTATTAATCACATGTGATTGATATAATAACTAGCATGATTCAACTTGTACCCCCCCCCCCCCCCATAAAAGCATTTGAAAACATTTAAAATATTGATTAAGGGGTATGAACTCACCTGCAGTGAGCGGATCGGATGGAAGTGTCAGACAAGTGCTTGGTGTCAAGTGAAGACTTACACACACACAATGATCCTAATTGTTGGGTTTTGAGCATTCTAACACTTCCTAAGTGTACATGCAACCCTAATAAACCTTGGATCTATGTTTGTCTAAGATACATGCAAATAATTATTTTTCAATGGCTTATATCCTAACTAGCATGGCATGGGGAACTTGAATCAAATAAAGCTAGTAGAAACACTTACCTTGTAGTTGTAGTTGATTGCTTGGAGTTCTTGAGCCTAGCACCAATAATGTGGATGCCTCAAATGAAAGTCACAAATCACCACAAACTTGGAACTTTGAGAGAATAGTCACCACTTCCTGAAATCTGCCCTCACCTCCACAAGTGTCAACTAGTGTGATTTTAAGAACCAAAGCCTCCTTTATATAGTGTGGTGGATTAGGGTTACATCCATGTAAACCCTAATACCCATGTCTCTTCATTTCCATGAGATCCATGGGTTAAACCTCCATGGAGTATCCATGGACTTCTCCATCCAAGCCTAGCCCATTCCAAATAAGCATAAGCCCACACTATATAAATATAGAAGCCCATATTTAATTAGTAATATCTTTGATCACTAAATTAATCCTAGATTAATTATAGATCACTACTAATTAAATAATATGATCTTATATTAATATATTAGAACTTATAATATATTAATAAATCATAACTTGTACTATTCTCAAATATTATCCATAAATTGTTCGGGTGAAGTGCAACCCAAATGGACCATGCCGGGTCGGGTGAAGTATATACCAAATATAGTTATGGACTTAGACACTATATCCAACAGTCTCCCACTTGGATAAGTCTAGTAACTATATTTGCAAGTATAACTTCAGGAACCGATCAGCACTCGTAGCTCTTTAAACTCTGTTTAACTAGAACGCGCCATTTAGATAAGTGATCATATAATCCTATGTTCTAGATATCAGCCGGACAAACACATGGAACATTGTCTTACTTATTGTCCAACATTTGTTTCCCGATTTCCGATTTGTTTGACATAGAACTTAACTGAACACATCAATTTAGTTCTGACCGGGCCCAGTACATAGGTCAAAACAAAATCATCGGGGGGCCCAGATATCAGCTTCTAATCCAAGAAGGAACAGATAAACTTCGACTCATATGTTTGTTCTACCACTCATTGAATTACACACAAAGGCACGTTTTATAACATCGAGTTACCAATGCGTTTACGTACAATCAATGCATAACCAACTCGTAAGTAACAAATCATATCTCTAGGTTTGAAGACTTATATGATATTACCGTCTCACGATCACTCGAGATAAAATTCCATGAAGTGATTCCAGTGAGCGTGGGTTGAGTCCAATGCTCAGAACTTATGAGCACTCATGATTGTTGTAGCCTTGTCCAACACCTTAGACCTCTACAACCCATCATGATAGTCTTGATTCATACCTACTTCCGACATATGACCGACTGTGGAGGTTTGAATAATATGTTATACCAAACAAAAATTATTCTGGAAGTCAAAACATGCAAAAGAAATATAGTAAAAGATCGACAAGAGATAGTAACACTTTACTCATAAATAAAACACCTTTTATTCATCATCAAATGTCAATTACACTTTACAAATTTCCGGGTTATCTAACTACTAAAACTTATATCATCCTTCAGCCCTATGCTCTGAGCATGCAGGAGATGCTTCACCCTACTCAGTCCCTTCGTGAGGGGATCTGTTGGGTTCTCATCCGATGATACCCTCTTCGCCATGAGGAGTCCTTCTTCGATTCGATGTCTGATAAAATGGTATTTTCTGTCGATGTGTCTGGATCTCCCGTGATCCCTTGGTTCCTTGGCTAAGGCAACCGCACTATTGCTGTCACAGAAAATCTCCATTGGCTCTTTTATAGCTGGTACAACTCCAAGGTCTCCGATGAAGTTCTTTAGCCATATCGCCTCTTTTGCTGCTTCGCTTGCCGCTATATACTCTGATTCACAAGTAGAATCAGCCACTGTCTCCTGCTTGGAACTCTTCCAAGAGATTGCTCCTCCGTTTAGGGTAAAGACCCAGCCTGACTGAGAGCGGAAATTATCCCTATCAGTCTGGAAGCTAGCATCACTATACCCTACAACTCTCAAGTCATCACTCCCACCGAAGGTAAGGACCCAGTCCTTAGTCCTTCGTAGGTACTTGAGGATATTCTTTACCACAGTCCAGTGTTCCTTGCCAGGGTTCGCCTGATACCTGCTAACCATGCTCAAAGCAAAGGCTACATCAGGCCGAGTACACGTCATGGCATACATGATCGATCCTACAGCTGAAGCATAAGGAAATCGACTCATTTCTGCTATCTCAGCCTCAGTACTAGGGCTTTGTGTCTTACTCAATCTGGCGTTACACTGAATGGGTAACTCCCCTTTCTTGGAGTTATGCATGTTGAATCTTTTCAACACTTTGTCCAAGTAGGTACTTTGACTAAGTCCAATTAGTCTTTTACTCCTGTTTCTCAAAATCTTTATCCCTAGGATATAGGCAGCTTCACCAAGGTCCTTCATAGCGAAACACTTCCCAAGCGAGGACTTAACTTCTTGCAGGGTTGGGATGTCATTTCCTATGAGTAGTATGTCATCCACATACAGTACCAAAAAGCTGACTATGCTCCCACTAGCCTTGATATAGACACAAGATTCATCTTCACTCCTTGAAAAACCAAATTCCTTGACTTTCTCATCAAAGCAAAGATTCCACCTGCGAGGTGCCTGTTTCAATCCATAAATGGATTTCTCGAGTTTACACACTCTATTAGGGTACTCTGTACTGACAAAACCCTCTGGCTGAACCATGTAAACATCCTCAGCCAACTTTCCATTAAGGAAAGCGGTTTTGACATCCATTTGCCATATTTCATAATCATGAAATGCAGCTATGGCCAACAGAACCCGAATAGACTTAATCTTGGCTACTGGAGAAAAGGTCTCATCATAGTCCACTCCAGGAATTTGAGAGAAGCCCTTTGCAACCAGTCTAGCCTTATAAGTGTGTACATTACCATCCATGTCGGTCTTCTTCTTGAAGATCCATTTGCACCCTACAGTCTTACGACCAGGTACATTCTCAACCAAGTTCCAAACTTGATTGTCATACATGGATTGTATCTCGCTATCCATGGCCTCTTTCCATTTAGCAGCCTCAGGGCCTGCCATGGCTTCCGTGTAGCTGTTAGGTTCATCCAGACCTACTAGTGTCTCATCACTAATAAGTGTCTCACCTTCTGCAGTAATATGAAATCCATAATAATGCTCAGGTACATTCCTAACTCTCGTGGAACGCCTAAGAGGTAAAGGCACATCAGTTGGCTCAACAGGAGTTTCCTCCTCAAGTTGAGGGCTAGGGTTTGAAGTTCCTTCACCACTTGACTCTTGAATTTCTTCAAGATCAATTTGCCTCCCACTGTTTCCTTGGCTTATAAATTCTCTCTCTCGAAAAACTCCTGTTCTTGCTACAAAGCCCACATTATCACTAGGTCTGTAGAAGAGGTAACCAAAGGATTGCTGTGGGTAGCCGATGAAAATACACCTCTCGCTTCGGGGTTCGAGCTTATCATGAGTCTCGCGTCTCACGAAAGCCTCACAACCCCAAATCTTGATGTGGTCTAGCTTAGGTACTTTACCAGTCCACATCTCGTGAGGAGTTTTGGCAACTTTCTTTGTAGGGACAAGATTAAGAATATGGGCGGCAGTCTCTAAGGCATACCCCCAGAATGAAATTGGTAGCGTAGCTCGACTCATCATGGAACGAACCATGTCCAACAAGGTTCGATTACGCCTCTCAGCCACACCATTCAACTGTGGTCTCCTGGGAGGTTTCAATTGTGAGATAATCCCACATTCCCTAAGATAGTTGAGGAACTCTGAACTAAGATACTCACCTCCTCGATCGGATCGAAGCATCTTAATGTTCCTGCCCAATTGATTCTCGACTTCCTGTTTAAATTCCTTAAACCTCTCGAAAGTCTCTGACTTATGCTTGATTAAGTAGACATATCCATATCTACTGTAATCATCAGTAAAAGTCAAATAATAACGATTAGCATCCCTTGTGGCATGTTTGAATGGTCCACACACATCCATGTGTACAAGGTCCAACAAACCTTCACCCCTCTCACACGAGCCTGTGAAGGGTGACTTTGTCATTTTTCCAAGTAAGCATGATTCGCAACTATCATCTGACTTTAGGTCAAACGACTCCAAGACTCCATCCTTTTGAAGTTGGCCTATGCGTTTCTTGCTTATATGTCCAAGACGACAATGCCATAACGATGCTTTATCGAAGTTATTATTATTAGTAGAATCAATACACAAAACATTATTTCCTAAGTTATCTACAACAGATACAGCTTCATACACACCATCACAAGGTAATGCTTTAAAATAAAAGACATTATTATAGAAAGCATCAATAGAACCAACTTCATTATTAAATGAAAAGGTAAACCCTTGTTTGTACAAAGCATGAAAGGAAATAATATTTCTTGCCATTCCTGGCGAATAACAACATTTATTCAATTCTAAATTAAACCCACTACTTAGCGATAAAGTATAAACTCCAATCTTGGTGACAGGTGAAACTTTCCTATTCCCCATGATCAAGTTTATTCTTCCTTGCTCCACATTCTCACTTCTTCTTAGTCCCTACAAGTCACAACAAATATGAATACCACAACCGGTATCAAGGACCCAAGATTTAGAATGGGGTGAGTTATTAGAAATGATAGTGTAAATACCTGCATGGTTAGGTTTGACTTTCCCATCCTTCACATCCTGCTGGTATTTTGGGCAGTTCCGCTTCCAATGAGACTTGTCATGGCAATAGAAGCATTCAACCTCTTTTAGGTCAGAAGAAGGAGTGATGGAACCTTTCTTGGTTCCACTTGAAGAAGAGTCATCAAGGGTCCGAGCCTTGGAACCCTTCGAGGACCTCTTTCTCTTCCTCCATCGACCTTTCCCAATTGCCAAAACCGGAGTTGAGTTTGGAGTAGGAGTGATAGCAACCGACTTCCCCTTAAGACCTGATTATGCGGTCTTGAGAAGTCCCTGAAGTTTGCTGAGTGTGACCTCTTCCTTATTCATGTGATATGTCATGCGGAATTGATCATAGCACGATGGTAAGGAGTGCAAAATGATATCTATTGCAAGATCCTCAGGGAAGTTCACATTAAGCTTCAGCAAACGATCCACATACCTTTGCATTTTCTGCATGTGGCTCGTGACGGATTCCCCGTCCTTCATCATGGTTGTTATCATGGAGCAGACGATTTCATACCTCTCTTGTCTTGCACTTTGATGGTATCTTTCCATCAAATCTTGGTGCATTTCATAAGGGTAGAAATCCTCATAAGACTTTTGGAGTTCTGCTGTCATCGTGGCCATCATGATGCAAGCCACTTTCGTAGCATCCCTTTCATGTGCCCGAAAGTCAGCGATCTCCTGAGGAGTTGCAATGGTCTCATCGATCTCCTTAAGCTCCTTGTCAAGGACATATTCTTTGTCCTCGTAGCGGGTAATCATCCTGATGTTTCTGATCCACTCATTGAAGTTGGATCCATCAAAGGTGACTTTCCCACACAAGTTCATAAGGGTAAAGGAGCCATTAGGATTAGAGCCAGAAGCATTGTTGGAAGACATCTGAAGAGAAGAGAACAAGATTAGTTTAGATATAAGAGAGTCCTTAATAAAACACCCAAATGTAATATTAAGGCTAGGATCCAATCACAATATAATATAACTTAGAAGAGGTATGCCGTAATCTAAGCTATACCATATTTGAAAGGTAGGTGAATGACGATTCACCAATTTCCACCACAAAACCGGAATATTTTGAATATTAGGTTTTGATTGGTTCTTAGAAATTCCTAGATTCTTTGAGATTCAATGAACTTTTCAAAGGCATGTTTCAATCTCGAGTGTGCCCTCCAGGTTTTGTGACTGGGATGACGAGGATCACAAAACGAGGTGTGAAGTAACCATGCAAATCACTTGGTACCCTTAAGGTTTATCACTCAATCGATGTGCCGGTAAACCACACACGCTCCATCGATACTATAATAAACCCTAAGTCACCCTTTACCTACCTTGTTAAGTCCAAGTTAGTGTGCCGGTTAACCACACACGCTCCACCAACGACTTAATCAAAGTGTAAAGTGTGATTTCATGGATTAGCACCTTATTCACATTTTTCCTAAAGTAACTAAGATTGGGAATTTAATAAAACATTTAGTTACTTTATAATATTCATCATACTTTGAATGAGAATTTATAAGTCCTTGTCTTACCCGTTCGGCTAACGACCCTCCACCGGTCAAGCAAGCGGTGGGTGAGAGTGGACACCCATTAAGTCACCATTTTATAGGCAACAACCTTATACCCACCTTATAGACCGGCTTCGTGAATGAGGCGTACTAGCTGTAAGACGACTTTGTTCTTATACATATATATATATATATATATATATATATATATATATATATAATTATTAAATCATAATAATATAAGTATAAGGGTTGAATTTTAACTTTTAAAATTCTAAGGGTTGGAACTAAAGTTTTAACTTCACTTTACTTGTTCCAAAACTTGAGGGCAAGTTTTGTAAACTTTCAAAACTTTTCATATCTTGTAACTTATGAGTTTAATAGAGTAATAAAGTGAAGACTCTTCACTTTTCTAAATCTTGTGTTCTTTTAATGGTTTTCAATCCAAGAGACTTTTGGTTTTCCATAACTTGAGGACAAGTTATGGACTCCATTAAATCACATTATGATCAAGAATTAATCTACCACATAGGTTACACATAATTCCTATGATCATCTAAACATCATAAGAACAAGATCATGAACATGAACTCTTTCATATATCAAAATCACACTTAATCTTTGTAATTTTGATAACTAGTTGTTGTAAATGAGTTAGAAAAGACATTACACCTTCTAAAACAAGTTTTCAAGTACCAAAACAGTTTAGGGTAATGTTTCTAATCCATTTCCAGCAACTAAAGTCGAAAAACTGCACTCTGTCGACCCTACTCGCCGAGTGCATGAACTTACTCGACGAGTAGGTTGAAGATACAAGTGAACTCGGCGAGTCCCCCCATGGACTCGGCGAGTCCATCAGACAGACAGCAAGATTTCGACTTTTTCAAGCATATTGCAACAAGTATCAAACAAACAAGCCTAGGCTTTGATATCACCGTTGGGTTTTGAGCATTCTAACACTTCCTAAGTGTACATGCAACCCTAATAAACCTTGGATCTATGTTTGTCTAAGATACATGCAAATAATTATTTTTCCAAGGCTTATATCCTAACTAGCATGGCATGGGGAACTTGAATCAAATAAAGCTAGTAGCAACACTCACCTTGTAGTTGTAGTTGATTGCTTGGAGTTCTTGAGCCTAGCACCAATAATGTGGATGCCTCAAATGAAAGTCACAAATCACCACAAACTTGGAACTTTGAGAGAATAGTCACCACTTCTTGAAATCGGCCCTCACCTCCACAAGTGTCAACTAGTGTGATTTCAAGAACCAAAGCCTCCTTTATATAGTGTGGTGGACTAGGGTTACATCCATGTAAACCCTAATACCCATGTCTCTTCATTTCCATGAGATCCATGGGTTAAACCTCCATGGAGTATCCATGGACTTCTCCATCCAAGCCTAGCCCATTCCAAATAAGCATAAGCCCACACTATATAAATATGGAAGCCCATATTTAATTAGTAATATCTTTGATCACTAAATTAATCCTAGATTAATTATAGATCACTACTAATTAAATAATATGATCTTATATTAATATATTAGAACTTATAATATATTAATAAATCATAACTTGTACTATTCTCAAATATTATCCATAAATTGTTCGGGTGAAGTGCAACCCAAATGGACCATGCCGGGTCGGGTCAAGTATATACTAAATATAGTTATGGACTTAGACACTATATCCAACACTAATAACATATGAAGAAATATGTGTGTGTGTATATATATATATATATATATATATATATATATATATATATATATATATATAATTAGTGATTATAACACTAATTAAACATGTATAAAAATCCTAATGTGAGGAAAACAATTGGGTTGCGACAAAGGAGTGCAAGGCCTTATAAGGGAGTTTATGGTCAATGGACCATGTTTGTTATAGTTTACGGTCCAGGGGAGTTTACTCCTGACCATAAACTCACAATTAGGTCACCAAATGAGGCTTAAAACTATAAAGACTTAAGTGGTTAAGTGCTCCAAAGCTTAAACAGGAGGCTAAGTGAGTTTATGGTCCAAAAATGACCCTAACTTGTGTTTACGGCCTGGGGACCACTTCCCCATGAGTTTACGGCCGTAAACTCATGGTAAGAAGTACCAAACCGAATTTTGAAGTCCCTAACTCAATGGTGTAAGGTTCCATGCTAATATCCAAGGCTTACTAAGGTGTTAAGTGCATCAAAACACTCCTTGGGGGTGTTTACGGTTTTGGGAGATTCCCAAACCGTAAACTCATAAACATGGAGGTTTTTGCTGTTTTTCAGGTGCTACGCTCATCAAGGAAAGGTTCTATGCTAAGTCCTAAGCATAAGGAAGGAGCTAGGCCACACTTTGGCACCCTTTTTAGGGTTTACGGCCTAAGAAGATCTTGGGCCGTAAACACCTTGTTCTTGTGATTCATGAGTGATTTCCTTGATATATGGACATGTAATTAGCTTTAATACACTCTAGGGTAGAAGTACTTACAATTTAGGACGAAAGCTTGAAGATCCTTGGGAGAGAAATCGGGTTTTCTCTAGTTGAAATGGAAGAAATGAAGTAAAAATGGCTAAGTGCCATATATATAGTCCATGGAGTTTACGGTTCAAATGCCATTTGGGCCGTAAACTCTAAACTCTTGGAGTTTTACGAACTTTAATGATGTACCATAAACCCTAGGGCATCCTCTCTCCTAATATCTCCTAAAGTGCTAATCCTAAAATACTCAAACTTATTCCAAAAGCTTTGAAAATTAGCAGAAACTGTTCCGACTTCTGTTGAAGTGAAGGGTTGTACACAATAGAAAATTTCGGGTTGTCACATATCCAAACCATTGTTTCAAAAATATAACATAAAAATCAAAGTATCAAAACATCTCTCAAATAAAAATAATCAGGATGATGTGTATGATCATGCCTACGCTTTCTCCCAATCCTCTGAAGTACCTGAAACATTTAAATCCACAATTGTAAGTCAAAGCTTAGTGAGTTCCCCTAAAATACCCCATACAACAATACACATTCAATGCATGCACACATGAGATTTTAGTCTACCTGGACCACTTTGCTAGGCCTATACGATGTCTGGACCGTTCTACTAAGCCTACAATCTAGTGGTTCGCCTTGCAAGGCCTACAATAGCTGGACCGCTCCATTGGGCCTACAATCTGACTGGATAACCTCGCAAGGCCTACAAATCAAAGCAGGACTGCCTAAACCCAACCACAATATGTCAACATATGAGAACAAACAAATAATAACTGTCAAATACATGTAATCATAATAGATCTACCAAACTAACACATCACTACAACATAACCACATCTTACACAAAAAGATACATACAGTACTACAAAGTATAGTGAGAAAAGTCACCTTGCAGTCTAGCAGATAAACAGAACAACTCACATAATCCAATAATTGGTTCTACGAGTCTCCTATACAACAATCAGGGTCCAATTCTACACCTACATTCCAAATACCTCAAATTAACCTAAAGTCAAACTTGCTGAAAAGTTAAAAGTCAATGGTCAATGTAACACTTGGATTTGAAAGTTTCATGTTTAGCCCTCCATATTAAAATTCTTGGCATTTTGGTCCTTTTTGTTAGTACGTAGGGTGTACCATAGTGTATGCTTGGCGTACTAGCTGAGGTTTGGTCGCGGAGCTCATCCACATATGTTGGGCGTACGTGGAGTACATTAGGCGTATGTGAGCCGATATGAAACCCTAATATTAGGGTGTTGCACCCTATTTAAACCATGTGATAGACACACTATGTCATGTTTAGACAACCTCCATCCCCTATTGTATAGAAAATCGAACCCTAAGTGTGATCTTGAGAGTTTGAGCCTTAAACTGTGATTTTTGGTGCTTTGTGAATGAGAAGAAGAAGTAAACCATTTGGAGTGGTGCTTGGAGCTTTAAGATCTAAGATTTGTTCTTCATTTGCATTCCCTGTGAGGTAAAAAGCTTCCGTCATGCTAATCCATGTTGCTAGATCTAGTATGGTGCCATTTTTGTACTTTTTTAGTCCATGGTTGGGTTTTTGTGTAACACCGTAAATTTCAAAAACAATTTTTCGCATTTTATAAAAACATAATTCATTTAATATTCATAAAAACATCAATGTTTGAAACTCAATCCATGCCATATAAAAATCCCAAGATCTCATAACATAAAAATCACGTGTGTGTGTACTGATCAAGCTGGCGCCTTCCCACAGTCATCACTAGTACCTGAAACAAATAACACCAAACACTGTAAGCACAAAGCTTAGTGAGTTCCCCAAAATACCACACATAACACATATTAGCCACTCGAGGCTATAACTCTGTGGGTCCGTGGACCCTACTCTATGAACCCTCTGGTTCTAACTCTGTGAACCTTCCGGTTCCAACTCTATAAACATGCACATCATAAATCACATAGAAATAATGCAGTACAACACATAACATACATATAGCATACAAATACTCTGTCACATAACTCTGATTACCTACTCAAGCTAAAGTATAGTGAGAAGACTCACCTCGTGTATCTCGATAACTCGTGAATCCTGGAAATCACTCGCGCTCGATCCCCCGAGCTATAATCCTCCTATAACACAATATATCTCTAATTAGCACTTTCATAACTAAGGTTGAATAACCCTATCAATTCAACACTAGTCAACTCTGGTCAATGGTCAACGGTCAAATTTGATCGGACTCGACGAGTGCACTAGAGCGACTCGGCGAGTCTATACGTGTTCACTGACTCCCTCGGATCCTCTCTTGACACGTCGAGTACTTGCCTAACTCGACGAGTTCCACCTGGCATGAATCGCGGGGCCACCACGACTCAACTCGCCGAGTCTCAATAACAACTCGGCAAGTTCCGGCTTGACTCAGCCCCCTATTGACTCTCCCTGACTCACTGGGTCATCCCCCAACCCGGCGAGTCTACTCGCTGAACAATTTACGCGAAACCCCAACCCTACTCGCCGAGTCCCAAGAACAACTCGGCGAGTTCATGCCATGCACAAACTCTATTGACCTTCTGAGGTCAGATCTGCTTCCCCAAACTATAGATCTGGATTTCCCAAGCATGAATGTCACGTAAAGTTCGAAACTTGATGCTTGTATAATTCCCACAAGGCATCAAAAGGAGATTTGGTCCCAAAAATGACAACCTAGGTCCAATAACTCCATAATAACCCAAAAGATCCAAGGGTTAAGGTCTCTGGACCTCTTTGAGTCCAGATCCAAGGCACAAACTCGAAGAGGGACCATTTGCTTCACATAATCACTCTCCAAAGGGGTTAGAAAACCCTAACTCTAAAGATCAACCCTAAAACTGAAGGAGATTCGAGCTATTACCTCAAAATGAAGCCTCTGGACTCTGGATTTGCTGGAATCTCACCTCCTCCTTGCTCTTGCCACCTTCTTCTTGCTAAACAAGGAATACAAAGGCCCAAAAATGACTTCCTCTCTCCCAAAACGATTTAGCTCTCTTAGGGTTCTCTCAAGGGACTGGTCGCCGCAATGGGAGGCTATAAGTGCCCTTAAATAGGCTCCAAACCCGGGGAATTAGGGTTTCACTAAACAGCGTGGACTCGCCGAGTCCAGACGCAAACCTGTGCCCATAGCCGCGATCATACTCGGCGAGTTTGGGCTCCAACTCGCCAAGTCCCCCCACAAATTACCAAAAATATAAGAATGAATAATACTTGGGAATCCGGGCTGTTACATTTTGAGCCTCTTGATTCACTCCAGAAGTGATTGATGGTAGATCTAGGGTTCTTTAGGTCCCTTTGTCCATAAAAATACAAGCTTTATGGCATTTGTGGTCTCATGCATGTGTTAAGTCATTTGTTAAGCTCTTTTGACCTCTAAAAGGCTCATTAAGCCATGCATGCACGTAAAGTTTGCAAATTTACATGATAAACCACCTTAAGGAAGTTAGATCTAAGTGTTGGAGTGAAGACTTAACCATTTAAGAGTTGAATGAGAAAGTTAGTTATGAGGGTGGAATACGTTGGGCGTACAAGCAGGTACGTTACACGTACAAGCAGGTACTTTTCCTGTACAAGCCCTTAAGCAAGTACGCTGAGCGTACGAGTTGAGTACGCCTTGCATACTCAGTAGTGGGCTTCGGATATGTGGGCTTCTCGGTATTGCGCTATGTTGGGCTTTTGATGTCTTGGGCCTTGTTGGGCCATAAGATCTCTCTTTTTGGGCTATTGATATTTTATTGGACTCTTTGGTTGAAGGCCCGTGTAAGAGGTTTGGGCCCAACTTGGAAAATTGGGCCATAATTGGGCTTTGGGTGATTATTTTGGAATTTTGGCTTTTGGACAAGTGGATTGGGAATTGTCCTTCGGCCAAGTTAAGGAAAGGATAAAAAGAACTTTTACCCTAGTTTAGAATCTTAGTGTGAGTCAGGATCCAAATATTCATTCGATATTATTTTTTGATAGCTCGGGGATTTTAATGGGCCAGCAGCCATAGATTTTTCTATGAGATTCAGCAGCGCGAGTTGAGTTTCCTCACGATGTTTAGCGGGTCTAAGGCACCAATGCCGACCCATGATCTATTATGCGAGAATACCATATGTCTGTGTGACTCTTGTATGTGAATGTGTTTGTATGCTTACTAGGCAGAGCCCAATGGTTATTATATATGTTGTTATCTATTCTACTTTAAAGATTTGTATGTGGGTGGGGCCCATTATGTGAGTTTAGGCGGGGTTGTTATACTCATTGGGAGGGGCCCGTTATGCGAGTTTGGGTGGGGCCTGCTATACTCAGTGGGCGGGGCCTGTTATATAAGTGTGGGTGGGGCCCGATGCACTTATTGGGTGGAGCCCTTTATGTGTTTATTTATGTATGGTATGTGGTATTTTGGGGAACTCACTAAGCCGTGTGCTTACAGTTTCCAGTTCATGTTTCAGGTACTTCAGTATCAAAAAGGAAGAGCCCGGGATGATTGCAGAGCACACACCACCTTTTTCCGCATTTTGAGATTTACTCTGATATGTGTTGATGTAGTGACATACTTTGATCTTTGGGGGTTGTATGACAATGTTTGGATTAATGTTTTTATTAAATAAAAAATAAAATTTTTATGTCTTTTTTTTTGGGATGTTACAAGTTGGGATCAGAGCCCTGGTTTAAAGGATTCGGACATACTATCGGGTGTGTCTGAACTCAAACTGAAGATTTGGTAAACTTTTTCAAAAAGAAATGTATTTTTAAGGAAAGAGTTTTCTAAGACAAGAAAGGTTGTGGTGCATGAAATCGATTGAGCTCAAGTAAGTTATCCAAAATACCCATACATGTTATCTGATATGATTTGATCTATGAATTTGTAAATCGAATGCTAGTTAGGGCTAAGGATATGCTCAATATTTTCATGATAGAATGCTAGGAGAGATGCCTTTGTATGCCTATTGTAAGAGCTTTTAGACTTGCATGCTAGTATTTATCAGTCAGTGATAGGGTGGCCTGATTAGGTGATGCTTGGATTTGATTACTTGTTGCTCGAATGTTGTTTGTTTTGCTTTTTAGGCGTTCTCACTAGTTTCATCTAACTAATAAGCGAATACCCTAAGTTACATATTATGGAAACTATATAATTTTAGAAGGTTAGGTTTTAACTTTATTGCATAGCTCTTGTATGAGTCCAACCATTGTAGTGTGAGAGCTCTCATTTGAAGAATTATCTACTTTCGGTGATATGCAATTGTATTCATGAGCTAGTTAGAGGAAATTAGCGGGAGTTCCTTCTGCAGATGATGGTGAAGAGTGGTATGGAGTTTTCCCTAGGAAAACATAGGATGAGATCTAATACCGGAACCTTGTCATGATGAGAGTTAATTGTATGGATATAAGGTGACTTGGTGGATTCAATGAAATCCTTGAGGAAAGTATGATTAGTTGTGGAAGGTAGTATGGCCCCATAAAATTGGAAGAAGAGGATTCGTACTCGAGTCAAGGGGAGTTGAGATGAAACCAGGAAGCTTCTTGAGTTTGTGATCCCTCGATATGTTCTAATGCTTATTCTGATGGTTTGTATGCTCTATTTTCAATATGGCAACTCTGGGTGGCAGACGTGATGGCAGTTCTAGTGCTAGAGAGAGCTCAAGCTTAGGTTCTAGAATCGGACAGTTGAATGATCAGACAAGGGAGTTCATTTCGTCTGAGATTACACATTGCGTTCTTGAGCAGACTCATGTGACATTTGGTATGGTCAAGGAGGGCATTTTCGAGATTTTGGATGGGCGGTTGAGCTCGTTTCGTTCTGAGATGGTGGCCTTGGTGGGAGCGTGTTCATTGACCTTCAGGGAGTTTCGGGAACGTGTAGCTCCGGAATATCACGGGGTGAAGGACCCGATAGTGAGCAGGAGGTGGTTAGCGGATGTTGTTAACGCTTTCCGCACCAGTTGTTTCCCTGAGGGGGGAAATGTTAGACTTGCTTCTTTTCTTTTAAAGGAGAGGGCACGAGATTGTTGGGAGGAGATGGGATGCGCAATTGGTGATCAGGTTGTTCATACGATGAGATGGGATGATTTTGTGACCAGGTTCAGGGTTGAGTTCGCACCGGTGATTGAGGTGCAGCAGTTGGTGTGAGACTTTTAGGATCTCCGACAGACTACTGAGACAGTGGCTGATATCACTGCCATATTTCAAGAGAGGGCACTTTTGGTTCACAGTATGTGGCGGACTAGGAGATGAAGAAGGCGAGGTATCACGAGATGTTGAGGAGCGATATTAGCCAGTTTGTGAGCCGATCCAGTGGCAAGACACTAGAGGATATGATAGTGAGGGCTAGGGAGAGGTAGATGCTCACCATAGCTGCATTTCTGTCATTGGATCTATCATGTATGCTACGACATGTACTCGTGTTGATGTGGCTTTTGCTTTAAGCATGGCCAGTCGTTATTAAGGAAATCCAGGTAGAGCTCATTTGATAGCAGCTAATAATATTCTCAAGTATCTACGAAGAACCAAGGACTAGGTCCTTGCACTTGGTGGCAATAATACATTGAGAGTAACAGTGTATAGTGACGCCAACTTTCAAATAGACAGAAACAACTTTCGTTCTCAATTTGACTGGGTGTTTACCCTAAATGGAGGAGCGGTAACCTGGAAAAGTTCCAAATAGGATACAGAGGCTGATACTACTTGTGAATCAGAGTACATAACGACAAGCGAAGCATCAAAGGAGGCGATTTGGTTGAAGAACTTCATCGGAGACCTTGGAGTTGTTCTAGCCATCAAGGAGTTGATGGAGATTTTATGTGATAATGAAGGGGCGGTTGCTTTAAAAAAGGAACCAATATATCTTGGGAGATCGAGACATATTGACAAAAAATACCATTTCATTAGACATAGTGTTAAAGAAGGTCACCTCATTGTAAAGAGGGTGTCATCTGAAGAGAACCATGCAGATCCTCTCACAAAGTATTTTAGACATAGCAATGGTCTGGTGCAATATTCATGAGTACTTTGAAATGGAGATATAAGTATTGGATTAACCCACACTCAAAGAATTACTTCATGGAATTGATCACGAGTGATTCTGAGATGATAATATCTTTTAATCTTGAAACGGAGATATATGAGTTGTGGTTCATAAATCAGTTGTGCATCGATGATATGTAAACGCTTCAGTAACTTGATGTTATAAAACGTATTGTTGTGTATGATTTGATAAATAAATGGTATAAGCATATAAGTCAAATTTTATCTGTTCCTTTTTCCTTACGGGAAAAGCGATATCTTTTGGGCCCTCGGTGATTTCGTGTTGACTTATAGTGTCGGGCCTGGCTAGGACTGAATTGATGTGTTTGATTAGAAGTTATATGCCATAACAAATCAGAAATCGGGAAACAAAGTATTGGAAAATGAGATTGATTTTGTTCCATGTCTCATGTCCAAATGATATCTGCAGAACGGAGGATTATATGATCACTTATCTTAGGACGTGTAACTGACTAGGTCAGAGTCCGACAACAGCTTTTGGTAGCTACAATTTTTTGATTAATTTGGAAGTTATACCGGCCTTATAGTTATAGGCTTATCCAAGTGGAGACTGTTGGATAAGGTGTCTAAGCCCATAACTATAATTGGTATAAACTTCAATTGATGGTAGTACAATACTTTTGGGCTGCCGTCAAACCTAACAATTAGACAATATTATTTTGGAGAGAGAGAGAGAGAGAGAGAGAGAGAATGATTTATTATTTGATTAATAAATTCAAATAAATAATTTGTTAATATATTATGGAGATAATATTAATTAGAAATAGTAATATTTAATTAAAAATCAGAAATTAATTGGAATTAATTTGGTGATTAAACGAATTAATTGAAAGTGAAAGGACTAACGTGAAATTGTTCAATAATTAAGCAAGAGGCATTCTAGAACCCTCCATAAGGTTATGGATGGTTTTAAGGAGCCTTAGGGTTTCTAGATATATCCTTGGTGGATAATTAGGAAGCTAGATAATTACCCGGTTCAGGATAATATTATTATATTGGGTTTGGGCTTATCTAGGGTTTCCTGAATGCACTATAAATAGGCCCCTAGGGCTTTGAGTTTCGAAACTCCTAACCCTATAAGAGATCTGGCCGAAAATCACCTCCTCCGTCTCCATAATCATTAGTTGCTAGTCTTGGGTGTGAACCATCAGAGGCACGATGCTTGTGGTGCTAGCTGTCAAACGATTTAAAGAAGGATTCAAGGTTTTTTGCAATAACAATCTTCAAAGTAAGTTTCTTAACCTATTGAATTAGATTTTCATAAGAAAAGTTGTGTAGGATGATAGTTCATAGTATGTTTCCTATATGTGAAAGAAATAGATCCTCAATAGGTTGTATATGCTTTAATCATTTGAATTGTTTGAATGTTTTCCACTCAGTGCATAGAAATTTTATAACACTACTAGAAAAATAGCCTTTTTCGATGCTCATTGCGCGTCGTAAAACGCTCAGACGACACGCAAATGTGCGTCAAGGAAGGCCATGTCATAACAAGAGACGACGCGCATTTATGACACGCAATGCGTATCATTAAAGTCGTTGTCAATAAAGGCTATGCCATAAATGAAGATGACACACATTTTTGCGTATCGTAATTTTAGATTTTTTTTTTAAAAAAAATTATTTATAGATTTACTAATTTTCAAATTAAATTTACATTTCATGTCTAATAATAGAAAATAAAATACCATATACCAAAAATACAATACATTGCACAAAAGTTAATGTCATATAAATTATCATTCCAATAGTAGACAAATGGATAAATCTCAAAGGGTTCAAAAATATGTTTGTCTTCAAATAGAACTTATACACAAGAAAGTACTGAATTTGCTATTGAACTATCTTTCCATTGCTAAACTCCATCAAGAAAACAAAACCATCAACCACCATTAAATAAACCTCAAGACAATTTTATGACTTATTTTTCAGAACATGGTGCTAACCTTCTTCAACATCTCAACCATATCTTCTCCTGACTTGAAGTCTTGTCCTGGTCTATTAGGAGATTTATAATCCAAATTGTACTTTTTACCTAATACAAGAAAAGAAATAAATATAAATTTCAACTAATCAATCACATTAATCCTTCTCAAGACTAAACACAACATAATCAAAAACATTTTTCATATTATTATACTAAAACCAGAAGGTTTCTCCTTTAAGATCTGAAGGAAGTGGTTTGCTACATGATATTTGTGATCAAGGCATCCAAGACTAGGGTTTATGAGGCCTAATGTTAGTCCGCTAATAAGAGTTGCGTCAAGTTAATTAAGAAACCAAGTATTAGTAAGAATAATGATTCAGTGAAGTTAACAAAAGTTCATTGAAGCTACATAAAAGCTTCAAGTTTGTCTTTTTTCCAGACCCTTTCTTCTAGTTTTTTGTAAAACACCGTCGTAGATACAAAAATAATCCAGTTACACTAAAAGATGAGATCACCATATGCAAGTAACTTATAAAGTTATAATATGAACTGATTAACCTATACAAAATAGGACAAAATCAATGCTTTTTTGTGCTATGTAATGTATGTTAAATCTCAGGAAAAAAAAAGTATAAAGAAACAAAAGGAAACTTGCATGTAATTTTTCTTTAGAGTTAGAACATACAGAAAAAAATCACTTGTAAGAACATCTCTGAACACACAGAAAAAAAATCACCTGATTCCTGCATTACTATGTTTGCTCTATCTGACATGGAATGTTGTCTTCCGAGAGTTGGGCGTTTCATTGGCAGGCCTGCACATGATTAGGTACTTAGTAATCACCTGTAAGGGAGAGTGGCACATGGCATAAATAGCATGAAGTAACATTCTTGCACCAAAGGGCAAGTACATGGAATAAAAGCAAAAAGGCTATCGATATCTTCATCAGATTGGAATAAAGAAATAGGGTGTAATTGAATCGGTAAATTTAGTAAAGAATGATTTGGAGGCTTTTAATCCCAAAAAGGCAGCAAGCAGTGATCTCGAATACACAAAAAAAGGTGCAAGTGGTTGAGAGCTAAGTGTAAACACAAATCAACATAATGTTACTGATTTTAGGGATTTGAATACCAAATGCTAGCCAATAACTTGCTGCTTCCTAAAGAGAAACAAAACTAGCTAGACTCAGTACACACAATACATAAAACTTACTTGGTTCATTCCAAGATAATCTGATATCCTTACTGCTAGGAGATGTTGGTGGGCATTAACCAATCAACCAATGAGAACTAATGGTGTAAGCAACTAATGAACATATTAAAAGCATTAATGTAATAAATAATAATTATGAAATTGAATATGTTTAGGTGTTAAAAAAGACCTTGTATTGATGTATTCTTAGTGGGGTTCTACTTATAGTATTATTTAACCTAATTCTATTTTTTCATCGGATAATCTAGAATTCATACAAGAATGGATTGAAATGATTGGTGAAAAGACACTAATGAAGATCCATTCATTGAAATGAAATTTATTATAACTAACCTGACTGTATGCAGCTTCAATATATGTCTCAACATAAAAACTAAACCAAATTCCAATAGGATTATCTGTTGCAACATCCAATCCCATTGAAACCAGCTTTCGAAAAAAAAAAGTTGGCTTCTGAAGAGGTACTATAACAAAAAGAAAATGATTAGTTAAGTACTAAAACTAAAGTAAAAAAACACAATCAGACAAAAAGAAAATGGAAATGACCTTACTGAAATGCAGGTGAGAATCTTACAGCTTGCATTATTTCTCTACACACAACATAATGCTTCTATTTAGTACTTTTATAAATAATTGAATGAACTTTGTCTTTATTTTTTATAGGCCGTGTTTAGGATAATTAATGAGCCCATGGACCCATGGAATGTATGGGCTCTTTTGTCATTGAATCAAAATCCATAGCCCATTGATTAATGTTTATGTTCATTTCAAAAGATAGTTTAAATAATCAAAGTATTAAGACTAGTTTAATGACTATTTATGCTTATACAAAGGTGGGAGTAGTTTGAATTTTAAAGTCAATTGACCATATCATCAAAACAGTTGGCCTGCGATATTATTGAAGCCCGTGTATACACATTGTGGCAATCACAATCCTTTAAGTGCGGGTTATTTAAACTATCTTATTACATAACTTTATTATTTTATAGATAATGAAGATTTGTGTTAATTTGTTGGAGTCCAACACACCAAGGGCAATATTAGAAGACTTTTTTAACCGATTTGGATCCGTTGAAATTGCTGCTATGTGTTAATGAAGCTACTAAGGCTTTTGAGGATCCCATAGTTGTTGGGGTGCCTCAACTTTAAGGTAGTGGTGTGGCATTGTGAAATACCCAAACTGTCGTTGGTGGGTTTAGTATGGGGCAAGTTGTACAAGAAGCTGAACCGGTGTTTTCAGGGGCTCGAGAAGGGGTTTGTTTGTGTGATTCAAGGCTACTTTTTCCTGTGTGGGAGCTTCCTGTTATAGTTTCTGATGGAAGTATAGATGGGATTGTTGGGTGTAGGCTTTCTGTTGATGCAATGGGAGTTTTAGAAGATAAAATTAGAAGTGTTGAGAAGTTCTTAAGGTCTAGAAGGAATCAAAAAAGGGGTATTTATGGGATTGTGGTTTCTTCTTTGTTAAATATTTCAAATATGTTTAAGGAAATATAGAATCATAGATATAACAACTTTCTCTATTTACATTTTCATCTACACCTTCTTGCTTTACAAATGCTATTAGTCCATGTTGCTTTATCATACCCAATATACAATCACATAAAGAAACAAAATTATATATTTACTCACCTGTTTGGATAACACAGTGGTGGCATCCAAATGAGCAAAGGTTGTAGCAGGGGCAAGATCTGTCAAATCATAAGCAGGGAGATAAATGGTTTGGACATATGTCAAACATTCATTAGTAAAGGAGACACCTCAGAGTTAGCCTGTTGGTATATAAAGTCAAACATTCATTGGTAAATTTTTGACATTCATCAAGAAAGAAATATTTTTTCTCACTTACTTATGTGAAACAGATAATGTTGTCAATAAAGAGAAGCACATCTTGACCTTCATCATCTCTGAAGTGTTCAGTACTCAGGAAAACTTCTTTCAAGAAGCTGAGTACTGAAGAAGGGATTGGGGAGCCCATACTTGCCTATCATTAGCAAGCCTAAATCCTGAAATCACACAACACAGGTTTGCTAACTGCTTGAAATTATCATCAATCATTACACACAAGTTGATATTTTATTTTTTAAAATACTTTGACAATGAGATAACCATGAAATGGGAAATTGGGAATGGAAAATATATACGTATATAAAGATTTACCTGCTTGTCACCTAGCTTGATGACACCACTTTCCATTATTTCTCTGTAAAGATCATTACCCTCACGTGTACGTTCTCCAACACCAGCAAAGACAAATGAACCTTTATTGTACTAAATTTGAAATAACATTCATAAATCATGGGCACGAAAGACTTTGAAATCAAACTGGAGGCATGAACCAACCAGTTATGATTTTTTTAAACATTTCATATAGAAAACTGAAGGAAAGTCGAGGGATTACCAACACAGTTTTTCGGGATAATCTTTGTGGAGAAAATTGCAATCAAGCCCTAAATTGAATGGTTCTCCATTTATAGAAAACATAGTATAGGGCTAGAGTTGATAATATGGAAGAAAAAAGACGAAGAACAGAAGAATATGAGATCGAACGGAGGGTCAATTGACTTTCAATCTTCATTGTTAGGGCTTGGCGATTGTAAGACGAAGAAGCCAGACATTCTCTCATAGACGATGGTTGTATGTGCTTGATTTTTCCAAGATGAGTTAATGGAAAGAATTAGGGGTTTCTTGTTGTAAGTGAGATTAGGTTTTTTTTGTCGATGTTGTAGTTCGTTTAAGCCAGGGGAGAATCCGGGAAAGTTGTTAGAGGAGAAGGGAATCGATGAAGAAGAAAAATAGGATGTGTTCGTAAGATGGAAGGGAAAATTGGCTTAGAAGCTGGTCAAACGTAATGAAATGTTGAAACGTTTGGAAACTAACTGCTCCCAAATGGTTGGAGAAGAAGGAGAAATGATGGATTTTACTTTGTGCCGGTTTGAAGGTAAGATACGTGACATAATTGGAAGCCGGAAATACAAATAGTAGCATATCCTGATGGGGGGTTTTGTTATCGGTGTAGTGCGACAGGGAAGAATGATTGGAGAAGATGGTCGGAGACACTTGGCGGTGCGAGATCGGAGGTTGGGTGGTGGTGCAATGCTGCTATGAAGACGAAGGCCCTAGGGCTTTTTCTTGCTAACTGGAAGTGGAAGAGGCGGGGGGTTTAATTTTTGGGATCCAATATGCAGGGTTAATTTTTTCCGATTTCATTTCCCTCCTAAAACGTGTGTTTCACTTAAAAGTTATAAAGCTACACATTTACATGACACACATTTTATGAAAGGCACCCTCCGCATTTTTATTTTTATTTTCTGACACCAATTTTAGGGCACGCATAAATGCGTGTCCTCTATCCTTAAAATTTTGGAAAACTGACATTAGTTTTTAGGGCATGCCACAAATGCGCGTCCTCTATCACTGTGTGTCATTGTTTGCGCATCCTTAAAGGTTGTTTTTATAGTAGTGTAACCTATGTTTTCCATCAAGAACCTCTCCAAAATAGTCCACCTCTATGGATATCCAGAATGTTCATTTTTTTCTCAACTATTGAAAAATTAACAACCAGTCCCCTATACCTTTATATTAAATCCAGATTAATTAAAACTAATTTTAACTAGTTTTTAATTAATTTATTAACCTGTAATAAAATAATACACTATTTATCTCACTTTTTTAAATTCTTTTCTAGCTATTTTAGTTCTTGAGGAGCAACTAAAAAGGACTTGGTTATTATTCCCAAAGTTATACCAATTAGTTATGACATTGGACACCTATTTCTAATTGTTTCCCACTTGGAAAAGTCAGTAACTACTATTGGTCAAATAATCTACGAATAATCAACAAAGTGTGCCTTCCATGGCAATTGTCGAACTATGATCTTATCAAAAGTTAAACCTTAGATAAGTGATCAATTACTCATTTGTCTCAACAAAATATCATTGTGAACTGAGTCATGAATAATGAATCAAAATAACAGTTCAACTTTTAGTTTCTCGGATTCCGATTTATGATGATCAAATCAGATTTACTACATGAACACATAAATATAGTCTAGGTCAGGCCTAAAACTTTAATGTGAAAGAACCACTACTTCTCTAAACTTTACCATATTATTACTCCAAACATGCTACATGCATATTTATAATATTATTTACAAAACATTAGATACAAACCAACTATTAAGATTTTTACAGAGTTTTATATATTACATAACTTCCCAGGAATTTATACACTAAGTACAAAAGTGATAATATTAACTATTCTACATCTTCTTACAGTACATGACTATACCGGATGCTTATCACCTACAATAGTTAAACATTGAGAGGGATAAGCGGGTGACGCTTAGTGAGTTCAACAATAGTTACAATATACACTATGCCATATATATATATATATATATATATATATATATATATATATATATATATATAACAATATGAAAGAGGCAAAGAGGGACAAAGAACAACAAAGGCATAAGTGTATCATATGACATGCTTTCCATATCAACAAATGATCTGATTCAAAGATTTACAATCAATGAGATACAACAATTTCAACATTATATACATCAATAATACTTTCGCCAAAGTGGCATAGAAAATACAATTTCGGATTATCATTTTGCTAGAATATACAGGCTTTTAGCCCTACCTAGCATTCTGTCAATACCAAAGTGATATGAGTCATTCTCTACATGGCCAAAGGCACAAAGCCAATACCAAAGTGATACGAGACATGCTCTACATGGCCAAAGGCTTCATACCAATATGCTTAGTTATTCACTTCATGGTCAAAGGTATAGCTCCGTTATCATAATAACATGGGAAAGCACATTGCACATATAACACATAACATACAATTGTCCCTATATTGAACTCACGTGAAATAACTGAATGGTAAAATAATAATTTGGGCAGCACTTCGTCTCTAAAAATGACTTTCTTTGACGGAACCATAGATTTTTGTTGAAAATCGGGCCTTGCGTGGGCAGAGTTTCAACTTGAAAAAATTATTTTCTCGGGTCTTCGGTGCGTCGGGACTTTCTTCGGGTGTCGGGGATGTTTCCTAGGCTTCGGGGGGTGTTAGGGTAACTTGAGAGAGACTAGGGGGTGTAAAAGTGTGAAAATTATAAATTAAATTCGGGTAGTCTCGCACCCTATTTATAGTGTTTGAAGCACCTATTTACGTTGGGCGTAAGTTTAGAGTATGTGCGGCGTACTGCCTCGCAAGGCTCTTCGTTGGGCGTACGCCTTCGTACGCTGGGTGTACGAAGGAATCAGCTCGGACGCGTCAAGGCTATGACACGTGTCGATCATGCGAAAGAGTAAGGGGTGACTGACTCCGGATCACGTACACAAGTACGTTGGGCGTACTTCTGTACGATGGGCGTAATCGTTTGGACCAGCCTCGAAGTATGTGTCTAACACTTCAAAAATTCATTTCTTTCGTATACGAGCTCCATTTTTTACGTTGTTTATATCCACGCATAAGTGAGATTATGCTCTACAACTTTCGTTTAGAATCCGTCGGCTAATTTTGACTTCATTTTTAATGTTATATTTTTAACATACCGGAACAGGAAAAGTCCGTTAAAAATTCATAACGTCTTCATCCGACGTCCGTTTTCGTCTGTCTTTTTACGATTGTACTACTATTGAAGAGACCGTCGATTCTCGTTTAAATTGTGTCCGCTAAAAATCACTCAATCTTTATTCGAGTTTCGGGTTGTGTACTCCTATGCTGAATATTAGAAAAATCATAAATTCTTCATACGAAATCGGATTTGGACGTTCTTTTTATGAAGATTCTCGGTTTAACGAATACTACGACTTTCATTTAGATCACAAAGGCTAAAAACTAGTTTATCGTAAACTCACTTTTTACGTCATACGACGTCGTGCCGGTTCTGTCGCGAAATTTCAATAATCATAACTTCTTCGTTATAACTCGGATTTCAGTGAGGTTTTCGCCTAAGTGTTTCTAACGAGATAACTTACAACTTTCAATAACATTATTTTTACTTATTTCCAAATTAAATTTCACATTTTCGTTAATTTCAATATTTGACTTTTGATTGGAATCTCATAGGACTTCCCATCATTTTTTTGAATGATTCTAAACATAGTTTTACTTTAAATCTCATAAAACTATCTTGTTAGAACACAACACTCAAAATCATATATTATTTAATAATATTCATTTTTAAACAAAACATAATAACTGAACGTGTATGTTACATAATGTCATCGTCAAATCACCGAGGGGCCCATATGTTGTTTTTCCCATTAAGGAGAAAAGGAATAAATAAACTTCGACCATATAGATTTTGTCTGCTCATCAAATTATACACAGACTTACTCGTTATGACCACCAGTTACAGATAGCATTAGGTTAAGACTAATACACAACCAACTTGTATCCAAAGAACTCAAATGTCTCTTTGTTTTAAGAATAAAATATATTATCGTCTCAGAATTACTCATGATTGAATGCATGAAACAATCTCTCTAAGAGTTGGTTTCTCCAATACTTAAATCTCTATTAAGCACTCTTGAACATTAGTCTCAATCTCCATGTTATTTCTATAAACAATCTAATAACACTTTACGACAATCATAATTTAATACTTACTTACAAGAGTATGAATGATTGTGGAGTTTGAGTTAATTAATACTCGGGAAGTGGAGATCTAAACATGAAAAATGAAACACAATAATAAATTAACTGTAAATGGTATCACACTTGAATATTAATAAATATCCATTATAATCACCATAACAATTACAAAAAGTATGTCGTTGTTCTAAATGTTTCAAAATAATCAACTAACTACTTAAATTTACATTGTCTCTCATGCCTATACTCGTAGCATGCATAATATGTCTTTCCTTGGTCATCCCTTTTCTGAACAGAGCAGTTCGATTATCCTTTGATGATACTCGCTTCACAAATAGATCTCCATCCTTAACTCTATCTCAAAAGTAGTGGTACTTCCTATTTATGAGTCTTGACCTTCTGTGATTCCTAGGCGATTTATTCAGAGCGACTACACCATCATTATCACTGGATATCTCCAATGGATCTTTTTTAATTGGAACAACTCCAAGGTTGCCTATGAAGTTTCTGATCCAGGTATCTTCCTTGTACGCTTCACATCCAGCAATGTATTCAAACTTGCATGTAGAGTCTGCTACCGTCTCCTGCTTGGAACTTTTCCATGTCACGGTGTAACATCCTAAAATTTATAAGGTAAAATTTTCATTTTTAGTTCAACCATAAACACTATATAATCATTTTAATCATTCAAAAGTATATCAGAGTAAAAATAGTTATCATAATACAATTCCCAAAATCATAAAGTGCGAAAACCTGGGTGGATGGGCTGCGATCAAGCCAGGCCCTTCCCTCTCGAATTGGGTGTACATGAAAAACATTTTAAACATAAACTATAAGAACGAAGCTTAGTGAGTTCCCCAAAATACCACATACCATACATATCTGCCAGCTCAAGGATGTGTCGGGTCTATTTCACCCCCGGGTCTATTTCACCTCCAAGTTTATTACAACTCATGTGTCAGCCCAAAGCCGTACCGGGTCTATTTCACCCTCGGGTCTATTTCACCCTAGGTCTATTTCAACTCATATGTCAACACAACGTTGTACCGAGTCTATTTCACCCCGAGTCTAATTCACCCCACATATTGTAACGCTTGAATATGTATGTTTCCTTTTTTCCCTTGTAATTTTAAATATTGTATTTTTTTTGTCCTTGAGGTTAGTATGTGGGGCGTACCATATGGTAGGCTTAGTGTAATAGATGAGAAGCTAGTATGCAAGGCGTACCACATGTTTACGCTTAGCATACTAATGGAGAGAACGGATCGCAGGTCGGAGCCTCGTATGCTAGGCGTACGAGGGTTACGTAGGGCTATACAAGGGGTTTAATTAATTCCTAATTTTAGGGCATCGCACCCTATATAACCACCTTATGTTCCAAGAGCTATCCTCTTTATCTGCCTCTATTGTCCTAAAACCCTAATATCGAACCTTAATAGCATCTTTCAGTGTTCTTGACATTTTTGGGTGTTTTTTGGTTAGTTTGTGCCTTTGGTAGAAGAAGGAGTTGGTGAAGAAGCTTTGTTAGATCTTGAGCATGTGGATCCAGAGATTAGGCACCATCCTCATTTGCAAGAAGGTATAAATCTTCAACCTTGATCTTTGTATGCTTAAATCTCTTCATGTTATGATTTTATTCTTTTTGGTCCCTTTCGGGTTGGTTTGGTGAGTTAAAGTCGTTTATCGAGCTTATCCTTTTAGATAAGGGCATATTAAGAGTTTTTAAGCATTAAAGTGAAAACTTTATGGTGCTTTTGGTCTCATGCACGTGTTAAGTCATCTATTAAGCTCTTTTGAGCTCAAAAGCCCTATTAAGCCATGCATGCACGTAAAAAAACCACCTTAAGGAAGTTAGATCTGAGTTTGGGACGGAGTCTTAATCGATTAAGAGCTAGAAAAGGAAAGTTGGCCAAACAGGGGAGTATGATGGGCATACAAGCTTATACGTGCCATGTACAAGGCCTAAAGAGATTACACCCTGCAACTCAGCAGTGAGCTTCACCGATGTGGGCTTCTCGGCATTAAGTCATGTTAGACTTTAGGTTGTCTTGGGCCTTGTTGGGCCATCAGAGTTCTATTGCTGGGCTGTTAGTATGTTAGTGGACTTTTGGTCGAAGGCCCATGAAAGAGATTTAGTCCTAATTTGGAAAAATGGGCCATAATTGGGTTTGGAGTGATAATTTTGGAATTTGGGCTTTTGGACAATTGGGTTGGGCCTAGGCTTTAGGCCCAGATGGGTAAAGGGTAAAAAGGTCTTTTACCCTAGCTTAGACTTTTAGTATGAGTTGGGATCCAATTATTAATTGGATGAAATTTATGATTGATAGCGTGGGGATTTTAGCGAGCCATCAGCCAGAGACTTATTTGTGAGATTCAGCGATGTGAGGTGAGTTTCCTCACCATGTTTAGTGGTTCGAAGGCACTAATCCCCGCCCATGATTTTGTTATGTTAGGATGCTAGATGTTTGCATGACCTTTGCATGTGTTATGTACTCGTACGCTTATCTGGCGGGGCCCGATGACCATTTTGTATGCTATGTATTTCGTGATTATTGCATGTCTTATGTGTTTATATGTTTACATGTTTATATATATGTCGGGGCAGGGCCCGACGACTGATAGATCTATATACCGAGCAGGGCTCGATGCTGGGTGAGGCCCAACGAAGGGAAGGGCCCATTATATGCTTATTTATGTTTGTATGGTATGTGGTATTTTGGGAACTTGCTAAGTTTTGTGCTTACGGTTTTCAGTTTATGTTTCAGGTACTTCTGGTTCCAAAGGGAAGAGCTGGGGATGATTGCAAAGCACACAAAACTCGATTCTGCATTTTTTGTTTTACTCTAATGATTGTTGATGTATTGATACAATTTGTTTAAATTGGTTCTATGGAAATGATATGGTTTACTATTTTATTAATCTAAAAATGAAAAAAAATTAGGTCTTATTTTTGGGATGTTACAAGTTGGTATCAAAGCCTTGGTTTGAGGGATTCGGACATACTCTCGAGTGTGTCTGCACTCGGAGGATTTGATAAAGTTTTTCAAAAATAAATGGTTTAAAAATGAAAACAATTTTTCTAATACAAGAAAGGGTGTGGTGCATGCAATTGACCGAGCTCAAGTAAGTTTCCCAAAATACTTGTACATGTTATCTGATATGATTTGATCTGTGAATCACATGCTAGTTAGGGCTAAGGATCTGCTCGATATATGCATGATAGAAAGCTAGGAGAGATGCCTTTGTATGCCTATTGTTTGAGCTTCTAAACTTGCATGCTAGTACTGATCAGTCGGTGATAGGATGGTCTGATTAGGTGATGCTTGGTTCTGATTACTTGATGCTCAAATGTTGCTTGCTTTGTGCTTTTTAGGAACTCTCACTAGCTTCAGCTAACTAGTAAACGAATATGCTAAGTTACATATTACTGAGACTATATAATTTTAGAAGGTTAGGTTTTAACTCTATTGTGTAGCTCTTATTTAAGTTCAACCGTTGTAGTGTGACACCTCTCATTCAAAGATTTATCTAGTTTTGGTGATATGTTATTGTATTCAAGAGCTAGTTAGAGGAAGTTAGTGGGAGTTCCTTCTACAGTTGATGGCGGAGAGTGGTGTGGATTTTTCCCTAGGAAAACCTAGGATGAGAGCTAGTGTTGAGAGCCTTATCTTGATGAGGGTTGATTGTATGGATATAAAGTGACTTGGCTTATTCAAGGCAATTCTTGAGGAAAGTGCGGATAGATGTGGAAGCTAGTATGGGCATGTACTACTGGAAGCAAAGGATCCATACTCGACTCAAGTAGAGGTGCGATGAAACCAGGAAGCTTGTAGAGTTTGTGATCCCTTGATATATTATGATGCTTATTCGGATGGTTTATATGGTCTATTTTCAATATGGTGACTCTGCAGGACAAACGTCTTGGGAGTTTTGGAGTTGGGGAGGGATCGGGCTCAGGTTCTGGAGTTGGGCAGTTGGATGATCAGACTAGGGAGGTCATCTCGTTTAAGATTAAGCATTGAATTGTTGAGTAGAATCATGTGATCTTCGATACGATAAAGGAGGGTACTCTGGAGATTCTAAATAAGCGTCTGAGAACTTTTCGTTCTGAGATTGTGGCTTTGGTTAGGGTGCATTTGTTGACCTTTAGGGAGTTCCTGTCATGTAGAGATTTGGGCTATCACAAGGAAAAGGACCCGATAGCGAGCAGGAGGTGGTTAGTGGATGTTGCTAATGCCTTCTGCACAATCATTTTCCCCGAGGGGGCAAAGGTCAGACTTGCTTCCTATCTTCTGAAGGACAGGGAACGAGATTGGTGGGAGGAGGTGGGATGCACAATTGGTGATCAGGTAGTTGAAATGATGACCTGGGATGATTTTGTGACCAGGTTTAGGCTTGAGTTTGCACCGTTAATCGAGGTGCAGCAGTTGGCGTGGGAATTTTAGGATCTCCGCTAGACTACGGAGATGGTGGCTGGGATCACCCCGATGTTTCAGGAGAGGGCACTTTGGTTTCGCAGTATGTGGTGGACAAGGAGATGAAGAAGGCGAGGTATCACGAGATGTTCAGCAGAGATATTCGTCAGTTTGTGAGTCGATCCAGCCGCAAGACGTTGGAGTATATGATAGCGAGATCTTGGGAGATGGAGATTGATCTAGAGATGGAGAAGAAGAGGAAGCCAGATTATATGTTGAGTGTTGAGGGCTCGGGAAAGAGGCCTAAGGTATCTGATTCTAGGATGAGAGGCCATTAGGGCCGAAGTCTTTATGTCAAGTTGTTGGAATAGTGTCTAAGGCTGTAACTATATCCGGTTGTGTATGGTCCTTTTGGGTTGCCTTCACCATAGCAACTTGATAGGATGATTTATTAAGAGAGAATAAATATTATTAATATATTATGGGAATAATATAATGAATAATATATTGTTATTTGATTAATATAGGTCATAGAATTAATTAGAATTAATTTGGTGACTTAAAGAAGTTAATTAAATAAAGGGGTATAAACTGTCAATTGTTTGATAGTTAAGCTTTAGACTGTAAATCCATTAGGATATGGTTTGGACGGATTCTAAGAGCTTTAGGAAAGCTAAAATCGTCCATATGCTTATCTAGGAATGGATTTGGATAGCCTTAAGAGAAGATTATCCAATTAGGGTTTAGGTTGTAACCCTTAAGGAGTCTACAAGTATAAATAGACCCCATGGCATAAGGAATTCGACACTTGACCTAAAGTAAGGAACCTCTGGTCGAAATTCCTCCCCTCTCCTCTCTCCCAAATCATCCTCCTTGCTTTGGTGTTTGTAAGCCATTAGAGGAGTGACATTTGTGACTCTAGAAGCTCCAAGACCTCAAGATCAACAAGGAACTCAAAGGTATGATTCTAGATCTATTTCAATGTTGTTATTTAACCTAATTAGTAATTAGAAGTCTTGGATTCAAAGCATGTTTATTAGAAAGCCTAGATCCAAGCATTAGGGTTTTGCATGCGCACATAGGAAAGTTCTTATGGATAAAACCCATCAGTGGTATCAGAGCCTAGCTTGGTTTTCTGTAAATTGTTGCTTGATTAACTGAAACAAACCTGCAAAATTCGATTTTTTGGTTTCTGAGTCATGGACTCGGCGAGTCTCAAAGTGGACTCGGCGAGTAGGCCTGACTCGGCGAGTCCCTTTGTGCACTCGGCGAGTCCAGGCGTCAGGAATGGCCAAATTCGGGATTTCTTTGTGTTTATCTTATCTTAACTTACCATAAACTAATTAGATCAATATTAATTCGTTTTTCTGATAAATATAACTGTTATCTTGATCTAGTTAAAGGTAATTATCAACTAATTAAATATTTAATTTCCTTATATGATAATTAATTAATTATTTTGATTATTTTGGTAATTATCTTAAAAAGAAATCTTGAATAAATCAAATATAGATAATTAGGATATTAATTGTTAATTGGAATTATTTGTTATTTGATCCTCCATGTTTTAAATGTTTAAAACCTACCCTCATGTTTTGAAATTTACTTTTGTGATTAAAAGCTTTAATTTAGACAACTTAAATTTCAAACCCTAGATTTTAAAAGTTTTAAAATACAACCCTATACTAATATGATATTACTAGAATAATATATATATGTATAACTAAATGCTAGTCTTACCGTTAGTAGGCCTCATTCACGAAGCCGATCTATAAGGTGGGTATAAGGTTGCGGCCTATAAAATGGCGCTTAATGGGTGTACACTCACACCCACCGCTTGCTTGATTGGTGGAGGGTCGTTAGCCGAACGGGTAGGATAGGGCAACCTCATCCTCTCATTAAAAGTATAATAAGAAATACAAAGTAACTACACATATTTTAAAATTTCCCAATCCTAGTTACTTTAGGAAAAGTGAATTGATGCAATCCCATGAAATTACACTTTGCACCTTGCTAAGATGTTAGTGGAGCGTGTGTGGTTTACCGGCACACTAATTGGTTCTAAGCGAAGGTGGCAAAGGGTGATTCCTTGTTTATCATAGTTCGATGGAGCGTGTGTGGTTTACCGGCACATCGAATAGGTGATTGTTACAATGAAGGCGCCATGTGAATTTGCATGGTAATTCACACCCGCTTTGTGATCCTCGGCATCCCAGTCACAAACAAGAGGGGCATATCGAGATTTAAACATGCCATTGAATAGTTTCAATGAATCTCATCCGAACCTAGGAATTCTCAAAAACACTTAGGACTAATAGTTTAAGTTTCGTGATGGAGAATTAGTGAATCGTCATTCACTTACCTTCAATTTATTTGCATGTTAGATTACGGCATCCATTTTCTAGTATGTAAATGTTATTGTTGGATCCTAGCCCTAATTTTCTTATTGGGTGATAATTAGGGATTCTTATTCTAAACTATCTTTGTCCTTTTCCAATTGTAGATGTCGAACGCAAACAACGTTGCTGCTAGTTCTTTCACATTGATGAGCCTTTGCCAAAAGGTCACCTTCGATGGAACGAACTTTAGCGAATGGATAAGATACATTCGCACCATTGCTCGCTATGAGGACAAAGAGTATGTCCTTGATGAGAAGCTCGAGAAAATCAACACCGAAATCGCTACTCCAGCCGAAATCACCGCCTTTGAAACTCATGAGCGAGATGCAACGAAGGTACATTGCATCATGATCGCCACCATGAACTCCGAATTCCAAAAGTCCTACGAGGACATGTACCCGTACGAGATGCACCAAGACCTATTGGAGAGGTACCACCAAAACGTGAGACAAGAGAGGTACGAGATTTTCACTAACATGATTTCCGCGAAGATGGGTCATGGAGAATCTCTTACCGTGCACTTGCAAAAGATGCAAAGGTATGTCGACCGCCTTCGCAAGTTAAATGTTGACTTCGGTGAGGATTTGGCGATCGACATGGTGCTTCACTCTTTGCCTCCGATGTAAAATCAATTTAGGATGACCTACCACATGAACAAAGAAGAGGTCACCCTAAGCAAGCTCCAAGGTCTCTTGAGGGTTGCTGAGAGCAACTTCAAAGACAAGTCTGTTGCACCTACTCCCAATCCGCCCGCTGCTCCTGTCTTGGCTATTGGACAAGGGAAGGGAAAGAAGAGGAAAGCTTCATCGAAGAACTATCGCAAGGTGAAAGCCCGAGATGGTGCCTCTTCTAGTGGGACCAAAGTTGATCCCGCCAAGCCCTGCTCTAACCCGAAGGAGGCAGAGTGCCACCACTGCCACAAGATAGGACATTGGAAGAGAAGCTGCCCGGATTACCTGCAAGCGATCAAAGAAGGAAAGATCAAGCCATCTTTCGCAGGTATATATACAATCAAATCTAACGATTCTAATCATGCTATTTCTTGGGTTCTTGATACCGGTTGTGGTTATCACATTTGTCCTAATGTGCAGGGACTAAGAAGAAGTAGGGATGTGGAGCAAGGAAGGATCAATCTAATCATGGGGAACAGAAGATCGTCGCCTGTAACCAAGATTGGAGTGTATTCCTTGGTGCTTAGGAATAGTTTAGTTTTAGATTTGAACAATTGTTGCTATTCGCCAGAAATGGCAAGAAACATCATTTCATTTCATGGTTTATATAGACAAGGATTTAGATTTTCTTTTAATAATGAGAATGGTTCTATTTTGGCTTATCTAAATGGTGTCTTTTACTTTGAAGCTATACCATGTAATGGAATATATGAAACCGTTATGATTATTGATAACCTAGGAAATGATGTTTTGAATATTGATTCTTCCACTAGTATGGATAAAGCATCCTTGTGGCATTGTCGTCTTGGACATGTCAACAAGAAACGCATAGCCCAACTCCAAAAGGATGGAGTGTTGGAGTCATTCGACCTTAGGGAAGATGACACATGCGAGTCTTGTTTGCTTGGAAAGATGACTAAGTCGCCCTTCACGAGTACTTGTGAAAGGGGCGAGGGTCTATTGAACCTAATACATACCGATGTATGTGGACCGTTTAGATCAACCACGAAGGATGGGAACCGCTTCTATGTGACTTTTACCGATGACTATAGTAGATATGGGTATATCTACTTAATCAAGCAAAAGTCAGACACCTTTGAAAAGTTCAAAGAGTTCAAGAATGAAGTGGAGAATCAATTGGGCAGGAAAATCAAGATGCTTCGATCCGATCGAGGAGGAGAGTACCTAAGTCTTGAACTCCACGATTATCTCAAGGAGTGTGGAATAGTTTCGCAATTGATGCCTCCTAGGACACCGCAGTTGAATGGTGTGGCAGAAAGGCGTAATCGAACCTTATTGGATATGGTTCGCTCTATGATGAGTCGTGCTTCACTACCTATTTCTTTCTGGGGGTATGCCTTAGAGACTGCCGCCTATATCCTTAACCGAGTCCCTACTAAGAAGGTTGCCAAAACACCTCACGAGATGTGGACAGGGAAAGCTCCCTCGTTGGCACATATCAAGGTTTGGGGTTGCGAGGCTTTCGTAAGACGAGATACTCACGACAAGCTTGAACCTCGAAGTGAGCGATGTATTTTCATCGGCTATCCGCAGACATCCTTTGGATATCTCTTCTATAGACCGAAGGAAAATGTTGTCTTCGTTTCAAGGAGAGGAGTTTTCCGAGAGCGAGAACTCATAAGCCAAGGAGACAGTGGGAGGCAAATCGAACTTGAAGAGATTCAAGAATCGATAGATGAAGGAACCTCTACCGCTGGCACTCAACCCGAGGAGGAAACTCCGGTTGAACCAATTGACGAATCCTTACCTCTTAGACGTTCCGATAGAATTAGAGTTCATCCCCAGTTTTATGGCTTTCATATTACTATCGAAGGGGACACGTATATTAGTGATGGTACACTAGTAAATCTTGATGAACCTAATAGCTATAAGGAAGCCATGGCAAGCCCGGAGTCTGTAAAGTGGAAAGAGGCAATGGATAGCGAGATCCAATCCATGTATGATAACCAAGTTTGGAATTTGGTTGATTACGTGCCCGGACGTAAGACCGTTGGGTGCAAATGGATCTTCAAGAAGAAGACCGACGTGGATGGGAACGTACACACATATAAAGCGCGATTGGTCGCGAAGGGCTTTACTCAAACTCCCGGAGTTGACTATGATGAGACCTTCTCACCAGTTGCGAAGATTAAATCTATTAGAGTGATGTTAGCAATTGCCGCATTTCATGATTATGAGATTTGGCAAATGGATGTCAAGACCGCTTTCCTTAACGGGAAGTTGACTGAGGATGTTTACATGGCTCAGCCAGAGGGGTTTGTAGATCCGAAGCATCCGGATAGAGTGTGTAAGCTTGAGAAGTCCATTTATGGACTTAAGCAAGCATCTCGCAGATGGAATCTTTGTTTCGATGAGAAAGTCAAAGAGTTTGGATTTGTACGAAGCGAAGACGAATCTTGTGTATATGTCAAAGCCAGTGGGAGTATAGTAAGCTTCCTCGTTCTATATGTCGATGACATATTACTCATAGGAAACGACATCCCGACTCTGCAGGAGGTAAAATCCTGGCTCGGGAAGTGCTTCGCTATGAAGGACCTCGGAGAGGCTTCTTACATTTTGGGAATAAGGATAGTAAGAAAAAGAAGTAAGAGACTAATTGGACTTAGTCAGAATACTTACTTAGAGAAGGTACTAAAACGTTTTAGTATGGAAAACTCAAAGAAGGGAGAACTACCGATACAAAGTAATGCCAAATTGAGTAAGACTCAAAGTCCGAGTACCGAAGCTGAGATAGCAGAAATGAGCCGAGTACCATACGCTTCCGCAGTTGGCTCAATCATGTACGCTATGACTTGTACTCGACCTGATGTAGCCTTCGCTTTGAGCATGGTTAGCAGATATCAAGGGAATCCTGGCAAAGCCCATTGGATTGCGGTGAAGAATATCCTTAAGTACCTTCGGAGGACGAAGGAATGGTTCTTAGTCCTCGGAGGAAGTGATGACTTGAAGGTGCGAGGGTATAGTGACGCCAGTTTTCAAACCGACAGGGACAACTACCGTTCGCAGTCGGGCTGGGTCTTTACCCTAAATGGAGGAGCAGTGACATGGAAAAGTTCCAAGCAGGAAACCGTAGTTGATTCAACGTGCGAATCAGAGTACATTGCAGCGAGCGAAGCGTCGAAGGAGGCAATATGGCTAAAGAACTTCATCGGTGATCTTGGAGTCGTACCTGCCATAAAGGAGCCAATGGAGATTTTCTGTGATAACGAAGGTGCGGTTGCCTTAACCAAGGAACCGAGGGATCATGGTAGATCAAGACATATCGACAGAAAGTATCACTTTATTAGACATCGTGTAGAAGAAGGACAACTTGTAGTTAAGAGGATATCATCAGAAGATAACCCAGCAGATCCGCTTACGAAGGGACTGAGTAGGGTTAAGCATTTACAGCATGCTAGGAGTATTGGGCTGAAGGATGATATTAGTATAGATTAGATAGTATTAGAAACCTGTAATAGATAAATGTAATTGACATTTGATGATTAAATAAAGGAGTTTTATTTATGAGTAATGTTACTATCTTATGTTAATTGTTTAGCTATTGTTTCACTTTGCATGTTTTGACTTCCAGAATAATTGAAATTATTAGGAATAATAGAATTGTTCAAATTGTCCACAATCGTTCATATGTTGGAAGTAGATATGAAAGAAGATTGTCATGAATTGGTGTGTAGAATGTCTAAATGGTGTTAGAAATAGCAAAGGATTGCTGCAACGTTCATGAGTGCTTATGAACTAGTTTTGAGCATTGGAATAAACCCGCGCTTGCTGGAATCACCTTATGGAATAAGATATAAAAGGGTGATCGCAAGACGATAATATCATATAGTCTTAAAACCTAGATATATGGTTTATTATTTGTTAATTGATTGTACATTGATAATACGAAAACGCATCAGTAACTTGGTGTTATAAAACGTATTGTTGTGTATAGTTGGTTAATGAATAAGTAAATGCATATAAGTCGAAGTTTATCTGTAACTTTTATCTAAGAAGGTAAAAGCGATATCTCGGCCGCTCGATGATTTGATTTGACTTATGTGCCGGGCCCGGTCAGAACTAAATTGATGTGTTCGATTAAGTTTTATGTCAAATAAATCAGAGATCGAGAAACCTAAATGCTTGACTAACCATTCCATAGGAATGTCAGCATGATATCTAACAGAGGACTGTACGTTCCCTTATCTAAAGGACAAGATTGATTAGATCAGAGTTGAGAGCGTCTTTGAGAGCTACGATTGCAAACCGAATTGTACTTGTATAGTTACTAGACTTATCCAAGTGGGAGACTGTTGGAATAGTGTCTAAGGCTGTAACTATATCCTGTTGTGTATGGTCCTTTTGGGTTGCCTTCACCATAGCAACTTGATAGGATGATTTATTAAGAGAGAATAAATATTATTAATATATTATGGGAATAATATAATGAATAATATATTGTTATTTGATTAATATAAGTCATAGAATTAATTAGAATTAATTTGGTGACTTAAAGAAGTTAATTAAATAAAGGGGTATAAACTGTCAATTGTTTGATAGTTAAGCTTTAGACTGTAAATCCATTAGGATATGGTTTGGACGGATTCTAAGAGCTTTAGGAAAGCTAAAATCGTCCATATGCTTATCTAGGAATGGATTTGGATAGCCTTAAGAGAAGATTATCCAATTAGGGTTTAGGTTGTAACCCTTAAGGAGTCTACAAGTATAAATAGACCCCATGGCATAGGGAATTCGACACTTGACCTAAAGTAAGGAACCTCTGGTCGAAATTCCTCCCCTCTCCTCTCTCCCAAATCATCCTCCTTGCTTTGGTGTTTGTAAGCCATTAGAGGAGTGCATTTGTGACTCTAGAAGCTCCAAGACCTCAAGATCAACAAGGAACTCAAAGGTATGATTCTAGATCTATTTCAATGTTGTTATTTAACCTAATTAGTAATTAGAAGTCTTGGATTCAAAGCATGTTTATTAGAAAGCCTAGATCCAAGCATTAGGGTTTTGCATGCGCACATAGGAAAGTTCTTATGGATAAAACCCATCACAATTTTGGCAAGATACACGACAGATCATGCAGGGTGGGTGGTTCGGGCTGCTTCAAGTGTGGTCGGACACGTTATATTAGTTAAGACTGCACTGCTACTACCACCACCACCCTCGATATCTGATCTGAATTTCTTTTTATTGAAATCATAGGGGCCATAAGAAGGCCCATTGTCTGAGTTTGGGTGCAGCAGGATCGGTATCAGCACCCGCTCCTGCAACTTTTCAGATTACTGACGGCCTCCAAGGCCGGGCAGATGCACCTGTGGTGAAGAGCATGGCTTTTTAGTTGACAGCCAAGGAGGCTCATGCAACTCCCTATGTGGTGACAGGTATGTATTTTCTCCTTATCTCTTTATTTATATTATTTTGTATGCTTATATTTATGTGTTTTATAATAGGATCGTTCCTCGTGAACAGTATTTCTGCTTTGGTATTGTTTGATTAGGAGGCTACCCGGTCCTTTGTATTGCTTGCACTTAGCAAGATATTTGTTGGAGCTCCAAGGGAGCTGGATTTTCCATTAGATGTTGAGATCATAGATGATAGGTTTGTTCGGGTTACGAGGGTTCATCGGGGTTGTATCCTTCATTTGTTCAGTGTGGAGTATTCGATATATTTGGTTGCCATACCTTTACGTGAGAACAAGGTTATTGTGGGTATGGATTGGTTAAGCCCCAATGGGGAGGTGATCGATTGTGAGCCGCAGCTAGTTCGAATTCGAACCCTAAGTGGGAGTGAGTTAGTGGTTCAGGGAGAGAAAGCCCAGAGTGGGCCGTTATTGTGTTCACCAGCAAGGGCGAGACGTTATATTCAACAAGGTTGTTAAGGATTTATCACCTATGTTATGGATACTTGAGATAAGGGTATGGAGATCGTGGATGATGTGTCGATTGTGCGGGATTATCCTGATGTGTTTCCAGAGGAATTTCTTGGGGTGGCTCCGGAGAGGCAGGTTGAGTTTAGGATTGATCTTGTTCCAGGTGCGGCTCCGATAGCCAAAGCACCGTATCGGTTGGCTCCTTCCGAGATGCACGAGTTGTTTACACAGCTGCAAAAGCTGTTAGATAAGGGATTCATTCGACTAAGCATTTCGCCTTGGGGAGCACAGATCTTGTTTTTGAAGAAAAAGGGTAGGTCTCATCATATGTACATTTACTACCAGGAGCTGAATGAGGTAATGGTGAAGAACCGTTATCCACTACCGAGGATTGATGATCCTTTTGACTAGCTTCAGGGTGCATCTTGGTTTTCCAATACTGAAAGCAAGTAACATCCGTGTAGTAACACTCTAATCCATAGACCAATCAAAGGACTTCTCTAGCTCACAGGCTACCAACGTCTTCGTTGTACTAACATACTTCCTAGGTTCTCCTAGGATTCCTCACCCCAACCTACAATCAGCTGTTGAAGATCCCATACTCATATCAATTAACTACTTCATGAATATAATTGCATGCAACAAAGCTTAGATAATCCTTCGACTAAAAGACTCAACCCTACAACGGTTAAACTCATACGAGAGATGTGCTATAACACCAAATTAATCAGTCTGTGATTATTTAACCTATGTAGCATGTAAATTAACATATTCATGAAATAATTAGCTCGCATCAGTGTGAGTCCCACAAAACACGAAGCAAGCGTAATTTGGGCATCGGAAAGTCTAACGAGCGTACCAACTATTCATGCCATTATATCCAATCATCTGAAAACCATAGTAGCATGCAATTCTAAAATCTCAAACAACGAGGCATATATCCTAGCATAAAATCATGAGCAGATGCTTAGCCCTAATCTAGCATGCAATTGTCATAACGTACAATCATAACAAACATGGATGTGTATTCTAGGAATCAATTACTTGAGCTCAGCTAATTGCGCACATCACCCCCTTTCTATTATTAGAAAGTGATTTTATATGACATTTCGTTTTAGGAAAAATCTACCAAACCCTCAATTTAAGTTCAAATGCACCTGAGAGTACGCCTGAATCCCACAAACCAAGGATTTGGTACCAACTTATAACATCCCAAAAATTATAAGGTAAAATTTTTGTTTTTAGTTCAACCATAAACACCATATAATCATTTTAATCATTTAAAGTATATTAGAGTAAAAATAGTTATCAGAGTATAATTCTTAAACTCATAAAGTGCGGAAAACATGGGTGGATGCACTGCCATCAAGTCGGGCCCTTCCCTATCGAACCGGGAGTAACTGAAAAGCATTTTAAACATAAACTATAGGCACAAAGCTTAGTGAGTTCCCCAAAATACCACATACCATACATATCTGGAAGCTCAAGGCTATGTCGGGTCTATTTCACCCACGAGTCTATTTCAACTTGTGTGTCGGCCCAAATCCGTACCGGGTCTATTTCACCCCTGAGTCTATTACAACTCATATGTCAGCACTAGACTATATCAGGTCTATTTCACCCCCAGGTCTATTTCATCCCACATACATATAGCAAACAGGCACACAGGCATATAACACATACAACAGGAGTCAAAAAGACAACAAGCACATAACATATCCTAGTGTCTGACAGTATAGTGAGCAAACTCACCTAAATCAAAAAGTTGACTAACACTCAGCTCAAAATCGTACCGACCTCATCCAACTGCTCTCATGTCAAATGATGGGTGCTTAACACTTCCTGTCAATCCAGACAAGGTAAATCCTAATTCTACCTTCTAAAACCAAAATTTGAGCAAAAGTCAACCCAGGTCAAAAGTCAACGGTTAGAGTTAAATTCAATAGCCCAATGTCAACTTATCTATCCTCACGTTGTGACCAGTCCTTGGTTACACCTTGAGATTGCACTCGGCCCAATTCCAACTCATCATGACTCAACCTAGCCAACTCAGTCAAGGAATGACTCCTGAGCTGACCTCATGACGTCGACAGGCTTTCCTCACATCGTGAGCCCCAAGAAGCTCGTCAAAAACGGGATCATCCACTCCTCATGTCGTGAGACCTTATGTCTCATGTCATGAGAACAATCTAAAGCCAAAAGTCCAAATTTTAAGCTCGTAATCCATTAAGCCTTGAAATCTAACTTTCTAGAGGGTCTTATAACTCCATAATACAATGGCAAGTCGATGCTTTTAAGAGATATATATGTCCAATACATGTCTAGATCTCATTTGGGTCAAACGTTGAAGAAAAGACATCCAACTTTCATGCAAGGTTCCAAAACTCAACCGTTCACTAGATCTGAACTCCATATCACTCTTAAGACTCTTCTAACCCATAACGTTGCTAACTTTATGGTTTCCATCCATCAAATTTGCATAACCAAGATGAAACAATAAAGGTGGAAACTTTAACACTTACAATGGTCAAGAAACAATGTAAGGTGATGACGATGATGATGATTCCTTGCAAGCCTCAACACCATATCACCTTCTTCTTCTACTTTTCTCCTTCTGGGAAACCAAGAAAAGCTCCAACATGACCAAAGGTCAAGCAAGGAAGAAGACTAGGGTTTTTCTGAGGTGAAAGAGGGTTTGGAGGCTGATAAGAACCCTAAAATGCGTTTAGATGAGCTTAAATACAAAGGAATCCCTAAAAGATCATGTGATTGGGATGCATCAGCTCTCACATTGTGAGCCTCTATATCTCACGTCGTGAGACCAGTCCCGAACAAACGTTTTCATCTAGCCCATTCTCAAGACATGAGCCTCCATGTATTACGTCACAAGGCGCATTTTCTTCCAAAATCCAAACTTTTGACTTCTTGAAACCCTAAATCGCTTCATCTAGGAAACGAGCGTTACACACAGAACCGCCATTCAAAGTGAAAACCCAACCCGACTGATACTTTGGATCGTATCTATCTGTTTGGAAAATTGAATCACTATATCCCTTCAAAACAAGTTCTTGTTCACCACCATATACAATAACACGTCTTTCGTATTTCTCAAATACTTTATAATGTTCTTGATAGTTGTTCAATGACTTAGTCCCAAATTTTCCTAATATATCTACTTACTGTGCTCAAAGCATACGATACATCAAGTAAAGTACATGTGATGACATACATGATCGATCCTATAGCCAAAGCATATGATATTCAACTTGTTCTTTCATGTTCATCACTGGAGCTATGACATTGAGTCTTACTCAATTTAATACCATGATTCACAGGAACACTTCTTTTCATGGGATTTTCAATATTGAATCTTTTCAACACCTTATCCACATATGTGCTCTGACTAAGTCCAACTAAACACTTTGATCTATCCCTATAGATTCTTATACCAAGTATATATGCCACTTCCCCTAAGTATTTCATAGTGAAACACTTCATGAGCTAAGCTTTACACTTTGTAACTCTGGAACATTATTTCCTATGAGTAGTATGTCATCTTCATACAACACTAGGAACACAATGACACTCCCATTATTTCGACATACACGCAAGACTCGTGTTGACTTCTCGAAAAACCATACTCTTTAACTTTCTCATGGAAGTATAGATTCCAGCTTCATGACGCTTGTTTAAGCCCATAAATGGACCTCTCAAGCATACACACTCTATTAGGATACTTGGCATGTTCAAACTCTCTAGGTTGTTTAATGTACATATCCTTTGAAATTTTCCAGTTAAAGAAATCTGTTTTAATATCCATTTTCTATACCTCATAATCATAAAAGGCAACTATGTCAAGGAGTATCCTAATAGACTTAATCATAGCTACTGGTGAGAACGTTTCTTCATAATCTATTCCTTGAATTTGGGTGAAACCTTTTTCCACCAACACAACTTTGAATTTATTTACATTCTTATCCATGTCAGTCTTGTTCTTGAAGATACATTTACAACCTACTGTCTTAAGACCACATGTTCGATCAACCAAATTCCAAACTTGGTTATCCATCGTGGACTAAATTTTTTTGTTCATTCCCTCTTTCCATTGGACAACGATAGGTTCTTCCATCACTTCCTTGTAGCTAGCAGACTCATCCAGATTTACTAGTGTTCTACCACTAATAAACGTCTTTCCTTACGTTGTTATATGGAAACCATAAAACTCAGGAGGATTGTTAACTATATCGGATATCTAAAGAAGTAATGATATGTCATTGGGCTCAACATATGGTTGAGTTCTAGTGTTATCTAAAGGCTTATTATCAGTTTGCTCTTGATTGCTTCAAGATGAATTAGACTCCCACTGACTTCTTCAGATAACATTTCTCTCTCAAGGAGCATTCTTTTCCGCGCTACAAACACCACGTTTTCACTAGATCTGTAAAACAAATATACAAAAGCCTATTGTGGATAACCAACAAAACGACACTTCTTAGATCAAGATTCAAGTTTATCTTGGGTTTTGCACCAAATGAAAACCTCGCAACTCCAAACCTTAATGCGATTGAGTGACGAAACATTTCCAAATCAACATCTCATGAGGTGTCTTTGAGACCTTCTTAGTTGCAACACGATTTGAGATATGGGATGTTGTTTCAAGTGCATAACCCCAAAACGTGATTGGTAATGAAGACTGACTCATCATAGATCGAACCACGTCCAACAAATTTTGCTTTCTCATTTTAGAAACACCATTAAGTTGTGGTGTAGAGAAACCAATTATGAAAGTATTCCACAATTTCTAAGATGATCATTAAACTCGGTAGTAAGGTATTCTCCTCCCCTATATGATCAAATAATTTTTATCTTCGTACCTAATTGATTCTCTTCTTTATTTTGAAGCTCTTTGAACTTTTCAAAAGTTTCTATTATGTTTAAATAGATAAACATCTACTAAAATCATCAATAAACATAACGTAGTATTGTTTAACGTCCCTTGTGGCAGATCTGAAGGGCCCATACACATATGTGTGTATAAGATCCAATAATCCTCACATCTTTCACATGTCCATGTGAATGGTGACTTAGTCATCTTGCCTAAAAAACAAGACTCACATACATCATCCAATTTTAGGTCAATTTAAGCCAAAATTCCTTCCGAATGGAGCTTGGTGATGTGTTTTTTATTTATATAGCCAAGGCGACAATGGTATAAGCATGGTTTATCTAACATATTATAAGAATCAATATTATAGTTAACATTGCTATTATTATGAACACACACAACATTTTCATAAATTACATTTTAAAGGGAAGCTTTAAACATAAATCAACCATCTTTATAAACTAAATATCACCCTTCTCATTATCAAACGAAAATTGAAAACGTTGTCTATATAATGCATGGAAAGAAATAATGTTTCTAGACATCTCCAAAGAGTAACATCAATTAACTGAATTAATCAAAACTCCACTACTAAGCTTCACCTCGAACACTCCAACCATCGAGACAAGCGACGTTCGTATATTCCCCATGATTAGATTCAAATCTCCATGCTTAAGCTTCCTTCTTTCCTTTAGTCCCTTCAATATAATGCATATGTGAGTACCACATCCCGTATCAAGAACCTATGAATTACAGCTAGTACTATTATGAAGTTCGGTCGTATAAGTACCTGAACTAGACCCGGTCGCTTGAACCTTATAATCCTTGAGATCTTTCAAGTACTTTGTGTTGGGTTTTAGTTCAAAATGGTTTCAAAAACTACAAAATAATGTAAACGGAAGAATTAATTTTTTGAAATACATCAACATTTTATACCCTCCAAGGATTATCTTGCAAGTTATAGAAAGATTAAACACCACATAGAAATGATGAATAAATAACAACCTTTGTTATTCTTTGAATCCACTTAGGAGGCTTGAAAGTTGATGAAGAATGTGTAACCTTTGAGACACCAACAATGACTCAACTTCATGTAGATGTTAGTCCATAAACTCTTAAACCCTTAAGCTTTAAGTTCATAACCAGTATGAACTTAAAGAGGGAATGTAAAAGCAAGTAATCTTCGTGTGTTCTTAACTAATTAAGAGAGTACGAGAGTGGGAGGAGAACTTTCAGCCACTAGCATAAAAGAATGAATCACAAGAATTCAAGCCTCAAGTATTAAGCCATAAAGTGTAGATAATAACCATTAAATCTTTACACTTTAAGCCAACATGTTCCCTTTGTCATAATGTGTCTAGACATACATTCTTAGGGTGGTTTCTTTTCATTAAACTAATGCAAAACCCATCCCCTTCCTCCTACAATATGGTTTCGGCCATATGCATAAAAAGAAAGGAATTGTTTAAATTTTATAAACTCTAAGTTTATAAACTATAAACTTCATCTTTAGGTAAAAGACAAAAGGATTTAACTAGTCCAAAACTTTGTCCATGAATTATTAATTCATACCATATGAATTATGTAATATTACTTGCTAATGAAAATTATTATGTCCATGAATTAAATAATTTCCAATTTAATTATAAGATTTTATTGAATACTTATTAAAAAAAATTCTAATAAATAATCAATTATATCAATTTGTTGTTAGTGTGACCCATTAATATCATATGTCAATTAGCAATATCACTTTAATATTATTCTTGAGCATACTAGATCTTTCACTTTTGGCATCTTCACTTCTAATGCCCCTTAACGCCAAAGTAGAAGTACAATGCTTCTTTAGGATCACTCATAGGTGGAACATCATTCTTTTCATTATTGGAATGTGAAGCCACTGCTTTTCCTTTCCACTTTGGATAGGAATGCTTCCTCTTGTTTCCACAACCATTCTGAATGGCGAGTACTTGAGCTTGACGTGTACCATGAGTCTTCTTTTCACCAGCTTCAGTTTTCTAGATGAGGCCATAGAGTTCGATCAATGAATTGTCCATACAATTCAACTGATAAAGCATGATGAAATTATCATATGAACTAGGGAGAGAACCAAGTACATGGTCCACAACTAGGTTCTTATCAAAGACAACATCAGGTTACTCAAGCCGGTCTATGTAGCTCTTCGTTTGTTGAACATGAGCACACAACCAAACCACCTTATTTGAGTTTTCATGACATTATGGATTTAAAAATCTCAATTCGCTCTTGCCTTGCCTTTTGCTGAAACATTTCAATTAGTTTCAAGTTCATTTCATACGCCCAAGTGTTCTCAAAAGCCTTTTGAAGGTCTGGGGACATGGCAGTAATCATGATGCAAGAACTTTATTCGATTCATCCAAGTGTTTGGCGTGAGCAACTTTTTCATCATTAGCTGAATTATCATTGATTTTCAGAATAGGCTCGTCGAGCACGTATTGCCAATGACATACGTCAATGTTATCCTTAGGTTTCTCATCCAATTGAGATATTAGCTCCGCCAATACGCTTCTCTATTGGAAAGCATAAATGAAGGAGAGTTGGAACTGGTAGATGGAGGAGGTGGGAGAGGAAGACCATTGATACTCGACGTCTAAAAGGATAAACAAAGTTTAGTTAGTTTATATAATCCTTATATAATTACCCAATTATTTTAACGCTAGGATCCATACTTACAATTTGATTTATGAAGAGGGATACCATAATCAAATCACGAATTTATTATAGATAGGTAATGCACTTTACCAATTTCAATCACTATGAAATTCCTAAATATTTTAAGATTCATTAAACTATTCAATGGCATGTAAATATCGTCTTTGCACATCCTCTTAAGCTTGAGTCCAGACACCCCGCAGGTATGTCCGAATCCCTCAAACCAAGGCTCTGATACCAACTTGTAACATCCCAAAATTTCGGACCAAAAATTTCATTTTTAATCAAGTAAGGATAAAACCAGTCGTCTGAAACATCCATAGTGTTAACTCATTTCATAATCAAAAACCAGTATTTCAAATCACTGAAACATGTCATAGAAAAGTATTATAAGAGTACAACTCGCAAAGATCTCACAATGCGGAAATCATAGTGTGATGCGCTACGATCCGGCCAGCTCCATTCCTTTTGAAAAAGATGTACCTGAAACTCAAAACTGTAAACCGTAAGCATGAAGCTTAGTGAGTTAACCCATCATACCACATACCATACAAATATCATACTATCAGGCATATCTGGGTGCCCGACCTACCCTGCTAAGCATACCGGGGTGCTCAACCTACCCATGTTAGGCATACCGAGGTGCCCAACCTACCCATGTCAGACATACTAGGGTGTCCAACCTACCCCTGTCAAGCATATCTAGGAGCCCGACCTACCCTCCGGTTTATCTCAATCGGTTACGGGGACTATTTCACCCCTATCACTACCACATAATAACATATCGTAAACATAGTGCTAGTCATATATGGGTATTGTCTACCCCTTCGGTCTCTTTCAACTGGTAATCGAGGACCATTTCACCCCTCCTACCACTATCACATAATATCATAGCATCCTAGCACTTAAAGCATAACAAATAGTGGCATACCTGACACTTATCTCAAAGTGAAATCATCTCAACTATAAACAACTACTAGTGGGCCGGCATTAGTGCATTCAACCCACTTCTATTGGAAGGTAACTCACCTCACACTGCTGAAGCTCATCGCAAGAAATCCTTAGTTGCTGCCCTGGAAACTCCTCGATCTACCAATACCAAAATATCACTCAATTAGCAATTGGATCCCAACCCATGATCCATAATCCCTATTTGGGGTGAAATGACTGTTTCACCCCCGACCCATCAAAGTTCATACTATAAAATTCATTAAAGCCCATCAATGGCCTAATTTTCCAAATTAGGCCCAAACCCTTACATGGTACTACTCTTTAGAACCCATTTTGTACTTTATAACCCCCAAGGGTAAACCTTGGTCAAATTCAAGTCAAGGTCAAAGTCAACATCTAAGTCAAAGTCAAATTCAACATTCCAGGGTTGACTCAACTCGTCGAGTTGTCCTTCAACTCGGCGAGTTCCCATAAACCACAGAATCATGATACTAAGAATCAACTCTTCGAGCTATACCTTAACTCTTCGAGTTCTCTCCTTTTCAACAGGATCAGTACAGTTCGAATCAACTCGTCGAGTTCCCATGTGGGCTCGTCGAGTTCCTTTAACAGAATCGGGACATACTCGTTTCAACTCGCTGAGTTCCTTGTTAACTCGTCGAGTTATTCAGTCTGTTAACCATGCTTAATGCATTAAGACATTTCTCTCGAATCCAATAGCTCCAAAACTCAGGTCCTTTCCATTATGATGTCTACAAGGGTAAAGTTTCCAACTTTACCCTCAAGAAACATCTACTAAGCTTAAAACTAAAGCCCTAGTTTCTTTAAAGGTGGTTTTGATCCATTGCGCCTATAAACTCCTACTACAACCCACCAACATACAGATCTGATGTCCCAAGGTGGAAAAATCACGTAAAGTTTCCAACTTTACGTTCATGCATGCTAGAAACACCCTCAAATGTCCATCTTTGACTTCACAATGGACATATTTCATGAATGGGACATGGAGGCCATTCATGTTTGCAACTTTAACCCTCAATAGGTCATATAGGGGTTAGATCTATCCCATTAACCCCTGGAAACCTCTTCTTTTTGGACCTTTTGATCAAAGCCCCAAAACTCAAGCTAAAACTTCAAGAAACGAGATATAGTAAGCTATAGGTCAAGGTGACGACTTTATACCTCAAAGATGTAGCTCTCGATGAAGGGTTTCTGGATCTAGTATCACTACTCCAAGCTAGGCGTTTCCCTCTTCAAGTCTCCTTCGAGTAACACCAACAAATGCTCCTTATGAACTCACAACACTTAAAAATGGCCTTAGGGTTTCGAGGTTAGGGTTTTGGACGATGGACGCTGGAAATGAGGCCAAACCCTAGAGCTTAAGTTGTTTAAATATGGTGCAAAACCCCGAATTTAGGGTTTATCAAACAACGACCAACTCGTCATGTTGGTCCCTCCAACTCATCGAGTTGATCTTCGAAACTGCACGTGACTCCTAACTCCTACAAGTCGAGTTAATACCTTAAACTCGACGAGTAGACCTTTCAAAATGAGGTTGTATTTTCCATAATTAGCTTTCTAATTTCGGTTGTTACAACTCTCTGCCGCTTAAATTAGATTTTGTCCTCGAAATCGCTCCTTATTAATACCCATATCAAAGCAATCAATCTTGAGGGTCATGATCGGAAATTTCTGTGCATATCATAGCCTTCCCCAGGAAACCAAAACCTAAATGAAACTCCTACCCCGAAATTACACCCGGACCTTCAGCCCATTAAAACCGTCTCTACCTACTGAGACCTGAATCTTCAATATCCTAACTCTTTAACAATGCGCCCGTGCTATTGTCACATTTTGCCAAACACTCAACAAGTTGCAGAACAATCATAACACCTCCAACGATGATCTATCTAGATCATCCGAAACCATCCTCGGAATAGTTCCTTGAATCTGATGAAGAACGAATCCTCAAAATCTAGAATAGAAACCGACCTCACTTATCTGGAATCTGAAACCTAAGTCTTAATGGTTTGATTCCCTATCAGACCCCTCACACTGAACTACCACCAAGTCATCCTCATAGAGTCTAGCCCCACACAAAATGCTTCCAATCCCTGACCACATTGTCATCTATACGGAGACAAAATCAATGACCATATGTTGTTAAAGAACACTTAACTCCATAGGAGGCTCAGATAATCCTTCTGGTAGAAGATTCACCCCTTCAACGGTTAGACTCAGACGAGAGTTGCGCAATTAGGTCAAATCAATTACTCTGAAATTATTTAATCCCACTATGAGTGGCTTGGCATTACCCAACCAATCAGTTACCCATCCATACATGAAGTCCTAAAATACTAATATTGCCCGAAATGCAGAAACTGCCCGAAACACTGAACTGCCTCAAACAGTATGATGCCTCCTGGCCGCCTTCCAAATTCCACCGAGATCTCCCTGGTCTAAATTCGTTTGCCAGTCATCTAAGATATCGGGTTCCAACCTGGTTTCGGAGCCAAAAGACTCCCATGCAGTCCCCTCACACGACTTTCGAACGAAATCCTCATCTGCCAATAGTTGTCATTAGTTATCTTGCCACTATAGCTCTAACGACCTCCTGATCCAACCGATCAGGTCCATACGTAGAATCCTAACATCACCAAATCCAACGCCGCAAGTGATTGCTACATGACTAAGGGTAGTCTTATATCACAAACAACCTTAAACGGTCCATCGCTTCCTATGGTCTTATTACTGGCTCCACCAGGTCTAATTCATCTGGGGAAATCTGTAAACCAATCTGTGGATTTGCCACGCCCTCACTGCTGCACCCAAACTGGTGGTTACTATTGTTCCTTTCGCGATCTAACAACACTCTCATGCTATCTACCAACCTAGTGAAGGTTATGGCTACACCTGCAGTCTTACAACATTCTAGCACTATCTACCAACCTTATGAATGCTACGGCTACACCAGTAGACTTAAACCACTCTAACACTATCTGACAACCTGGTGAAGGCTATGGCTACACCCACAAGCTTACAACACTCTAACACTATCTGACAACCTTGTGAATGATACGGCTACACCCACAGATTTAGAACACTCTAGCACTATCTACCAACCTCGTGAATGCCACGACTACACTCGCAGACTTACAACACTCTAGCACTATCTGCCAACATCGTGAATGCCACGGTTACACCCGCAGACTTACAACATTCTAGCACTATCTTCCAACCTTGTGAATGCTACGGCTACACCCGCAGACTTACAACACTTCCCACACTACCTAACTGTTAGTGAATGCTATGACTAACCTCGCAGTCTTACAACATTTTCCATACGGGGTCGAACACGCACTCTACCTAACATTCAGCTGAACTCAAGTACTAACTGGAGCTCTAACCTGGTCCCCGAAACCTGCTAACTGATTCCATGGAAAATGTGTACCAAATGTTGGAACGCTTTCCAAACTATCAACTCACACAATCCTCAACCTAGACAATTACTCGACTGCCTTCCACCCTGACGAGGATGCAAAACTCTTCCTAGTTTCACACCTATTGTTGCTCCTGAATACCTAGTTGATTCTCCCCCACTTATATTTGACTAAATATTCATGGCACATGAGAGTTAAAGTATTCCCAATCCTTATTGCTTTCTGAAATCTAATTGTTGACAACCAGCACTTACCAGTGCTAACGATCGATTATCAGTCTACCCTAAGATTGCTCACCCTATGAAATCTTGAAGAGTACTCTTAAAATCTGATCTAGTCTGATACCTCAATCCTCCTTCCACGATATTATACCAACTCCTTGGGTTTCCATGTTGGCGACTAGAATCCTTAACCATTACTCTGGCTGACGAATCCTCGTAGAACCACTAAACTCTAATCAAACACGACCCATGCGAAGAATACAATTTCTTTAGAACATCCATTGGTCAAACAACCCATGCGACTACACCCGCATCCTTCTGCTACCCCACCTCTCCTAGCGTCGGTAGTGCTAGAACCCATAAGTTCTCCCAAAGGCCACCGCTGATCGTACTAGTACAAATGATGAAACCACTATACCCCATTGATACAGGGGGACTAGCCCTGATGAAGCTATCCTCAGTCCTTCTACATAATAGCCCTGACCGATCTCTATTACAAACCGAGAGAACATTGTACACCCCGAACCAGCAAAAGGGGACGACCTTTCACTAACCACTAGTAATTCATGGTATGCAATTGGCATATGAAATTTATTGAAAATATAATCCAAACATAAGCAGAGAGCTGACCCCATAGATACACTTGCTCAAATTCGATGCAAGAAAACAACCACAAAATATGAATAGAACTGAAAAAGAGCAAAATATGTATACCTGCAACTTCGCCTGCTGAAATCCTGATCTCTCTTGCATGTCACTACAAATTCCGACTCCTCTCTGTTGGAGCTTCGACTCCACTCTCTCTTCCATCAGTGATCCTCCAAGTATCTGGGGCAGGCGCGCTCACTGATCCTCCCCTCTTCGAACAATTGACATTCTTGTGGCCCACCTGATCGCAGAGAAAACATAACGGACTTGCCCCCTGAGGACAATCCATGCTGACGTGATCAACCCTGCCACACTTGTAGCAACCTAAACCCTTGGAGCAACAAACTCCCTTGTGCACTTTCCCGCATGTGTTGCATTGACTTCGACCCTACTGGCCCTTTACCGGATGATCATATGTCCTAGGTCTCCTCCCGGGACCCTCTACTATACGCACCCGGCATGACCCTCTCTTCCTAATGTGCTCCATATCGATCTCACACCCTCGAAATCTGGAAGTCATATTGTAACACCGTAAATTTCAAACCAAATTTTTCAATTTAAAAAAACATTTATCACAATTATAAAATCACAAAATGTCATAATTTCAAATCATTAAATCTCATATCCAAAAATTGTATATATATTAAAACTCCAGGATCCTCTCAATTTAACTCTATCTCTTATGTGTGTACAATCAAGCCGGTGCCTTCCCACGATCCTGAGAAAACCTGAAATACATAACACGATAAGCACGAAGCTTAGTGAGTTCCCCAAAATACCAGACACACAGCTCATTAGCCACTCGAGGCTATATTGTTGTAAGACCCTCCGATCAATGTTTCTTAGTGGGACCCTCCAGTCCCACGGTTCGTTGGACCATCTGGTCCGGTATGTAAAATTCCGCATAGCATAAATCACAAAGACATAATGCACAACATACAACATGAGGTAGGATAACATAATACTCAATGTAAGCACATAAGACCCTCCGGTCACACATAAGTACCACTCTAGGTAAAGTATAGTGAGAAGACTCACCTTGCAAGCCAGCAAGCAATTATCTTCGAACTTGAATCTCGAACTAGCCACCGCCTAACACATAGGGTAAATATCTCTAATTAATACTTGATTCTCGACTCTAAGTAACCAAAAGCTATTCTTTTCTCTCTAACTCTTAAATTGGGTAAAAGACCATTTTACCCCTCCATGGTCTCCATTACTCATGTTTGACCAAACCCTAAAGTCAACAGAATTCAAATTCGAGTCAACAGTCTATGTTTGAACCGACTCGTCGAGGGCACTCTTGCAACTCTTCGAGTTCCCTCATTCCCTCATAAGTCTCAAGAAAGTCCAGCTCAACTGGTCGAGTTGACCCCCAACTCGTCAAGTTATCACACGATCAAGCTCATCGGGACAAACCCTCACCGACTCGTCAAGTCAGGCCATGGACTCGGCGAGTCCCTTCGATATGATTACTCATTCAGATGATTTAAGGCAGATCTATAATCCCACGCTCCATATCTATCCTCCTAAGGCTCGAAAAGCACGTAAAGTTGCAAGCTTTACGTTCATGCAAGGCATAAAAGGCTCATAATGCCAAAACATGCTCCAACAAGGGCTAGATGCACAAGAGCTTGCTTCCAGATCAATAAAGCTTGGGTCTCTAGACTCACAAGGCCACTCATAGTCTAAATCTGAGGTTCCAACCTCAATCCATACACTAATCACTCCATGATACAAGATAAATAGAAGAAAGGCCTAAAACAAGATCTCATAAGGAAATGATCAAGGTAGCATCTTTTTACCTCCAACTAAAGAAAAACACTAAAGAATCTCTGGATCCAAAAGTCTTCTCTTGATCCAAGCCAAGATGCTCTCCACATCCCCTCTCAAAGTTGTACAAGAACACCAAATGTAGCCTCTTTCTCTCTCACCATGGATGGAACTGATCTAGGGTTTCCCATAGGGCTCTTTGGAGATAAGGAAGGCGGAAATGAGGGCTTAAGGCCCTTTAAATAGGACACAAACCCAGAAGATTGGGGTTTCTCTGCCCAACAACTGCTCGGCGAGTCGGTTCTTTGACTCGTCGAGTCCATTCATTAAAGCCACATGGATAACTCAACTCTACTCGACGAGTTGGAATCTCAACTCGCCGAGTCACTCCATAATTCTTAAAAAAAAAATTAAACATACATTAATGTATCTGAAAATCCGGATGTTACACATATCCTTGAGGGTCTGACACCCTGTCACGCTTACCAACTCACTTGGCAATGACTAAACTGCAACAGTTGAAACATCCTCTTCCTTAAACCAGGTCACAAACTCCTCCCAAGACATAGTCCCTAACTCAGAAATCGTCATATATTGCGCAATCAATTCCCAACAGCTCCTTTTCGCCCGATATAGGAAATCCAAGGCAAACCGAACCTTGGCTTCTATGGGGTAGGGACTAGTGCGGAAAACACCTTCCATCTCCTCAATCCAACGCGAACTCAAAATCCTAGCAGTCCTTCCCTCGATTGGCTCATAACCTAAGCCGAGACCCGATCCTAAACCAGAACCGCCTCCCTGAGTGCTCATCTCCAAACTGAACAGTCACAAAACCACTGCTCTAAACATACTCAAGGATTCTCCTCCCCGAAGCTTCTTAGATTCTCCAAGACTCTCATCGATTTGAGTATGCATCATGTGCTTTCAGTAGTACGGGCCCAATACTACCTTCCACACATAACCATAGCTTCCTCAGCAATCCTCCCAAATCCTCCAAGTCACTTCCTCAAACTGATGCGCCCAGGTCTTACTAAACCTCACTACTAGCCCACTGAAACATATCCTAGGCTTTCCTAGGTTCTCAAACCCACCCAATCCTTAGCTGTTGAAAGATTCTCAGTAATGTCAACTAGCTACCTCATGAATATAGTCGCATGCAACAGATATCAGATAATCCTTTGAGTAAAAGACTCAATCCTAGAACGGTTGGACACAGATGAGAGCTGCGCAATAGGGCCAAGTTCATTACTCTGAGATTATCCGGCCTGTGTCGCATGTGACTTAGCATATTCACTTAATAACTAGCTCACATTGATAAGAGTCCCACAAAGCACAATGCAATCAGCATTCAGATAACGGAAAAGCTAACTAACATACTCCAATCAACCCATTCTATTTAACTATCATATCTCTGACTAGTCAGTATTATCATGCGGCTCAATAAGCATATACGGCAGGTATATGCATCTTCCTAAATCCTTAGCTCTAATCTAACATGCAGTTCTCATAATCATATAGTAGGCATAAAAGGCATCCTTCCTAGATCCTTGGCCCTAATCTAGCATGAAGTTCACATAATCATATCATATATATCATAACAACATGTATGGTTATCTTGGGGAAAACTTACTTGAGCTCGGCTGAGTGCACACATCACACACCCTATTCTTTTTCAAAACCCTTTATTTTAATTTTTAGAAAATTATTTTCTTGTAAAAATCATTCAAACCCTTGATTTGAGTCCAGACACTCCGAAGGTGTGTCTGAATCCCTCAAACCAAGGATCTAATACCAACTTGTAACATCCCAAAATTTCGGACCAAAAATTTCATTTTTAATCAAGTAAGTATAAAACCAATCGTCTGCAACATCCATAGTGTTAACTCATTTCATAATAAAAAACAAGTATTTCAAATCACTGAAACATGTCATAGAAAAGTATTATCAGAGTACAACTCCCAAAGATCTCACAATGTGGAAATCATAGTGTGATGCGCTGCGATCCTGCCGGCTCCATTCCTTTTGAAAAAGAAGTACCTGAAACTCAAAACTGTAAACTATAAGCAAGAATCTTAGTGATTTCCCCCATCATACCACATACCATACAAATATCATACTATCAGGCATATCTGGGTGACCGACCTACCCTGCTGAGCATACCGGGGTGCTCAACCTACCATTGTTAGGCATACCGGGGTGCCCAATCTACCCCTGTTAGACATACCGAGGTGTCCGACCTACCCCTTTCAGGCATATTTGGGTGCTTGACCTACCCTCCGGTTTATCTCAACCGGTTACGGGGACTATTTCACCCCTACCCCTACCCCTACCACATAATAACATATTGTAAACATACTGTTAGGCATATATGGGTACTGTCTACCCGTTTGGTCTCTTTCAACTGGTAACCGGAGACTATTTCACCCCTCCTACCACTATCACATAATATCATAGCATCCTAGCACATAAAGCATAACAGATAGTTGCATACCAGACAATTATCTCAACTATAAACAACTACTAGTGCGCCAACATTGGTGCTTTCGACCCACTTCTACTGGAAGGTAACTCACCGCACACTACTGAAGCTTATCGCAAGAAATCCTTAGCTGCTGCTCTGGCAACTCCTCGAGCTATCAATACCAAAATATCACCCAATTAGCAATTAGGTCCCAGCCCCTTGGGGTGAAATGACTATTTCACCCCCGACCCTGATGGATTTTAGCCATATGAACATTCCTATGTGCACATGCAACCCTAATGCTTGGATCTAGGTTTCTCTAATTGAACATACATTGAATCCAAGACTTCTAATGGCTAACAGAGTATAATAACAATATAAAACAGAGATTAGAAGTTTACCTTGAATCACTTGCTTGATCTTCTTGTCCTTGAGGCTTTAGAGTCACAATTGTCACTCCTCTAATGGCTTACAAACACCAACTAGCAAGAAGATGATTTAGGAGAGAGGATAGGGGATCAAATCGGCCAAGGTTTCTACTCAAAGCATAAGTCATGAAAATCCTTAGCCCTTGGGGTCTATTTATACTTCTAAGGCTCCTAGGGTTTCACCCTTAAACCCTAATTGGATAACTTAGGCCTTAAGCAATCCAATACCCTAATAGATAAGCCTTTGGACGAAATCTAAGGCCCCGTTTGATAGTTGTTGACCGAGAAAGTGTTGACTGATAAAGGTCTGTCTCAGTAAGAAATTCTGACTGAGTAAGAAATCATGTTGTTTGATTGAAAATCTGACTGAATGTGCTGACTGGTGCAAAATGACCATTTTACCCCGATGCTCTACACGTTTCTATGCAATATGAAGATGATGATGATAATGATAATAATGATAATAATAATAATAATAATAATAATAATAATAATAATAATAATAATAATAATAATAATAATAATAATAATAATAATAATAACAAAAACAACAATAATAATAACAACAATTACAATAATAATAATAATAATAGACATTAATAATAATAATAATAATAATAATAATAATAATAATAATAATAATAATAATAATAATAATAATAATGTATAAAAAACTTCCAGCATAATAGACATTAAATATATTATTTTAGAAATAAAACACAAAAAGCCATTTAGCTTGCTGGTAAACACCATCCCTTCTACAAGGGAGACCTAAGTTCTAATCCCGTAACCTTCATTAGCTGCAAATTTTTATCCAAGCCAAGGGTACTATTGGAAACCCTCACTTTCTTTCTGGGTCAGTCATCTCCCAACTTCTTTCTCGGTCAGACCTTGCTTTCCGAGTCAGACGTCAAGATTTTGTCTATCAAACACCTTTCGTCTGACCGAGTCAGCCAAAAATGTCTGACCTGACTCGGTCAGATGCATATCAAACAAGGTCTAAGCCTATCCAAAGCCCTAGAATTCGTCCCCCCTTATCCTTAAGGGATTTATAGCCCAAAGTCAAACTATCATACAATTGACAGTTTATACCCCTTTATTTAATTAATCTCTTTAAGTCACCAAATTAATTCCTAATTAATTTATGACTTATATTAATCAAATAATAATATTATTATTCCTTATATTATTCCTATAATATATTAATAATATTCCTTCTCTCATTATAAATCATCCTGTCAAGTTGCTATGGTGAAGGCAACCCAAAAGGACCATGCACAACCGGGTCAAATACTTGCCAAATATAGTTGTAGCCTTAGACACTATTCCAACAGTCTCCCACTTGGATAAGTCTAGTAACTATATATACAAGTATATTCCGATTAGAAATCGTAGCTCTCAAAGACGCTATCAAACTCTGATCTAATCAATCTTGTCCTTCAGATAAGGGATCGTATAGTCCTCTGTTTAGATATCATGTTGACATTTATATGGAACTAATTTGTCTAGCATTTGGTTTCTCGATCTCCGATTCATTTCACATAAAACTTAATCGAACACATCAATTTAGTTCTGACCGGGCCCGACACATAAGTCAAATCAAATCATCGAGCGGCCGAGATATCGCTTTTACCCTCTTAGAATAAAAGTAACAGATAAACTTCGACTCATATGCATTTACTTATTCATTAATCAACCATACACAACAATGCATTTTATAACATCAAGTTACTGATGCGGTTTCGCATTATCAAGGTATAACCAAATTAACAAATAACAAATCATATATCTAGGTTTTAAGACCATATGATATTATCGTCTTGCGATCACCCTTTCTATCACATTCCATAAGGTGATTCCAGCAAGCGCGGGTTTGTTCCAATGCTCAAAACTAGTTCATAAGCACTCATGAACGTTGCAGCAACCTTTTGCTATGTCTAATACCATTTATACAATCTACACACCAATTCATGACAATCTTCATTCATGCCTACTTCCAACATATGAACGATTGTGGATAATTTGAACAATTCGATTATTCTTAATAAACTCAATTATTCTGGAAGTCAAAACATGCAAAATGAAACAATAGTTAAACAATTAACATAAGACAGTAACATTACTCATAAATAATACTCTTTTATTTAATCATCAAATGTTAATTACATTTATCTATTACATGTTTCTACTACTATCTAATCTATACTAATATCATCCTTCAGCCCAATACTCCTAGCATGCTACAAGCGCTTAACCCTACTCAGTCCCTTCGTAAGCGGATCTGCTGGGTTATCTTCTGATGCTATCCTCTTCACTACGAGTTGTCCCTCTTCTACACGATGTCTAATAAAGTGATATTTTATGTCGATATGTCTAGATCTACCATGATCCCTCGGTTCCTTGGTCAAGGCAACCGCTCCTTCATTATCACAGAAAATCTCCATGGGCTCCTTTATGGTAGGTACAACTCCAAGATCACCGATGAAGTTCTTTAACCATATTTCCTCTTTCAACGCTTCGCTCGCTGCAATGTACTCTGATTCGCATGTTGAATCAGCTACGGTTTCTAACTTGGAACTTTTCTAAGTTACTTGATATGTGCATAATTATTTCATATTAAGTATACATTTTTATTCATTTATTAGCTAAATTATTGCATATTATGGACAAAAGGTACTTAAAAGTGTTAAATTATGTTTTTCAGTCCAGAGATGAAGCTCGGAAGCGAAAGGAAGCGGGAGAAACAGTTAGAAGATCGAGAATGAAATAAAGAAGAAAAAAATTAAAAATAGCACCTACTCGGCGAGTCAGATCAACTACTCGGCGAGTCCAATCGAAGAATCGAGAAGATAATGACTCGGGATCCCAGAGAGTTATCACAATACGGGGAATGTGAGAGGGACTCGACGAGTCACCACATGACTCGACGAGTCGATTCGTATATTTAAAGATAATTCCACAGATCGATAGGGAGGAGTTCTGGGACGATTCAGAAGTACTTTGCTACGATTGAGAAGCCAGAGAAACCCTAAAAGACGACGAAAGGAGCTAGAATTCAATTCCGGAGAGTAATTGAGGCAAAATTTCATCATTTCATTTATTCTTTTGTTTTATCATTATGATTAAGCAATTTGACTTTGTTTTTTTGCTGTTACTTACTTCAATTATGAGCTAAAACCTTTAGACTTCTGTTTGGGGATACAAAGTTGACAACATGGTTTGATTGATTGGTAGGATTAATTCCAAGTTGGTGAATTTTTGTTATTTTAGCTTGCTAAAGAACCTTGTGTGTGAATAATAATTAATTTTCTGTTAATAGGAAGATAATTGATTAGCATGAACATCTATTGATTATTGACCTCATATGCTATGTGATCACTATGCTATATGTCTAGGATTAATGAGTATGAAACTAGAATTAATAAGAAAATTGAGTAAATTCATGTGCAAGCTTGTAAGATGACCATCAAACAAGGAGTTAATTAAAAGAATAAATTAGTTAACTATTGCAAGTCTAACTTAACCCGAATAATTAATCTAGTGAATATAATTAAATTAGACAATTGGCCACTATTTAAGTTAGTTTATTTGCTAAAGATTAGGGTAGTGAATACGAATCTAATCACTTGAATCGGTAACCAACGAAAGAATTAATCCATTGCACCATTACCTCGAAATCAACCATAGAGTTAACCAAGTTGAACTAAACAGAAGTTCCTTTCCAATTATTGAATCTAGTTAAGTCGTTATTTTCTAGTCTTAAATTAGTAATAGTTAGTAAGTTTCTAGTCTTGAAAAACTAGAGAGAACCCCTACTTCTTAATTAACATAGATAAAATTAGTTTTTGATTTAATTTGTCGTTCCCTGTGATCGATACCCTGCTTATTTAGCTATAACACAATTGATAGGTTCACTGCCTTTTGTATGTTATTTGATAATTAAAAGTAGGTTTAAAACTAAGTGAGTCTACACACATCAAGTTTTTGGCGCCGTTGCCGGGGAACGGTTCTAAAATTAATATTAAATTCTAATTTAATCGATCCTTTGTGTGGGGTTTATCTTACACAAAGTTATTTACAAAGTAATTCAGTAAGTAGAATTAGTTTATAAAAAAAATTCGTCTTTAGAATAACTAGAAATTTTCTTTTCTGTTTTTTGCCTTGAACTCGCCGAGTGCACTCGTGCCGACTCGGCGAGTACATTGTTGTTTCAGTCTTTATTTTTTATTTCGTTTTTGTTCTTTTTACGCGTTCTGTTTCTTTTGTTTTGTTTGTTTACAGTTGTTTCATGACCCGAGGATCTGATACACCTCTGGTCCCTCCTTTGGAAGACCCGGAATCCGCACTAAGAAAAAGCAAAGGAAAAGCCGTTGGAGAAACCACATCTTCAAAGAACTCACCACTCAAAAACTTAAAATCCGTTTTCATCAAGAAGAAGAGTAGCAAATCAGGAGCATCCAGTGCCTCGTTGACAGTTGAAGAACCAATTCAAGAAGATACCGAGTACGAGACGGAGGAAGAAGAAGAGCATACTTACGAGCACGAAACCGATTCCGAAGAAGAGTTAGCTATCATAATGGCTAACATTGATGAAGTCCCCATGGGGGAATGGAAGAAAAGGATGCGTGATGACATCGGGCCGGGGCTTGTGCAACCCGCAATTCCCGCGACCGCTACATTCGAACTAAAAGGCCATATTCTCGCCCAACTCAAGGAGATTCCTTTTTACGGGAAGGATCACGAAGACGCTTACAAGCACTTGGATGAAGTGAATGATGTGGCTGATTACTTCAACGTCCCGAATGTTCCACGCGAGACCCAGCTTCTTCGCATGCTTCCTGTCACATTTAAAGGAGCTGCAAAAGATTGGTTAAAGTCACTTCCTCCCGGATCGGTCACCACATGGGCCAAGATGAAAGAAGAGTTCATAGACCATTTCTGCCCGCTCTCCAAGATAGCCAAGCTAAAGAAAGCCATTGCCAACTTCGAGCAACAACCCGATGAATCCCTTTATGAAGCCTGGGAAAGATACAAGAGCCTACTTAGAAATTGCCCACACCATGACCTTAATAGCCAACAAGAGGTCTCCATTTTCTATGATGGAGTCAATGTCACCACAAGGCAATTGCTTGATTCTTAAGGCCCGCTCACAAAGAAGGCGCCCCCGTTAATTCAAGAATTAATTGAAGAATTCTCTAAGCACTCTAGAGAATACCATAATCTGAGAAACGAAGTAAGTCGTGGGGTAGTGAACGCGGCAAATGATAGCATGGCGGCGGTGATAGCTAAACTTGATAGTTTAGATCGAAGAATGACAAAAATGGATCAAGAAATCCATGCTATTAGGGTAGGATGCGAAAATTGTAGAGGGCCCCATCTCACAAAGGATTGTGATTTGGATGAGAATGGAAATAAGAAAGCTCAAGTCTTTTATTCAAGTGGTGATCGATATGATGAAAATTGGCGGAAACCTAAGAAGGATTGGCTACCATACGAGGAGTATAAGAAGTCAAAGGAGGAGAAATACAAGCAGAAGGAGAGGGGACTATACCAAAAGGAAGAACTGGTAGAAAAGAAAGCCGATTTAGAAGAGTTATTCACTAGATTCATAGTCGCGTCCGAAAAAAGACACAGTGATCACGATGCTGCCATACACGAGACCAGAAACATGCTTAGGAATCAGCAAGCATCAATTCTCAACATTGAGAAACAGCTGGGGCAGCTGGCGCATCAAGTGAATGACAGAAGACCGGGTCAACTTCCGAGTAACACCGAACCCAATCCAAGAATGGAGAATGTAAGTGTAATAACCTCCAGCAGTGAAGAAACACATACAGAAGCACTGAGAATCTCCAAGAAGAAGGCAGAAAAGGTAGAAGAATCGGATCCAGCAAAACCCGATCTGACTCGCCGAGTCACTCCAATGGACTCGACGAGTCCATACGTAAATAATAAAACTGCCAGTACTTTGAAGCCTTATAATCCTCCTCTGCCATACCCAATCAAAGCCATGCCTGCAGAAAAACTAGAAGCATACAGAACCTTCATGACGCATGTTAAAGCTTTACAAGTTAATGTGCCATTTGTGGAAACAATGCTCCAAACACCCAAGTACTTCAACTTGCTTAAGGGCCTTTTTGCTGCTAGGAAAGATTTGGCTGAAGTCGCGGAAATATTGATGAGTGAGCTACCTGAAAAGAAGGGTGATCCGGGAAATATTGTGATCCCATGCCAATTTGGTAATGAAGTTTCCACCCGAGCATTAGCTGATTCGGGGGCAAGCATCAATTTGATGCCTTTGTCATTCTTTAAGAAGTTGAATTTACCAGAACCAAGGCCGGTGAATATGAAGATCCATTTGGCGGACAAGACGATAATTCATCCACAAGGCATTTGTGAGGACCTCCTAATAAAAGTGGACAAGTTTATTTTCCCAGTAGACTTCGTGGTAGTTGATATGAAAGAAGACCCTGAAATTCCAATTATTTTGGGGAGATCATTCTTGAACACCGCGTGTGCTTTAATTGATATATGTGAGTCTACATTGACATTAAGGGTGGGTGATGAATCTATAATGTTTAAAGCTATTCCAGAAGCCAAGCAAGAAGAAGAAAAGAATGAGGAAATCTCAATTATCCAATTGGATGATGAGATATTACAAGAAGAGCTTGCACGGTTGCTAAAAGAAGATCCAAGCAAATTTTTGATACACTATGAAGAAGATGTAGATGTTAACAAGGACTTGGAAGAGTTAGAAAAGCTACTGGAAGGAGCCAACTCAGAAAAAACCCAAGAAGTGATGAAACCCGATCAGACTCGCCGAGTCACTTTAATGGTTACATATTATAAAATTTAGAGTCTTAATTTAGGCTAATTTTAAAATTTTGCATACCAAAAGTATTACTTAGGATCTAAATTAGAAAATTTTGGTAAAAGTAAAATTAGGACTCTATGTTAGAGTTGTGTTAATGATTGCATGAAAACCCAAATGTTTAGTTGAGCCTATATACGTTCTAGTGCATTTGTAGCTTCCTTATTCCAGTGAAATCATGGGACAAAAACACGACCCTGCTCGGCCCGAGGGATGCAATATGTTTAGCAACCTAAACTTGAAATGTATCCAGGAAGATTGTTATCATTAGCCAATAAAGGTTGAGGTTGAGCGCCCCTGCTTAAGCATGTAGGGATTTGAAAAAAAAAAAAGAGAATTACAAGAGAAATTGTATGAATTTTGGAGCATTTAAAGTGAAGATCAAAAGATCAAAATTCCAAGAAATCCAAAAAAATTGAAGATACCCGAAAATCAAACAATAAAGGTGGTGAATTCAAAGAGATCAAAGCAAATATCAAAGAAGAGATGAATTCAAAAGAGCTCCATAGTGGTATCAAAAACTTGTAATTTTAGATTATGTATGCTCGGGTTGCTCAATTAAAAACACCTTGAGGGTAAGAGGTTTTCTGCGGATGGATTCGGAGGGTTGCATAAAATGAGCATAGTTCGGGATGAGTGGGCAAATGTTTATGAGGATTGTGAGTATTTGGAGTATGGGAGGTCTTTAGGAAAAATTTTAGACACAAATGCATGCGTTGCGGTCTTGGCATAATGGTTGGGTTAGATTGGAGTTGTTATATATGATTCTAATATGTTTAAAATTCAGTTTTGCTTGGGGGCAAGCAAAAGACAAGTGTGGGGTATTTTGATATGTGCATAATTAGTTCATATTAAGTATACATTTTTATTCATTTATTAGCTAAATTATTGCATATTATGGACAAAAGGTACTTAAAAGTGTTAAATTATGTTTTTCAGTCCAAAGATGAAGCTCGGAAGCGAAAGGAAGCGGGAGAAACAGTTAGAAGATCGAGAATGAAATAAAGAAGAAAAACATTAAAAATAGCACCTACTCGGTGAGTCAGATTGACTACTCGGCGAGTCCAATCGAAGAATCAAGAAGATAATGACTCGGGATCCCAGAGAGTTATCACAATACGGGGAATGTGAGAGGGACTCGACGAGTCACCACATGACTCGACGAGTCGATTCGTATATTTAAAGATAATTCCACAGATCGATAGGGAGGAGTTCTGGGACGATTCAGAAGTACTTTGCTACGATTGAGAAGCCAGAGAAACCCTAGAAGATGACGAAAGGAGCTAGAATTCAATTTCGGAGAGTAATTGAGGCAAAATTTCATCATTCCATTTATTCTTTTGTTTTATCATTATGATTAAGCAATTTGACTTTGTTTGTTTGTTGTTACTTACTTCAATTATGAGCTAAAACCTTTAGACTTCTGTTTGGGGATACAAAGTTGACAATATGGTTTGATTGATTGGTAGGATTAATTCCAAGTTGGTGAATTTTTGTTATTTTAGCTTGCTAAAGAACCTTGTGTGTGAATAATAATTAATTTTCTGTTAATAGGAAGATAATTGATTCATGAACATCTATTGATTATTGACCTCATATGCTATGTGATCACTATGCTATATGTCTAGGATTAATGAATATGAAACTAGAATTAATAAGAAAATTGAGTAAATTCATGTGCAAGCTTGTAAGATGACCATCAAACAAGGAGTTAATTAAAAGAATAAATTAGTTAACTATTGCAAGTCTAACTTAACCCGAATAATTAATCTAGTGAATATAATTAAATTAGACAATTGGCCACTATTTAAGTTAGTTTATTTGCTAAGGATTAGGGTAGTGAATACGAATCTAATCACTTGAATCGGTAACCAACGAAAGAATTAATCCATTGCAACATTACCTCGAAATCAACCATAGAGTTAACCAAGTTGAACTAAACAGAAGTTCCTTTCCAATTATTGAATCTAGTTAAGTCGTTATTTTCTAGTCTTAAATTAGTAATAGTTAGTAAGTTTCTAGTCTTGAAAAACTAGAGAAAAACCCTTACTTCTTAATTAACTTAGATAAAATTAGTTTTTGATTTAATTTGCCGTTCCTTGTGATCGATACCCTGCTTATTTAGCTATACCACAATTGATAGGTTCACTGCCTTTTGTGTGTTATTTGATAATTAAAAGTAGGTTTAAAACTAAGTGAGTCTACACACATCATTACTGCTCCTCCATTCAGGGTAAAGACCCAGCCCGAATGCGAACGGTAGTGTTCCCTGTCGGTCTGAAAGCTGGCGTCACTATACCCTCGCACCTTCAAGTCATCACTCCCTCCAAGAACTAAGAACCATTCCTTCGTCCTTCGAAGGTACTTAAGGATATTCTTGACCGCAATCAAATAGGCTCTTCCAGGATTCCCTTGATATCTGCTAACCATGCTCAAAGCAAAGGCTACATCAGGGCGAGTACAAGTCATAGCATACATGATTGAGCCAACTGCAGAAGCGTATGGTACTCGGCTCATTTCTGCTATTTCAGCTTCAGTACTCGGACTTTGAGTCTTACTCAACTTGGCATTACTTTGTATCGGTAATTCTCCCTTCTTAGAGTTTTCCATACTAAAACGTTTTAGTACCTTATCTAAGTAAGTGTTCTGACTAAGTCCTATTAGTCTCTTACTTCGCTCTCTCACTATCCTTATTCCCAAAATACAGGAAGCCTCTCCGAGGTCGTTCATAGCAAAGCAGTTCCCAAGCCAGGACTTAGCTTCCTGCAGAGTCGGGACGTCGTTTCCTATGAGTAGTATGTCATCGACATACAGAACGAGGAAGCTTACTATACTCCCACTGGCTTTGACATATACACGCGATTCATCTTCGCTTCGTACAAATCCAAACTCTTTGACTTTCTCATCGAAGCAAAGATTCCATCTGCGAGACGCTTGCTTAAGTCCATAAATGGACTTCTCAAGCTTACACACTCTATTCGGATGCTTCGGATCCACAAACCCCTCTGGCTGAGCCATGTAAACATCCTCAGCCAACTTTCCATTAAGGAAAGCGGTCTTGACATCCATTTGCCAAATCTCATAATCATGAAATGCGGCAATCGCTAGCATCACTAATAGATTTTATCTTCGCAACTGGTGAAAAGGTCTCATCATAGTCAACTCCGGGAGTTTGAGTAAAGCCACTTCGCGACCAATCGCGCTTTATATGTGTGTACGTTTCCATCCACGTCGGTCTTCTTCTTGAAGATCCATTTGCACCCAACAGTCTTACGTCCGGGCACATTATCAACCAAATTCCAAACTTGGTTATCATACATGGATTGGATCTCGCTATCCATTGCCTTTTTCCATTTCGCAGACTCCGGGCCTGCCATGGCTTCCTTATAGCTATTAGGTTCATCAAGGTTTATTAGTGTACCATCACTAATATACGTGTCCCCTTCGGTAGTAATATGAAAACCATAAAACTGGGGTTGAACTCTAACTCTTTCGGAACGTCTAAGAGGTAAGGACTCGTCAATCGGTTCAACCGGAGTTTCCTCCTCGGGTTGAGTGCCAGCGGTAGAGGTTCCTTCATCTATCGACCCTTGAATCTCTTCAAGCTCGATTTGCCTCCCACTATCTCCTTGGCTTATGAGTTCTCGCTCTCGGAAAACTCCTCTCCTCGCAACAAAGACAACATTGTCCTTCGGTCTATAGAAGAGATATCCAAAGGATTTCTGCTGGAGCCGATGAAAATACATCGCTCACTACGAGGTTCAATCTTGTCGTGAGTATCTCGTCTTACGAAAGCCTCGCACCCCCAAACCTTGATATGTGCTAATGAGGGAGCTTTCCCTGTCCACATCTCGTGAGGTGTTTTGGCAACCTTCTTAGTAGGGACTCGGTTAAGGATATGGGCGGCAGTCTCTAAGGCATACCCCCAAAAAGAGATAGGTAGTGAAGCACGACTCATCATAGAGCGAACCATGTCTAACAAGGTTCGATTACGCCATTCTGCCACACCACTCAATTGTGGTGTCCTAGGTGGCATCAATTGTGAAACTATTCCACACTCCTTGAGATAGTCGTGGAATTCAAGACTTAGGTACTCTCCTCCTCGATCGGATCGAAGCATCTTGATTTTCCTGCCCAATTGATTCTCCACTTCATTCTTGAACTCTTTGAACTTTTCAAATGTTTCTGACTTTTGCTTGATTAAGTAGATATACCCATATCTACTATAGTCATCGGTAAAAGTCACATAGAAGCGGTTCCCATCCTTCGTGGCTGATCTAAACGGTCCATATACATCAGTATGTATGAGATCCAATAGACCCTCACCCCTTTCACATGTACTTGTTAAGGGTGACTTAGTCATTTTTCCAAGTAAACAAGACTCGCATGTGTCATCTTCCCTAAGGTCGAATGACTCCAACACTCCATCCTTTTGGAGTTGGGCTATGCGCTTCTTGTTGACATGTTCAAGACGACAATGCCACAAGGATGCTCTATCCATACCATTGGAAGAATCCGTGCATAAAACATCATTTCCTAAGTTATCTACAATCATAACAGTTTCATAAATTCCATTACATGGTATAGCTTCAAAATATGAGACACCATTTAGATAAACAAGAATAGAACCATTCTCATTATTAAAAGAAAATCTAAAACCTTGTCTAAACAAACCATGAAATGAAATGATGTTTCTAGCCATTTCTGGCGAATAGCAACAATTGTTCAAATCTAAAGATAAACCATTCCTAAGCACTAAAGAATACACTCCAATCTTGGTCACATGCGACGATCTTCTGTTCCCCATGATTAGATTTATTCTTCCATGCTCCACATCCCTATTTCTTCTTAGTCCCTGCAATTCAGAACAAATATGGTAACCACAACCGGTATCAAGGACCCAAGAAATAGCATGAGATGAATCGTTAGATTTAATTGTATAAATATCTGCGAAAGATGGCTTGATCTTTCCTTCCCTTATGGCTTGCAGGTAGTCTGGGCAGCTTCTCTTCCAATGCCCTATTTTATGGCAATGATGGCACTCTGCCTCCTTAGGGTTAGGACAGGGTTTAGCAGGATCAACTTTGGTCCCACTAGAAGAGGAACCATCTCGGGACTTTCCCTTGCGGTGGCTCTTAGACGGAGCCTTCCTCTTCTTGCCTCTTCCTTGCCCAATGGCCAAAACAGGAGCAGCGGGTGAATTGGGAGTGGGTGCAACAGACTTGTCCTTTAGGTTGCTTTCAGCAACCCTAAGGAGACCTTGGAGCTTGCTTAGGGTGACCTCTTCCTTGTTCATGTAGTAGGTCATCCTAAATTGATTGTAACACGGAGGCAAAGAGTGAAGCACCATGTCGATCGCCAAGTCTTTCCCAAAGTCAACATTCAACTTGCGGAGACGATCGACATACCTTTGCATCTTTTGCAGGTGCACGGTAAGAGATTCTCCATGACCCATTTTAGCGGAAATCATGTTTGTGAAAATCTCGTAACGCTCTTGCCTCGCGTTTTGGTGGTATCTCTCCAACAAATCTTGGTGCATTTCGTACGGATACATGTCCTCATAGGACTTTTGGAATTCGGCATTCATGGTGGCTATCATGATGCAATGTACCTTCGTTTCATCACGCTCGTGAGTTTCAAAAGCGGTCATTTCAGTCAGAGTAGCGATTTCTGGGTTTATTTTCTCGAGCTTCTCATCTAGGACATACTCCTTGTCCTCATAGTGAGAAATTGTGCGAATGTATCTTATCCATTCGCTAAAGTTCGTCCCATCGAAAGTGACCTTTTGACAAAGGCTCATCAATGTGAATGAATTAGCAGCAGCGTTGTTTGCGTTCGACATCTACAAATAGAAAAGGACAAAGATAGATTAGAATATGAATCCCTAATTATCACCCAATAAGAAAATTAGGGCTAGGATCCATCAACAATATTTACATATTAGAAAAGGGATGCCGTAATCCAACATGCAAATAATATGAAGGTAAGTGAATGACGATTCACTAATTCTCCACCACAAAGCATAACTTTAGGTTATAAATGTATTGAGAATTCCTAGGTTTGGATGAGATTCATTGAAACTTTTCAATGGCATGTTTAAATCTCGATATGCCCTTCTCGTTTGTGACTGGGATACCGAGGATCACAAAGTGGGTGTGAATTACCATGCAAATTTACATGGTGCCTTCATTGTAACGATCACTTATTCGATGTGCCGGTAAACCACACACGCTCCATCGAACTATGATAAAAAATGAATCACCCTTTGCCACCTTTGTTTAGAACCAATTAGTGTGCCGGTAAACCACACACGCTCCACTAACTTCTTAGCAAGGGTGCAAAGTGTAATTTCATGGGATTACATCAATTCACTTTTCCTAAAGTAACTAAGATTGAGAAATTTTGAAAAACATGTAGTTACTTTGTATTTCATATTATACTTTTAATGAAGAGACGAGGTTGCCCTATCCTACCCGTTCGGCTAACGACCCTCCACCGATCAAGCAAGCGGTGGGTGTGAGTGTACACCCATTAAGCTCCATTTTATAGGCAGCAACCTTATACCCACCTTATAGACCGGCTTCGTGAATGAGGCCTACTAACGGTAAGACTAGCATTTTAATTATACATACATACATACATACATATATATATATATATATATATATATATATATATATATATATATATATATTAATCTTGTAATGTTATATTAATATAGGGTTGGATTTTAAACTTGTAAAATTCTAGGGTTTGAAATTTAAATTGTCTAAATTAAACTTTTAATCACAAAACATAAATTTCAAAACTTGAGGGCAAGTTTTAAACTTTTAAAAACATAGAGGATCAAATAACAAATAATTTCAATTAACAATTAATTCCATAATTATCCATATTTGATTTATTTAATGATTTCTTGCAAAACAATTTACCAATTTAATAAAATAATTAATCAATTATCACATAAGGAAACAAATATTTTATTAATTGATAAATATCTTCAATTAGGTCAAGAATATACTCATATATATATCATAAAATCGGATTTATATTGATCTAATATGATTAAGGCAAGTATCTCAAAGATAAACAACAAGAAATCCCGAATATTGCTCTTTCTAACGCTCGAACTCACCGAGTACCCAAATGGACTCGCCGAGTTGAGCCTACTCACCGAGTACCACCATGGGAATCGCCGAGTTCATTAGGCAGAGGACAAAAAAACAATTTTTTCAGCAACAAACAAGTAATCAAAGTATCAATTCAATAGAAACCAATCTAGGCTCTGATACCATTGATGGGTTTTAGCCATACGAACATTCCTATGTACACATGCAACCCTAATGCTTGGATCTAGGTTTCTCTAATTGAACATACATTGAATCCAAGACTTCTAATGGCTAATAAAGTATAATAACAATATAAAACAGAGATTAGAAGTTTACCTTGAATCACTTGCTTGATCTTCTTGTCCTTGAGGCTTTAGAGTCATAATTGTCACTCCTCTAATGGCTTACAAACACCAACTAGCAAGAAGATGATTTAGGAAAGAGGAGAGGGGATCAAATTGGCCAGGGTTTCTACTCAAAGCATAAGTCACGAAAATCCTTAGCCCTTGGGGTCTATTTATACTTGTAAGGCTCCTAGGGTTTCACCCTTAAACCCTAATTGGATAACTTAGGCCCTAATCAATCTAATACCCTAATAGATAAGCCTTTGGACGAAATCTAATCATATCCAAAGCCCTAGAATTTCCCCCCCCCCCCCCCCCCCCCTTATCCTTAAGGGATTTATAGCCTAAAGTCAAACTATCATACAATTGACAGTTTATACCCCTTTATTTAATTAATCTCTTTAAGTCACCAAATTAATTCCTAATTAATTTATGACTTATATTAATCAAATAATAATATTATTATTCCTTATATTATTCCTATAATATATTAATAATATTCCTTCTCTCATTATAAATCATCCTGTCAAGTTGCTATGGTGAAGGCAACCCAAAAGGACCATGCACAACCGGGTCAAATACTTGCCAAATATAGTTGTAGCCTTAGACACTATTCCAACAGACCCATCAAAGTTCATACTATAAAATTCATGAAAGCCCATCAATGGCCTAATTTTCCAAATTGGGCTCAAACCCTTACATGGGACTACCCTTTAGAACCCATTTTGTACTTCATAACCCCCAAGGGTAAACCTTGGTCAAAGTCAAGTCAAGGTCAAAGTCAACATCCAAGTCAAAGTCAAATTCTACGCTCCTGGGTTGACTCAACTCGTCAAGTTTTCCTTCAACTCGGCGAGTTCCCATAAACCACAAAATCGTGATACTAAGAATCAACTCTTCGAGTTCTACCTTAACTCGTCGAGTTCTCCCCTTTTCAATAGGATCAGGACAGTTCGTATCAACTCGTCGAGTTCCCATGTGGACTTGTCGAGTTCCTTTAACAGAATCGGTACATACTCGTTTCGCCGAGTTCCTTGTGAACTCGTCGAGTTCTTTAGTCTGTTAACCATGCTTAATGCATTAAGCCAATTCTCTCGAATCCAAAAGCTCCAAACCTCAGTTACTTTCCATTATGATGTCTAGAAGGGTAAAGTTTCCAACTTTACCCTCAAGAATCATCTACTAAGCTTAAAACTCAAGCCCTAGTTTCTTTGAAGGTGGTTTTGATCCATTAGGCACCTAAACTCCTACTACAACCCACCAGCATACAGATCTGATGTCCCAAGGTGGAAAAATCACGTAAAGTTTCCAACTTTACGTTCATGCATGCTAGAAACACCCTCAAATGTCAATCTTTGACTTCACAATGGACATATTGCATGAATGGGACATGGAGGCCATTCATGTTTGCAACTTTAACCCTCAATAGGTCATATAGGGGTTAGATCTATCCCATTAACCCCTGGAAACCTCTTCTTTTTGGACCTTTTGATCAAAGCCCCAAAACTCAAGCTAAAACTTCAAGAAAAGAGATCTAGTAAGCTATAGGTCAAGGTGACGACTTTATACCTCAAAGATGTAGCTCTTGATGAAGGGTTTATGGATCTAGTATCACTCCTCCAAGCTAGGTGTTTCGCTCTTCAAGTCTCCTTCGAGAATCACCAACAAATGCTCTTATGAACTCACAATACTCAAAAATGGTCTTAGGGTTTTGAGGTTAGGGTTTTGGACGACGGAGGATGGAAATGAGGCCAAAACCTAGAGCTTAAGTTGTTTAAATAGGGTGCAAAACCCCGAATTTAGGATTTCTCAAACAGCGACCAACTCGTCGAGTTGGTCCCTCCAACTCATCGAGTAGATCTTTGAAAATACACGTGACTCCTAACTCCTACACGTCGATTTTATACCTTAAACTCAATGAGTAGACCTTTCAAAATGAGGTTTTATTTTCCATAATTAGACTTCTAGATTTCGGGTGTTACAGAACCAACCATGAAATAACGCATGACCCTTGATTATGTCATGGTTCTCTGATTGACGTGTTAGTTAACCACACACACTCCACCAACAAAACACAACCACAAGGGCCACATCATCTTCTTCTTAAATCTTAAATTTATGTGTTTGTTAACCACACACTCTCTGTGAATAGATAATAAGGAATAATGTGTGTTATTAGCGGATTAGCAGCTATTCACATTTTCCTAAATAACTGAGAACGAGAATTTTGTTTTTAGTACTTTTAGATGTTATAATTTTAACGAGATATGGAACTATCAAACTATTTCAGCTAACGACAATCCACCACGTAAAGAAGCGGTGAGCGAAAAGGACACTCATTTAAAGGTCATTTTATAAGATGTTTCCTTATACCTCTCTTGTACCATTGCTTCATAAATGAGGCATACTCGTGATTCGATTAATGATCATTAATTAAACATGTGAGTAAACATGTTGTATTATTATTTTACATATATTAATCGTATTAAATATATAAAAAATTTGTTTTTGCATATTCTTTTATAAACTTTTACAATTTTATGTAATGTAATTTTTAAACAATTTAAAATTATATGATTTTAAAAAAAAATTATCTATAATTAACTTTTAATTAATTGATTTAAAATCATTATTTATAATTTCTGGTATTTTATGCATATTTATCTTCTCAATTTAATTATCCAGTTTTAACAAATTAAAATAATATTTAAAACTAAGATAAACCGTAATTTAAAATTATAGCAAAAAATCACGAAATCTGTAAATCGCCAAAAAGTGCATCATGTCCAGGTCTCGGTGCGCCGCACCCTACGAGTAGCACGTTTCTTCTTATTTTCTCAGTTTTTTCAAGTAGTGTCTATAATTAAAACCTAAATGCTCTAATACCACTGAAGGGTTTTCTACGCATCTATACACGGAAATTAGGCAACAGAAGCATTCGATATAAACTCTAAGTGTACATGCACCCTAGATCTAGGTTTTAATATTATGACAATGTACTTTCAAAACAAGGAATATAAACTAAAGAGAGGGATTGATTTACTAACCTTTGGACAAAATCGAATTTTTCATTTGGCACCTTGAAGAATTCGAGTTCCTTTGTTGCTCTTGGAAAGTCTAGCACCCAAAGTAGAATGCCTCCAATGGTTCACACCCAAAAGACTAAAACCCTAGAACTTTAAGAGAGAGAGAAAGGAGAGAGGTTAAGAATTCCAAAATCACAACCTTAGGGAGATTAAAATTGGTTTATCTAAGGCCTAGATGGGACTTTATATAATTGTGGTAATTTCCAGATAAACTTGATTTGAATCAATTAAATAATCAGATTTAATCATGATTCAAATCTTTACCCTTATCAGCTACCTAAAATATTCTAGAAGCCTTTTGGAACCTCTCCATAACCGTCCACCTTTATTTACATCCAAATGTTCATTTTTCTTAACTATTGAACAATTAACATTCAACCCATGTACCTTTAAGTTAAATCCAAATTATTTTCAACTACTTTTAACTAGTTTCTAATTAATTTATTAACCTGTAATAAATTAATAAACTATTTATCTCACTCTCTTAAATGCTTTTCTAGCTATTTTAGCTCTTTAGGGCAACCCAAAATGACTTTATTATTATTCCTAAAGTTATATCAATTAATTATGACAATGGACAACTATTTCCGACAACAGGCAAATTAGTGCAAGCAGTTTCTAATCATTAACGGCCTTTGATTACTTATATAATTTATATTTTCACATATATTTATATTTATGCATATTTATAGTTATTTTATAATTTTGTAAGCAGGATATAAGACTTATAGAGAAGTTAGAGCCAACAACAGATAAGGGTCATGTTGAATGGTGGACTTTTAGCTCGGCATGGATTGACCGCCATGCTTTAACTACCACAGATGTTCACATGGCACATTTTCTAACACCATCACAACAACACTCGCCTACTTATAAGCCTCGACAAAAGAAGGCACAGACAGATGTTGTGAAAGGTTCATATGCATCTGACCCACCACTACCACCACCATCCATTGTATTGTCTACTAATAAAGACCAAATTATTGTTGAGTTACAAAATGAGTTTTGTGAATGTCGTGAGTAGTTAAGGGGACATGAGATGCGTTTTACAGAACATGATGCTATTTTAGTCATGCTTCTAAAACTTATTAATAAGACTGTCGGAGATGATGTGTGTACCTCAAAGAGGGTGGAGGTACATTGTTAGTTAATTCACTCCCTTACATTCTTTATTTACCTTTATGGTATAGTCGTTATTGCATCGTTTATAATTAAATACTATTGAACTGTACATGCACTTATCATGGAAGATGTTGGTACCATAGACAACAATGACTTATGGGTGCATGAGTATGGGTTAGGTACACCAGAATAGCCGCTGAATGACAGACCTAAGCAACCATCTGTATATAAACACTCGTCGGATATAAAATAGATTCCCTAAGAAGAATACAAAACGCCTGCAACACTTCTTAGTCATTCTCACTATCCATATAGTATAAGTCCTCATGGATATAGATGAAGAAAAAAGACGTTGTTCGTTGGACGGTCTTTTAGACCCTACCATTCATACTATATATAAAGAACCATATGCTTTGATTTTTTTCACACCATTTTATCACTAGTGTACAGACGGTTGAGTTTTGGAGGCGTTTATATGGGGATAATAACACGGGTTGGTTGGAATGTGATGTAAGTTATATAATTATGTGGTCATTACGTAGTAGCTTATAATAACAATACTTACTTTATTGTATACATCTGTTGATTGGCAACACGTCATGATGTGGATCTCATTGTAGCGTAGATTGGATGATGCTATGTGGATATTTGTGTCGACAACTTTCAGCACATATGCATATGACTGGAGTAACATAGCTGATGGATCCATTTACCCAGCTTGGTCTGAGTGTGATACAGTATAACTTTGTTTCGATTGTGTTTCCTACTTAATAGTTATTTATAATATAATGTTATTTGATAGTAACTTAATTTCAACCGTTTGTGCAACTTTACATCCATATGAATATACCGAATGCTCAGTAGTTTTTGGGTCTTTTGGATTTCAAGACATTTAAAATGACTATATACGATAGCCATTGGGTGGACAACTATTGTTCAGAATATCGATCTTGGTTTATAGCTATGCGAGCCCGCATCTACAAACTCCTAGTAGGTACCAAGTATTAGGATACCAAACCAACTGATGTAATCCCCCTTTAGAGTTTCAAAATCACCCTTGAAAAAGGGCATACATGTACCACAAAAGTCTGATAGTAAAGGAGATTGTTGGGTGTTTTGTGTTGGTTCACAAATATGTTAATCGTGGGAAAATCATATAAGACAGAAGGTTCAACCAAAACATGGACCATATCATATCACAAGAGATTGGTGGAAATTTTTGGGGTACGAAGATAAAATAAGAGTGCATTTGAACGTTGTAATATTATTTAAAACATATTTAACTTTATGTAATTATTACTTTTTGTAAATTTAAAAATTCCAAGCACTGTTATTTTTTGGACAAAACTGCCAAAATGGTCCATATGGTATGCATTTTTCTGGGTTTTCATCTAAAGCTCGACTTTTCTGGTTTCATGGTCATTTTGACCATGTTTCCATGTGGAAATGGTCCATTTGAAAACTAAAATGAATATTATACCCTTTTATTTTTATTTTTACATTTTTCAATATCTATTTTAATAATTAAAACAATAAAAGGGAACACACACACATACACACACACACACACTCTCTCTCTCTCTCTCTCTCTAAAAAGCCCATGAAGCTTCACGAGTTTCATCATCTTCACAGACAAACCATTTGTAGAAAATATTTTTTTAGGTTTGTTCTAGAAAATACACACTCACACTCATGAATCTGAAACATTTACGGGACTAAAAAAATCAGAAATTGAATATGATTCATTTGTTCTTCAAATCTTTTATGAAAAAAAAGCCCAGAAATCGATTTGGGTGTATGTTTTCATCCCCAAAAAGTGATTTGTTTGTACATGTGTGCTTTTATTTTTGAAATTGATATTTGTGAATATGAATTGTTTCAAGAAGTTGTGTGTTCATCTAAAACCGTTCCCTCATCCTCAGGTTACCAACTCTCCTTATTCCTCCAGTAACCTATGATTGGTAGGTGAGTGTGTTTATGTGTGTAAGTTTCTTTGTGGTGGTGGTTGGTTAAGACGAAAGATGCATCTGCGATTTTGCTCTTTAGTTCTTGAGTTTCAAAAACGAAAGACAAAATCGATTTCATATTCAATAATACCCGCAAAATCATACCAGAAAAATCATACACTCCTTCTTCCCACGTGTGTATGCAGGTAACCAAACAAAAGAAACTATGGGAATATTTTTTGTATACTCGAATTAAAATATAGGTAAAAATAAAATGGTGAAGAACAAAGGGCTTTTTTGTAGCTTCTTGATTACTAATGTCAACATGTAGAAAATGGTGGAAGCAAAAAAACCGATCATTTCCCTCTTTTTAGGTGGATTTCTTGATTACTAATTAGAATTGGGTTAGATTCTCTAACTCTACCTCATGTGTATATATGTGTATGTGTCTTAACTAATTGTGTGCGTTCATTTGAGAGAGAGAGAGAGAGAGAGAGAGAGAGAGAGAGAGAGAGAGAGAGAGAGAGAGAGAGAGAGAGAGAGAGCCGAAAACTCAAAACAGTTTCAGAGATATTAAAACTACATACAAACCTGATCAAAAGGACCACGAAGCAAAAAAAAAAAAAAAAAATCGATGTTTAGACGAAAACCCAAAACAAATACATACCACGGGGATTATTTTTGCGGTTTTTTCTATTTTTGCAATATATACATTTTATATAAAAAACATATAAAACCATAGATAAATAAAAATAATAATTTTGACTGTTCAGGAACACTTCTCTAGAATCTTACCCCGGTGTCCCCGGAGTTCACTCGGTAATGTCATGTTCCGAACATACTTGTCATTTTACAAAAATTAAAAAATATTGTTTATTTTTTTTTTTTTAAAAAAGTTCATTCATATGAGGTAGATCACTCAATTTCTCTTTATTAAAATGACGGAACACTATAGAATTGTTCTAAACGTTCATATATAAAATCTCACGATCGTTATCATTGATAATCTAGATTCACATATTTAATTTTTAAAAAGAAGACAAAAAGGATGTACTATTAATTTGTATAGTGGTAATTTATTGATAAATTTATGGATTCATGTCTTACATCTTGTAACATAAATAAAAACATACAAAGTGAATTCATACCATCTTCTTGTTGGTCGTCGACGGAGATGAGTTTTACGCGCACCCTACGCGACCAACGAAGATTTTATAAAGAATAAGATGAATCCTATGTTAACTAATTGACCGTGTCCTCAAATACCCGATTCTTTTAACGAACCTTCCCCTAATCATTCATAGTTCATACCATCGTTTCTGGGTTTCTTCAAAACAATTTTTTTATTTTATTTGACTTCGAATCTTGAGAGAAATTCACTTCGAAATTTAACATTTTTCCTTCACTTCTGTTCTGTTTGCTGTTCTGGGTAGACTTTCATTTTTGTCTTTAATGAGCATTTCTAGCTCCCCTCTTCAGATGGTGGGAAGCTCTGAAGATCATGGCGATTCCTGCTCTTGAGCTTCCAGGTTCGAAAAAATCCTTCCTTTTTCTGGAAATCGCATGTGGGTTTAACTCGAATTCGCTGATTGTGATGTAAATCGATTTCACTTTATGCGTCAATTGGGTCATTGATTTGATCTGGTTAACGATTTTAGGTTTTGTTTGATTGTTGTTTTTAGCATCCGTTAGTTGGATTATCTGTTTGACTAATTAGATCTTCGAACTCTTATTCGCTATCCATAGATTTTTAATCAAAAAGTCCATTTCTATTTTGGGGAAAAGTGTATTTAGTATATGAATCATAATGTTCTTATTCGTGATTCCTTTCTTATTACAGCCAAATCTGTAAAGCTCATCGTTGATATGGACAGATAGTCAACAAGAACACCTTTCTCTCATGCGACTCAAGGCTCAAAACAATGGTTTTCCATTTCCGATGTTTCTCTTTTTTGTATGCACAAAATGCACGAGAAACCACAACAGTTGATGTCTTTCATACTGCAAATTCCCGATTTGTTGATGCTTCACGAATGAATCAAACAGTTGCCCCGAATCTAAACATAAGCCCAACACTTCGGAATTTCACACTTTCCGAACTTAAAACAGCCACTAAAGAGTTTCACGCTTCTAACAAAATCGGTGAGGGTGGATTTGCGATTGTATATAAAGGCACAGTGAAAAGCTTACAACATCGGTCCTTTCTTATTGAGGTGGCTGTGAAGCAAATTAAACCAGGACAACTGGTAAGTCTTCCTTAACACTTTCCTTATATAGTAACATTTGTAGTTTTAAACTTTTTAAATGTTTAATGAATGTTGTACTTTTTGGATAATAGGGATATAGAACATGGTTGACTGAAGTGAATGTTGGGGAAATTAACCATGATAACCTTGTGAAGCTAATTGGGTTTTGTAATGAAGATAGCCAGTTGCTTTTGGTGTATGAATATATGCCTAAAAAAAGCTTAGATGGTCATCTAGCAGCTAACTCAAATACACCTCTCTCATGGGGTAGGAGACTAAACATAGCTAAAGATGCCGCTACAGGTTTGGAGCACTTACATAAGGCAAAGGTAAAATATTCCTTTAAATAGTTGTGGAGATTGATCTGTCGTCATATCATGTCATCATATCATCAGGTCACTTTTGTCGTTATAAATAGAACTCTCTGTACCTCTATAACCCAAAAGTAGAAAGCATGCGTGACGTCTGTATTCTATGAATCTAATAAAATCTTTCTAGTTTGTCTGTGGATGTACCGCGATTAACCTGATTGACGGCGGTTTTACTATGGTGCCCGTAGTGGCATCGGCAACACCTGGTTTTTCGGAAGCAGTGCAAAAAATATCAAAAAAAAAATTTCTACTAACATGACACTACGAAAATTTATCTATGACACCCCTACTATGAAATCCTGCGTCTGTGCTATGGATTGGTGATTGTCTGAGCCACGTTAAATCCTTGTGTTGTTATTTTTGGGTGCATCAATTGACTTGATGTTGTTATTAATTACAGATAGTCTTTAGGGACTTTAAACCCTCAAATATTCTTTTAGACAACAATTGGAATGCGAAGCTTTGTGACTTTGGATTTGCTAGAGATGGCCCACAAGATGGACGTACCCATGTCTCAACAATGGTATATATATATATATATATATATATATATATATATATATATATATATATATATATATATATATATATATATATATGATTTTGTTGCAAAAATCGAAAATAGTTTTTGGTTTTTGTGATTTTTGTAATATGATGGAAATTTATTTAGGTGGTAGGAACAAAAGGATATGCAGCTCCAGAATATGTTCAAACGGGTCGACTGACATCGAAGGTTGATGTATGGAGCTATGGTATCTTTCTTGAAGAGCTTATCACAGGTCGACCTCCAATTACCCAAAATAACCCTGAGAACAGTTCCCAATGCTTGAGGTTGGTATGTTGCTACGCAGGGGCAGAAAAGTCAAAACTAATAGTTGACCCGAGGCTCCAAGGGTATTCAGAGAGATCGATGCAGAAGGTGACTTTAATTGCTAAGAAATGTTTGGAGAAAGATCCGAAGATGAGGCCAACAATGAGTGAGGTTCTTGAAATGGTGACAGATGCTATTGCATCGGAGAATCAGCAGGTTGGCTGAGTATTTGTTATATAAAATTATATTTAAAAAAGATTTTATTTTTTCCTTGGATTCTCGATGTAGACTATTTTTTGACCTGTTGAAACTGGTCTGGTATGTGTATATTTTTTGGGAAATTATTGGGACTTGTGTGTATACTATATATAGAAATTGTGTCCTTTTTGAGACATTCTTAAGGATTTTTAAGTTTTTCATCTTCACATGGTTTTACTCCTCCATTACTTCTATTGATCTTAAAGTTATGATTTTTTTTAATGAAAATTGAATATGATTTTGGATATTCTAGTTTGGTATCTTCTGAAAACTAATTAATGAATGTGAATTTGTTTTTTGAATTTTGGAATGTTAGAGATCTCAAAGAGGCATATAAAGTATTCGATGAAATGTCTCAAAGAGTTGTTTATAGTAAAATGAATTAAACGTTGTTTTGTAAATGAACTAAAAATTATATAGCTTTCATAAACCGAAATAAATTATAATGTTTAAACCCATAAAAGGAGGTATGTAAAGTGTTTGATGAAATGTCCCAAAAAATTGTTTATACATCTATGTTAGGTATAGCTAATTGCATGCACATAAAAGATTGTAAATATGTGTCTAGTAAAATGAATTAAACGTTGTTTTCTAAATGAACTAAAAATTATATAGCTTTCATTAACCGAAATAAATTATAATATTTAACCCATAAAAAAAGTTGTAGAGATTTTATTTGTAAACAATAAAATTTATTTATACACAACAGTTTGTATTTTAAAATGTTACATTGTAAAATTCTATTAACCATAAAATGTTGTATACGAATAAAAAATAGAATAGCAAGCAAAAAAATACACTCAATGTCTAATGTTTGGTGATGCATTTTTAAGAATCTTGAAAGGTCATGGCCATCACCTCCATTTTTTCAAAAGAACATTGTGTAACTTTAATGAAGAGACTTTTCTCCTTCATAAACAAACTATTAATTTAAGTTCAATTAGAAAAATATTTAGATTAAAGTAATCAATCAATAAGAACGGCTCAAAGATTCTCTCTCCATTATTTTAAGTTATGTGGGATAATTATGTAAAGTTGGGTACTCAATAATCAATAATTTCCATAAAATATTTATAATGGAAAGAATGAATGACGATTATGTTAATTATTCTCACATTTTACCATATAAATTGTTAATGTGCGATCCTTTTAAATATAAATTATTATATGTATAGAAAAATTATTATGCTCGAATTATATCTTACCATTAAAAGTTAGTTTGAAAACTGCCAACCATTTCTTTGAAAAATGTGAGGAATGAAAAACGTGACAAAGTGACAATATTTTAAGATTCTTACAAACAAATGCAACATTCGATAATCCAGTTTTTGTTTTTTTCTGTTGTATTGTGATAAAAGTAGTTCAAATATTAAATTACAATAAACAAAAAAAGAAGCAAAAGCTACAAGGCGAGTCATTTCTCAGAAAATGCCTGGTAGGAGAGAAGGATATGCTATGCCATGCCAACGACTCTCTAATTCTCTAATTATCACATGTTTTAGTTTTTTCTTTTTTTTGGGTTAAAAATGAAATTAATTTGGACACTTAAATTTCCAATTGCTCATGTATACGAACTTTGTATTAGTTAACGGTATTTAGTAAATCATTAAAGTTGCATTTAGTGTATTATAGATAACGTATTTTTTTAATTTTTTTAAATTGTCATGTTTGACAAACTAAAAATTAACTTATAAGCTAGCTTTAAAAAAAAAACTAATTAGTTTAATTTTTCATGAGTTTTCTTAACATTTTTCAAATATACCATTAATTAATTATAAAAAAACATATTCTTCTAGATGTCATTTTATATTATTTTATATATTTCAGTTAACTTATCAGTTAGTTTTTAACAAATATTATTTTTATTAGCTAGCTTTTTAACTAGTATGTCCAACATAGCCTAAATCATCAAAAAACTTGTATTTGAATATTCATTTATAATTTCATTATAATTCTGAGTTATTCATACAAAAGGGGAAAAAGTGGGAACCTAGGAGGTGTGTTGGCATCGTCTCATAAATTCTTTAAACATATATCATAAGAAATTCGGTATACATTCAACGAACTGTGTTTGATGTTGATGTGGCATAATAATAAGAATATGAATAACACCCCGATAAATTATGGTGGATAATGGTGATAAGCTGGAGTGGTGGATTGTGGTCACCACCATAATTAACCACACGCAATCATATATTTTTCTCTTTCTATCTTTCTTTATATTTTTAATAATTAAAATTTTTATATTATGTTTAAATAATCAAAAAAATAAAGGAGATATAATGATATAGAGTGGAGAGCATACTAAACTAATATGGTTGTATGTGGTAATGAGATGGTAGTGACATAGCACCCATCTATCTCTCTCTCTATCTGTCTATCTATCTATCTATCTATCTATCTATCTATATATATATATATATATATATATATATATATATATATATATATATATATATATATATATATATATATATATATAAAAGACATTTTTACTTGTATTACATGCATTTGAAACCTCCATGACCTTTTAATTTCTTTCTAATAATTATTATAAATTGGTTAATAATGTCAAATTAACGCAAAAACTAAATTCTAATCATAAGCTAACTAAAATATAATATTAAAATATTATATTTTATTTTTATTTATAAAATTATGACTTTAACTTTTTAACATATTACAGTTAACTTATTAGTTTAGATATATTGTCGTATATGAACAATTGTTATTTTAGAGTCATAATTTTTGTATAATTTATGATTTTATGCAATATAGTTAAATTATTAATTTGAATATAATGTTAAACGGTTAACTTAAATCAAAATTTCATTTAAACTTGAAAAACATCGAGATATTTTTTATAAATAGTTAAAAGTTATAAATTATAGTGTTAAACATAAATTAACATCCTAAATTAAAAAAAAACCATGAAACTATTTTTTATAATCATAAAGAATTTTCAAATAAGTAGCTTAAAAATAACTTACAATAATAAGAATAGTTAAAAATAATATTCTATAAAAAAATTATAATGTCATCTTTAAAAATAAAAATAATGATTGTTGTTTTAAATAGTTGCAATAAAAAAAACCAACAATATTCATCAAATAAATTTAGGAAATGTTAAATTTATGAAACCAAATTAAAATAATTAAGAGTTTCCAAATATATTAATAACTTAAAACAATAATAGTTAAAAAAAACATTATATACAAAAATTATATTGTTACCTTTAAAAACAAAAACGATATTTTATGTTGTAAATAATTACAATAATAGAAATTAAAACCTTAAGAAAATAAACTTTTTAAAAGTAGTTAACATAACAACAACTATAAATTACAATGAGTAACTCATAGGTAGATGTCATTAAGACAACTGGAAGTATAGAATTTTAAAAAATGTCTACATTATCATATAAACAAAACAAACAATGTTTATATTAACGTATTATTAGATTTATTATAGAATATCTAAAAACAACGTCATTGATATATTTAAAAAGCATATATTTGTAAAGATTTCGAATATATTGTTGTACTCTGCGCAACACACAAGTATTTGTCTAGTTATATTTATGATTAGTGATGGGTATTCCAGAAGGCCTAAGACAAGGTGATGTATCTATAAAATCATAACACAAAAAATTAAGCTATTTCAGTGTCATCAACACTAGTTTTAAGATTATCATGTAATAATATCATATAAACATTTAACTCATAACTATCCATATTTGGTTCATAGAGTATATGTTATCAAATATACATTTAACAAATATTCCAGATAATAAGCAATTAATCCACAAATAAACTTTCAACAAAAAATTAATACATTTTAATAAGTACTTTGTATTAAAATCATATTCATGAAAGTAACTATTCACTCACCTGATATAGATGGAAGAGTCGCAGAAACATTAGCTCTATGACGGATACATCATATTCCCTTTTAAAATGACCTAAATAAGAATACTACTAAGTTTTAGTATTCGTTCGTATTAATAAAGTTTAATCGTTAAAATGTGTTTTATCAGATTTATCAAGAATCCCGAAAGAACATCGGCGTATAGCTGATAAGGAACAACCATGTAAGGTCGTATCTGAGGTAGAATTTGTTTGGTATATAGCAATATTGTAAAATTTTCGGCAAGGTCCTGATTAATCTTCAATTAATCACTAGGGGCTAGTAGACCAATTAGCGAGCGCCGAACAATTAATCATTGCATACACATTGAGTGGAACAATAGAAAACAATGAAATTTTAACACTTAGAATAAGTTCAATCTCAATAGAAACTATTTGAAGAATGATTAGTGTTGTATTAAGACAAAATTGCAAAATTGGGCCTTGTGGTTTGTAAACAACTTTGGATAGGGTCCAAAAAGTTTTCAACTTGCATGAAAAGTCCAAAATCAAGAATTTTATTTGGTTTTGGTCCTTGAAAATTTCAAAGGACTATTTTGCCCTTATTATTTATTTTTCACATTTTCTTTATTTGTTTTAATAGTTTTATAATTTAAAAAAAGCAAAAGAAAAGAAAAATAAAAGGCGAGTCCACCCCGCCCGATTTCTCTCTCTCTCTCTCTCTCCCTCTCTATCTCTCATCAGGTCGTCTTCCTCAACCCTTCTATCCTTTCTACCTCATCAATGGTTGATACCCTTCTCTTTTACACAACAAAACCCACTCACGCCATTGTGATTCTGTTACACATTAAGCGAGCAAGATCCGGAAGTGCATAGTTACCAATTTAAGAGAACGATTATGATGGGGAAGAATTAGGTGGGAGGCGAGTCCAGATCCAGTAAATCAATAAATCAGCGCCGTCGTGGAGGATGACGCCTGCGTGGAAGATGAATGAGATGTCATCGCCGTAGAATTTAAAGACGGCTAGGGTTAAAGAGAAATCAAATTAGCGTGTTCATACACCTGGTGCACTTCATTCCAATTTGTCTGATCAATCTCATAGTCCCATTTTGGATGTTAGTTTCATCTTTAATTCAGAACAAGAACTGAAATTCGCTACCACTATATCAAATAATTTCTTCTGAAGTTTCAAATTTATCTGGGTCGATTCTTAGCTTAATTTCATGTTCGTTATTACCTGATTTTGAAAAAATTATGAAACTATCATTTTCAGAACAATGTTATCGTGATTAAGATGTGTTTGATGTTGAATGGTGGTGTTGCTCAACAGCTAGATTATTCACGAAGTGTTCTTTAGACGACAAGATTGAGGAAAAAGCTGCTATCTTTTGGGGGTTTTGTAGAAGAAGAACAATGAGCTTTAACCTAATTGAGCCATTTCTGAATGAATGAAAAAAGCATTTATTTGTTTATCCATGTTAATTTTTGCTATTAGATTTTATCTTAAACCAAATTATAAGTTTTTTAAATTTAGGTATCATGTTCAAGATTGGGATTCAAGAGAGAAAAAATTATGAAAGAATGGGGAAGATGGAGGGTCGAAAGAGAGAGAGAGAGAGAGAGAGAGAGAGAGAGAGAGAGGGAGAAAGAGAGAGAGAAGGGTGGACCCGTCCTTCTATTTTTCTTTTCTTTTGTTTTTTTAATAATAAAACAATTAAAACAAATAAAGAAAATGTGAAAAATAAAGAATAAGGGCAAAATAGTCATTTTAAATTTTCAAGGACCAAAACCAAAGAAAATTCTTGATTTTGGACCTTCCATGCAAGTCGAAAACTTTTTGGATCCCATCCAAAGTTTTTTGCAAACCACAAGGACCAATTTTGCAGTTTTGTCGTCGTATTAATCATATTAACCTATTTTGTTATGATATTAGTGGTATTTACGAACTTTGTTATGAAATTAATCATATTAACCTTCATCGGCTTAGAAGGAGAACAAACCATTTCCTTAAAATGGGTGTGGATACATTCCTTGTCCCAACACGTTTTTAAGTCGTGAAGGCAGCAAATCCCATAAGAACTCTGCAGTTAAACATGCCCGGGCGAGAGCAATTCAGGGATGGGTGACCCCCTAGGAATTTTCGTGCTAGGAGCCTAAAGCGTACAATATTGTGATACGTGTCAGAGGGGGATGTTACAAATGGTATCAAAGCTGGGGCACGAGTCGATCTGTTCGACGGGGACGTCGAACCCTATAATGAGGGGGGGTGAAGGTGGGTTGCACCTAATCCTACATTGGCTTGGAAGGAGAACAAATCATTTCCTTAAAAGGGGTGTGGATACCTTCCTTATCACAACGCATTTTAAAGCTGTGAGGGCAGCAGATCCCAAAAGAACTCTGCAGTTAAGCATGCTCAGGCGAGAGCAATTCAGGGATGGGTGACCCCCTGGAAGTTTTCATGCTAGGAGCCCAAAGCGTACAATATTATGATACGTGCCTGAGGTGGATGTTACAAATAATTAGTTCATAAACCATAATCAGGAACCTAATTCATTAAACTCGACTCCTTCAGGTAAAAGGCCATTTTACCCTTTCCCTTAATTGGCCCAAATAATCGTGACCCAACTCAAAAGCACCTGAACCCCAAAATGGCCCAACCTTCTAAATTTATAGTTCGGAGTACACTGAGCGTACGCAACCTGTACGCCCCGCGTACTCACACTGTCCAGATTACGGGGTTCAAACCCAGTACGCATAACGCACATAGAAGTATGCTAGGCATACTAGTCTGTGAACCGATCCTCATACGGATGCCTTAATCCCTTAAGACCCTTTAGTCTAAACTTTAGATATACTCTTAAACAAGGCATTAATCCATAAAGTCAGAAGCTTTAAGCTTATGCATGGCTTAATAATCCCCAAAACCCAATTTTAACACTCTAACCTCATGAAATGAACATCAACCCTTGCATGGTTGATTTAAACCTATAAAGCTACTATTTCTATGCACAATGGATCTTAGAAACACTAGGATCTACCATCCTAAGCTTCTAGAGTAGCTTATACTCACAAGAAACAACTCAAGGGACCAAATATGCCAAGAACTGCAAACTAGCTAGATCTAAGAGATAAATCAACAAGGTTACAACTTTATACCTTTTGAGATTTGCCAATATGATGAAGATTCTCGATCTTCAAGATCCACTCCAACCAATGCTTGATCACCAAGCTCCTACTTCTTCACAATGAACAAAAACACCAACGTTTACCACCAAAGCTCAAGAACACACAAGGAAAGGCTAGGGCTTCGTAAGGAGTCTTTAGACGGATGGAGGATGATGAGGGTGCAACCTCAAGGTTCATAATGACATTTAAATAGGGTCCAAACCCTAAAAATTAGGGTTTGTAATCTGTTTAGGTACGCCTAACATACGTATGGGTACGCCCAACATATGTCACCAACACCCGTTACCAACTTAAGGGAGTACGCCCAGTGTACTCCATGTTATGCCCAACGTAACATAACCAAAATGCAAATTCTTTTTAAAACTAAATCCAATATTGAAGAGTACTTGAAACTAGATCGTTACAAAAAAAAAAATCGGTTAACCAGTTTTTTGGTTCGGTTTTTCAGTTAACCAATTAGTTGTTTGTAATTAAAAAATCTATTTCAAAATTAATAAGTTCTAAAACAAATTTTCAAAATAATGATAATTTTGGACATAATCTTTCCAAAAGGCTAAATATGAAGTTTAAAGCTTAAAAAACAAAATTAAAATGCACTAGTGAAAATAAATAATGTATTGCCTTGTTGATGGGTTTGAGGCTTTTGAATGATTTATCAACCGTCAACTCGATTCAAGATGAATAGGAAATTCAATAATTTATTAGAAGAACAAGAAACACGATATTGTTCAATGTCTTTTATTGAGCCTGAATATAGAACTATTTGAAGAATGTTTATGTAGATTTTAAAGTTAATTGATTTGGGTATTAAAAATTTTACTTTTGTTAACTTTATTTTGTGACAATGAATCTACTATTAAGTAAGCGTTAATTGTAGTTTCCATGAAAAACTAAGCATTTTGAAGTTGATGTACATTTCATGCTTGAAAGTTTTTAAATAGAATTTTGAGAATTATCAAAATTGCTTTAAAAAACATGTAGGAATTCTTATTAACTCATTGATTTCTAGTCAACACGATTTTTTATGAAAAGAAACGAGTCTTGATCATTTTTCAAAAGGTTTGATTTCCAATGATAAACTAGGGGGAGGGGGGTATTGAAATACATAATTCATTCAAACCTAATATTGGTTTCCTACTGACACACGATTTTTTATGAAAAGAAACGAGTCTTGATCATTTTCAAAAGGTTTGATTTCTAATGTTAAGCTTGCCAGGAGGGGGGAGGGAGGGTGAAAGACATAATTCATTCAACCCCAACATTGGTTTTCTATTGACCATGCGAATTTTGTTAAATTACGATTCTAGAAAATCAATTCTATATCAATGTCATAGAGTCTTCAACTCTACTATTGATGACTACATCAATGGTTGTATATTTAGCATCATAAGTTATATATATATATATATATATATATATATATATATATATATATATATATGTGTGTGTGTGTGTGTATGTGTGTGTGTGTGTTTTAAATGACATATATGACGTGTTGTTCAAATTTTATGTGAAAAACATATTAGAAAGTTTACATCACATGTTTGAAATTTCGGAAATTTTTTTTTTCAGAAAAATAAGCTTAAAATTCAAATTGAAGTTTGAAAATTCAAATCTTTCAAAACGAAACAAAATTTTAACCGGTAGAAAACTAAGTTTGAAAATTATAGAATAGCTCGAAAATCCACATACAAACCTATATGGAGCTGATTTTTCCATAATTTTTTATGATTTATCCACTGAAAAATTTATACATAGACACTTAAACCCCTCAACCCATTTTAGGTTGAGTTTATAAGATTAGAGAGAGAGAGAGAGAGAGAGAGAGAGAGAGGGGATATATATATATATATATAGAGAGAGAGAGAGAGAGAGAGAGGGAGAGAGAGAAAGAAAGAAAGAAAGGGGTAGAGAAAGAGAGTGAGTGAGTGAGAGAGAAAAAGAATAAGATGTTTCTAAACTGCGCAATGATTTATGGTTGCATCATCGATTCAAACGACTCAATACTTTCCAATTCAAACGACTCATATATGTTGTGTGATATATGAGTGAGTGAAACCTTCTCCAACCGTTGTGTCTTCATCTCCGATTCAAAAGAAAAGCGAACTAGGAAAAAATGAAGTACTCATGTTTGGAAACTATGATATCATATCAATGAACTAAAATAAAGATCGAAGTGAGAAAACTCACATTAATCAAAGATTTAAACGAAGATACTCTGTCGTACTCGAAAGTATCAACAACATGAACCACCTAGATTAAAATCAGAGGTCAAACCTCAGTATATAGATAATTTCTTTAAAGTTCTCCCAAAAGTCAAATTGGTCAAAAGTCAACAGTCAATGCTCAAAGATTGACACAACACGTGTGACATCCCCAATTTTACGGCTAATTAAAAAAATTTGTTTATGCTTATTTGAAACAGAGTATTCTTTTTAGCGCAAAGTTTATCCCCCTATTAATGTGAGATAATATCAATACCAAAACATTTTTGAATAAACTTTTTTCATTGATATTTAAAAGCTTGGGATATCATAGCTTATACATAAATATAAGCATAAACTAGTCTTTAAAGGCCTTAAAACAATTTATTTAATGGCCTAAAACTCCTTAAATCTCTCGGCATATTCAAGCATCAATATCCCTGAACCTTCGTATTGTTACCTGTGATACAAAGAAATTTAGTGGGTTAGGCTTGGGAGCCTGGTGAGCACATATGATTTTCAACCCATAAAAATTTAATTAAAATCTCTTAAATATATCTCTTTTACACCAAAGAAATAATCCGATTACCCATTTCCGTTATTCTCACTCTTTAATCCTAAATATATGATCTCAAGAGACCTATCCTAATGGATCGTTGGAAGTAACGAGTAGACAATACTATTGGGTTTTGAGCATAACAACATCCTATGTGTTCATGCAACCCTAATTGCTTTGGATCTAAGTTTTTCACTAATTGAACATGCAAATGAGATTCCAAAGCAATAAGCCTAGATCTAGCATATATAATTCGAAATTCATATATAAAAGTGTTAAGAAGATTACCTTGCTTGTTATGTAGCAATAACAAAAATTCCTTGATTGATCTTGACTCTTGAAAGCTTAGTGCCTCAAATGTTGCATCTCTAATGACTCATAAACACTTGTAGCAAGAGGATGAGAGGAGAGGGGAGGGAACATGTAGAAAATCGGCTAGGGTTTCTATGCTCTAAGCATTGGCCGAAAACCCTATGTGAAGGGGTCTTTAAATAGCTGAGGTTGCTAGGGTTTTCAGGTGGAAACCCTAATTTCCTGCTTAGGCCTTAAGCAGTCCATGGATCTCCTCTTCTAGAAGCCTTGGATAAATTCTATAGGGCCACCCTATAGTTTTCGTCTACTCCATGCTAAAGGAGTCCAGCAACCCAGTTTTACAATTATTAATGATTTGAAAAATAGTCCTCGTTCTTTTAATCAGTTTCTTTAATCCCAACATTAATTCCAAATTAATTTTTTATCAAATACTAATTAAACAATATGCTTTCTAATTAATATATTATTCTCATAATATATTAATAAATCATTTATTAACCTCTCTCTCTATAAGTCATCCGGTCAAGTTGTTGAAGTGAATGCAACCTAAAAGGACCATGCTACTATCAAATCAAGTTCATACCAATTATAGTTATGGGCTTAGACACCTAATCCAATAGTCTCCTATTTGGATACGTCTAATAACTATAATTACAAGTACGACTTTAGAATCTGATTAGCAATCCTTGTTCTCAAAAGTCGCTGTCAAACTCTGACCTAGTCAGTTGTGTGTCCTTAAGATAGGGATCATATAATCCTCCGTTTTGCAAGATATCATATGGACAAAGACATGGAATAGAATCATTCTCATCTTTTAAGAGTGTGTTTCCTGATTTCTGATTTGTATGACAAATAACTTAATTGAACACATCACCTGACCAAACCTGGCACATAAGTCAACACAGAATCATCGAGGGGACCAAGATATCGCTTTTACCCCTTGGGACAAAAGAAACAGATAAATTTTGACTTATATGTTTGTACTATTTACTTATCAAATCGTACACATCAATACATTTTATAACATCAAGTTACTGATGCGTTTACGCATTATCAGTGCACAAGCAACTCGTAAACAACAACTCGTATATCTCCATTTAAAGATTATACGATATTATCATTTCATAATTACTCGTGATAAATTCCATGAAGTAATTCAAATGAGTGTGGGTTTAATCCAATACTCAAATTCCCATTTCAGGAGTACTCATGAGCGTTATAACAAACCATTGCTATGTCTAAACACTTAGACAATCTACAAGCCAATTCATGACAGTCTTAATTCACTACTTACTTCCAAAGTATGATCGACTGTGGATAATTTGAACAATCCAATTATTCTGGAAGTAAAACATACAAAGTGAAACACAAGATAAACAAGTGACAAAGTATAGCAAACAATTACTTATATATATATATATATATATATATATATATATATATATATATATATATCCATTACATAATCATCAATGCCAATTATATTTATATTGTTACAAGTTTCTAAAATATATATCTAATCACCAAAACTAATACCGTCCTATAGACCAATGCTCCTTGCATGCTAAATGTGCTTAATCCTACTTAGACCCTTTGTGAGGAGATCTCTAGGATTCTATTCTGACCATACCCTCTTGATGACGAGGAGCCCTTCTACCCGATGTCTGATGAAGTGGTATTTTCCGTTGATATGTCAGGATCTTCCATGATCCCTTGGTTCCTTGGTTAAGACAACTACTCCTTCATTATCGTAGAAAATTTCCATGGGCTCCTTTATGGCTGGCACTACTTCAAGGTCTCCAATGATGTTCTTCAAACATATAGCCTCATTTGACACTTTGCTCGCAGCTATATACTCTGACTCACATGTTGAATCAGCCACGGTCACCTGCTTGGAACTTTTCCAAGTCACTGATCCCTCAAATGCTCCTCATGTTGCTCTCTAGATCTCGAATATACCAAGATATCATCGATAAATACAATCACCAAACGATCCAACATCGGCCGGAACACCTTGTTCATAAGATCCATGAACGTTGTTGGTGCATTGGTGAGTCCGAACGGCATCACCACAAACTCGTAATGCCTGTAACGAGTCATGAACGCTGTCTTCTGGATATCTTCATCCCGTACCCTCATTTGGTGATATCTCGATCTCAAGTCTATCTTGGAGAACCAAGACGCCCCCTGCAACTGATCGAACAGATTGTTGATCCTCAGTAACGGATAACGGTTCTTGACCGTCAATTTGTTCAACTCCCGGTAATCAATGCACATCTGGTGTGAACCATCCTTTTTCTTGACAAAAAGGATCGGCGCTCCCCATGGCGAGCTGCTCGGTCTAATGAACCCTTTTCCCAGCAGCTCCTGAAGCTGCGAGGATAACTCTTGCATCTCGGGCGGCGCAAGGCGATAGGGTGCCTTGGCGATAGGTGCCGCCCCATGTATCAAATCGATACGAAACTCCACCTGCCTTTCGGGAGGCACACCCGACAACTCCTCGGGGAAAACATCGGGGAACTCCCGCACAATCGGGACCTCATCAATCGAACTTGGCCTCCTAGCAGCCTCCCGCGTGTCCATCACACAGGCCACAAACCCCTTACAACCTTGTTGTAGACTCTGCCTCGCCCTGGTAGCCGAACAAAATGCTGACTCAGGACGAGTACCCTCACCATACACCGTAAGCACTCCCCCACTAGGGCCTCGTATCGTCACCAACTGACGCTCGCAATCTATAATAGCTCCAAATTGACTCAACCAATCCATGCCCACTATAACACATACGTCCCCCATTGCAATCAGGACTAGATCAATCGGGAACCCCACACTGAAGATCTCAAGTCTACATCCTCGAATCACCTCAGTGGCATGCACCGCTTGCTCGTTAGCTATAGAAACTCGCAGAGGCCGACTCAATGCCTCTCGACAAATACTGATATGACGACTAAAAGCTAACGACACAAAAGATCGACTCGCTCCCGAGTCAAATAACACTAAGGCAGGTACATAATTCACAAGAAAAGTACCTACGCATAACATAATATAAGCATGATATCGCAGACTCGAAATAAATAGAGAGAGGAATACATACCTGCCACGACGTAGGGTGCTGCGCGGACCTCCTCCGCTGTCAACTGGAAAGCTCTCCCGCGAGCATTCGGCGCCTCGACCTTCGTTGGTCGAACCTCGATAACCTTAGCAGCAGGTGCAGATCCCTACGCTGATCCCTGATGTAGCAGAGGGCACTCGGCCTTCCGATGGCCGGTCTGATTGCAATGAAAGCAAACCGAAAACGCCTTGGGGCAATCCCTCGCGATATGCCCCTCCTTCCCGCACTTGTAACATACCCCCGCTCTGCACGACCCTTCGTGACTCTTGCCGCACTTCCCACAAGTACAACCCTTCGCACCCCCAGATCTCGAATCAGCGGGCCTAACCCGCTTGGCTGCCGGTTGAGACTATACCGACTGCCGATCCCTCCCTTGAGACTCCGCCTCCTCCCTGGCCTAAGTCTCCAGCTCTATCTCCCTCTTCCAGGCATTTTTCTGGAGCTCGACAAATGTCCAGTATGTCGAGTTCGCCACGAACTCCCGAATATCCCTCCTCAGCACACTTAGATACTGGCTCATACGAGCCTGCTCCGTAGACACCTGTGACATCCCCAAAATCTCGGCCAGAAAAGACCGATTTTCATTTATGCTTTTAAATATTTTCAGAGTAAATCCTTTTGATTTGAAAGAGTTGCGAAATTCGTTCCCAAAAACAAAACATGATAAAACATTGTTTACCGAAGCATTTCATAAAAGAAATGTATTTTCATTATAATCAAAACTCGGGGTGTCATGTTCCGATACAGACCAATAAGCATAAACGAATACATTACAAGTCATATAACAAATATAAACATATGCAGACTTGTAAACAAAACAACTTGATGGTTCATCCATCTCATGCCCTTCCGCCACTTCCTGTAATACAATTTAAAACTGAGTGGGTCAGGCTTGGGAGCCTGGTGAACATATAGGGTTTTCAACCCACAATAAATATCATATTTAATTTTCACCAACCAACAATAACCCAATTACCCATTCCCGTTATTCTCACTTTAATGTCCCTAAAACAACTAACATAAGGGACCTAGTCTAAGAATATTTCATCGGGGCGACAACACATGCTTCGGGGGTACCTCAGCAATATAAGTCAAATAAGGCAACCATGAGGGGGATGGAGTACAGCGAATGAACACCCAAGTTCATTAACACCTACAGGTGGCGAACCTGCTAATGTTTCCACAAGACTGTCTAGAATAGCCAGTGGTCGTCATCTAAACTCCGCTAGATGACTCAATCAAACAACAACGAGGCCTCTCATCTGTTTATTACACACCAACTGTCTACCCATGTTCTACCCAACATATTAGTAGATAAAAATATACATTTGTATACATAGTTTAAAGAAAACCTGTATAGCATGCTTTAATCAACACATATATCACAAAACAGATGAGGCACACACACACATAACACATATCTCATAAAGAAATAAGCAGATCTATAAGATAGAAGAGAGTGAATACACATTCACACATAACACAACCAAATATATGCACATAGCACATATTTTTATATAAAATACTTCGTATTATTGTATTAGAAAGAAAATAACTACACACTCACACTTATAAACAACAATACTCTTAATACACTCGAACCAAACTCGTATTATTATTGTGTTTATGAAAGTTAGTATACACTCACTTGATCAGAAGATGATCGGACAGCACTACGGCTTATAGAAGTAGTAATCCACAGCAGATCTGGAAGATCTCCTCGAAAATCGAACTTCTCGCGGGCAGAGCTTCGACTCGGGAACCGCACTTCTCGGGATCTTCGGGGTCTCGGGACTTGCCTCGGGGCTAGAGTATGATATCGGGGCTTCGGGGTATTTCTGGCACGCAAAACGATGCAAAACGGGAGAGAGAAGAGAAGAAATTGGCAATTGGGTCGGCTGCCTTCGGTTCCTATTTATAGGAAGCTGGAGCCTCGGAGTACGCGGGGCGTACTACGTTACACGGGGCGTACTGCCCAAAACGTCATTGCTTACGTATCCGAAGTGCTCGAGTGCGAGTGTCGACATCCCTCGGAGTACGCGGGGCGTACCTCGGATCAGATCGGTGATTCCTTCGGATAATGCTTCCGAATTTTGATTTAAATTTAAATACAAAATGATTTATAAACTTCGGAAATTCATAACTTCTTCATACGAACTCCGTTTTCGACGTTCTTTATATCCACGGAAAGGTGAGACCATACTCTACGACTTTCGTTTAGACTCCGTCGGCTAATTTTGACTTTATTTTTATTAATTATTTTTAATAGGCCGCGACAGAAACTTTCGTTATAAATTCATAACTTCTTCGTTTGACGTCCGTTCTCGCCTAACTTTTTATCGTTTCGATACCAACAATGAGATCTTCGATTCTCATTTAGATTGCTTCGGCTAACAACCGCTCGATCTCAAATCGAGTAAAACAGGTTGTATACCGCTAAGCCGGAACTTCGATAAATCATAACTTCCTCATACGAAGTCAGATTTGGGCGTTCTATATATATTCGGAAACCTCGTTTCAATTACTACAACATTAATCAAATATATTAAGTTTATTTTACACTTAAATTTTGACGCTTATTTTTATTCTTAATTAATCAAACCACATAATTAAGCAATTAAGCACAAAACACAAAATACTCAAATAATACAATCTTATTACTTCAAAATGGGTTACAAAGGTTAACCTAGACTATTACATTGCTAAAAATGGCAAGCCCGGAAACACAGACGTTACAACACCTGCTCAGGGCAAAACATCGCCCTCTCATGGAACTTCCGCGTAATCATAGTAACCGAATCAGTACCCTGCTTGAGGGTCAAGAACTCCTGAGCTAGTCGTTCCCTTTCCATAGGGGGACGTAATCATCCCGGAACATGGTGGTGAACCTCTCCCAGGTCACTGCAGTAAGCTCCGCTGGGGTGAAATCTGCTGACACAAACTTCCACCAGTCCTTCGCCCCCATGCGAAGCTGGTTCAACGCGAACCGCACTTTCAAGTGCTCTGGACATGAACAAGTGTAAAAGCACCCCTCAACATCTGCAATCCATCTCATGGAAGCAATCGGATCCTTTGTCCCATCAAACTCTGGTGGTTTCGTGTTGCTGAACTCTCAATACAGCAACGAATCACCCCCTTGCGGCCTGGCAGCCGCGACAGCTGCGGTGGCTGCAGCGACAACAGCCTCAGTAAGAGCAGCATACCGCTCATAAAAAGTCTCAATCAGTGTGGTCTTGAAAGACCCAAACATCTCCGGTATCTCTGCCCGAATGGCCGCAGCCACCTCCTCATGAATCAACCGACGAATCTCCTCGTCGCTGGCACCACTGCTCTCAGGTGTGTGTCGTGTCCCAACCATGATGCCTCTGAAATACAACATAAAAACATCAGAGACTCGATCGAGCATACTCGCACTCGATAACACAACCCTACCCGTCCTCCATTATCCTAAGGATTCTTACTTGGACTGCTCACTGATCCGATGTCTTCAGTAGTACGGGCCCTATACTACTGACTACACCGCATCAGCATTCACCCCAAGTCCTCCTCCTTGGATCCCGGATCACAAGTACTCTACTCTCGCTATGCATTGGCTACCCTCCGGTAGAACTCTCACGAGCTCCTCACTGCTACCCACTCACTCTCAAGGCATATCATAGCAGCAGTAATCTCCTAGGCTAAGGCATCACAAATCAGGCCACTCTAGTCCTAATATGTATACCTAGCCTATTCTAGCATGCATAACATAACATAGCATATCTCATAACACATAATGTAAGGGTATTTTGGGGATTCACCGTTTGGGCGCTGGCTGACCGTACACACTACTCTGCTCTGGTTGTCTCAAACTTCTTGCTCTTTTTAGAAAATTTAGTTTTTATTGTTGAAAATTTTTCAAATCCTCAGTTTGAGTTCAGATACGCCCGAAGGTGCATCCGAGTCCCTCAAACCAAGGCTCTGACACCAACTTGTAACAACGTAATTTTCAAAACAAAATTTTCATTTTTCAAAAACCAAATTACATTTAAAAACATTCTCAAAGAGTATTTCACAATTGTTATTACTCAAAACATATTCCAAAGATCATAGAAAAATATCCACATCATGTGTACGGTTCACGCCGGCGCCTTCCTATGGTCCTCGGTAGTACCTGAAACACATAACACAACAACTGTAAGCATAAATGCTTAGTGAGTTCCCCAAAATACCGCATACAACACATACACCACTCGAGGCTATAGCACGACCCTCCGGTCGATGTGTCTCAGCGGGACCCTCCAGTCCCATAGCTCGTTGGACCCTCTGGTCCGGACATAACTCGTTGGGCCCTCTGGCCCGGTCTGAATCGTTGGACCCTCCGGTCCGGTTTGTATCGTTGGACCCTCCGGTCCGGTCTTATAAAATCATACAACATACATATATATCACATAGCACACATTCTCATACATAGCACATAAGACCCTCTGGTCAACTCATAATACCACTCTAGGTAACGTATAGTGAGAAGACTCACCTTGTGTAACTCGGTAACTCGAAAATCTCGAACTCTGTGAAATAGGACCTAGCCTCCGCCTAATCATATGAAATAAACACTCGATATCAACATATTTCCCCAAGGCTAGACCAATCCCTCTAATCACTCTCAGGAAGGGCAAAAGACCATTTGACCCCTTACTTGACTCAAATACACTAAAATTGAGCAAACCCTAAAAGTCAACAAAATTCAACCCTCCGGGTTACGCTGCGCGTACCAAACATGTACATTGGGCGTACCCGGAGCCTTCACAGAATCGGGGTACGAGACCCCTTACGCCGCGCGTACTGGGGTTACGCCCAGCGTAACACCCAGTTTCCTTATCCAACTCATTCAGGCCTTAATCAGTTAAGACTTTCGTCCAAAATCCAGATCTGACTCCTCTTATACGACTTAATCCATAAAGTTGAGACCTTTATGCCTTTACATGGCTATAAAGGTCACTTTGTGCTCAAAACACCCTTCTTCTTTCCATGATGGGACTATAACTCATGCATGACACTAGATCCATGACCAAGACTGGATTTTTATGAATCCTCAACACAATACACACTAGAAAAGGCCAGATCTAAGCTCTTGGAGACTATTTGCTCACAAAGTCTCAAACTTTGAACCAAAAACCCTAAAAATGATCCAAAAAGCAAAACTTATGAAGAACAAGGAAAGCTCTGAGCTTTTTACCTCAAAAGGGATCTCTAACCACTGTAGAACACAGATTTACACTTGTTCTTCAACTTCTAGCTCCAACAATGGCTCCTTCTTCTCCTTCTTCACCTTGAAAAGATAACTTCAAGCTAAAAAACACACACACAAGCTAAAGCACGGATCTTAGCTCTCTAAGGACTCACTCAAGGAGATATTGTGGCTAGGGAAAAGGACAACATGTTCCTTTTATAGTACACAAGCCAGAAATTAGGGTTTGCATCTGGGCTCATTACGCCCAGCGTAACCCATGGGTACGCCCTGCGTACCCGGGCGAGTCCGCGTCCAAAATAAGCGCATGAGTACGCACGGCGTACACCTCAGTACGCTCAGCGTACTCACCAAACCAACATACAACTTAAGGGACTAATTTTGCCAACTCTCAAAATAGAAGGGTCATAAAGCTTACCTAGATTTTGGGTTGTTACATACATTGCATGGCATACATGATCGATCCAATAACGGAAGCATATGGAATCTGACTCATTTCTGCTATCTTGGCATCGATAATCGGACTCTGAGTTTTACTCAGTTTGACATTGCTCTGGATAGGTAATTCACCTTTCTTGGAATTCTCCATGCTAAAACGCTTTAACACTTTATCCAAGTAACTACTTTGACTAAGTCCAATTAGTCTTCTAATCCTATTTCTCAAGATCCTTATTCCCTAACTGGATCTCGCTGTTCATTGCCTCTTTCCATTTAGCAGACTCAAAATGGTTTTGGAGGTGTGAGCAAATGGCTGAAGGCTCAGCTCCTATTTATAGCATTTTACGGGGGGCGCCGCACACCTCTTCATATGCGTGTTGCGCCTTTTCTCTACATCAATCCTCATTGAAACTGCCACATGTCATCATTTGGGTGGTCTGTATCTCCCTTTCTAGAAGGTATGCACGCCGCGCCCTATGCGCACCGCACACACTGAATTTTATTTTATTTTTTCTAAAAATCTTATCTTTCTCATACAAGCTCATTTTTCGATGTTATTTTTATCCACACATAGCTATCAACAAGTACTACAATTTTCATTTAGACTCCGTCGGCTAATTCTCAATTTATTTTTAAATTTATATTTTTATAAACTTAGACCGTTAAAATCTGTATACAAATCATAACTCTTTCATATGGATTTCATTCTCAACCATCTTTATATCAACGGGTTCCTATTCATGAGATCTTTAACTCTCATTTAGATTGTTTTGGCTAACACTCAATTGATTTCAATTTCGATTTTATGTGTTGACGCTGCTGCGTCGAAACTTTGAAAAATCATAACTTCCTCATATGAAGTCAAAATTGGACGTTCTCTATACGCACACTCTCGCTTATATGATTACTACGAATTTCGTTTAGATTACTCAAGCTAATAAGCAACCAATCTCAAATTCACTTTTTACGATGCATTCCGCCATATAGGGTTGAACGCAAAATTTCATGGGATCGTAACTTGTTCATATTAAGGTAGATTTAAACGTTCCTTATATCCACATAATTTGTGGTCATGACTACTACAACTTTAGTTAAGACTATTTATCCTAGATAATCTTCTATTTTGAAATGTTATTTAATGCTCATAACACATAAAATGAATAATCATCATATTCGAGGATTTTATTTATAAGTGACTATCACTTATTATCTTTTAAATGTCTAGCCCGAATTCACAGGCGTTACAGCATGACCCTATCCTTGGTTGTGTTACGAATGCTAAAAGATAAAATAGTTGTGACTGGCCATCACAACTCGCGTAACGACGCCCTTATGGTTGCATTCCTAATCCCGACCATTAAGATAAATTTCCATTAAGATCTTAATCCTTAATTTCGAGATCATACCCTCAAATTTGACTCTACCAAAGGTCTTAATGGATAAAATTTCCAAATTCATACATTTTCTAACCAAAATAATCCCAAAACTCAAACCTTAACTCTCTAGATGCTCTTAAGGACAAAAACTTGTGTATGGCTCCATAAGAACCCAAGCACACACCTTTTTTTAACATCTTAAGTCTATTAAACATAACAAAAACATCTTAGGCTTCTAGAGCTATTAAATCTCCAAGGATCTTCCTTAAAAAGAGCCAAATGGGACTCCAAACCATGAAACAAACATTATGAATGATAAAAGTGGGAACTTTATGCCTTCCCACGGTCCAGAAGAAGCTTGTAATGTAGAATCTCAGCTTGAACAATCTCTATAAGCTCTAATATCACCTTTTCTTCACTAAATGGTAACCCAAGGCTAAATATCTCCTACATATACTAAAACACATCAAGGCTAGAGTTTTCATTTTAGAGGTTTGAAGGGTAAGAATGCAAAACCCTAAAATGTTAGTGTCCTTAAATAGTGTCCAAAACCCAAAAATAATAGGGTTCAGGTGTTTAGTAGTGTCGTGTAGCGACTCACACCAAAGTCGCGTTGCTACCTATTGATGTGGTGAGCACCACGAAGCCTTAAGCTCCATGTCGCGATTTCCAAAAAAAACCCAATATTCATAATATTAACTAAAATAAATTAAGAACTACTTGTATCATAATAAGATGTTACTGATGGGTTTTGGCCCTAAGAACATCCTATGTGCTCATACAAACCCTAATGCTTGGATATAGGTTTCTCTATTGTACATGCAAGTTATCCAAGACTATAAACCCTAATTCTAGCATACAAGTAATCATATTAACATAAGAATAGGTTTAAGATGTTACCTTGATTGTTATGTAGCAATAACAATCCCAAATCTCCTTGTATTGACTTTAGAAAGCCTAGAGTCACAAATGTCACTCCTCTAATGGTTCACAAACACCATAAGCAAGAGGATGAAGAGGAGAGAGGAAGAAGGTTGCCCTAAAACGTCTACAAACCCTAGAAGGAGTCATATTCCCGTTTTTGAGGCATAAGGGATGTATATATATATAAGAGGCAATTAGGGTTATCTAATAAGGAAACCCTAATTTGGATGCTTAAGCCCTAAGCAACCCATGGATCCCTTTCCTTAAGGCCTTGGATGATTTCTTATGGGCTTCCCCATAGAATTCGTCCACTCCTTAATATAAGGCAATCCATGGCCTAAATTGCAATTATCTTATAATTACAATTCCAGTCCCTTAAGTTTAATTAATCTCTTTTAGTCACAAAACTAATTACCAATTAATTATTGACTAATATTAATTAAACAATATGATTTCTCCTTTAATATATTATTCCCATAATATATTAATAAATCATATTTAATCCTTTCTCTCCATAATTCATCCTATCAAGTTGCTTTGGTGAAGGCAACCCAAAAGGACCATGCACCATCGGATCAAGTACATACCAAAATAGTTATGGACTTAAACACTAATCCAACAGTCTCCCACTTGGATAAGTCTAATAACTATTCTGCGTATGACTTCAGATCCTGATCTGCAATCGTAGCTTTCCAAAGCCGTTGTCAACTCTGATCCTATCAGATATGCGTGTCCTTAGATAAGGGATCATATATTCCTCCATTCTAGATATCATATGAGATATGATTTCAAATCATTCTCATTGTACTATATCTCGATTCCTGATTTATGATGACTGACTAATTAAACAAATCAAATTAGCCCTAGCACGGCCGAGCATTTACGTTTGTCATCACTAAACCATCGAGGGGCCCAAAGATATCGCTTTTATCCTACTTTGGATAAAAGGAACGGATAAACTTTGATACAATGCTTGCTTGCACTCACTCACCGAATTACACACAACAAATATGTTTTATAACACCAAGTTACTAGTGCGTTTACATATTATCAATGTGCAACCGATTTGCAAGATACAACTCACACATCTCGGTTTCAAGAATATAAGATGTTATCGTCTCACCAATCACTCGTGATACAATCCATGGAGTGATCCAAGTGAGCGTGGGTTTAATCCAATGCTCAAATCATATTCATAAGCACTCATGAACGTTGCAGCAAACATTTGCTTATGTCTAATACTCTTTTAGACAATCCACACACCAATTCACGACAGTCTTCATTCATATCTACTTCCAACATATGAAAGAATGTGGCCCGTTCGAATAATTCGATTATTCTTAATAAATTCAATTATTCTGGAAGTCAAAAACATGCAAATGTGAAACACAAGAATAATACTAATCCCATATGGCCTCAAACCTTTTAGTATAAATAAAACTCCTTTTATTTATCACCATATTGATTACTCATTATTTGTCGTTTCGGGTAATCAACTTCTTACTTGAATTATTACACTTGTCCCATGCTCATAGCATGCACACAATGTTTACCTATGGTTCTTACTTTGTGAAATAGATCAAATTGAACACATTTCCAATCATTCTCATTTCACAACTCCAAATCCTTTTTCATATGTGTAAGAATATCAAATTCTTGCCACTTATAGAATATGTTAGATTCTAACATTTTATGCAATGATCCTTTCGTAATGTCATTGCACCAAAGTCACAAAGACTATTGCCAATGATATTATAAAGTTCTCTATTGGAGATTGTTACAAGACAATTCCTTAGATATGATGTCTCTCACTCAAAGTACATTCCTTTGAACATCCTTTGCATAAAAGTTTCTAATCTAGTCATAGATTTTCAATATCCAATTCTCAATATGGACACGTTTCCATATTTTCCATATGACAACTCATTCTTAATAGAATCTTATCTATTCGTAATGATGTCGATATGGTCCATCCAATATGGAAACATTTCCATAATTTCCATATGACAACTCATTCTTAATAGAATCTTTTCTATGTCGATATGGTCCATCCAATACCATGCTTCCAACTACTCACAAGCGACCAATCCTCGTCAAACTTTGGATTGTCCTTTGATAGTTGTTTAATTATTTTAGTCAAAAACAATTCTAGTCCCTTTTCCCTCTAAATGCGTTCGACATTTGGAAAATTTTAGAATGGTCAAACATTAAATCCTATACCCGAAGCGTATGGGACACGACGCATAATGTTTTATTTGCTATGTTCTCAAAATTCGAATTGTGAAGAGGAATGCCGTAATCATAATCGAAATTTTAAGAACACACTATGTACCCTTGACTAAATTTATTAACATTTCTCAACCTAATCCTTTAGATTTGAAATGAAGCATAATATTCTCTCCCTTAATTATAGCAAAACAACTTTACAACCATTACGACTTTTCAAGGTATAACTCTTGTTTTCTATAATTAATATTGCCAACTTGCAATACGTGCCTTAATAATCATACAATCATAACATTTATGCTCCCACTATCATGATGATTATTATAAAACATAACACTTATGCTCCCACTAGCTTTGACATGTATTCAGAAACAGCTTAACTTTCAGAAAAACAATGCTTATTGAATTTCTTAAGTTCATGTTTCTAATACTTAGTGCTTTGATAATCTTTTATCAAGGCTTCTTGAACTTATACACCTTTGCCTTAGATAGTTCATATGTGTGTGTAAACAATTGCCAAACCTCATAATTCAAATTATGGAAAGGGATACCGTAACCATAATCGAATTCGAGAATGCAATTTTACAATCACTATCTTCTTAAAATCTTTCTTAGTGAAAGCATTTCCTCACAATCATTTTCATGAAGGAGGAAATCTTATGACACTTAGATTAAACGGTGTATTTGTTCCTATCCATGTGAATTTGTCAAAACCAAAGTTTACGACAAATTCAAACTCATATGGATCGAACTTTCTTAAACTCGATTTCTTGTCTTATGGTAGCAAAGCTGCCCACCATGTCTTCCAAGTAGTTAAGCAGCTCACCTTTTCTTATCAATGTACTTTCCATTGATCAAGGTCCTTGCCTTTTATGCATTCAAATGAGAACTCATAGGAATCACATGCATAATTAACTCGATTGGATTGGCACAGAAACAAAATAATGTCAACACGATAGGTTGTAAACCTCAACTCGTGTGCTAGTGATGATCGATAAGGTTTATTTGATTTGTTCTTGAAACCTTTCAAGACCATTAACACTCCCACTGACTCCTTGACATATAAGATTCTTTTGTCAACAACCATTTCTTGACAAACAAATATTCAAGAGTTAGTGTAGCTTTTATCAAAACACTTCATAAATTGGTCCTAGTTGGTCTTTGTCTTATCCAAGACATCACAACTTTCCACATTTGATGAATGTTATAAACCTTCTTAATACTTATCACTCAATTTCACACTCTTATCATTAAGACTTGTTTTGGAAAGAAGTATGCTTGACTTATTGATTTAACCATTTCTTCAATCCTTGATTCCTCTTCTTAAACATACAATTGTACTAAGACTCACTTAGAGGATCAATTGAGATATGGTTCTTAATCATTAAGACCTATCATAAAGCATAAAAGATACTCTCCCTTCTTCTTATAATGGAGAAACTTTTATTTTTCTGCCTACTTGATTTTTCTTATTCGTTCTGCTATTGATTTAAACCTTTTTAATCAATTCAGAATTACACTTAATCTTATAAGTATAATCATATTTACTAAAACTTTAGTAAATCATGACGAATATCTTTGTTACTCTTATGGTGGACTTGATCAACATGCAACTTTGTGTATTCGATCTCCAAGTCGTTCACTTGACACCTTGTCAATGAATTAGTCTAATTTCCAAATATGAAATTTCTCATTCATCGTGCAACCAAGTTGCATGATTCCAAGTTTCTGTCCAATTGAAACTTGGGCGATGAGAAACTCTCCGTATTTGGTAAATTCTCGACTTTCCATAAATAACATAATAAGAACCAAATCCATTATTGCTAATAATAGAAACATTCAAACATCAATTTTTCATATACGCCATTGCAAGGATAAATAAATAATATAAAATCAAAATTTATTTTATTGCGGAAAAATTTTGTCCTTACAATGCAATTCATTGAAAAACTATGCTAATACATCTTTCTTAGCAATCTAATTCTAACTCTAAGTAGTAGCTCAAGAATCTAATCTTTGAGAAATGCGATCGAAATCCATTCCTTCACGGTTCGATCCTACAAAACATCAATTGCAATCTTATCACATTATGTATTAAGAATCTATAATAGAAGCTTAAAAGAGTTAGTTAATGGATTTTACCAATATTAGAGCCATACGTTTCGACTCTCCCATCTCTTAGATATCTTAGGTAAATGGGACAACTTCGTCTCCAATGCCCTTTCTCTTGGCAATAAAAGCAAATTGACTCTTTTGGAACATGACATGGAACTACTTCAAACATTGCCTTTATCTTATGATCAAACTTTTCGATCATAGCATGTCTTTCGTTGCCATTGTCTATATCCATAAAGGTCTTAAAGGCAGATTCACCAATCAACTTTGCTTTTCCATTGCGCCAAACCATTGCTGATTCAGCAGCAATAAGCATATAGGTGAGATCCATAAGGGTCACGTCGCGGTTCATCATATAGTACTCTCTTACGAACTCACTATATGAGTTAGGAAGTGACTGAAGAACCCAATCAACAACCATCTCCTCACAGACAACGGATCCCAACATTCTTAACCTATCAATGTGTGACTTCATCCCTAGGATGTGTGCACACACCGACTTTCTTTCTTTATGTTTACTTGCAAAAAGGGCTTGAGTGATCTTGAACTTTTCAAGCCTTCGAACTTGTGGGTTAGGGAGAATAATTGGAGGAGGAGGAGGAAGTGAATTATGATCTCTTGTTCCTTGATCGAATCGTGGAATATCATCTTCATTTGGAATGCTTGTTCCACGGGATTTGAGAAGACCATAGTTGTTAAACTTTCACATCTACAAAACGGGAGAAAATAAATTCAAGTTAGTTGATTGATTGAGTCCTTAGTAAATCACCTAAATGAGATACTAAGGCTAGGACCCAACACAATATTCTACAACTCGGGAGAAGGATGTCGTAACCCAAATTGTAGAACATTTGAAGGTAAGTGAATGACGATTCACTAATTTCCACCATGAAAAACGAAAAAGAAATTTAAGTTTTAAATCTATGAAAACTCCTAGATCCTTTGAGATTCATTGAACTTTCAATGGCATGTTTAAATCTCGATATGCCCCTCTTGTTTGTGACTGGGATGCCGAGGATCACAAAGCGGGTGTGAATAACCATGCAAACTTACATGGTGCCCGCACATGTTACAGTCACCTATTTGATATGCCGGTAAACCACACACGCTCCACCGAACTATGACCAACATTGAGTCACCCTTTTCTACCTTTTCTTATAACCATTTAGTGTGCCGGTAAACCACACACGCTCCACTAACGTCTTCGCAAGGGCACAAAGTGTAATTTCATGGAATTGCATCAATTCACTTTGCCTAAGTAACTAAGATTGGGAATTTGTAAAACATTTAGTTACTTTTGTACTTCATTATACTTATAATAGAAGGTTTTGTCCTATCCTACCCGTTCGGCTAACGACCCTCCACTAGTCAAGAGTGCGGTGGGTAAGAGTGGATACCCATTCAATCGCCATTTTATAGGCAATTTCCTTAAACACCCCTTATAGACCAGCTTCGTGAATGAGGCCTACTAACGGTAAGACTGCCTTTTACTCATACATATATATAATGTTAGACTTTTAATGTTATATATATAGTATAGGGTATCTTTTACACTTTTAAAATACTAGGTGGTCAAATTTAATAATTATACCTTTAATTCAATTAAATTGTAAACAAAAACTTTTATGGATTTATTAAACCTCTTTTAATTATACACCTTAAATTATTAATAAAACCATAAGGGTGTAATTTGAACTTTTTCAAAACAATACTAGGGTTTTAGAATTTAACATTCCTAATTAAACTTTTAATTAACTTTTAAATTCCAAAACTTGAGGGCAAGTTTTGAAACATTTCAAACATTAGGGTTTAGAATTTAAATACACATCAAAATTAAACAATTAATCAAAATTTAAATTCCAAATCTTGAGGGTAAGTTTTGAAACCTTTTTTTCAAAACATTAGGGTTTTAACTATTTAAATTTCAAAAACAACAAAACTTTTGGGTTCAAATTTAAACTATAAAACCTAAAGGGATTAATATGAAACTATTCCAAACTTTGTCAAGAATATTCTAGATCACATAATTCAAATAAGGCAATTAACTATAATTGGTGGTTATCTAATTAGATCTAGTTCAAATTCTTGCAAGATAATGATCAAATAATTTCCATAACTTAACATATATCAAATAAGGTAACAATTATCTAATTAGATGACCAAAATCTTTTATTTTGACAAGGATAATCATAAGGGATTAACAAAATTCGAATTTTATTAAGTTTAAACAATTATGGCAATTATCCTAAGTCAAAATAGGTAAAAATCCCGAAAATCCGCCTGTCTGACAGCTAAACTCGTCGAGTCCCCTTATGGACTCGCCGAGTAGGGGCCTACTCGCCGAGTACATCAGGCAGGAGGCAAAAAACAATTTTTTCAAGCATGAACAAATTAACAAGGCATCAATACAATAGAAACCAATCAAGGCTCTGATACCACTGATGGTATGTGCTCATACAAACCCTAATGCTTGGATCTAGGTTTCTCTATTGTACATGCAAGTTATCCAAGACTATAAACCCTAATTCTAGCATACAAGTAATCATATTAACATAAGAATAGGTTTAAGATGTTACCTTGATTGTTATGTAGCAATAACAATCTCAAATCTCCTTGTATTGACTTTAGAAAGCCTAGAGTCACAAATGTCACTCCTCTAATGGTTCACAAACACCATAAGCAAGAGGATGAAGAGGAGAGAGGAAGAAGGCTGCCCTAAAACATCTACAACCCCTAGAAGGAGTCATATTCCCGCTTTTGAGGCATAAGGGATGTATATATATAGGAGGCAATTAGGGTTATCTAATAAGGAAACCCTAATTTGGATGCTTAAGCCCTAAGCAACCCATGGATCCCTTTCCTTAAGGCCTTGGACGATTTCTTATGGGCTTCCCCATAGAATTCGTCCACTCCTTAATATAAGGCAATCCATGACCCAAATTGCAATTATCTTATGATTACAATTCCAATCCCTTAAGTTTAATTAATCTCTTTTAGTTACAAAACTAATTACCAATTAATTATTGACTAATATTAATTAAACAATATGATTTTTCCTTTAATATATTATTCCCATAATATATTAATAAATCATATTTGATCATTTCTCTCCATAATTCATCCTATCAAGTTGCTTTGGTGAAGGCAACCCAAAAGGACCATGCACCATCGGGTCAAGTACATACCATAATAGTTATGGACTTAGACACTAATCCAATAGTTACACCATGTAAGGATGCAAATATGCATTAACAATTGGACTGTTAGCTTTCATAATCGTATTATTCGCATGTATGAAACCAAGAAACCGATTTGAATTCTTGGATTGTTTTGGTGGAGACTAGCATTAGGGATTTTGTGGTTTCTTATTTCGATTTAGTGACCACCACAGAGCTTTTACTGCTTCTTTTTCTTGAACTCCCAGAGATCCACAAGGAACATTGTAATGCCTGTGTTTTGAGGCTAAGTGTTGATGTGATGATGTAATAGTTAGGGTCAAGAAATGTAACATGTTTTGAAGCAATAAAGGAATTATTTGAGTATTATGTGAATTTATGTGCTTTATACTTGTTTATAATTATATAATAAATTAAGAATGAAAATAAGCGCCAAAAATAAAAATATAGATAAACCCGATATCTATGAAGAAAGTTGTAGTGGTCGTTACAAGGATTCTAGAGATATAAAGAACGCCGAAATCCGAGTTATAACAAGAAGTTATGACATGTCGAAGTTTCGCGACAAAACCAGCACGACGCTATGTGACGTAAAAAGTGAGTTTATGATAAAGTGCTTTTTAGCCTTAGCGATCTAAAAGAAAGTCATCGTATACGTTAAACCGAGAGCGTGCATAAAATGAAGTTCCAAATCTGACTTCGTATGAGGAAGTTATGGATTTTCTAAGATTTGGCATAATAGTGTGCAGCCCGGAGTTTGAATTTTAGATCGAGTGATTTTTAGCCGACACAACCTAAATGAGAATTAAAGATCTCATTAATAGGATTTCAACGATAAAAAGACAGTCGAAAACAGAGTCCGTATGTAGAAGTTATGAATTCTACACGGTCGTTTAGCAGTGCAATCTTCTCATACTATTAAATTTAAAATTGGTCAAGAAATAGCCGACGGAGTCTAAACGAAATTTGTAGGTTATGTTTCCAACTATGTGTGGATATAAATAATGTCAAAAACGGAGCTCGTATGCAAAAGTTATGGGGTCTAAAAGTCGACAGGGTGCTGCTGCGAAGTGGGTGACGTGGCGCGATCTGAGCCATTGCTTTCCCACCACCAGATGACAAAACATGGAACCAACTCGACGATTTGGATCAGCAACTCGACGAGTTGGGGGCCAGAAACTCGACGAGTTCACCCCTTTTTCAGCCTATAAATACAACTTGAGATCAGTTCCTTTATTTTCACACAAGAAAGCTACCGAGTGCCCAAAGGCTCCGAGAAAAAGAGTTTTTCGGTTTGAAACTCTGCCCACACAGAACCCGGTTTTCAAGCAAACCTCCTGGTTTCATCGAAGCAAAGCGCTGTCCAAGTTGGAATCACTACCTTATCAAGTGAGTGTATAGTCACTTTCATCTTACACATAGATATGAAGTATTTTATATAAATTACGTGCTATGTGTATATATTATCTGTTTACCTGAGATCAATGCCGAATGAAAGATCTAAACTTCTTTGTTTTCAGATCTGAATTTTTTCTTTTAGATATGAGCTTTTTCCTTCAGTTCTAAACTTTCTCATTTCAGATCTAAACTGTATATATATATATATATATATATATATATATATATATATATATATACATATAATACTTTGAGGTCTATGCTGGGTGAAAGATTTAAACTTCGTATTTCAGATGTGAACTGTATGTGTATTTTATATCTACAAAAACATGGGTAGATTAAACAGTTGGTGTGTGATGAAATAAAATGATGAGAGACCTCAGTGTTGACGATGATACAGTCATCTAGCAGAGTATGGATGACGACCAAAGAATTTTTTAGGAAGTCCAGTGGCACGCTAGCAGGCTCGCAACCTGTAGGTGTTTGTGAACGATGTGTTCACCGGTGTACTCCATCCCCCTCATGGTTGTCTTACTGACATATATGACTGAGGAATCCCCTTAGCAGTAGTGTCCATCCCAATGAAATTCATTAGGATGGGTCCCTTATAATAGATGTTTTAGGGACGTAAAGTGAGGATAACGGGAACGAGTAATCGGGTTGAATGATTGTTGAAAATAGTAAACTTATTTATTGTGGGTTGAAAACCCTATATGCTTACCAGACTCCCCAGCCTGACCCGCTCAGTTTTTTTGATTCACAAGTAGTGGCACAATATCATAGTTGGATGATTTGATAAGAGATTATGTATTCTAGGCCAGTAGAAATAAATAGAAATGTTGTAAGGCCTATGTTATTTTTGGTTTATGCTTTTGATCTATATAGACGATGACATCCCGATTTTTATAATGTAATGAAAATACATTTCTTCGGAAATACTTTGATAAATTCTTAACTATATTTTTGGGGATGAATTCCGCAACACTTTTTTTAAAAAGTTATTCTGATTTTTTTATAAAGCATAAACAAAATCGATCTTTTCTGGCCGTAAAAATGGGAATATCACAAACATGATTATATATTTGTAGGTGTGTGAGAGAACCATTATGTATAGATGTGTTTAGAGATCGACAAGTAACATGATTATAGAATTATAGGTGTGTGAGTGCACCATTATGTATATGTGTGTTTTATATCGAGTTAGATTAACATGTTTGTATGTATGTATGTACGTACGTTTGTTTGTTTGTGCTTCTTCATCTATGCTCTTCATATGCGTTCTACGTCTGGCAGTTCTTAGTCTTGGTGGTTCTATAACGCCTCCAATTCACATTTTAAATCTTTAATTAGTTAGGTTTCCAATGAAAAATCATTTTTGATGTGAATACTCAGAAATTATAGATAAAAGTAATTCAAAATCAATCTATAAAAGACGGTAAAAATTTAATACCATGACAGTTGATTTTAGCTGCAAAATAACACGTTGATTTACATACTACCCAAAGTAACACACGTTGAGAAATAAATAAAACTCCATTAGATTACACAAATCTTCATCTTATGCAGATGAAAGTGGGTTAAGAGGTATAATTAGACACACATAACGAATCAAAATGTAATGTAGAAAAATCAACTCCTAGACTATATGTTATTCCCGAAATAAATAAATAAATAATTATATTATTTTTTATGCATATATAAAAAATGTGGTATTTTGATGATTATGTGCATTTGTTTATGGTAGCAAAAAACATTTTAATTAATATGCATTTTAATAACCTTTAGCATATATATATATATATATATATATATATATATATATATATATATATATATATATATATATATATATATATATATATATATATATATATATATATATATATATATATATATATATATAACAAGAAACCCTAAAAAAACACTAAAAATCATAAAAACGCATAAAAAAATACTTAGACATCACAATTTTTTTTTTTTGATTTTATATTATGAATTTTCGCAGCTTTTTATGTATTTTCGTTGAAATTTTTAATGATTTTTTTTTCAGCAAATTTCTAAAAAAGGTATATAAATTCAAAAAAATGATTTGTGATGTCTAAGTATTTTTTTATGCATTTTTATGATTTTTAGGTTTTTTTTTGTTTTCCATATAACCCTTCCCTATATATATATATATATATATATATATATATATATATATATATATATATATATATATATATATATATATATATATATGGGAAAAGTGAATATACCCTTAAGGGTATACAAGCTTAGGTACCCAAACACATCATAATACGTCGTTTTGTTTGATATTTTCATTATAATGTTTTTAAACTTCAACCCTTAACTTGATTTACTTTCAAAATTTTCAAAACTTTACTATTATCTTTATCTTTATTTATATCGCATCTTTTTGCCGAACATCTACTAGGCTATATATATATTATAGTTGAAAATGAAAATTATGTAAGTGGAAGATACATGTGTAATTTATAAAAATCATGGAAGTAAATCATGTTAGAAGTTAAATTATAAGAACATTGGACAATTAGAATGTATTATATGATACAAAACGACATAATATCATGAGTTTGGGTACCTAAGCTTATATACCCTTAAGGGTATATTCACTTTTCCATATATATATATATATATATATATATATATATATATATATATATATATATATATATATATATATATATATATATATATATATATATAGAGAGAGAGAGAGAGAGAGAGAGAGATGTTCATTTGAACTATGCTAATTTTGTGAGATATGACGACACGATTCTAGTCACTCATCTTGGAGATCAAAAAATATTATAAAATGCAAAATAAAAGGATAAATCCCAAAATTCTTTTTTTCTTAAATATTATTTTCGTTATTTAATTCATCCAAAAATAATTTAAAAATAAAAAAACAAAAAATTAAATAAAAATCATCAGTTTTTTCAAAATATGAGTCAAATATTCTAATAGAATATTAAACTATTAATAATCAAATTGAATTTTTAAAATGTTAAAATATTCTAATATTCTACTAAAATTAGTAGATATGTTCAAATATTCTAATATTTATTTAAATTTTTAGGTTTGTTAGAATATTCTAATATTGTATTAGAATTTTTTAAATATTTATAGTTTAATATTTTGGTAGAATATTCTAATATTCTAAAAATTCGATTTGAATATTTATAGTAAAATTCTATTAGAATATTTCACATATATTTTGAAAAAAATGGTAAATTTTTTATTACTTTTTACTTTTTTGGATAAAAAAAATAACGAAAATAATATTTTAAATTTTTTTTTTCGAAAATTTTCATTTGTTTTGCATTATAAAAATATTTTTTTTTTATCTAAAAAATGAATGACTAGGATTGATAGCGGATAACATTTATTTTTAGAGTTTTTTATTGAAAGTTTCTCAATGTTACTTTTTATTTTGAAGCGTTTTATTTATGTTAAAAGCTAAACAATCCTGACGTTGAACAATTTTTTTAGGAGTGTTTTTCTTAAAAGAAATTAAATTGTTTCATACTTTTTATGCCTATAAATGTTCCTACCCAATAAAATTATGACAAGTGTCATCATTCCATATTTTTTTAACTAACTCATTAAGACTATATTAGAAATATATCAAATAAAATTAAATTGAATAGTGATTTGTCATAATTTTAATAGATAGAAATAATTATAGGCATAAAAGGTAGAAGGTAATTTAATTTTTTTTTTCTTAAAAAATTAAAAACCAAAAAACTCCTAAACGCTCGTGCTAATATATTAAGATAGAGCTTTTAAAAAACTTAAAGATAATAGTGGTTTTGACTTTTGAATGTTTTATATTTATTTCTAACCTATAAAAATGAACTAAAATATATTTTATTCTTTCTTAATCATAAAAGCTATCTTTTCTTTATTTATTTTATGAATAAAAGAGTGTTAATCTTTTGGGCTACCAGCTACCCAGATTTCCCTACCGTTGACTTGACCCCATTCACACACCTTCCTCTCGATTTCGTCTTTACTGTAAATCCTTTTCAGACTATTAAAGATCATTGCGATTTAAATGATATTTTGTTACAAATCTCCGAAAATATATATTTGATTAGACGTACGTAATACTTGACAAGTTTTTGAATAAAAAGATAAAAATGTCTTCGTAAACGATCAGAAAATGATAAATGTTTTTGTTAAATTATTAAATTTTATATTTATAACTATAATAAAACTTAAAGTTTACTAACATGTGTTAGTAATATAATCGATGTAGGATTACGTTTCCATTAAACGCAGTATAATTATAACTAAAAAATTAATAACACATTAATTTATATTATAAAATACAATTAATAAAGAATTAATCAATCTTTTACACACTGTGGCTATCTTGACTTTTCAGCTAGTTTTATCTATAGATTTGTTTTCCAGCTAACCCTTTCCATACTCTCTCTCATCTTGTCCTCCTTGTCCTTCTCTCCTTTTTGAGCTTTCTTTAATTATTTCTTACTCAAAAAGTCGAGGACACCTGTGTGGAGATGATTTTATACAATCATATCCAGTTTTAAGCTGATTCAGGTATGACGTTTTGTTGAGTTTCTACGCTTTTCTCCACCTAATCACATAAATTGTCGTTGATTCAACATGGGTTCTTCAATTTGACTGTAAATTTTTAATCTTGAAATGGTTTCTCATCTCAATTTCTTGATTATATGGTGTTATTTTGCATAATCCAGATAGGGTTCCATGGTTTGATCCCAAAAAGAACAAGATTCGGATTCACTTCTGGGAAGCTGACTGATTCCATATCTGATTAAAGGTGGGTTCTTTTCTTAAATCTCTTTGATTTCTCACTTCTTTACAAATAATTATTATGATTATTCGATTCTCTGTTCGATTTCTGTATAAACTTTGAGTTTTTGTTAAATGGGTATGCTAAATTATGCATCATATATCCTTCAACAGTAAGATTATCAACTTTTAAACTATTTTCATATAAAAACCTTCCAAAAAACAATGATTTTAAAGAAAAATCCAATCCAATTCATAAAAAAGTATGTCATTCGAACTATTCTCTGAAGAATGCTGACAAAAATCCATTTTTTTTACAGTGGGGACGATAAGTTTTGGGAGGCTATGAAGTGTTTTCCATTCTCGTACTGCAACGAAAAAGACGAAGCCGCAAAAACGCCAACAAAATCGATATCAGTTCAATCTTTTACTTCCATATTTACAGATCGTGATGTGAGAAGATCATGGACGACAGGGTTAAACTCCGAAACTGTTTCCGACGTTAGCACAGAATCAATCGGAAGAAGGTCTAATGTTCCTAGTTTTTCACAGAGACCAAGTAATCTTCGAGTCTTCACTTTCCCCGAACTCAAATCGGCCACCAATGGCTTCAGCCGATCAGCAAAGATCGGCGAAGGTGGTTTCGGGTGTGTCTACATCGGCGCCATTAAATCCGATCAAGACCCGACGAAAAAGCTTCGTGTCGCCGTTAAACAGCTCAGCCGACGAGGGTTACAGGTAAGATTTCAAGAACTTTAGATCGAGTTTCTTGATTGGATTCTGGTTTCTGATTCTGGTTTCGAATTTGGGAATTTTGATCTGATAGGGACATAAGGAGTGGGTGACGGAGGTGAATGTTCTTGGGATTGTTGAACACCCGAATTTGGTGAAATTAATCGGGTATTGTGCAGAAGATGATGAAAGAGGTATTCAAAGGCTTCTGGTTTACGAATATATGCCGAATGGAAGTGTCGAGGATCATTTATGTGCTAAGAATGAAGAAACTCTTTCATGGAGTATGAGACTTAAAGTAGCTCAAGATGCTGCTCGTGGGTTGACTTATTTACACGAGGAAATGGGCTTTCAGGTATTTTTACCATTTCTATCTTCTTTCATATGAAGGGTAATTTCCTTTTTACCTAAAGTGTATAAGCCGTTAAGACTGGACCTCCTCCTACCGTGTTTTTTTACAACACCCAAGGGGTGGAGAGACAGAGGACGAGATAGAGAAAGAAGAGAGATAGAGAGATAGAGGAAGAGAGAGAGCAAGGGAGCGCTCCCAATTTCTACCACAGTCTCAAACTGCACTTCTAAAACCGTATAGAGGGGGCGGTGTTTCAGTGCCACATCAGTTGAAACCGCAGCTGAACCGCACCCCACACCCTGCAGCCAATCTAAGACTGAATAAACCGTTTTGAATGAGACTAAAAAACAAATGTCATAATATTTATCAATTTTAACCTAAAGAGTTAGAAGGGAAAAAGTACAAATAGGTAAAATGGTAAATGGTTGGTTTCTTAATATAGTAAGCCAAGTTTTTTGGTTTAACCCATTAAAACGTTCGGTCTAAATTAAGTAAAAATGAAACAACTTGTATAGTTGTCTAGATTAAGTGTTTCATCAATTAAGCTCATTGAGTAAAAAAGAAACATCCCCTAAATGTATTAAAACACTAACCTTTTACCTTTTGTGTTTCTTCTTTTTTCATCTCAACTCTTCTCATGTTACAACCGATGAATATTGTTAAAATTGACGAATATTTGTTTATTCGGTCTCGAAAAGAAACAAATAATATGTATATAACACTTTATCGAGACAAACATTATTACCCATCTAACCACTTAATCATACATCCATCATACATGACTTAAGGCTATGTTTGACGCGTATAAACTATCTTATTTTGTAATCATATTGCAATTTAGTGTTTGTTAAAACCACAAAAATAGCTTATCGTAGCTTATATATTAGCTTATAAACTAAAAGCTAGTTTTTCGGCTAATGCGCCAAACATAACCTTAAAGGGAAAAAAGAAACATATGTAGAGTTAGGTCTGAGTGTGATGTGAGACAATTAACAATATCATTCTACACGTGTACTTAGCAAATAACTTTGTTTTGTCCTATGTTTATGTAGATCATCTTCCGAGATTTCAAATCATCCAACATTCTTCTAGATGATAAATGGAACGCGAAGCTTTCGGATTTTGGATTAGCTCGGTTAGGTCCCGAAGAAGGACTAACTCATGTCTCCACCGCGGTTGTAGGAACCATGGGATACGCGGCTCCTGAATACATCCAAACCGGTCGACTCAGATCCCAAAGTGACGTGTGGAGCTACGGTGTGTTTCTCTACGAGCTTATCACGGGTAGGCGACCATTGGATCGAAATCGTCCAAAAGGCGAACAAAAGCTTCTAGAATGGGTGAAACCGTATCTCGACTCTAGAAAGTTCCGGATGATTGTTGATTCTAGATTGGAAGGAAAATACTCGATGAAAACAGCACAAAAGTTATCGATTATAGCTAATAAGTGTTTGTCAAAGAATCCAAAAGGAAGGCCAAAAATGAGTGAGGTGTTGGAGATGGTTAATGAGCTTGTTGGGGGTGGTGGTGCACCGGAAGGGACCAGTCCTAGACCACCACCTGGAAATGGTCCGGTTGTAGAGCCGGTGGTGGTTCATAAGGTTGAACCCATCGAGCCTGAAAAGGTTTTTGTGGGGTCCACTGAGGGTAAAAAGACATTTAAGGACATGCCTAGTAAAAGGAAGAGAAGGTTTATGGACATCATGTTTGGAAACTCTGTTTGGCTTTCGAGAATTTGGCCTTCGAAGAATGTGAAAACTTGATGATTTTTGAAGTTGGAGGTAAATATAGAAGAGGGATTAAAGGATGGATGTTAGTAAAAGACATTTTTACCCTTGCATGGTTTGTATAGATGGGTAGTCGGCTTGTTGGAGGAAATTTGTGGACGCAGTGGGAGGTGAAGGGGCTATATGGTAATTTTGCTGCTATAGAAGGGAGGCAATATGGTAAAGATAATAGAAGTTTTCTTATATGATATGTTTTGTGTAATTTTTTGTATAACGTAAGGAAAATGTTGTATACATTAGTTTTTGTTGTATTGTGCAACGGGAAGATCTTGGTGTTAAGGGGCTGTTATTCATATTTCTGGTTATTGAGTTGGATTAATGTTATTTATTTATTTATTTATTTTTATCTAGAACAGATAACACATACACACTCTAAAATGATATTCACAAACTACGGTTTTATCATTTATGAAACCTCAACCTTTTAGGAAAGAATGTATACTTTCTTGATGATTGACGATTAGTATTTATATTTCTCAGTTATTATGTGAATTCATGTATGTGTAGCAGCATATATTTATGTTAGGACATTTATTTTGCTATTAAACATTAAAGGCATATATTTATTTTGCCTTTTTAGCTTATGGGTTGTTTGGCCTTTTTTTTCTTAGATGCTTTTACATAATTGTAGTCTTTCTTTTTCTTTGATTGTAAGTGTCGTTTTTCATTGATAATAAAACATTAGCCTTTAATAACCGTAAATCTTCATGGTATAGAACCAAAGTGTTCATAGCCTTTGATTGTTTGAAGTTAGACAAAATCAAAAAAATGGTCTATGTGGTATGTATTTTTTTGGGGGTTTTGGTCCGAACCCCGATTTTTTTGGATTTATGGTCGTTTTAACCATGTTTGTATGTAGATTTGGTCCCTAATAAAATTGAAATAACTAAATTGTCCTTATTAGATTTATTTTCCATTTTCTTTTTTTAAAAGTATTTTTATATATTAAATAAATATAGTCTCTCTCTCTCTCTCTCTCTCTCTCTCTCTCACGCACACACACACATACACACTCACACACGACCAACTTCCCCCTCCCCCCAACATCTTCATTTACAGTCAAGAACACCCCACCGGAGGTGGAGCTGTTTTCTGACCAACAAGAAACACCGCTGCCACCATCCATCTTTCCACCTCTTTGAATCACATTCTTAACCCCAAATTGAAACTCGGAGGAATGGTGGGTTGTAGGTGGCGGATTGCAGCGACGGTGGCAGACTACAATGACGATGGAAGGGCAGTGACGTCGATGGGTGGCTACGGTTGGTGGCTGTGGGCGGCCTTGCTGCTTCATTTCTATTGGCAGATGCTCGACGAGGGACCAAGATGAAGTAGCAATGACGATGGCGTTTGGTGGTGGTCGATTACGATAGGATGGAGGCGTTTGGTGGGGGTGGGTGGTGAAGTGGGTTTTGCCAACGGTGGGTGGTGACGGAGCTATGGTGGCAGCTTCACTGCCTTCGTTTCCTTTCTTTTCAGGTGAGCTCGACGAGAGAGAGGGCAGGGAGGAGCAAGGCTATGGTCCGGAGGTGTTTGGGAAGGGTGTTTGTTGGTGGTGGGTCACGACATGGGGAGGTGGAGGAGGTGTTCGAAAAAATAGGTGGGTTAAGCTGGTGGTGACAGTTTGCTCCGATCAGTAGCAAGAGTGGGAAGAACATGGTGGTGTAGGGTGGTTCCTCACAACATGCTCAACAGAAACAGTAAAGGAATGGTGGTGAGGCTCGACCAAGATAGATGAGGGTGGTTTCCGGTGGGGTTGTGGTGGTATATGTCGGCAGTCGTGGTGGTGAGTAGCCTAGACCGGTGTTACAATCACCAGTTGTAACACTCCGTTTAAAATGGAGTAATAAAATAATAAACCCGGAACCCCAAGATGTAAATTTATATTTTATATTATTTTTAAATGGCCCTAAAATCCATAATATTTAGTGGGGTTTTGGTCTCGGGAAGTCAAACGATATAATTCAGACCTTCTGGGGTTAAAGTGTAATTTCCGGGCCACTTTGTAAATATTTCTGAAGGCAGGGCTGGTTGGTAATTATTGGGACTTAAATTGAAAGGATTTTTAAATGTTGAGGGTTAAAGGGGAACTTATGGGGCTTGTATTGTAATGAATTGTTAAAGATATGGGTTGTTTGGTAAATGTTGTACTTCGTTTGAAAGAAAAAAGGAGAAGGAGGGTCTGGAAGTGTCATTATGGAAAAAGTTTGAAATGGATGGGAGTATATAATCGGCACCATCCGTCTAACCCTAACCCTAACCCTAATGGACTCAACAGCCGCCACCTTATACCTCCTAGCCATCGGCCGCCGTCACCACCCATCTGGTCCATTCTTTGACCAGCTAGCGGCCACCAAGCGACCACCCGACCTCCTTCCTTTTCGATTGGTTGAAAATCCATCCAGCTATCATCATCAGCCGATGACCATGCTGCCGTACAGCGTTGTCGCTGTTCCATTGTCAGTGATGACGAAGACCACCAACGGGTGTCCGTATCGCTGTCGCCGCTGCTGTCGTTTGCGGTCACTACATCTCTTCCCCATTTTTCATGCCAAAGCATCGTCTCGATGAAGAAGAAACCGTTGTTGCCGCTGTATGGCTCGTTTCAGTTGCTCCCATCACCGTTTGCCACCCGAAGGGCTTGCATGTTCGTGTGTGTGGGCTTTTTATCAATTACGGTCGTGAACAACCACCATGGCAGCCGGCCATGGTGGTTACTGCCATCTACACCGCCGTTAACCGCTGTTGCTGCCATTTCATGTGTTGCTGTCGCTGTCGTACGCCACCAGGAGGGTGGCTGGGTGCTTGCAAATAGTAGTGTGGGTGATTGTGTTTTGTTGTTGGTGTGTTTGTTTGTAAGGTTTTGTTTGGCCAGAAAATTGGGAAAAGCTACTACCACCACCGTAAGGTGGTAGCTACCACTATGTGCCACCACCGGTCACCACAAGGGTGGCTTTGTTTGTGTTTATCTTAGCGTGTGTGTGTTATTTGGGATTTTGGCACTATAAATTGTAATTAGTGACTAGTATAATCAAGAAAACTCATAACCACCACCGTGAGGTGGTGGCTGCCGCCTTTCCACCGCCGCCAGCCGCCGTGTTGGGTGGCAGTGTGCTTTTACTTGTGTTTAGCTTGCTTTGGATGCTTGGACATAATGGGACTATAACCATAACCACCATCGTGAGGTGGTGTCCGCCGCCATGAGCCGTCGTTGACCACCATTACCCGAGGTGGTAGTGGGTGGTGATCGACTTAGGAAAACCGTAATTGACCTAATGAAACCCTAATGGGCCTAAGTACTTAGCTTTTGGGCCTATTGGATTATGATGGGGGTTGGAAACCCTAATTAGGGTTTAGAAAACCCTAATTTTGGATATATGGGGGAACTATGTATTAAGCCCGACCACATTATATGATTGACCCAATAGATTAATGGACTTAATGGATTAAGTCCTTAATGGGTTAAGTAAGAAACACTTAACCCTAATCGTCATTTTATGTGAAAACCCTAATCTTGCTTGGGCCTTAAGTTGGGCCTTTCTATTGGGTTTTGGTGATTGGCCTACTGATGGGCCATCCAAGAATAATCATATGGACTAAGAATATATGGATGAGCCTTAGGGTAAGGCTCATGTGAGGGTTTGGGGCCCAATTTGGAAAATTGGGCCATAGATGGGTCATAACTTGGTCTTGAGGATTATGAGAGGTTGGACCATTAGAATACCAAGTGGTTGGACTGGACTACATGGTTGGGCATTCAGATAAGCCCATGTAGAGGTTTTGGCTCAATTTGGAAAATTGGGCCATGCGTTGGGCTTTGGTCCATAGTTTGACTTTTGGGCCTTCGGATTGGGCCTTGGACCGAATAAAGCTAAGTTAGGGGTAATGTAGTCTTTTTACCCCAAGCATGGACTTATGGTTACGCATTGGAACCCAATTATTAATTGGTTGTCGTTTTGATGTTGACAGTTCGGGATCCTGTCAACCAGCAATTAGAGTTTTATCCACGGGACTTCAATAGTGTGATGTGAGTCTCCTCACCATACCAATGGGTCTAAGGCACCAAGACCGGCACATTTTATGATATGTGGTATACTAGTTGATGTAGTAATATCTGGTATGCAGTTGGTTATATGTTATATGTTATGCTATTTTTCTATGTGATATTTGCATGAAAGACCGTGGGGAGCCCATGACACTTTGATGTAAGACCATGTGGGGGAGCCCATGGAGATATGGTGGGCGATATGGTCCTCCTGATGGCGTTCGGACTTGGAGTTCCAGTTGGGCGATATGGTCCTCCTGAAGGTATCACCCTGGAAGGGTGTTATCAGATTCCGGAAGAGGGGCAAGCTGGGCCCCAGTTCATTGGTTCATTTAGGGTTTTAGCCCGGGTGGGTTGGGTTGCTTAGCGTTTGGATCTTCCAGCAGAGCTTAGCCAGATCTACAATACTTTCCATGTTTCTTAGTTGAGGAAGTGTTTGGTGGACGAGTCAGCAGTTGTACCCTTGGAGGATATTCAGGTTGATAACAGCTTGAATTATATTGAGAGGCCTGTTGCAATCTTGGATCAGAAAACGAAGACCTTGAGGAACAAGGTAGTCTAGCTAGTGAAGGTGCAGTGGCAGCACCGGAAGGGTTCAGAATGGACGTGGGAGGCCGAGAAGGAAATGAGGCAGCATTATCCAGAGTTATTTATAGAATCAGCAGCAGCAGACTTCGAGGACGAAGTCTAAGATAAATGGGGGAGAGTTGTAACGCCTCATTTCGGGTATGTGATTTAAATAAAGTAATTTTTTTCATTCTTGAGGGGTACTTGACGAGTCAGTATCCCGACTCATCGAGTAGAGACGAGATTTGCACGTAGTTTAAGTTGGCGACTCGACGAGTCCATATTCTCGGACTCGGCGAGTATGCCAGTCTGGATGAAACCCTAATTTCAAGGGTTTGCACCCTATTTAAACGTCATTATAGCCCCAAATCAACCTCCTTCACTTCCCAGAGACTTATTCCCGAAACCCTAGCCTCTTTGAAGTCTGTGTGAGTGATCTTTGCCTTGTGAAGGAACTTTTGGTGCATTTTGGAGCAAGGAGAAGAAGGAGAAGGTAGAAGAGCTCAAGGAATAAGAAGTAGATCCAGAATACACTACTCTTTGGCCATCCCTTTTGGTAATGAAGTTTCCATATTGAATATTGTCCTAATAGATCTATTTTGTCCCCAAATTGTTGGTTTTAAGCTCAAAAACCACAAATCCTTCGTGATAAAGTCTTGTAATCGAGTCATATCTCAGATCTAGCCTCTCTTGAGCTCCAAAAGCTCAAATAGACCACCTTTTTGGCAGCCATGGCTTTGTTTTGGTCTAATAACCCCCATAATAGCAAAGTTTGAGTGTTATTGCTTCATTGCATCTTAGATACACGTACAGTTAGCAACTTTACGTGTTTAGATAGTCCCAGAAGCTTAGATCTACAAATTGGATGCACTAAAGTTGATTAGAATAGATTGTATGGAATCTGCATGCAAAGGACTCGGCGATTCGTTCTTCTTACTCGGTGAGTCGGGTCGCTAGTCTTAGACTCCCGGTTCAGTAGTAGCGAGTCTGTGTAGTGAGTAGAGTAAGGAATCAGTGAGTTAAGACTTGGATCTGGAAGCAGACGGACTCAACGAGTTGTTCATATGACTTGGCGAGTCATAGACTAGGCGTGTTCATATGATGAAGGAGAACTCGACGAGTTGTTCATACAACTTGGCGAGTCGGATGAAGTTAGATCCGACGTTAACTTGGAAGAAGAACTCGTCGAGTTGTTGCCAAACTTGATGAGTTGAAGCGAGTAGAGAATTAAAAAAGGTGTTAGGGACTCGGCGAGTTGGCGGCCCAACTCGGCGAGTCTGGTCAACTGAAAGTTAACTTTGACCAGGAGGTTGACTTTGACCAAGGGTAAATTAGTCATTTTACCCTGAGAACAGTTAGCAGTATCTGATTAGTGTCTATGAAATTTGTAGCCAGGAAATTCCGGAGCAGCAGTTAGCCAGTTTCAGACTTAGCATCTCAGCAGCCAGCGTTACAAGGTGAGTTCCCTTCCAGTAGGAACGGGTCTACGGCCACAATGCTGGCCCGTTTAGATAGCAGTAGTATGTATGCTTGATGTCTTCGTGATTCATGCATGTGTTGTTATGTGTAGTATGTCGGGCAAGCCCGATACAGTATGTGATAATGCTATATGTTCATGATATGCTATATCTAGTTTATTCCGGACTTCGGTCCGATGCGGGGCGGGGCCCAAGTTATTCCAGACTTCGGTCTGATGCGGGGCGGGGCCCGATGCAATGGGCGGGGCCCAATATTTGTTGTATGTGTTTATTATGTTGATGTATGGTATGTGGTAGTTTGGGGGAACTCATTAAGCTTCGTGCTTACAGTTTCAGTTTGGTTTCAGGTACTTTGGCTAGAAAGGTGAAGGGCTCGGGTTGATGGCATGGCATACACCACAATTTTACCCTGGGAGTTATACTCTGATAGTTTCCACATGTTTTTTATATCGGTTTTGATTTGATAAATTGTTATGACTTTTTGAGATACACGAGACATGGTTTGATAATATCAAGGTTGTAGAACTCGTTACTTGGTACCTGCTCGGCCAACTACCGAGTAGCGAGTACTCGGGGAATACTCGGATTTGATAATTCATGTAGTAATATTTTTAGGGAAATTATATATGTCAAAATCATAAGTTGATTGAAATATATTACAAAATTAGATACATGTGAATACAAAAAAACTAAAAAAACAAATAATGGTTTCACTTCGTGAATAATTACTGAAAATTTAAGATATATATGTAGTAATAATCACATGTGTGTATGTTAAATAATAAATCATTAAGTATATTATACATATTAATCACCGAGTTGACCGAGTTTTACAACACTACCCAGTTCAGCAAGGGGTCGATCGGGGAGTACTCAGGATTCTGTAACTCGTCTCGGCAAGGGGCCGAGTAGCGAGTACTCAGAGGAGTAATCGGCCAACTCGGCGAGTTTTACAACACTGGGTAATATGATATTCGAGATTATGTTGTTAGTTAATGTTAAAACAAAAAATTTTGGGGTCGTATTTTTTGGATGTTTCATGGGAGGAGCCACGAGATCCTTATATGCTTATGTGATTCATATGGTTTATGTGATTGATATGGTTTATGTAGCTGTTATAACTAGTATGGATTATGTAGTTATGTGAATTGTGTGGGGTATGCTCTGGGGAACTTACAAAGCTTTGTGCTTACAGTTTGTTTATTGTTTCAGGTATCATCGATTTGGAAAAGAAGGGTTTGGATTGATCGCAATGCACACACCTATGATTTCCGCAATAAATGATTTTGGGATGAACTTTGATAAATGTTTTAATTAACGATGTTTTGGAATGTTTGAAATAAATGGTATCAATATTTTGGCTGAAATAAAAATGAAAATTTTACCATGGATTTTTGGGTCATTACACCAGTGCTTCCTTTCCTTCAACTGGAGAGAGAGAAAGAGACGGAGAGAGAGAGAGGTGGGTCCCATAAATTTTAATAATAAAACTTTATATTAAATAGAAAAAAAACTTAGAAAATGTATCAAAAAGGTATTTTTGTCTTTTTTATTTTACGAGGAACTAAAATTACAAACAAAATAGCTCAAAAGAACCCAATCCAAAAAAATCTAGATTTAAATAAAAATCCCAAAAAAATACATAATACAGAGACCATTTTTGCAATTTTGTCTTAGAAGTTATTAGACAATGGAAATACATAATACAGAGACCATTTTTGCAATTTTGTCTTAGAAGTTATTAGACAATGGGCAAATTAACTACAAAACTTATATGGATAGTTTCCTTTTTTTTAATTTTATTTATATAAAATAATATAATGTAAAATCTATTAATTTTTTTCCTTTATCCTCTCTTTGATTTTGATATTTGTATTCTCGATCGTAGATTATTAAAATATATCTTTTTCCTTGAAAAAAACTTAGATGTCGACCAGATCTGACTGAAATGGATGACGTGAACGGATGCAACGCAACCACGTGTCCATATAACTGTGCAGCACGTGTCATATATGAATCATAAATTTACAAATTAAGTAAATTCATTTTCCATTAAATGATTGACACGTGGATCTTCGGTTTGTACACGGTTTGGATTTCTTTTGTTGTTTTTTTTAAGATAAACCACCACGTTAAGAAAAGCTGAAGAGTCAAATCTTCGTTCATCGTCTCCCTCTCATGATCCACCCCTTAAATACTCCAAAGCTTTTTCTTAGTTTCATACTTTACACCTTTACAAAACCCCTAGAAACAGAAACGATATGAGAGAGATGCATAGACCAGGACACCACCACCCACCACCACCTCACAACCACCACCATCCTCCTCCACCTCCTCATCATCATCACCCTCCTCCTGTTCATATCTACCTTCCGCCACCTCCCCCAGTTCATCACCACTATCCGCCACCTCCTCCAGTTCATCACCACTATCCGCCACCTCCTCCTGTTCATCACCACCATCCACCACCAGTTCATCACCACCCTCCCCCGCCACCACCACACAGACCACATCCGCATCACCACCGCTTTTGAAGAGAGGAGCCAGTTGCAGATCTTGTACTACCTTGTTCGGTTGTTCCTGCTTGTAGCTGTACGTATGTACCCTTTTCACGGATTCAAATGAAGTCATGATGTGTAGTTATATGAAACCAATAATACTCGACTCTTAAGAATTTGAATATGAACTAATTTTTGGTGTGTGATATCTTCTTTATTTATAAGTTTTATGTTATATGTTATTTATTTGTGGATGTGCTTTTCAATGTAGTTGTTCATGTTGATGTATATTCATATGCAACGCTTATATTATGGCTAGCTCATCTAACTTGAATGCGATTAAAGAATTTATTTGGTTTAATTTAAAGGTAACATTTAGTAAGATGATTGAGTATATATGCATACTTACCATTTTTTTCTGTATCTTTTAAAACAATATAATGATTAAGATCGAAAACCATCTTATATATAAGATGGGATTGGAGCTGCAAAACCCTATCAAAACTCTCGCAAATTGTCACTCATTTTCAGTCATATTCTTTCGCTTGTGCAAAGTGCAATACTAAATCATGAGAGTGGGCTCGTTTCTTTAGGTGTTCTATTCTGTTGATAAATTATTCTTACAATTGTTGGTGTATTATTTTATCTCTTTATTAAGTAGTTTTCAAAAGAACCCGTATTTTAAAATTTTAGAAAACTAAGTCTGATCGATTGAAGATAAAAATAGAAATCGTTTTGTAAAAGAATGGTTGCCGATATACATACCGACTATATAGCTGTCGTATTTACTTTATTTAATGATCAAACTTTTTTTTTAAGTGAACATCTTTATTTACGACGCATAAGTAAAATTTTACAATGGAAGTCCGGTTTTTTATATTTTATTTATTTATTTATTTATTTATTTTTAAGTGAACATCTTTATTTACGATCCGTTGATAAGTGAAATTTTACAATGGAAGTCCGGAGTTAAAACCCAGACATTTTCAATACTGTCAGTGTATTGCGATTAATGTTCTATGTGTTACCACAACGAGTTGACATTTACCATATAGGGCCCTTATTTATTTATTTATTTTTTGTTTTTTTTAAATCCATATGCGTGCTTAGGGGTGTTAAAAAAACTCAAACCCGATCAACCCGACCTAATCCGAACCCGAATAAAGTAATTAAGGTCGGGTTTAATAAGGTTAGAACTCTTAATCGAGTTATTCGGGTTGACCCGAAACCCGAATTGTTTTGAAAAAATCAACCCTAAACCCGACCCTAATAATAGTTCGAGTTAGTCGGGTTTAGGGTTGATTTTTTCAAAACAATTCGGGTTTCGGGTCAACCCGAATAACCCGATTAAGAATTTATTACCAAATTTTTTTTACTGCGTTGAATGACATGAATTCAAGATCCCATGAGATTTTACAACTAATACATATTTCTTATTTAAACAAACCAGATAGTAAAATTACTATGTATACAGATATATAAAATGACATAACTTTCCTTTCTTCTTAATGCAATACGGTTGTGTTATAACGGTTTTACAAATTTTATTCACTGTTTATATTACTAATATGATAAAAGAAACTCCAAAAATTCATATGGTATACCAACTTTACAATTTAAGTCCTATACATGTGGACTATGTATTAAAATAGCACAAAATAAATTCATCTTACATTTCAACTTCAACTCGACTAACCCGACCCTACAAACCCGAAACCCTATTAACCAGAACCCGACTAACCCGTACCTTATTAGGGTCAGGTTTCGGGTGAATATTTTTTCTAAAAAACCCGACTAACCCGACCCGGTTAATCCGAAACCCGATCGGGTTAACCTGATTAACAGCCCTATGCGTGCTTATGCAATTATCTATTTATTCACAAAATCGTTAATAAATTTGAAATAGAATCTCATCATTTATAAGAAACATTTGGAAACGATAGCATAATCATCTCAACGATCATACTCTAGGGGATGTAACCATGTAAAGAATTTGAAAGATTGATATTATATGGGAAGTAGTATTTTGACTTAATAATACGATCCATCTATACGGAGGTATAACACATTTGCAACTTTCGATACAAGTTAATAAACATAGAAATAAATCAAGTTATTAAGTGAAAGTATCATTTCCATATTAGATGGATATTATATAGGTATCAGAGCATCCGGTACGGGTCCAACGAGAAGAAACGCGGGTGAGGTGGCACCCCTCAACGCCGTTATGATGCGGGGAACACCGCCCCCCTATTCGTTTTTGCTCGTCGATGGTGAATCTCGTCGCCAAGACGACTGGATGTGACGAGTAAAATTTAAACGTTTATTAACATTTAAAATGCAACTGTTAAAAAAATTAACTATTAAAAAAACCATTTACCCTATAAATACCTACCATTTTATAAAAAATTTCAAACACTTTCTCTTCTCCTCTCTACATATTATCAATTATCTTCAAAAAAAATATGGATCCTTTCGACTCGTCCGACGATTCAGATGACGATATTTTCTTTAGGATGATGTATCATTATTACACTACCGACCTGCTACAACCAGACCCAACCTCGCTACTAACAAGATGTGCGATGTTAAACAGAAATCGCGAGGAAGGACACAAACATCTATATCGCGATTACTTTGCGGATAATTGTGTATACGGGGCAAAGGACTTCAAAAGAAGATTTCGTTTGAGTAGGGATGTGTTCTTACGAATCGCCAACGCCTTGGAAAGCCGGTATCGCTTCTTTACTATACTTTTATACAAAATAAATAAAAATGTACTACATGTTTTATTTAATTTTACAACATATGCAATATATTTTTAAACTGTAGTTAATTTATGTTTAGGTACAAATTTTTTCAATTAAGATATGATGCTAGAGATAGACGAGAGTTTACAACGTTGCAGAAATGTGCTGCGGCCATTCGTTTGATGGCTATGGGGGAGTCACCCGACACCATGGACGATTATATGAGAATGTCTGAAAGAACCGCAAGAGAGAGTTTGTATACATTGTCAAGGGGTGTTGTTGAAGCTTTTGGAGACGTGTATTTGCGGAAACCTTCGTCGCATGCTTTGCAAGAATTGTATGTGGTGCATGAAGAACGCCATGGGTTTCCCGGAATGATAGGAAGCATTTATTGCACACACTAGAAATGGAAAAATTGTCCGGTAGCATGGAAAGGGAAATACGCAAGTGGTCATCACGGATCATCTTCGTTGGTGTTAGAGGCTGTCACTTCTCAAGATTGATGGATTTGGCATGCATTTTTTGGGGTTGCGGGTTCCATCAACGACGTCAATGTTTTTGATCAATCGCCAATATTCGACAATCTTTTGAATGGAAAAGCCCTGAATGCTCCTTTCACGGTGAATGGAAACGAATACAAATATGGGTATTACCTTACAGATGGAATATATCCTCAGTATTCCACATTCGTGAAGGCATTCCGCCACCCGGTTGAAGAACAAAACAAATTTTTTAAGAGAAGACAAGAAGGAGCATGTAAGGATGTGGAACGTGCTTTTGGAGTGCTGAAGGCGAAGTGGCATATAGTCGAACATGCAGCGGGACCATTGGATTTAGAAACTCTACGATATATCATGTATGCATGTATCATAATGCATAACATGGTAGTAGAAGATAAAGGGAGAAATATTGCACACTATATCCTAACGGAGCCCAGACACGTTCAATTTCAACCAGGAACAACATATTATTTGCATCGTGTTGTTGACATTCAGGACGCAAATAAACACAGACAACTTCGAAAGGACTTGACAGATTATATCTTCTATGGTAACAATAACGATAACGAATAGCGTTGTATTTTTTTTTTGAATTTGGATGTTATTTCTTTTTTTCTTTTTGGATATTATGTGTAATTTAGTCTTTATGTTAATTTTAATCTTTAAAATTTTTTAATTGTTTTTATAATTTTTAAACATTATGTTTTATTTATTTTTTATATTTAAAAAATATTTGTCTCAATTTAAAAAAAATCGAAATAAATAAAAAATAAATTATAAAATGGAAAAAAAAGTTGGTGTCATAACAAGATACAACATGTTGCCCATTTCCTCACTTGATGTTATACCACCATTGATGATGTGGCATGTGATATGGCACCAAAATAATGTTACATCTAGTTGCCCACACCTTATAGTCTAAGAGGAAATTGTGGTAACCCTCCTTGATTGGTTCCTCAATAGTAACCGATCCTTGATTGATCATTTAACTTTTAAATTGATCCATTTTCCTTATTAATTAGGTTTTTGCCTAAATAACGGATAATTCAAATAGGGAAGTAGTCCTAACTTTCCTTCACATCATATTAAATACCTTTTAAGAAAAAAAATTTCAAAGTAACTGAATATTTACACCCAATTTCAGTACTATAAATACCTAACCATGCGGTTAAGTGTATAAATAGGGATACAATCAACACGTTAATACTCACCAAAACACAATTAGAGCTTCATTCTTATTGCAACAATGACATCCACATATGTGTCTCTCCTTGCTATTATTCTATTCACTTTTCTTTTCAAAGGTACAACTAATGATGATTAGATAATGTTTTATTCTTGTGTCTTACTCGTTTTTTAGTGTGTACTCTACTGATATAACATCTCTCTCTCTCTCATAGGCCAAGGTCAATGTCAACTTAAGGACTTAACTGTGTTGTCATCGAAGACTCCAAGACAAATACAAGGTGTACAAGAATGGCAAGTGATGTTCGTAAACAATTGCAAATGTTCTCTAAAAGGTGTTACTGTGTCATGCAAAGGTTTCCACTCGGTGGAGAATGTTGATCCAAATGTATTTGCACCTATCGGGAATGACAAGTGTATTGTCAATGGTGGTCGGCCTATTCAACCTTTTGCGTCGGTCATGTTTCTTTATGCGGATCCTCAACATTTCGTATTTGAGCCTCTTTCCCATGATATGGTTTATGTTTCCAGTTAATTGGTTCAGTTGTGGTTTTGAGTTTTGATTTATGATTTATTTAGTGATTGATATAATACCTAGAATTATTGTGATCCCAATTTTGGTTTTCATGAAATGAAACATATATTGCAATTAGAAGGTCATTTGAGACTAGTGTGAATCAGACTAGCATTCGTTTTTCATATTGAAAAGAAGTTTTATTAACTTCATTTTCTTGCTTGCATTGGCTTGCTTCTAAAAAGAACATTTTGGTAGTTTGTTGCAATAAAATAATCTTGTGTCATAGTTTAGGGCATATTGTATACTACCTTGTACAAGGATAAATAGTGCACGAAACAAAATTTTGACATGCTACCTTTTTTTTTTTTTTTTTTTTTTTTTTTTTTTTTTTTTAAATTCCACTATTCTATTATTAATTCATAACTAGAAGGTTTCCACATGTTGAAAATGTTTTTTTGTGTTTGTTCATATGTTAATGATGTTTCGGTTACACGACAGTGGTTAAGCATAATCATCAAATCATCAAATTACAAACACATAAACTTCAAATCTTTTTGAATTTTCTACATGCAGAGAAAGAATTCTTACACCAACTCCCATCCTCCCTCCTCATCTTAGGCAATCGTCCATGGCATCTCTTAAATCCCTTGCTTATATGTATTTAGTTTTTACTCTTAATTGAACTGGTGAAATGAAATTGAATTGCATGAACCCACTTTTTGTTCTTCATTATTGCATCAAATAGGTTTCAATGGTCTATGCACAAGACCAACTTCCAACATTGCACATTAGTTGATTCAAATTAATTAATTTTTCTTTAATAAGGATTCATGAAATTGTCCATATTCATTTGTTTGCATCCAATTTCTCATTATTGTGCTGCTAATTAGACATCCCTTATTGAGACATTTATACAAAGTCAACCTATAATTAACTTTATATAATCAGTTTTTTTTTTTCCAGAAAACAATACAATTTCAACCAATAAAAATATTTGAAAATTTAATTAGGATGTCTATATGGTAAAATGGAATGTCTTTTTTTAATAAACTTTTACTCATTTATTTATTATTATTATTATTTTTTGTGGTGGGAACCAATTGGATCGGTGAAATCTATAAAGCAATTTGCAATTGACATCATTGTGAAATCGCTGAAATTGATGGTTTCATGAAAAGTTAATGAAAGTTGGTTGGAGGTGTTTTTTTTTTTTTTTTTTTTTTTTTTTTTTTTTTTAAATTTACCATTATACCATCTCCGTTCGGTTCATAAAAACATAAAATTGGACTGAAATCGGTCGTTGCCTCCTTTTTTTTTAAATAGGGTAAATTACACCATTTGTCCCTCGTGCACATGTCAGAAAGCGTGTTTAGTCTCTATTTTTAAAAATTAACTCGGACCGTCCCTCTGTTTGTTTTTCCTTACACGCTTAGTCCTTATTGACATGAAATGACTTTTTTACCCTTAATAATTTATTTATTTTTTCATTTTATTTTGTTTATTTATCAGTTTTAAATTAAAATTAAAAATAAAAAAATATCCTTACCCATCTATTTTCATTTCCCCATCTCAAGATTTTCCATAAACCTCCATATATAACCGCCAGCACCTCCGGCATCACCACCTACCGCCAGCACCTTTGGCACCACCGCTTATCACCGCCAGCACCTCCGCACCACCAATTACCACCCCACCATCTCAGTGGGTCCCACCACCTCACATACTCTCCTTCTTTTCACCCTTTGTTTCCTTCTCTCATTCCATCACCACCACCTCTTATGTATTTCGACAATACCACCGTATACCTATTCCAACACCACCAATCACCTCTAGACCACAATCCAGTAATATATATTACATTTTATTCGAAACCCATTCAGATTCGAACCTAGAGCTTCGTTCAATATGGTGGTCTGGTAGCTTCACATAAGTTCTAGCCCTAGAGGTCCAGTAAACGTATACATATCAAAATTGGTGCTGAGATCCACACCATAAATTCAGAAATTGAAATCAATGATGAGAGGAAGAAATGGAAAACCACCCCTGCATCTTTATGAGTTTGAAGTCTGGGAATTGATAAAACAAACAGAAAAGAAAGAAAGAAATTAGCGTTCAGATTTTATCATATCTGAAAGATCTGCACTTGGTTTCGATTTGAACAAATTTAAAATGGTCTTCGGTCCCTCTTCCCTCTGTAACCATGTCGCCGGAGATACTGGCCGCCTCTACCTCCGATTCGAACAAAGAAGAAAGAAAGAGTCTTACAGTTCTTGATTGAGACCGGAGAAGAAAGAGAGAGCGATCGACGATTCTTCATTTGGAGTTTCTTGATGCTCACCGGAAGAGATGAACTCGTTAAGGCGATGTTCCTTGGCAAAAGATGAATCCGATGAAGTGATGGTGCGGTTTAGTAACCTGGAAACGAAGGAGGTAGAAGGAATGTAGAAGGAAAGGGGGAAAGGGAATGGGGAGGCTGGGTTAGGGTATTTAATTTCTTTTTTTTTAATATAAAATAATTTATGATTAATGTAATAATAAAATATTAAGGGCAATATAGTCATTTTATAGTTGGATAGGGATACAACGTGCAAATTTAAATTAATGAGGGACGAAGCGTGCAAGTTTTAAAATAATAAAGGACGGTCCGAGTTAATTTTTGAAAATAGGGACTAAACACGCTTTCTGGCATGTGCACGAGGGACGAATGATGTAATTTACCCTTTTAAATACCATATATCAATTTAGATTGATAGCAGAAAGAGGCTATGCATACTGACCCAATCCAAATCATCGATTATTTTTATGTCGAAAAAAAATCAGAATATGTGATTTCAAATCATTGTATGCATCATGAAGTACAACGAAATAAACGTTTAAATATATACAACCACACAACAATTGATAAACAATTTTTATTTTACCTGTCAGATGGTCTCCATAAGCTTGACCAATTAGAACCTAATAAACACCTACCAAGCTGCATTGTTTTAAGAACACATATTTTTCACCTGTGAGTGAAACCAATTACAACATCAGCTTGCCCCCTTTTATGGTGCTGACAAAACTTATATCCCACATTACAAGACCTCTAATTCAAGAAAACAACTCAGATTTTTAGAATTCAAGAAGTCAATAGTAGATTATTACAATTTCATATGCAATTGTACATATACATGATATTCTCTCTCCAACCATTCCTCGTAATCTGCAACCATTAGGTGTTGATGTTGCATCTGAAAATCCCACCACCGAAGCCTCGTTGTCATTGGAAGTTACAAGAAAAGTAGAGGAAGATAAAAAAGGTCAAGTCGTAAACTAGTAGAATGATTCACAATAGAAACACAAATATAAGGGGAGGCACCCCTACCCATTGTTATGTCTTCTCTGTAAGCCCTATCCATCACCAATGAAGCCTAACAAACAACAACCCAAACTATTAAACGTTTTTCATATTTCTTGAATTGAAATTCCAAAGAGAAGCTACAAACCATTGATACATGAAAAGGTTAATCCCAAAATTTAAATCAAGAAATCATGAGGGAGGGCAAACAATGAGAATTCCAAACATATTTCATTCACAATTGACATCTGGAGACGGTTCATCGAGGCAGAGAGAAAAGAGTGCAAACAAAAGAAGAGAGGGGACGAGTGTTTCAAATGCCATGAAGTGGTGGAAAAGACGTGGATGGCAAAAACGAATTTACGGACTGAATGAGCAAAAGAAATTCAACGACATGAGAAGTGGAGCAAAGGAGACATCCTATTGGAGAATGATGGAGGTGCCTACCATGCAACTACGACTTAAAACAGGGTGGTATTGGATCCGACTCAATGCTGTTGGAGGAATTAGGGTTTATGTTGGAGATTTGGATACCCCTTGGATCATGTTAACACTTTCCGAACTGATATTTCTACCCTATGCCTCGGTTACAAGAAATTCGGCCTAGGAAAATCCAAGAGAACACTTACGAATCTACACACAGAAATCGTAAGCCAAATTTCTAGAAAGATTATATGTTCGTTTGAAGAAAAGTGAGCTAATAATCATGTATCTCTTCTCAAAGAGAAGAGTCGTTTATATAATAAATGAGATTAGGGTTTGCCTCTTAGCTTTGGCCGTCATGGGTTGCTTTGGAAGCAATTAAGGGAAATCCGGATTTTAATGAGGATTTAGGGTTTCCAAAACTAATGAATTTCGTTAGTTTTACCATAATCACCCTCAAAAATTTAAATTTCCTAATATGTTCCCAGCCAGGGCCTCTGCCCCTTGGACCCCGCTAGGGGCGCTTCCCCTAGACCCTGCCAAAGGGGCACTGCCCCTTTGGATACACCGGACCCAGGGGCACTGCCCCCGGACCCCTAGACTTGTCGTCGAACCGGCTTCTAATTCGATCTTATACATGTGTGCACTCCGAAATACCCGTACATATATTAGAGTACAAATTATGAATCCCTTAGCTTACATGTTAGTTTAAATTACATAAAATGAAGAGTGACACTAAAATCACCAACAATCCCCCCCCCCCCCCCCCCCCCCAATGTTAGTGTAACCCTTGAACAAGCATAAGCTTATCAAAACAAACCAAACTAATACATAATGAAAATATTAAAACGATTGAATTTCCACTTAGTATCATACATTCTCAAATACTCGAGAATCACGGTGTTCTAAGAATTGAACCCATCAACCCATTTCAATACCATAAAGTAAAATTAATACTAGTTAATTGAATTTCTAGCAAAATAAAACTTGACACCATTATAAAGCCGTGTGTCCCAATCCTCTCATGATCGTATCAAGGTCAAGTCCACAACCTCTTGAAATGCGGCTACATTTCAAAATCACATAGGTAGCTCCTTTCCATGTATCTGCACATACATTTATCAAAGGAATTATTAAGAAGTTAAACTTCAACCTAGTTAACTTGCAGAACCGAACACATACCTGGGATGAATACTTCATGTGTTCCAATCTATAAGTAAGAGCTTTCCACATTGAATTCAAATCGTAACATTATATTAGGAGGGAATTGAGTGTCTCATCATTACATAATTAAATGGACTTTAATCCCATTCCGATTACATACTTGTGCACTAAGTCTCTTGTCAAACCTTTAGTCAAGTGATCTGCCAAATTTTGTTGTGATTTCACAAACTCAACCGAAATTACACCATTCATGATTAGTTCTCTAATCATACTATGTATAACACCTAGGTGTCTAGACTTGCCATTATAAACCTGGTCGTATGCCTTAGCCGAAGCGGTTGTACTATCACAAAGGATAGAAATAGGTGCTATCTGTTTAGACCACAAAGGAATCTCATAGACTAACTTCCTTAGCCACTCTGCTTCTTTACCAGCAGCTGCTAACGCAATAAACTCAGATTCCATTGTTGAGTTTTTAATGCATGATTGCTTCTTGGAAGCCCAAGAAATGGCACATCCCCCAAGCAAGAATAGCTAATTAGAAGTTAAGGAATAGTCCTCCATTTTGGTTATCCAACTTGCATCCGAATGACCTTCTAAAACTGAAGGAATCTCTAAGTAACTCAAACCACAATCCATGGTTCCTTTGAGATACTTAAACACTCTATTCACTGCTTGCCAATGTTGAGCACTAGGACTACTAGTGTACTTGCTTAACTTGCCCACAACAAAAGCAATGTCAGGTCCGGTACTTGTCATGACACACATCAAGATACAAATAGCCTTAGAGTATTCCAATACTGAAATGGGAACACCATTATTTGGCATTAATTTCACACTTGGATCCTTAGGAGTACTCACAAGAGAACAATCGGTAAAATTAAGTTGCTTGAGAATTTTCTCAATATAATGAATTTGAGTCATAACAAACCTTTGTACATCCTTTTAATTCTTACTCCAAGAATTACTTTAGCCTCTCCGAAATCTTTCATGTAAAACTTAGATGATAACAATTTCTTTGTTTCATCTACTTGATTTTGGTAGGTACCAAAAATCAACAGGTCATCGACATATAAGCAAATAATCACTTCAACTCTAGTAGCATCATCAAATATACTATAAACACATTTGTCAAATTAGTTTGTCTTATAACTAGAAGACAAAATAACCTCATCAAACTTTTAACGCCATTGTTTAGGCACTTGTTTCAGCCCATACAAAGATTTGACAAGTTTACAAACCATATGCTCTTTACCGGGCATAATGAAACCTTCCGGTTGTTTCATATGGGACTGTTTTCTTCCTTCTATTTAGAACCCTATTTAATAAATAACAGGCTGTTAACATGGCCTATCCCCATAATCCTTCACTCAATCCCAAGTATGACAACATCGAGTTTACCATTTCCTTTAAAACTCTATTTTTGCGTTCAGCAATACCATTGTGTTGGGGTGTGTAAGGTGTCGTGGTCTCATGAATGGTACCCACTGATTGGAAGTATATGGGATCCATATGTTCACCCCTATCAGTCATAAGACATTTAACCGGATTCCCCAATTGCAATTCCACCTCGGTTTTGTATATTTTGAATTTGTCCAAGGCTTCATCCTTAGAATGTAACAAATACACATAGCTAAACCGAGTGCAATCACCAATATAGGTGACTACATACTTTTTATTTCCCAATGAAGAAGTGGACTGAAAATCACACAGGTCAATGTGTACAAGCTCCAAAATAGTTGAATTTCGAGTGACATTAGGAAAGGGCTATTTTGTCACTTTTGTAAGCATGCTTGTTTTACATTTATCAGAAGTCATATCAAAGGCTGAAATTAATCCGACTTTTGACATCTCATGCATCCTTCTAAAGTTGACATGACCTAATCTTACATGCCAAAGCATAGGTTTATCAACATTAGAAGCAGAAGATACAAATGTATAATTTTGAACAGGCAATAATTTGTCAACAATATTCAAACGAAACATTATATTATTTAAATATCCAAAGCCAACAAACATTCCACCCTTAGATAAGATGAACTTATTCGCCTCAATAACTTGTTTAAAACCATCAGAATTCAAACAAGTAGAACTAACAATATTCTTGCGAATCTTAGGAACAAACAAAACATCAAAAAGCCTAATTGTCTTTCCAGAAGTAAATTCAAGAAACACGACACCAACACCATAAATTGGAATAAAAGAACCGTCTCCCATTTTTAGCACAGATCCATATTCAAGTGGATTTAATGTTTCAAACATCCATTTATCCATGCACACATGGTTCACCTCATAACCACCATACTGAAAAATACACCAGGAAGATATTAGATAATCCGAATAAATAACAGAGAACCAACTCCCAACTAAACCCTAGGAGTTGTGACTTCCTTGCTACGCGTATGGGACTTGTGCTTTCAGAAGTACGAACCCATACTACCTTCCACACCTACCCATATTTCTCTCAAGTATCATCACAACGCCTTAATAATATACACAAGCATGGAGAGTGCTAAATCCTCACTCCTAGAGGAAGCTAAATATCTCATAACTGGCCGACTGACCCCGCACAACCCAACCATGAAACTTCCACCCTCCCTGCAGCACTAGTGTATGCTAGTCCTACATAATGTTGGACCCTATAAACTTTTGAATTCCTGATCCTACCCTAAGCCCTTCATCAAACAAGAACAGGAAATAAGGCCAAACCAAACATTCTCAGGCTATAAGATCTTAATTATGTATAACTATGATGTATAAACTAAGCAACTACAGTAAGGATGTAAATTTCATATAAATAAATCATAGGCTATCAGGCATCATATAATCAAGAAATTCTTGCATGTAGTTCCTGAAGATTGTAACGCCCGTAGATCCGGGCTAGTCAATTTAGAGGCAATAGGGGTCGAAAACGACTTTTTGACAAAAGATTATTAAGAATAAATAATCTCAACCAAGTTTTAGTATATGTTATAAGGTTTCCGTACATATAAAGAGCGTCGAAATCCGACTTATAACAAAGAAGTTATGACCCGTCGAAGTTTCGCGACGGAACCGACACGATACCGGGAGGCGGAAATAGTGAATTTACGATAGAGCGAGATTTAGCCTTAGCGATCTAAACGAAAGTCATATTATATGTTAAACCGATAGTGTGCATAAAAAGAACATCCAAATCTGACTTCGTATGAGGAAGTTATGATTTTTCTAAGATTTAGCATAACAGTGCACATCCCGAAATCTGAATTTTAGATCGGTCGATTTTTAGCCAAAATAATCTAAATGATAAATGAAGATATCGTTAATAGGAGTTAAACGATAAAAAGACATTCGAAAACGGAGCTCGTATGCGAAAGATATGGACGAAGCTTAGTCCCTACTCTTCGAGCGTTACGAATTCGATACAGTTTTGTAAATCTGAGATAGAGTGAGAATTAGCCGACGGGATCTAAATGAAAGTTGTAGTACTCGTAAATACCAACATGTGGATATAAAGAACGTCGATAATAGAGCTCATATGCGAAAGATATGGATGAAACTTAGTCCCTACTTTTCGAGCGCGGCGAATTCGATACAGTTTTGTAAATCCGAGATAGAATGAGAATTAGCCAACGAGGTCTAAATGAGAGTTGAAGATCTCATTATTAGGAACTCAACGGTAAAAAGACAGACAAAAATAGAGCTCGTATGCGAAAGTTATGGACGAAGCTTAGTCTCTACTTTTCGAGCACGGCGAATTCGATACAGTTTTGTAAATCCGAGATAGAATGAGAATTAGCCAACGAGGTCTAAATGAGAGTTGAAGAGCTCATTAATAGGAACTCAATGGTAAAAAGACAGACAAAAACGGAGCTCGTATGCAAAAGTTACGGACGAAGCTTGGAGACTACTTTACTATACAATTCCTATAAATAAGAGATGAACTCTTCATAATTTCCTCACACCTTCAAACCTTTCTTTCTCTCTCTAACTTCTCTCTAACCTCCCTAAACCCCTCCCAAGTCTAGGGAACCTCCCTATCACAAGAAGAAAGCCCCAGAGCGCCCGACGGCTCCGAGAAGAAAAGCTTTCGGCTCGGAAACGCTGCTCCTGCGAAGCCCGATTTTTAATAAAAACCCGCTGTAAGTGAGCTACGCCTATACTATATTTAATATAGATTTTATTTAATTATAGTAACATTATTAGGACCTTAAAATAATTATTTGGGCTATTACTATGAGTTATATTGAGTGTTATTTAACGCTTATATAATAGTAATAATAGCTAGACTATTAAATTAGTCTTGTCAAGCGTTAGACTAAACTCTAGTGGTAATGATACTAGGTTTCGTCAAGGGATAATTGTTTTAAGAGTAACGAAGTGCTGTCCAAGTGCCGACTCACCACCTTTCAGGTGAGTGCATAGTTACTTTCATCTTACACATAGATATGAAGTATTTTATATAAATTACATGCTAAGTGTGCGTATTATTTGAGTACTTGCTGTCTATGCTGGATGAACGTTTTTATGCATGTTTTAAAGGATTTAAACTATATACGTATTTTATATATATGAATATGTTGGGTATGACATGGGTAGATGAACGATGAGAGATAAAAGATGATGTGAGTAAACATTGGCAGCTATGGACTTAGTGCCTATTGGACAAACACCGGTAGCTATGGATTTAGTACCTGTTGGGAATTGGTAGCTATGGACTTAGTACCTATTAGATAAACACTGGTAGCTATGGATTTAGTACCCGATGAATAGACTATAGCAGCTATGGAATTAGTGCTTTACGAACGAACGTTAGCAGCTATGGACTTAGTGCCAGTCCTATAACCCTGGAAGTAAGGGACTTCGGAATAAACGAATGCATGATAGATGACTCTTAGGTTAAATCCTTAAGAGTAAAGAAGATAAGGGGGATGGGTAATTGGGTTGATTGTTTGATTGTTTAAACATAATAATTATAATATTGTGGGTTGAAAACCCTATGTACTCACCAGGTTTCCCAACATGACCCACTCAGTTTATTTATATCACATGTTTTGATGCGAAGTCACATTACACTGAGAGATTAAAGAGATGTAGATCACTAGTGCAAATAAATGTAAGTTCCGTTTATGCTTATGTTTCTGTATTGACGATGACATCCCAAACATTTTAAAATGAATAAAATACGTTTCTTTGAAAATGTTTTGATAACGTATTTATCGTTTTTTTCTAGGAACAAATTCCGCAACATTTTTATGAAATGAAGTACTCTGGTTTTTATAAAGCATAAAAAAAATCGGTCTTTTCTGGCCGTGAAAATTGGGGATGTCACAAAGATCCCTTAGCCTATCACTATCATGTTGTTCTAACATATCACAATATCAAATAACTGCATGGTATTTAGGGGTCAACTTACTGGCTCCGACTGATCGTACACTTTGCATCCTCCTTTAATTATTTTAAAAACCTTTTGAAAACCAGTTTGAAAATCTTTTCCTTATTTTGATACTGGATTCACACGAGTGTTCCTCCAATTCAATCAAACTAAGGCTCTGATACCCACTTGAAACATCCTTAAAAATAAAACCTATTTAAAACTTTTTCAACCATTCAAAACCATTAAGTTATTACAAAGTGTTTTCAAAATAGTTTAGACATCAGAGTATCCCAGAAATCAAGATCATAAAAACGTGAGGAGGTGCACAATCACGCCTTCGCCTTCCCACGATCATCTGAAGTACTTGAAACAAAATCCAAAACTTTTAGCCCGAAGCTTAGTGAGTTCCCCTAAAATACCCACACAACAAGTAACACACATATAATAACAACATACTATGGGCCTAATCAACCATCGGGATAGAATGCCCCAAGCCCTCAACCATCGGGTTGGAATGCCAACATACTATGGGTCCAGTCATCCTCGAGATGGTATAACCTCGGCCCATAACTATCGAGTTAGAATGCCCACATACTACGAGTCTAATCATCCTCGGGATGGAATACTCACGGCCCACAATCATCGGGTTGGAATGCCCAGGTCTATTGGCTCTCGCACAAAGCAGATAAGCCTCAACCACCAATTAAACATGTGCACATATATCAAATAATCACATAACAATGTATAGATAAACAAACTGATCTAACAGATCATAACAACATAATAACATCCTATCTATCTGGATACCGATCTAATAGATCATAATAGCATAAGATCATCCCATCTACTAGGATATTGATCTAACAGATCATAATAGCATATTAACATCCTATCTACCAGGATACTGATCTAATAGATCATACGATACTCGAGCATATAGCATATTAGGATAACAATCAAAAAAGGGTCGGCCTTGGTGCCTTAGACCCTTGAGTATAGTGAGGAAAACTTACCTCACAAGTAGCTCGGGATGATAATGTCAACTCTCAAAATATAAATCCACACTCAATCGCCTATATCCACCAGTGATCCACTTCCATAAATTTCCAATTTACTAAAATACCCCCCAAAAGTCAAACTGGTCAACCCTTGGTCAAAGTCAAAGTCATTGGTCAAGGTCAACAGTCCATGTTGACCCAACTCATCGAGTGAAACCTACAAACTCGTCGAGTTCCTTCAGAACTCAAAGAGTTGCGAAAATCAGAGTCAACTCGCTGAGTTGACTATCCAAGTTGCCGAGTCCATGTAACGTCCAGAAGGTTGGGAAAAAACCATATCTACTCATTGAGTTTTCTTACTAACTCGTCGAGTTCATGCCGAATCCATAAAACGGGGAAAACCGTCTCGACTCGTCGAGTTGGCTTATCCAACTCGTTGAGTTCATGCAGTCCACTTACAGATCATACGTTACTCGAGCATATAACATATCAGGATAACAATCCAAAAGGGTCGGCCTTGGTGCCTTAGAACCTTGAGTATTGTGAGGAAAACTCACCTCACAAGTAGCTCGGGAGGATAAATGCCAAATTCCCGAAGTATGACTCTAAACTCAAACACCTACATCCACTAATGATCTACTTTCATAAATTCCCACATTACTAAAATACCCCCATAAGTCAAACCGGTAAACCCTTGGTCAAATTCAAAGTCAACAATCAAGGTCAATGGTTAATGTTGACTCAACTTGTCGAGTACAACCTACATACTCGTCGAGTTCCTTTAGGACTCAGAGAGTCGCGAAAATCAGAGTCGACTCGCCGAGTTGGCTATCTGACCCGTTGAGTTCATGCAACGTCCAGAAGGTCGGGAAAAACCCTATCTACTCATCAAGTTTTCTTACTAACTCGTAGAGTTCTATCTGAATCCAGAAAATAAGGAAACCCGTCTCGACTCGTCGAGTTGGCTTATGCCACTTGTCCAGTTCATGCAGTCCACTTCTTATCCAGATGATTTCAAGCTACTCCAAAGCTCCAAATGGTAGATCTAGCATCCTAGGGCATAGTTACCATGTAAAGTTGCAAAATTTACGTGTATGCAAGGTCTTAAAGGCCAAAACCAAGCTAAAAGATAAGTTTTAGGTAAGGAGAAGGCCATAACTTGCTAAAGACTAGAACTTTATGACTATAAGGGACTAGAGGAGTCCAAATCTGAAGTTACAACTTCAGATCATGCCCAAAACAGAAATAACTCCACAACAAACTAGAAATAGCCCTAAACCTTTGCATGAAGAGATCTTGGAAGAGAGAAGTCAAGGTAACGACTTCTTACCTTCAATATGATGCTAAGACGAAGTAGAAATCAGATCCACAAGCTTCTCCTTGCTCCAAGCTCCTTAGTCTTCAAGCTCTCTTCAGAAAATCCACCTTCCAAGCTTCTTAACACACAAAAATGGAGAGTAGACGCGATTAGGGTTTTCTGAGCTCAAGGGGGACGGTAAGGGTGGTAGAGGGAGGCTAATGAACCTTTAAATAGGGTGTATAACCCTGGAAATTAGGGTTTCATTTTCCAGCTCCTACTCGTCGAGTTAGGGTCCTCCAACTCGTCGAGTAGACCTCCTAGATCATGCGGCCTGAATCGTTTCTACACGACAAGTTGGGACATCCAACTCGTCGAGTAGGTCTAAGAATATGACTATAAGCTTTAAATTTTATACCCAGGAGTCGGGGTGTTACAATTATCCCCCACTTGAACTAGACTTCGTCCTCGAAGTCTGCTGCGGTAAATATCTCGGGGTAGTGCTCCTGCATCTCTACCTCCGGCTCCCAAGTCCACTCAGATCCCATTTGGTGTTGCCACTGTACCTTTACCAATGGCACTTCCTTGTTCTATAGAACCTTCACCTTCCTCTCAAGAACGGCCACTAGCCTCTCCACGTAATTCAGACGCTCGTCAACCTGCATATCGTCCAATGATACCACTGACTCCTCATCTAATATGCACTTTTGCAACTTAGCCACATGGAAAGTGTTGTGGATCTGACAAAGCTCTTCCGGGAGATCCAATCTATACGCCACTTTGCTATATCTGGAAATGATTCTGAATGGCCTGATGTATAGGGGACCCAATTTCCCCTTCTTCCTAAAGAAAATCACACCCTTACAGGGTGAGACCTTCAGGAGTACCATGTCACCCACCTGGAACTCCAACTCAGATCGACGTTTGTCGCCGTAACTCTTTTGCCGACTCTGAGCGGTCTGCAGCCACTGTTTGATTTGCTGAATCCTCTTGGTAGTCTCCAGAACTACCTCTATACGTCCCATGACCATGTGACCGATCTCACCCCAACAGAATGGGGTGCGACATCTCCGTCTATACAACAACTCATATGGTGAAGCACCAATACTGGAATGAAATTTTTTGTTATAGGAGAACTCTTCAAGGGGTAGGTAGGAGTCCCAGCTTACACTGAAGTAAATAACGTAGGCTCTCAACATATCCTCAAGAGTCTGTCTGGTAAGCTCACTTTGTCTGTCTGTCTGCAGATGATTGGTTGTACTGAAGTGCAACCGTGTGCGCAATTCCTCGTGGAACTTCTGCCAGAAAAGGGAGGTAAACCGAACATCATGATCTGAAAGAATAAAGACCGGCACCCCACGGCAAGAAACGATCTCGTGGATATACAAGTCGGCCAGCTTCTTGGCCGATGAACTCTCTCGTATCGTTAAAAAGTAGGCGCTCTTGGTCAATCGATCCACGATGACCCAAATAGCATCGAATCCCCTTGCCGTCCTTGGTAGGTTGGTGATGAAATCCTTCATGTTCTGTTTCCATTTCCACATGGGAATCTCCAGAGGCTACAACTAGTTGTGCGGCTTCTGATGCTCGGCTTTGACCATCCGACATGTCAAACAACTCTCAACATACCATGCAATCTCCCTCTTCATGCATGTCCACCAGTAACTTAATCGCAAATCCCGGTACATCTTAGTGGCCTCGGGTGAATAGAGAAGCGAGACTTATGAGCCTTCTCCAGAACAATTTGTCTGACCCCACCAGACATCAGAACCCAGACCCGACCGCAACGAGTCAACAGTCCCCGACTATCCTGCACAAACCGGGTGTTCTCACCCATAATCCTCTCAATCTTCCAATTCTCTTGTCGCATACCCTTAGCCTAAGCATCCCTGATCAAGCTCAAAAGTGGAGAATCCACTGATATCCTCATACATGTCGTTGGAGTAGAAGATCCAGCTGACTTGCGGCTCAGAGCATCCGCAAACCACGTTCGCTTTACCAGGATGGTAAAGGATCTCGCAGTCATAATCCTTGACTACATCAAGTCACCTGCGCTATCTCATGTTCAGGTTTGCCTAATCCATGATGTGTCTCAAACTATTGTGGTCCGTGTAAATGGTACAACGGACCCCATAGAGGTAATGACTCCAAATCTTGAGGGTGAATACCACCGCTCCCAACTCCAGATCATGAGTAGGGTATCTCGTCTCATGTGGCTTCAACTGCTGTGACGCGTAGGCTATCACATGTCCTCTCTGTATGAGGACCGCTCCCATTCATGTGATGGATGCATAACAAAACACTACAAAATCCTAAACTCCCTCCAGGAGAGTCAAGATTGGAGCCTGACAAAGTCACTGTCTTAGGGTCTCAAATGCTCTTTGCTGCTCAAGGCTCCATCGTAAATCCACCCCTTCCTCATTAGACGAGTGACGGGTACTACAATCTTGGAGAAATCCTATAAGAATCTCTGGTAGTACCTATCCAATCCCAAGAAGCTCCTGATATACGAGGGAGATTTCGGAACCTCCCACTACATAACCGCCTCGATCTTGGCCGGATTGACCAAAATCTCCTCTTGTTTAACGAGATGTCCAAGGAACTGAACCTCTCGTAACCAAAACCTGCACTTCGAGAACTTGGCATAAAGTTGCTCTCACCTCAAGACTCCTAATAGCTCCTGAAGATGCTCCTTGTGCTGCTCCCTGGTCTTGGAGTACACCAAGATATCATCTATGAACATGATGACTGAACGATCGAGCATCGGTCTGCAGACACGGTTCATCAGGTCCATAAACGTTGTTGGCACATTGGTGAGCCCAAACGGCATCATCATGAACTCGTGATGTTCATAACGAGTCTGGAACTCAGTCTTCTCCATGTCCTCCTCCCTAACCCTCACTTGATGGTATCCGGACCTCAGGTCTATCTTGGAGAACGAAGACGCTCCCTACAACTGATCGAAGAGATCATCTATCCACGGGAGTGGATAAAGGCTCTTCACCGTCAACTTGTTCAAATATCGGTAGTCAATGCACATCCGATGTGAAACATATTTCTTCCTGATGAAGAGAATCGGAGCTCCCCAAGGAGAACTGCTCGGATGAATGAATTGCTTGCCTAGTAGTTCTTGCAACTATGATGACAGCTCCTGCATCACTACTGGTGCCAATTGGTATGCCGCCTTGGTGATAGGTGCCGCACTTGGCACTAGGTCGTGTTGGATAAGGTGTCTAAGTCCATAACTATATTTAGTATGTACTTGACCCGGCTTGGCATGGTCCATTTGGGTTGCATGGCATCACAACAATTGGATAGACAAAATGAGAAAATGACACTTATGTTTTGTTAATATATTATAAGTTCTAATATATTAATATGAAATTATATTATTTAATTAGTATTGATCAAGAATTAATTTGGAATTAATTTTGTGATCAAAAGAGACTAATTAAATATATGAGGATTGATTATGTAAATCATTCATTCTTATATAGTGGGCTTATGATCCATGATTTACTAGATTGGGATAGGTCCCATTGGGTGCTCCATGGATGCTCCATGGAGGTTAGAACCCATGGATCATGGGGGAAATGAAAAGCCATGCACATTAGGGTTTACATGGTGTAACCCTACATGTGACACACAATATAAAGAACCTCATATGGAGAAAAATTGGCAACTAAGACATAAGAAAGGAGGGCTAGCCGAATTTGTGCCCAAGTGTACTTCTCTCAAGTTATTCCTAGAGTTGTGGTATTGTATGAAGCATTTGAGGCATCACATTTGGGGTGCTAGGCTCATAAGGTCTTAAGGAATCTAAGCAACAAGCAAGGTATGTCATTCTAATAGTTTTTATATTACAAGTACCCCATAACATGCTAGTTAAGATGAGAACCTTGGAAAAATCAAATTTGCAAGTATATTAGAGAAAACATAGATCCCAGGTTTCTTGGGTTGCATGTACACCATAGGAGTGTTAGAATGCTTAAAACCCATCAGTGGTATTAGAGCTTAGTCTTGTTTTCATTATACTTGATGCAAATTGCTGAAAAAAATCGAAATTCTGCTCACTGTTCAGTGAACTCGCCGAGTCCATGGGGGGACTCGACGAGTCCAAGTGAAACCTCATCCTAGTCATCGAGTAGGTTCCTGCACTTGGCGAGTAGGAGGCCCAGAGTGTAGATTTTCAAGTTTTGTTGCTGGATTTGGACTAGAATCATTACCCTAAACTGTTTTGGTCTTATAAAATCTATTTTTGATGTGGTAATGATTATGCTAATGCATTTTCAAAGGTTATTATCAAAGTTTCAAGTTTTATATATGTTTATATGATTCTTGAAAATTGTTGATATGAATGTTCATGCTTATGAGTTTTGGTAGAGCATAGGAATTATTTGCAAATTGTTTGTTAGTGTAATTGATCTTATTGCCAATTAATGGACTCCATAACTTGTCCTCAAGTTATGGAATTCCAAAGGTGTTTTCTTTAAAAAGCATTAAAACTCATAAGTTATTGAAAATGAAAGGTTTTGAATAGTTTCAAAACTTTCCCTCAAGTTTTGGAATTTGTAAAGTCACTTTAGAAAACTTTAAGTCCAAACCCTAGAGTTTTAAAAGTTTAAAATTCAACCCTTATACTTTATAGTATTATAAGTTTATATATATATATATATATATATATATATATATATATGTATGTATGTATGTATAAGATCAAGTCAGTCTTACCGTTAGTAGGCCTCATTCACGAAGCCGGTCTATAAGGGGGTATAAGGTTGTTGCCTATAAAATGACAGCTTAATGAGTGTCTACTCTCACCCATCGCTTCCTTGACTGGTGGAGGGTCGTTAGCCGAACGGGTAGGACAAGGACTATAATTCTCATTAAAAGTATAATAATAAATATAAAGTAACTAAATCTTTTATAAATTGCCAATCTTAGTTACTTTAGGAAAATGTGAAATTGATGCTAACCCATGAAATTACACTTTGCACCTTGCTAAAGTCATTAGTGGAATGTGTGTGGTTAACCGGCACACTAACTTGGACTTAACAAGGGTGACAAAGGGTGGCTTAAGGTTTGTCATGGATTGGTGGAGTGTGTGTGGTTAACCGGCATATCGATTAGGTGATAAAATTAAGAGTACCAAGTTAATTTGCATGGTTATTCACACCTTGTTTGTGATCCTCAGTATCCCAGTCACAAACTTGAAGGGCATAATCGAGATTTAAACATGACATTGAATTGTTCAATGAATCTCAAAATATCTAGGAGTTTCAATCCAATTAAAACCTAATAGTCTATTTCGTTTTCATGGTGGAAATTGGTAAATCGTCATTTACCCACCTTCAAATATTTTGTAGCTTGGATTAGAACATCCCTCTTCCAAGTTATAAAATATTGTATTGGGTCCTAGCCTTAATATTTCATTTGGGTGTCTTATTAAGGATTCTATATCTAATCTAAACTTGTCTTTCTTCTTTTTCAGATGTCTTCCAACAATGCTTCTGGCTCAAACCCTTCTGGCTCCTTCTCTCTCATGAACCTTTGTGGGAGAGTCATATTTGATGGTTCCAAATTCAATGATTAGATTAGGAACATTAGGATGGTCACTCTTTATGAGGACAAGGAGTATGTCCTAGACAAGGAGCTAAAGGAAATCGATGAGTCGTCTGCTACTCCAGAGGAGATTGCTGAGTACTCTAGCCATGAGAAGGATGCCACTAAGGTGTCTTGTATAATGTTGGCTACCATGACTGCAGAACTCCAGATATTCTATGAAGATTTCTACCCTTATGAGATGCACCAGGATCTGATGGAAAGATACCATCAGAGTGCTCGTCAAGAGAGGTATGAAATCATCTCTTCCATGATAACAACCAGGATGAAGGATGGTGAACCCATCACGGGCCACTTGCAGAAGATGCAAAGGTTTGTGGACCGGTTGCTTAAGTTGAATGTGAATTTCCCTGAGGAGCTGGCTATTGATATCATACTACACTCCTTACCTCCATGTTATGATTAGTTCCGTATGACCTATCATATGAATAAGGAGGAGGTCACACTTAGCAAACTTCAAGGACTTTTGAGGACATTCGAAACTGGTCTCAAAGGTAAATCAGTTGTATCTACTCCTACCGTAGCCCTTGTTCTGGCAATCGGGCAAGGTAAAGGGAAAAAGAGGAAGGCCTGTTTGAAGGGTACCAAAGGAAAGTCTCTTGATGGCTCCTCTTCGAATGGAACCAAAGGAGGTTCTGCTACCCCCTCTTCCAACCTGAAGGATGCACAATGCTTCTACTCTCAGGAAAAGGGGCACTGGAAGCAAAGTTGCCCCAAGTACTTGCAGGATGTTAAGGATGGGAAAGTAAAACCCATCCGTGCAGGTATTTACACTATATTGTCTAATAACTCACCACATACTAATCCTTGGGTCCTTGATACAGGGTGTGGAATTCACATATGTTTTGATTTGTAGGGCCTAAAAAGAAGTGAGGATGTGGAGCACGGGAAGATAAACTTGATCATGGGGAATTGGAAAGCTTCACATGTCATGAAGATTGGAGTTTATTCTTTATTTGTTAGTAGTGGGTTAATATTAGATTTGAATAAATGTTGTTACTCATCTAAAGTGGAGAGAAATATTATTTCCTTTCATGGTTTGTACAAACAAGGATTTACTTTTTCATTTGATAATGAATGTGGTGGTATTAATGCTTTTTATAATGGTGTTTTTTATTTTAAAGCATTACCTTCTGATGGTGTATATGAAACTGTGTCGGTTCTAGACAGCTTAGGGAATAATGTTTTGCATATTGATTCTTCCACTAGTTTGGATAAGGCATCCTTATGGCATTGTCGTCTTGGATATGTCAACTAGAAGAGCATAGGCCAACTCCAAAAGGCTGGAGTCTTGGAGTCATTTGACTTAAGGTCAGATGATAGTTGCAAATCTTGTTTACTTGGAAAAATGATGAAGTCACCCTTCACTGGTACTTGTGCTAAGGGTGAGGGTCTGTTGGATCTCATACATACTGATGTGTGTGGGCCATTCAGAACCGCCACAAGCGATGCTAACCGCTTTTATGTGACTTTTGCTGATGATTACAGTAGATATGGTTATGACTACTTAATCAAGTATAAATTAGAAACCTTTGATAAATTCAAAGAGTTTAAACAGGAAGTGGAGAATCAATTAGGAAGGAAGATAAAGAGTTTAAACAAGAAGTGGAGAATCACTCTGGGTAACTCCTCCAGAAACACGTCAGCCAACTCCCTGACTACTGGAACCTCTGAAACTGTGGTCTGATCCCTGACCCATATCCACCACATACGCTAGATAACCCGCACACACGTGCTGAAGGTACTGGCGAGGTCTAGCAGCTAAACAAAACCATGATCCCAATCTGGTGCCCTCGCCGTAGATAATCAGTTCTCCCCCACTTGGGGTTCGAACTACCACCCACTTACCCTCATAGTCGATCATGGCACCGAAGGGACTAAGCCAGTCCATACCCACAATCATACATACGTCCCCCATGGGAATCAGAATCAAGTCTATAATGAAAGATACCCCGAAGATCTCCAACACGTAGCCTCGATAGACTGAAGAAGCAGAAATCTCGTGTTCGTTGGCGATAGAGACACGCAACAGACAATCTAACTCTCATACTGGCAACCCGAACTCCCTACTGAATGACTGAGCAACAAATGACCAACTCGTCCCCAAGTCAAATAATACCAAAGCAGGTAAGGAGTTCACTAAGAACGTACCTAATCATAGGTACAATATATAAGCATAAAAAGATATAATTAATAAGATAAAGGGTAGAAACATACCAGCAACCACATTCAGTGTTGTCTTGGCCTCCTCGGCAGTAAGCTGGAAGGTGCGTCCATGTGCCTTCGGAGGCTCTGCTCTCCCCTGACCCCCGTCAGTAATCCTCAGTGTAGCCGGCGCAGGAGCCTGTGCCGACTTGGCGGCTAGTAGGGGACACTAAGCCTTCATATGGCCCAGCTGCTCACAATGGTAATAAAGTCTGACCCCGAAAGCTGGAGTCTGTTGCCTACAATCCCTGGCAAGGTGGCCATGTTTGCCACACTTGTGGCACCCACCACCCGATCAAAAAAACCTCGAATGAGCCTTCCCGTACTTCCTGCAAGTGCGGCCCGACTGACCTCCAGACATAGAATCAATGGTCTTGGACCGCTTTGGCGCAAGCTGTGACTGCGTCGGGTCCTGCCACTGCTCCCGTAACTATAACTTGATCTCAAGCTCACGCCGCCTAATGGCCTTTTGTAACTCCAACAGTGTATCACAACGCTGGGTAGCAACAAAATGACAGATATGGGTCTTGAGCATGCTCATATAACGTTTCATATGAGCCTACTCAGAAGAAAACTTTGGGCAAAACATCGCCCTATCAGTGAAGTGCTCCCAAGTAACCGTAGCTCTCTGATCGTCAGTATACGACCCAATAATCAACCTCCACCAGTCCTTTTCCCCGGACCTCAGCAAGTTCAGGGCACATCTGAACTTCTGGTTAGCAGGATATGAGCACGTGAAGAAACATCCATCCACGTCATACATCCACCTCATTGCCATAATCGGATCCTGAGTCCCATTGAAAGTCGGGGATCCGTGTTATCGAAGCCTCGGAACTAAAAAGTTCGCTCTGCCCTGTACCCGCAGCCACCACGGCTGTAGAGGCTGCAATAGTCATAGTCTCAACAATGGTTACGTATCTATCATCAAAATACTCCATCATGGAGGTCTTAATAGACCCAAACATCTCCAGAATCTAACCCCGGACAATCTCGGGTATCGTCGGGGCTTCCTGACTGCCTTGTCCCGATCCCGATTCGGATCCAATCACAAATCGCCTTGTAACCACCATACTAAAAATAAACCAAGAAGATATTAGATAATCCGCATAAATAATGGGGAACCAACTCCCAACTAAACCCTAGGGGTTGTGACTTCGTTGCTACGCGTATGGGTTATGTGCTTTCAGTAGTACGGGCCCATACTACCTTCCACACCTACCCATATTTGTCTCAAGTATCATCACAATGCCCTAACAATATATATATATATATATATATATATATATATATATATATATATATATGCATGGCGAGTGCTCAATCCTCATTCCTAGAGGAAGGCTAAATATCTCATAACTGGCCGACTGACCCCGTACAACTAACCCATGAAACTACTACCAACCCTGCAACACTAGTGTATGCTAGTCATACATAACGTTGAACCCTATAGAATTTTGAATACATGATCCTACCCTAAGCCCTTCATCAAACAAGAACAGGAAATAAGGCCAAACCAAACATTCTCAGGATATAAGATCTTAATTATGTATAAATATGATGCATACACTAAGCAACTACAATAAAGATGTCAATTTCATATAAAGATATCCTAGGCTATCAGAAATCATGTAATCAAGTGATTCTATCATACAATAAACATGTCAATTTCATATAAAGATATCCTACGCTATCAGAAATCATGTAATCAGGCCAAACCAAATCATGTAATCAAACATTCTCAGGCTATAAGATCTTAATTATGTATAACTATGATGGATACACTAAGCAACTACAATAAAGATGTCAATTTCATATAAAGGTATCCTAGGCTATCAGAAATCATGTAATCAGGCGATTCTATCATGCAATTTCTGAAGATCCCTAGCCTATCACTAGCATGTTGTTGCAACATATCACAATATTAAATAACCGCATGGTATTTTAGGGTCTACTTACTGGCTCCGGCTGATCGTACACTCTGCATCCTCCTTTAATTATTTTGAAAACCTTTTGAAAACCATTTTGAAATGTTTTTCCTTAATTTGAGATTGTATTCACACGAGTGTTCCTCCAATTCACTAAAACCTAGGCTCTGATACCAACTTGTAACAACCATAAAAATCAAGCCAATTTAAAACTTTTTCACCCATTCAAAACCATTAAGTTATTACAAAGTGTTTTCCAAATAATTTAGACATCAGAGAATCCCAGTAATCCAGATCATAAAAATGTGAGGAGGTGGACGATCACGCCTTCGCCTTCCCGCGATCATCTGATGCACCTGAAACGAAATCCAAAACTATAAGCCCGAAGCTAAGTGAGTTCCCCCAAAATACCCTCATAACAAGTAACGCATATATAATAACAACATACTATGGACCCAATCAACCATTGGGTTGTAAAGCGCCAGGCCCACAACCATTGGGTTGGAATGCCAACATACTATGGGTCCAGTCATCCTCGGGATGGTGTACCCTTGACGCAAAACCATTGGGTTGGAATGCCCACATACTATGAGTCTAATCATCCTTGGGATGGAATACTCACAGCCTATAACCATCGGGTTGGAATACTGTGGTCTGTTGGCTCTCGCACAAAGCAGATAAGCCTCAACCATCAATCAAACTTGTGCACATATATAAGATAATCACATAACAGTCTATAGAAAGACAAACTGATTTAACAGATCATAACATCATAATAACATCCTATCTACTAGGATACCTATCTAACAGATCATAATAGCATAATATCATTCTATCTACTAGGATACTGATCTAACAGATCATAACAACATAATAACATCCTATCTACTAGGATATTGATCTAACAGATCATACGATACTTGAGCATATAACATATCAGGATAACAACCCAAAAGGGTCGGCCTTGGTGCCTTATACCCTTGAGTATAGTGAGGAAAAATCACCTCACAAGTAGCTCGGAGGATAAATGTCAAACTCCCCACGTACGACTCTAAACTCAAACACCTACATCCACCAATGATCCACTTTCATAAATACCCACATTACTAAAATACCGCCATAAGTCAAACTGGTCAACCCTTGGTCAAAGTCAACGGTCAAGGTCAACAGTCAATGTTGACTTAATTCGTCGAGTACAACCTACAGACTCATCGAGTTCCTTCAGAACTCAAAGAGTTGCGGAAATCAGAGTCTACCCGCCGAGTTGGCTATCTAACTCGTTGAGTCCATGCATCGTTCAGAAGGTCAGGAAAAACCCTATCTACTCGTTGATTTTTCTTACTAACTCGTAGAGTTCATGCCAAATCCAGAAAACAGGGAAACCCGTCTCGACTTGTCGAGTTGGCTTATGCAAATCGTCGGGTTCATGCAGTCCACTTCTTATCAAGATGATTTCAAGCTACTCCAAATGGTAGATCTATCCTCCTAGGGCATAGTTACCACGTAAAGTTGCAAACTTTAAGTGCATGCAAGGTCTTAAAGGCCAAAACCAAGCTAAAGAAGAAGTTTTAGGTAAGGAAAAGGCCATAACTTGCTAAAGACTAGAACTTGTGACTATAAGGGGCTAGAGGAGTCCAGATCTGAAGTTACAACTTCAGATCATGCCCAAAACCAGAAATAACTCCATAACAAACTAGAAATAGCCCTAAACCTTTGCATGAAGAGATCTAGCTAGAGAGAAGTCAAGGTAACGACTTGTTACCTTCAATATGATGCTAAGATGAAGTAGAAATCAGATCCACAAGCTTCTCCTTGCTCCAAGCTCCGTAGACTTCAATCTTTCTTCATAAAATCTACCTTCCAAGCTTTTTATCACACAAAAATGGAGAGTAGACGCGATTAGGGTTTTCTGAGCTCGAGGGAGATGGTAAGGGAGCAGAAGGAGGCTAATGACCCTTTAAATCGGGTGTAAAACCCTAGAAATTATGGATTTATTTTCCAGCTCCTACTTGTTGAGTTGGGGTCCTCCAACTCGTCAAGTAGACCTCCTAAATCACGCAGCCTGATCCGCTTCTACACGACGAGTTGGGGCATCCAACTCGTCGAGTAGGTATAAGAATATGAATATAAGCTTTAATTTTTATACCTGGGATTCGGGGTGTTACATGTTACTTTGGGGGAAACTCACTAAGCATTCGCTTACATTTTTAGTTTTGTTTCAGGTACTTCGGAGGATCGTGGCAAGGCAAAGGCGTGACCGTACGCATCTTTGGTTTTATGATTCATTGGATCTTGGGAGATTCTGTTTTGAATAATGTTTTGAAAACAATGATTATGTAAAAACTTATTTTTCGTAAACGGGTTGTTTTAAAAAGTTTAAATTTATTATGATTTCTGAGATGTTACAAGTTGGTATTAGGGCCTTGGTTTGAGCGAATTGGAGGAACATCTGTGTGAATCCAGTCTCAAACTAAGGAACTACAAAGGTTTTAAAAATGATTTTAAAAATTGATTTAAAAAATAATCAAGAAAGGATGTGATGTATACGATCAGCCGGAGCCAGTAAGTAGACCCCCAGTTACCACATTGTTATTTGATATTATGTTATGTTAGAACATCATGCTAGTGATAGGCTAGGGATCTTTAGGAATTGCATGATAGAATTGCCTAATTATATGATGTCTGGTAGCCTAGGGTTTCTTCCTTATATGAAATTGACATCATTAATGTATTTGCTTAGTGTATGCATCAAAATTGTACATAACTAAGATTTTATAAGCCTGAGAAACTTTGGTTTAGCCTTATTTCCTTTCCTTTTCTAGTTGTGGGCTTAGGGTAGAATCAAGTATTCGACTGTCTATAGGATATAATGCTATGTACGATTATCATACATGTGTGCTGCAGGATTGGTGGAAGTTTCATGGATGTGTTATGTGGGGTCATCCGGCTAGTTGAGGAATGTCTAGTCTTTCTCTAGGAAGTGAGAATAGGGTGTATGCATATTCTAGTGTGTGGTGTTAGGGTTGTTGTGATGATATTCTGAGACAAATACGAGTAGGTGCGGAAGGTAGTTGTGACATCCCCATTTTCATGGCCAGAAAAGACCGATTTTGTTTATGCTTTATAAAAATCAGAGTACCTCTTTTAATAAAAATGTTGTGGAATTTGTTCCCAGTAAAACATGATAAATACGTTATCAAAGCATTTCCGAAGAAAAGTATTTTTATTCATTTTAAAACAGTTGGGATGTCATCGTCAATACAGAAACATAAGCAAAAACAGAACTTACATTCATTACCACTAGTGATTTATATATCCTTAATCCCTAAGTGTAATGTAACTTCATATAGACACCTATGATACAAATAAACTGAGTGGGTCAGGTTGGGAAACCTGGTGAGTACATAGGGTTTTCAACCCACAATAATACAATTATTATGTTTAAACATCAAATAATCAACTCAGTTACCCATCCCCATTATCTTCTTAAGGATTTACCCTAAAAATCAGCCACTCCTCGTTCATTCATTCCTAAGGATCATCCTAAGGAAACGACACGAAGTCCATCGTTGCCAATGACACAGTTGTTAAGCACAACTGCTAATAATATCACTTAGGAGCAGCTGCCAGAATTATGACATCCTCTATGGGGCGCTTCTGCCGGTATTGTCCTTTAAATGCTACTATCATGGTTATAATGTTCTCTATTAGGTTGCCGATACTATCCTTAGAGTGCAGCTGCTAGGATGTTTATCGTAGATCTAAAACATCTACAGATTTTGGCGCAGCTGCCAGTGCTCATCTATAGGGTACTAGGTCCATTGCTACCAATGTTCACCTATAGGGCACTAGGTCCATACTACTAATGTTCCTCTATTTCAACCTTCATCCCTCATCATTCATCTACCCATGCTTTACCCAACATATTTTGTAGATATAAAATACATATACAGTTTAAATCATTTAAAACATGTATAAAATCGTTCATCCAACATAGATAGCAAGTATATAGATATATGAACACATAGCATGTAATTTATATAAAATACTTCGTATCTATGCGTAAGATGAAAGTAACTATGCACTCACCTGGTAAGGTGTTGATTCCAAACTCAGACAATGCTTCGTTACTCTTAAAACAATTTCCTCCGACAAAACTTAGTATCATTGTAATTAGGGTTTAGTCTAATATTTACCGGGATTAATTAATAGTCTAGCCATTATTATTATTATATAAGTGTTAAGCAACACTCGTATATAACTCATAATAATAGCCCAAATAATTATTTAAGGTCCTAATAATGTTACTATAATTAATTAAAAGTTATATTAAAAATAGCGTAGGCGTAGCTCACTTATAGCAGGTTTTATAAAAAATAGGGCCTCGCTTGGAGCAGCGTTTACGAACCGAAAGACCCTTTTTCTCGGGACTTTGGGAGACTCGAGGCTTCCTTCGGGTGCTAGGGGTTTACCTAGGCTTAGGAGGGGGTTAGGGATCTTAGAGAGAGAAAGAAGTTAAAGAGAGAAGAGGAAATGGTGCATGGAACTCGGCAGCCTTCGCTGCCTTTTATAGGCCCTCAGACCTTGGAACATTGGGCGTTCAGAAAGGCTACGCTGGGCGTAGCTTCGGATAAGACTACTAGGTGGCGAGACTTCGGTGGTGTTACGTGGAGCTTGGTGGGCCAAGGAAGGGTTTCGTTCGTGGCACGTAGTCAACTTGTACGCAAGGCGTACCTCTGTCGTTGGGCGTTTTGAGCTTGGACGCAGGGTGTAATGCGAGGCGACGTGTCGCAATCTGAAGCAGGTACCGAGGTTAGTGATGGAAGGTCCAGATCGAGCCACGTCATCATCTCGCACCAGGTTTCGTAATTTCCCTTTCCGACTTCTAAAAATCATAACTTTCGCATACGACCTCCATTTTCAACTTTCTTTATATCCACGCGTAGGAGGGAACGTACTCTACAACTTTCGTTGAGACTCCGTCGGCTAATTTGAATTTATTTTAAATTTATATTTTTAACAGGCCGGGACAAGATTGGTCCGTTAAAAATTTATAACTTCTTCATCCGACATCCATTTTCGTCTGTCTTTTTATCGTTACGCTACTATTAACAAGATCTTCGATTCTCATTTAGTTTTTGTCGGCTAAAAACCGTTCGGCCTAATATTCAAACTTCGGGTTGTACACTGCTAAGCCGAAACTTCGAAAAATCATAACTTCCTCATACGAAGTCAGATTTGGGCGTTCTTTTTATGGACGCTCTCGGTTTAACATATTCTACAACTTTCGTTTAGGTTGCTAAGGCTAAAAGTCATTCTATTTTAGATTCACTATTTACGCTTCTCGGTGTCGTGCCGGTTCCGTCGCGAAACTTTGACAGGTCATAACTCCTTCGTTATAACTCAGATTTCGGTGTTCTTTATATGTATGGAAACCTTGTAACATATACTACCACTTGGTTAAGATTATTCCTTTTAAATAATATTCCATCAAAAACTCATTTTTGATGCTCATTGTCTCTAAATTAACTAGCCCGAATCTGCAGGCGTTACAATTATCTCCCCCTTAGGATGATTACGTCCCGGAATCATCAACGAAATAGGGCGTGTATAATGATTACATATGTTATTTATTCATCCTAGGTAATAACCATAACTTTGATCTTGCACCCACTCTCTAAATTATGTTAGACTCCAAACTATGACCTTCAAGTCACAATCTTGATCCTTACTGGAGACTCCTTCTTCTTAACAACTTAAGAATAAGTTCTTTCATTTCTACAATGGAACGATGTGTCATATTCTAATAACCTGTCATCGCATGTTGCAACGCTTAGACTCAGGTCTCTTAGAGTTAAAATCCAGAACTGACTATACCTTCCTTTGTGTTCTAATCATATCTTAAAAGGTAGCATTTCTAGCTACAAGCAACTATCATGATGCCTCTACTAATCGCCTTGATTATCTTTTATTTCAATCTTCCGACTTAAGTCAGATGCTACATCGAACTTCGTTCTCTGGACCACGTAACATACTCAGCATAGTCGGACTCAATTTGATATGACCATTAGGATCGGAATAATAATCATCTTCTTAATCATTACCGAAACAATGGTAATGACATAGTCGAATAAAACGAAATCAGTTACTAGCTTCTTGGTAACCTTGTGACTTTACCTGGTCCAAGCGTGAGTCCTATGCTTTCGGTAGTATAGGCCTCTACTACCATTCACACCTACTTATCCTCGTCCGAAGTATTATCTCGCAGTTCACCCAAGTCACCATACAAGAAAATCACAGTACTTGCGTTTGAACTGCACCAAAATTTTTGCCCATGTGAGTTTCAGGGGCTCAGTAGGGTTTAGAGTCTTCCCCAGAGTGTTCCACCAACGAACCGCGCCTCCTCCGAATTGGCGCAACGCAAATGTGGTTTGTAGTTTGCCTCTGCAACCACACGGCATGAAAGCTAACTCCATCTCCGAGATCCAATCCATGACCCCAATCGGATCTTCCTTTCCAATGAAAGTTTTGCAAGTTGTTCTATCGTAGATTCACTATTTACGCTTCTTGGTGTCCTGTCGGTTCCGTCGCGAAACTTCGACAAGTCATAACTCCTTCGTTATAACTCGGATTTCGGCATTCTTTATGTGTACGGTGTTGGGGTTGCAAAGTTATTCATTCATGACTTTGTAAATGTTTGACTTTTGTAAAACCCACTTGCATGTGGTGCTTTAGCCTTTAGACCCATTTGTTAGAGAGTGAGAGAGAGACATGTAAACACCTCTATAAATAGTGGGTTCATACCACTTGTAGAGATGTGCTTGAGAGATGTAGAAGTGAGTGTGTAAGTGTGTGTTAATTATGTAGTCTAGATCTAGTCCTTTTTTGTAACACCATATACATTCAATATATCTCTTAAACACCCAAATCACCATGTTCAATTGTGCAAGATTTAATTCCGCATGCCAAACCATGTTCTTTGTCTTTACAATTGGTATCAGAGCGGGTGTTCTTGATTTGATTAAGAATTGATCCTTGATGGCTATCTTGATTTGGTGATTCTTCATGTTCTTATTGATCTTCGTGATTAAAGAGTGTTTTGTGTTCTAGAAATCGAATTTTTCCTTGATTTGATCCATAATTCGACTTTCTCTCTCTAGAATACTTGTTTGTGTTACTTTCTCTCTCTAGAAAACCCATTCAAAATCACTTTCTCTCTCTAGAATTCTTCAAGTTTTTGTGATCATGGTGGGTTTGCCAGATGATTCTTGGATTGTGATCGTTAAAGATGTGAAATACAAAGTCAATGAAGATCAATTTTATGGATTGTTGTTAAGCAAATTGATTTCATGGGGTAATTTGGTTTCTTATGGAGGTTTGAAGGATGATCATGGAAGCTTGGTATTTCAACCAATTTGTAAGATTGCATGGTTGAATAAAATTGCCTTGTCCATATTAGTTCGTAGTAGAAATCAAAAGGAAGGAGAAGAAAGAGATTTGTTCAATAAGAAATATGTTTCTCTTACTGAAAACCCAAATGATCTTCGTGCTCTTAAATTTCTTGAAGTTCTTGATAATGGAGTTCAATGTGATGTTCTTGATGTTCAAGAAAAAGGAGTTCAAGTTGATTCTCAAGATGAAAAAGTTTTTTGCTCAATTGGAGTTCAAACTGATGATATTTTTTGTTCTTGTGATTCGTTTGAAGGAATGATTCCTTATCGGAAGCCGGTGATTCAAGAAATTCACAAATATCAAACTCCAAAAGATTTGATTCAAATTCAGAAAGTTGATGTTGTGGAAAGTGGGTTTGTTCATGAGATCAAGTCTTCAAGATGCAAAAAAATGAGAAAGAAAAAGAAGAAGAAGATCAATCGCAAAAACAAGCGGGTTTACTCACAAAAATCGTCAAATGTTGTGAAGCTGAAATCCGTGAAACAAATTTGGGTTCCAAAGCAACAATCTCCAAGTGTTGTATTGAATTTGAACTCAAAACCTAAAAGTGTTGGTGGTTCTTTTGACGATGTTCTTGGATCGTTGAAGAACACGAATAACACGAAGAACGAGTTGTACATATCGCATGGTGGGTGGTACAATGTTCGATTTGGAGATTTTCTTATTCCGCCAAAAGAACCAAGATCTTCCAAATTTGATTCGTTCGTTGAAAATGGATCTCGATTCGTCAAAAAGGTATCTCAAATTCTCAAATGGATTCCGAAACATCCATGATTTCGATTCGTACTTTACGTTTTTCATTTTTGATCGATTTGTTTCGTTGGATCTATTCCGTTTCAACCCAATTGTTGATCCAATTATTTTTTGTTTAGATCAAATCGTAAAAATCAAAATCAAATATTACCTTTTGTTTTGTCACTGTTCATCTACGTTTGTTTTCAAAACTCACATTAAACCAATATACCTTTTCATTTGATCCAAATCATTGTGCCCAAACAATTTAATACTGTTCATCATTGTTTCACAATTGAGCCCAATCAATTCTTTTATGATCCGATAAGTATGCTTTTTAAGCCCAAATGTGATTCGATCAAAATTGAAATCGGATATGATGCATTTCGTTTGTTCCTCATCAAACACTTATAGTGCTTGTACTCTCAAATGTGCTTGTTCATACGAACTGATGATGATCGAAAGTTGCCATTCACATCGGATGTTCTTTGGGATCAATTTCTTTGAGTCAAACAATTTGAGATGTTGGAGTTTTGGAGTCGAATTGAAACTGATTGTGTTATGATAGAAGAAAGTCATAGCGGAAATCAAAATCGAATTCTTGATGAATCTGAAATCGTTTTCGCTTTTGTTGTTCTTGTTTTGAGACGTTTGGGAAGTCAAATAGGAAATCGATTTTGAAATTGGAATTTCGATTGTATATTCTGAGAAGATAATTTGATTTCGATTGAGAATCAAAGCAATCGGCTGTAAATTTCTTGGAGTTGAGCTTAGTGTCGAAATTATTTCAGACTGGTGTTTCAATTGGTATTAAGCAAAACTCGATTTGTGGTTCATAGTAAAAATCAGGATAGATGTTGTTGATTATTTCTGGAATCAAGATGTACAATCAACGGCTTAAGGTCGATGCTTGTAATCTGATTTTGAAGTTTGATATGGAGTATTGAGATCGAGGGTTCATCAATGGCATATATGACGATAATCGATTAATGATAGTCGACATCATTGGAATCGATTTTGGGGTTAGATTTCGAAGGTATTTGATTTGGATTTGAAATCAATCGATCAAATGGTGAGTATTGAAAAGTAATCGACTGGGAAAAATGAAGACCTGTGAAGATTTGGAGTTCTGTTGGAATCGCGTTTGGGTCTCAATATCAATTTCGCATATGAGGTCGTATTGATTGGGGTTAAAGATGCGAAGGCTTTGATTCTATGATGTTGATTGGCTTTGGAATTGAAAGTTTGTATTGATGAGTTCGCATCTGGGTCTCAAAATGGTTTGCATATAAGGATGTGATATGGAGTTCGCATCTGGGTTTCAAACATGAGTTCGCATTTGGTTAAACAAATTTCAGGTCAAGAACGATTTGCATATAAGATAGGGAAATTTGTTCGTTCGCATCTATGGTTCAGCGTGCGAAGAATTTGACTGAACATGCGAAGTACTATGAAGCATTTCACAGGTTAATGAATGGCGGAAGAAAACACACAAGTTTCGAAATTAGTCCCTGAAATTTCAAAAACATGGCAAAATTGACCCAACTTCGCAAAATGGGTAATATAAGTTGAGAAATTGCAGAATTTTCAGTTCTGGACCCTGCAGTTTGTGTGAATTTACGCTTTATGCCCGGTTTCGCAAATGGGCTAGAGTTTCGCATATTTGACTGTTTTTGGTGCAACGGGTCCCTGCAAGTTTTAGAAAGTGACAATTTCTACCCGGTTTTTGAAAAATCTTGCAACTTTCACTCAGAAAGTAAAAAAAAAAATTCATAAATTGGAAATTTTTTTGTGGCTTTTTCGTGATTATTTTTTCGTGCAAGATTTTTGGTGATTCATTTTTGGTACACATCAAGGGGGAGTATTGGATTGTCTATTCCTCGGGCGCTTCTCATCCTTAGTGGGTTTGATAATCATTTTTTGATTATAAAAAGGGGGAGAATGATGGGTATTCGAAGCTTCTCGGGTTTGTCGAATATTCATTTGCGGATTTGAAGACCGGTGTTGCTTCGAGGGGGATTTTGGTCTTGATCGCGCTAGCTCGTTGGAGATTGAAGTCGGACATCCAATCCTAACTTTGAGGGGGAGAATGTTAGGGTGCAAAGTCATGCTTGGATGTATTGTTTAGGCTTTCCTCTTTGTATGTGTAAATGGGTTGAGTCTTTTCCTATAAATAAGAAGTGAGTGACTCCCATTATGTAAGAATGTAAGAGTCCATTTGGAGAGTTAGACTAGAGAGAGAAATTGTATACAAACCCATTTGTATAATCTTTCTAGATCTAATATGAGCTTACACAGATTTATTTACTCCTTGTGTTCTTGATTTTACATGATGATTCACTAGATCTTTTCTTATTCCGCACATGCCATCATAATCAACACCACTACAATTGGTATCAGAGCTTGGTTTTCACGATCAATGTGACTTTTGAAGAACGATTCTCGGTTTGACAATTTTTGTTGCAATTTTATCAATTTTGGTGAGTCTCTCTCTATGATCCCTCGTAATATTTGGATTCGTGCTTTGCGTTCTTGATTTTTGATCGTTTTGATTCATTGGATCTAATTCATTTCAAACCTCATTGGTGATCCAATCAATTTTTGTTTAGATCAAATTCAAACCAAAAACAAAATAAAATTTACTGTTCATCTTCCGTTATCCAAAGTCTCAATATTACTGTTCATGATTTGTTGAAGCCCAATCAATGATCGATATATGATTGATAACTTTGAGCCCAAAAATCTCGATCCATTACTGTTCATTCAACCAGATTGAAGCCCAAACTTGTAATCCAACTGATAGATTCGATGTATCTAATTGTATTCGCATATCCGACATCTATTTTCTTGTTCTAGCAAATCGATAATCATGATCTTGTATGTTGAATCGAAAGTCGATTGTATCAAATCAGTTTCGTTGATGGATATTAATCATTGTTTTTCTCTCGATTTATCTAGTCTTGAATCGATCCGATTGCCTTTGATATTGATACTTTATCGATCATTCATAATCAGTTGTTCTTCAGCTCTTAATCTCGATTTCTCATTGTATTTTTCTCGATCGATGTTGAATGTATATCTGATAATGAGTGTCGATTTCTTATGATTTGGAATATGATGAACTCGATTTTATACAAGTTCCAGTGAAGAAGTCGGAAATTGATATTTTGATTTTGATGAAATTGTTGATCAAGAACACCTGAATGTGTGAAGAACTGTTGAAGGAACACATTTTGATCTGAAATTGTTCTGAAAAGTTATCAATTTGTTGTTTGTTGACTGAAGAACTGAAAGTCAAAACAAAAAGTCCAAATTGTTGTTCTTGGTTCAACTTGTACACACGCTTCACTGAGTTGTATAATTAGATTATCATCGTGTGATTCTGGGATTTGGTTTGTGGGTTGAAATCGAGATCTGATTGTTCGTATGGGAAGATGATTTCGATTGTTGATGAACGAAGGGCTATCGTATGGTTTAATGGATATGTGATAATCAAGTGGTTGATCTGGAAATGCGAATTTGATTTTGAAAATCGATTAATTGGTTTGAATGTCAAGAATATTCGCATCTGGGTCTCAAAAGTTAATGTTCGCTTATGGGTTCACATATGAATTTTTTGGATCGCATATGAAATCAGTTGAGTTTGCATCTGAATCTTCATTGAGTTCGCATATGAGGTTAATTGATTTTGATTTCGCAAGCTTGGAGTCGGAGATCTGGATTGTGTTCGCATCTATAGAATGCGAAGAGAATTTAAATGTGATATGAAGTTCGCATTTGTCTTCAACAACAGTTCGCATTTGATTAACTGGATTGAATGTTCGCAAATAGTGATATGGTTCGCAATTTGGAAGTAAAACAGGAAGTTCATTCACAATCTATTATGTTATGGAGATATTCGCATCTAGGTTACAAAACTAATTTTCGCATTTATGGATTGGATTTCGCAAATGGGGGTGTGTTTCGCATATTTGGCTGTTTTGGACGCAACGGGTCACTGCAGAATTTTGAAATTGATAATTTCTACCCATTTTTGAGAAATTTTGTCAAAGGCAATCCGGTAACGGCAATAAAAATTGAATATTTTTTGGATTTTCCGGATTGAAGCACAAAGTTTATGCCTCATGTTCAGGGGGAGTTTTAACATGAAAAATTCCGAATAGAGCACGTTCTTTTTCCTTGGAGTTTTATAATCAAATTTCGATTATAAAAAGGGGGAGAAGTTTTATATGGAAATTCGAACTTGAATTTTTCATATTACGCGGATTTGAAGACCGAAGTGATCTTGAAGTTTTGAAGATTACGAGATGATGCAATTGGAAGTTCGGAAGTGATGTATTCGAAATGGGTTTGGTTTATTGAAGATTTTTGGGGTGTGTTTTTATGCGCAACTTTGGGGTGATTATTTGGAGTTAATCATTCGTTGCTGCTTGGTTTGTATGGTCTCACATCCTAGAGCCCAAATTGAAGAGTCATGGAAGAATTGAAGATTGAAGTTCGTTTCGACATGTGTCACCTTTGAGGCTCGAACCGCGTAGTGCTTGATTTTGGAAGATTTGAAGTGGGTCATTCATTCCTAACTTTGAGGGGGAGAATGTTGGGGTTGCAAAGTTATTCATTCATGACTTTGTAAATGTTTGACTTTTGTAAAACCCACTTGCATGTGGTGCTTTAGCCTTTAGACCCATTTGTTAGAGAGTGAGAGAGAGACATGTAAACACCTCTATAAATAGTGGGTTCATACCACTTGTAGAAATGTGCTTGAGAGATGTAGAAGTGAGTGTGTAAGTGTGTGTTAATTATGTAGTCTAGATCTAGTCCTTTTTTGTAACACCATATACATTCAATATATCTCTTAAACACCCAAATCACCATGTTCAATTGTGCAAGCTTTAATTCCGCATGCCAAACCATGTTCTTTGTCTCTACATACGGAACCCTTGTAACATATACTACCACTTGGTTAAGATTATTCCTTCTAAGTAATCTTCCATCAAAAACTCAATTTTGATGCTCATTGTCTCTAAATTAACTAGCCCGAATCTACGAGTGTTATAGTAGTATTGGCCCGTACTACCGGGTTAGGGAGATGATTCATGATGAGGTTGTTTCTATTGTCCGGGGGAAGATAACGGAGCTGTTTGGGTCTATCAAGACCACTATGATGGAGTTCTTCGATGACCGATAAGCTGCACTTTCAGAGGCTGCTGCTACTACAAGTATCGCAGCCGTCGCTACTATCGAGATTAGTGGGGCAGAGCCTTCCAGTACCGGGACTTCGATAAGACGAAGCCCCAGATGTTTGATGGAGGCCAAGATTCGATCAGAGCCATGAGGTTGTTGTCCCAATGTGGAGGGTTTGTATCTTTATTTTCTCCTGCCCAGCTGAATCAAAGGTCAAGTGCGCTTTGAACCTTCTTCGGTCTGGAGCGAAGGATCGGAGGATCGGTGGAGACTGCTTACTGGTTCATACACTCCAGAGCAGAGAGTTGTTTTATCTTGGGAGCAATTATTTGAGATGTTTTGTTTGAGATACATTCCTTTGGTTGAGAGGGGGATATTGGCCCATGAGTATTTGCACCTAAGCCAGGGTACCGAGTCAGTGACGAAGATCACCAAGATGTTCACTAAGAGAGTGAGAGTTGTTTTGCCCTCAGTTTTCTACTTTTGAGTAGGCTCAGATGACCCTGTACTTGAGCATGCTTAAGAAGGTTATCCACCAGTTCGTATCCACACAACGCTATAGTACACTTGTGGAGTTACAAGAGGCCGCTAAGAGGCGGGAGATCGAGATGGAGCTTCAGGTGAGAGAGTGGAGGTAAGCCCTAATTCAGACACAGCCTGCGGCGAAGCGGTTCAAGCCCGCTGATTCGAGGTCCGGAGGCCAGAGGGTCCGCACTTGCGGTAGGTTCGGTAGGGGTCATGATAGTATTTGTCGATCTTCTTCTAGTTGCTACAAATGTGGCAAGCATAGGCACTATGCCAAGGACTGCCGTCGGCAGGCTCTAGTATCGAGCTGTGACCAGGTGGACTATATGAAGGCCCAATGACATTTGATTACTACTAGACGAGGCTCTAGTGCCGGCTACTGTGAGGATCACGGATGGGAGCCAGGATAGGGCGGAGCCCCAAGGGCTCGAGGTCACACTTTTTAGCTCATGGTAGAGGAGGCCAAGGCGGCACCAGACGTCGTTACTGGTATGTTTCTATATTGTTTTGTTGATTATTTTATGGTATGCTTATGTTTATGTTTCTAATAGGTACATTCTTAGTGAATTCCTTGCCTGCTTTTGTGTTATTCGAATCGGGCGCTAGTCGGTCCTTTGTGTCTCAATCTTTTAGTAGGGATTTTGATATAAACCTTAGCAAGTTGGAGTGTACCTTGTGAGTTTCTATCACCAATGAACATGGGTTTCTGCATCCAAATTGTATCAGGTCTGTGTGTTGTAGATCTTCGGGGTGCCTTATTCGATCGATTAGATTCCGATCGCCATGGGGGATGTGTGTTTGATAGTGTGGATGGATTGGTTGAGCAGGTTTAGGGCTTTGAACGATTGTGAGGGTCAACGATTGATAGTTCGAACCCCAAGTAGGGGAGAAGTGATCATCTATGGAGAGGGTATCAGGTTTCGATCAGGGTTTTGTTCGGCGGTCAAGGCTCGACAATATATTCAGCATGGGTGTATGGGTTATCTTGCCTATATGGGTGATACTCAGATTGGGGAGCAGGTCTCAGTTTTAGATGTACCAATTGTTAGGGAGTTTATTGATGTGTTTTGGGAGGAGTTACCCAGTGTGCCTCCTGACAGGTAGGTTGAGATCAAGATTGAACTAGTGCCAGGTGCGGCTCCAATTGCCAAGGCGTCGTACCGCTTGGCAACACCCGAGAGGCAGGAGCTATCCTCTTAGCTACAATAGCTGTTAGGCAAGCAGTTCATCAGACTGAGCAATTCTCCGTGGGGAGCCCCGATACTGTTCGTCAAGAAGAAGGATGGTTCATACCGAATGTGCATCGATTACCGGGAGTTGAACAAGTTGACAGAAGAATTGTTATCCCCTTCCGCATACTGAGGTCCGGATATCAATAGGTGAGAGTGAGAGAGGAGGATATGGAAAAGACGGTATTTCGGACTCGTTATGGGCATTATGAGTTCGTGGTGATGCGATTTGGTCTCACCAATGCGCCTACAGTGTTTATAGATTTGATGAATCGGGTGTGCAAGCCGATGCTCGACTTAACAGTTATTGTGTTCATTGATGATATCTTAGTGTATTCCAAGACTAGAGAGCAACACGAGGAGCACCTTCGATAGCTTTTCGGAGTGTTGAGGAAAGAGCGGATGTACGCCATGTTCTCGATGTGTGAGTTTTGGTTACGAGCGGTCCAGTTCCTGGGACACCTCGTTAACGAAAACATGATTTTGGTTCATTGGGATTACGTTTTGTATGTTAGGCGTACTAGGGCGCGCCCTAGTACGCTGGCATACACATCGTACGCGGGACGTACATAGCGAAAATGCAAACCCTAATTTTTAGGGTTTGGTCCATGTATAAACATCATTACTCTCATTTATCATTCCCTCACTATCATCCCTCTATGAAAATCGACCCAAGAAAACCCTAAGTGAGAAGAGTGCATTTTGAGCCCATTGGTGTACTTTGGTAGTGTTGTTGAAGAAGAAGAAGGTGGTGAGAAGAGATTGGAGCTTGGAAGCAACTTATATATGGGATTCCAGACTTTCTAGCAACCTTTTGGAGATAAAAAGTTCACAAATTGGTCACTCTATCTTGTAGATATAGCCATTTCTTCCGTTAGGGCACATTTGGTCCCAAATATGGTGATTCTTGAGCATGGCATGTTCTTGATCAAATAAGTCGTCAATTAAGACCTTACGGGGGTATTATGTCATCAAAAAGTGGCCTTGATGGTTAGTTTTACTCCATGCATGCTATAGAAGGCCATAATGCATTAAGATGTTGAGATGAGGTGTTTTAAGCACTTAATCGACATAAAAAGTCATATAGTTGGAAACTTATGACTCATGATGATCTTTTAGCCTTGGATCTTCAATTAGATGTGTTAAGTCGAAGAAATAGGTGCTTAATAGGCTAAGATGGGGGGGGGTTTGCATACGTTGGGTGTACCGCAGGGTACGATGCCTCAGACACGGTTGTACGCCCCGCGTACGAAGCCTGAGTTGACTTGGTTGGGTTGGCTCGGTTGACTTGTTGACTTTGACCAATTTTAACCAAGGGTATTGTGGGAAAATATAATTAGTTTAGAATAAGAATGTTTTGACATTTAGGCTTTGGGTTGAGCTGGTATTTGGGAATAGAGTATTGATAAGATATTCGTCAGACTGTGAGGTGAGTTTCCTCACTGTTCTTGGGGTCGAAGGCACCAATGTCAGCCCCTTTGGTTATGTATCCTAGTATTTAGGATGTTGCTATATAGTAGTTATCGATAGATCTGCCTGCTAGTCTGTTAACTGGTTATATGATTATCTGTTGATGGATATATGTTATTTGTTATATGTATTTTGACATGGTATGGTGGGGTTGAGATTGTACTGCCTTGTGTTGTAAGTCAACAAATTGGGGCATTCCAACCGAAAGGTTGTGGGCCGGGGCATTTGTAACGAAAAAATTTTCAAAACAATTTTTCATTTTTAAATCATATTTACAATCACTAAAAACAATATCCAACAACTGTACCCAATGTCATCATAATAAACAAATCCCAGAATCTCAAAAGATCTCAAATACATAAATTCCCTCAGTGTGTATGGATCATGTCGGCGCCTTCCCACGGTCCTCGCTAGTACCTAAAACACACAACACAACCACTGTAAGCATAAATGCCTAGTGAGTTCCCCAAATACCGCATACAACACATACGTCTTTCCAGGCCATAACTCTGTGGGACCCTCCAGTCCAAGTGTCTCAGGGGACTTCCGTCCCAAATCCCGATACACCTTCCGGTCCTACCCATATCGGCCTTCCGGTCCGTAACCTCCTGACCTTCCGGTCCATGTCCTCTCGACCTTCCGGTCCATATCATATTGACCTTCCGGTCCTTATCATACATAGCATACATAACACATACATATCACATATCAGCATATAGCACATATATCTCATAGAATATAAGACCTTCCGGTCACACATAGGTACCCTTCCAGGTACAGTATAGTGAGAAGACTCACCTCGGGTGACTCGGTAATCTCGAACTCGGTAAAACCCGGTCTAGCCTCCTCCTAATCACAAGGAATAAGCACTCTGATCAATACAACTCTCAAGGCTAGACTAGATCCCTCTCTTAGCACTCTCAGAAGGGTAAAAGACCATTTTACCCCTCTCAAGGCTCAAAGACCCTAACATTAACCAAACCTTAAAAGTCAACGAAAAGTCAACTCTCCGGGTTATGCTGCGCGTACCAAACCTATACGTTGGGAGTACCCGACATCCTCACAGAAACGGGGAACGCGACCCCCTACGCTGTGCGTACTGGAATTACGCCCCGCGTAACTCCCAGTTTCAGACTCCTTAGCTTTTAGGGTCTTAAACGGTTTAGACCCATGACCAACTTTCAGATCTGACCACTTCTAATCCTCTTAATCCATAAAGTTGGTGGCTTTAAGCCTTTACATGGCTGTGAGAGTCACCAACACCCAAATATCTCCACTTTCAACACTCTAAAGCTCATAACTCAAGCATGACTCCATAACAACGACCAAGATGGGATTTTTATTGATCAATATCACACATAACACAGAAATGGGACAGATCTAGGTCAATGGAGCCCCTCTTTCTCATAAAGTCTCCACCTTTGGGACTTAAACCCTAGAAATGGACCATAAATCACCAAACCAAAATAAAGAGGAAAGTTTTGAGCTTTTTACCTCAAAGTGAAGCTCCTTCCTCTGAAAAGCTCAGATTCAAGCTGGAACTTCAAACCCTAGCCTCCACAAGCTCCTCTCCTCCTTCTTCACTAACACACAAAGGCACCTTTAGCTCAAAATACTCCCACACAAGCTTTAGGACGAAGGAAATGCTCCCTTAGGGTTTCACTCTCTGAAATGGTGGCTGAGGATAAGGCCTTAGCATTCCTTTTATAGGGCACAAGCCTTAAATTAGGGTTTGCATTTGGGTCTGCTACGCCCAACGTAACCCTGGGTACGCCCAGCGTACCTAGGCGAGTCTGCGTCCACTTAAGCGCATGAGTACGTGCAGCGTACTCTCCAGTACGCCCAACGTACTCATTTGCAACACTTTCCCACTCAAGGGCCATTCTTGACAACTTGACAAAGGAGGAGGGTTAAATAGTTGTACCTGAATTTCAGGATGTTACAATTCTCCCCCACTAGAACCAGACTTCACCCTCGAAGTCTCATGCTGAAAACAACTCCGGATGCTGCTCCCGCATCTCCGACTCCGGCTCCTAATTCAGCTCGGACCCCCTCTGATGTTGCCACTGGACCTGAATCAGGGCACCTCCTTGTTTCTAAGAACCTTGATCTTGTGATCCAAGGTTGCAATCGGTCACTCAACATAATTCAGGCCCGCATCCACCTGAATATCCTCGAACGATACTACCGCTGACTCGTCGGATATACACTTCCTTAGCAGAGACATGTGGAAGGTATCATGTATCTGACTCAATTCCGCGGGTAGCTCCAACCGATATGCTACCCTGCCCACCCTCGCGGTCACACTGAACGGCCCAATATATCGGGGCCCCAGCTTGCCCCTCTTCGTGAATTGAATCACTCCTTTCCAAGGAGACACTTTTAGGAGTACGAAGTCTCCGACCTGAAACTCGAGCTCAGATCATCTCCTATCCGCGTAACTCTTCTGGCGACTCTGAGCTGTCAACAACCTCTTCCTGACCTGATGTATCTGCTCTGTCATCTGAAGCACTATCTTAGTGTTGCCCATCACTCGCTGCCCTACCTTTCCCTAACAGATGGGAGTCCGACACCTCCTCCCATACAACAACTCGAAGGGAGGCATACCAATGCTCGAATGGTGACTGTTGTTATAGGAAAACTCAACCAATGGAAAATACGTGTCCCAACTCCCTTCGAAGTCCGAAACACATGCCCGAAGCATGTCCTCAAGCGTCTGAATCGTCCGCTCACTCTGTCTGTCCGTCTGAGGGTGGTAAGCGGTACTGAAATGCAGCCTCGTGCCCAACTCCTCGTGGAACTTCTTCGAGAACTTGGAAGTGAAACGTACATCCCGGTCTAATACAATTGAGATCGGCACTGCATGCCGCGATACCACCTCCCTCACATACAACTCTGCCAGCCTCTCAGCAGAAGAGCTATCACTGATAGCAAGAAAGTGAGTGCTCTTCGTCAGCCGGTCGAAGATCACTCAAATTGCGTCGACACCCCTCGTGGTCCTTGGCAACCTGGTGGTGAAATCCATAGAAATCTGTTCCCACTTCCATTGGGGAACCTCAAGTGGCTGCAACATGCCATGCGATCGCTGGTGCTCGGCCTTAACCCTGCGATAGGTTAAGCACCTCTCAACAAACCATGCTACATCCCTCTTCATACATGGCCACCAATAATCCTTCTTCATATCCAAATACATCTTAGTGGCCCCGGGATGGATCGAAAATCTCGATCTATGCGCCTCCTCCATCAAATTGGTGCGTGTCCTGCCTGCATACGACACCCAAATCTGACCCTGAAAGGTCATAAGCCTTTGACTATCGGTAATGAACTTCGACACCTGCCCAATCACCCGCTCTCTCTTATGGTTCTCCGGTCTCATGGGCTCTGCCTGGGCCTCCCGAATGGTGTCCAACATCGGAGTCATCACTGTCAACCGCATACAAATGTCTCGAATCGGGGTACTCTCTGCCCTACGGCTCAGGGCATCAGCTACGACATTAGCCTTGCCCGGGTGGTACAGGATCTCACAATCGTAATCCTTTACCACGTCCAACCATCTCCTCTGGCGCATATTCAGATTGGGCTAGTCCATCAAATACTTCAAACTCTTGTGGTCTGTGTAGATGGTACACCAAACCCTATACAAATAGTGACGCCAGATCTTGAGGGCGAACACCACTGCCCCCAACTCCAAATCGTGGGTGAGATACCTCGTCTCATGAGGCTTCAGCTACCTCGATGCATAGACTATCACATGCCCCCTCTGTATAAGTACTGCACCCAAACCCCGATATCGATGTGTCACAATACACCACAAAATCTTTCATCCCTTCCGGGAGGGCTACCACCGGGGCTTCGCACAATCTCTACCGAAGTGTCTCAAACGAGGTCTGCTACTCCAGACCCCATGAAAAAGCAACTCCCTTCCGGGTCAACCTGGTGAGAGGCACAACGATCTTGGAGAAATCCTTGATAAATCTCTGATAATAGCCGGCCAATCCTAGAAAACTTCTGATCTCGGTGGGTGATCTCGGCACCTCCCATCTCATAACCGCCTCAATCTTGGCCAGATCGACCAATATCCCATCCTGGTTAACAAGGTGTCCCAAGAACTGGACCTCTCGTAACCAAAAATCACACTTGGCGAATATGGCGAAAAGCCTCTCCGACCTCAATACCCAGAGAATCTCTCTCAGACGTTCCTTGTGATGCTCTCTAGATCTCAAATACACCAAAATATCATCAATGAACATGATCACCGACCGATCCAGCATTGGCTTGCACACCCTGTTCATGAGATCCATGAATGCTGTCGGTGCATTGGTGAACCCAAAAGGCATCACCACGAACTCGTAATGCCCATAACGAGTTCTGAACATCGTCTTCTGGATATCTTCGTCTCGTACTCTAATCTGATGATATCCCAACCTCAAGTCTATCTTGGAGAACCAAGACGCCCCCTGCAACTGATTGAACAGATCATCGATCCTCGGTAAAGGATAACGGTTCTTGACCGTCAACTTGTTCAACTCCCGGTAATAAATGCACATCCGGTGTGAACCATCCTTTTTCTTGACAAAAAGGATCGGTGCTCCCCATGGTGAGCTACTCGGTTTAATAAACCCTTTCCCAAGCTGCTCCTAAAGCTGCGAGGATAACTCCTGCATCTCTGGCGGCGCCTTGGCGATAGGCGCTGCCCCCGGAACCAAATCGATAGGGAACTCTACCTGCCTCTCGGGAGGCACATCCGATAATTTCTCGGGAAAAACATCCAGGAACTCTCACACTATCAGAACCTCATCAATCGAACTTGGCCTCCCAGCAGCCACTCGTGTGTCCATCACATATGCTACAAACCCGCTGTAGCCATGCTGCAAACTCTTCCTCGCTCTGGCAGCCGAACAAAACACTAACCCACATCGGGCACCCTCGCTGTACACCGTAAGTACTCCCCCACTAGGGTCTCTTATTCTCACCAACTGATGCTCACAGTCTATAACAGCTCCAAATCGGCTCAACCAATCCATGCCCACTATGACACACACGTCCCTCATCGCAATCGGGACCAGATCTATCAGGAACTCCACACCGAAGATCTCAAGTATACATCCTCGAATCACATCCTTAGCATACACTGCTCGCTCGTCAGCTATAGAAACTCGCAAAGGTCAACTCAACGCCTCTTGTCGGATACTAATGTGCTGACTAAATGCCAAGGAAACAAATGACTGACTCGCATCTGAGTCAAGTAACACCAAATCAGGTACAGAATTCACAAGAAAAGTACTTATGCATATCAAAATATAAGCACAACACCTCAAACTCAACATAAAAAATGAAAGAATACATACCAGCCACGACATCGGGCGCTACACGGACCTCCTCTGTTGTCAACTACAAGGCTCTCCCACGAGCCTTCGGTGCCTTGGCCTTCACCGGCCGAACCTCAGTAGCTTGCACAGCGGCAGGGGCAGATCCCTCCTGTGCTCCCTGTGCCATCCCCCGTAGCTGCGGACACTCGGCCTTCCGATGGCCCGTCTGGTTGCAATGAAATCAAACCATGAATCCCTTGGGGGCAATCCTTGGCTATATGCCCCTCCTTGCCACATTTTTAGCAAGCACCTGATCGACAAACCCCATCGTGTCCCTTGCCGCACTTTCCACAAGTGCGGCCCTTCTGGCCTCCAGATCTCGAATCGCGGGCTTTGCCCGCTTGGCTGCTGGCTGAGACTGTGCTGGCCGCCGATCCATCCGCTGAGACTCGGCCTCCTCCCTGGCCTGAGTCTCCAACTCAATCTCCCTCTCTCGGGCATTTACCTGAAGCTCAACAAATGTCCATTAAGTCGAGTTCGATACGAACTCCCGAATATCCCTTCTCAGAATGCTCAAATATCGGCTCATGCGTGCCTGCTTGGTAGACACCTGCTCCGGGCAGAACATCACCCTCTCATGAAACTTCCTGGTAATCACAGTAACCGAATCAGTACCTTGCTTGAGGGTCAAGAACTCCTGAGCCAACCGCTCCCTCTCAACTGGGGGAGCATACTCGTCTCTGAACATGGTGGTGAACCTCTCCCAGGTCAGCTCAGAAATCTCCGCAAGAGTGAAGCTCGTTGTCACGAACTTCCACCAGTCCTTCGCTCCCAAGCGAAGCTGGTTCAGCGCGAACCGTACCCTCAGATGCTCCGGACATGAATACGTGTAGAAGCATCCCTCGATATCAGAAATCCATCTCATCGTAGCGATCGGATCCTGCGTCCCATCAAACTCGGGTCGCTTCGTGTTGTTGGACTCCCGAAACAACAACGAGTCACCTCCTGAGGCCTGGCAGCAGCCACAACTGCAGTAGCTGCAGCAGCCGCAACCTCAGTCAGTGCTGCATACCGCTCATCGAAAGTCTCAATCAATATGGTCTTGATAGATCCAAACATCTCCGGAATCTCGGCTCGAATGGCAGCAACCACCTCCTCATGAATCAACCTGCAGATCTCCTCCTCACTAACACCACTGCTCTCAGGTGTGTGGCGTGTCCCAACCATGATGTCTCTCTAAAATACAACATAAAATATCAAAGACCCGCTTGAGCATACTTGCACTCGATAACACCTCCCTACTTGTTCCTTAGTACCCTAAGGATTCTTACTTGGGCTGCGCACTGATACGGTGTCTTCGGTAGTACGGGCCCTTATACTACCGTCCACACCGCATCAGTATTCACCCCAAGTCCTCCTCCTTGTATCTCAGTTCACAAGTACTCTACATCTCGCTAGCATAGGCTACCCTTCGGTAAACCTCTCATAAGCTCCTCACTGCTACTTACTCACTCTCAAGCATCTACTAGCAGCAGAAATCTTCCTAGGCTAAGGCATCACAAATCAGGCCACACTAGTCCTAATATGAATACCTAGCCTACTCTAACATGCATATCATATCAAAACATATCTCATAACACATAATGTAAGGGTATTTTGGGAAATCACCGTTCGAGCGTTGACTGATCGTACACACTGCTCCGTTCTGCCTTTTTCCAAAATCCTTTACTCTCTTAGAAAAATTGTTTATTTTATGAAAAACTTTCTCAAATCCTCAGTTTGATTTCAGATACATCCGAAGTTGCACCCAAATCCCTCAAACCAAGGCTCTGATACCAACTTGTAACGACAAAATTTTCAAAACAATTTTTCATTTTTAAATCATATTTTCAATCACTAAAAACAATATCCAACAACTGTATCCAATATCATCATAATAAACAAATCCTAGAATCTCAAAAGATCTCAAATACATAAATCCCTTCAGTGTGTACGGATCATGCCGGCGCCTTCCCACGGTCCTCGCTAGTACCTAAAACACACAACACAACCACTGTAAGCCTAAATGCCTAGTGAGTTCCCCAAAATACCGCATACAACACATACGTCTTTCCAAGCCATAACTCTGTGGGACCCTTCGGTCCAAGTGTCTCAGGGGACTTCCATCCTAAATCCTAGTAGACCTTCCGGTTGGTAACCTCCTGACCTTCCGGTCCAAGTCCTCTCAACCTTCCGGTCCATATCATCTTGACCTTCCGGTCCTTATCATACATAGCATACATAACACAGACATATCAGCATATCAACATATATCACATATATCTCATAGCATATAAGACCTTTCGGTCACACATAGGTACCCTTCCAGGTACAGTATAGTGAGAAGACTCACCTCGGGTGACTCGGTAATCTCGAACTTGGTAAAACCCGGTTTAGCCTCCGCCTAATCACATGGAATAAGCAATCTGATCAGTACAACTCTCAAGGCTAGACTAGATCCCTCTCTTAGCGCTCTCAAAAGGGTAAAAGACCATTTTACCCTTCCTAAGGCTCAAAGACCCTAACATTGACCAAACCGTAAAAGTCAACCAAAAGTTAATTCTCCGGGTTACGCTGCACGTACCATACCTGTATGCTGGGCGTACCCGGCATCCTCACAGAAATGGGGAACGCGACCCCCTACGCTGCGCGTACTGGGATAACGCCCCGTGTAACTCCCTGTTTCAGACTCCTTATCTTTTGGGGTCTTAAACGGTTAAGACCCACGACCAACTTTCAGATCTGACCACTTCTAAACCTGTTAATCCATAAAGTTGGTGGCTTTAAGCCTTTGCATGGCTGTGAGAGTCATCAACACCTAAATCTCTCCACTTTCAACACTCTAAAGCTCAAAACTCAAGCATGACTCCATAACAACGACCAAGATAGGATTTTTATGGATCAATATCACACATAACACTGAAATGGGACAGATCTAGGTGCATGGAGCCCTTCTTGCTCATAAAGTCTCCACATTTGGGACTTAAACCCTAGAAATGGACCATAAATCACCAAACCAAAATAAAGAGGAAAGTTCTGAGCTTTTTACCTTAAAGTGAAGCTCCTTCCTCTGAAAAGCTCAGATCCAAGCTGGAACTTCAAACCCTAGCCTCCACAAGCTCCTCTCCTCCTTCTTTACTAACACACAAAGGCACCTTTAGCTCAAAATATGCCCACACAAGCTTTAGGACGAAGGAAATGCTCTCTTAGGGTTTCACTCTCTAAAATGGTGGCTGAGGATAAGGCATTAGCATTCCTTTTATAGTGCACAAGCCTTAAATTAGGGTTTGCATATGGGCCCGCTACGCCCAGCATACCTAGGCGAGTCCACGTCCAACTTAAGCGCATGAGGTCGCGCAGCGTACTCTCCAGTAAGCCCAACGTACTCATTTGCAACATTTTCCCACTCAAGGGCCATTCTTGACAACTTGACAAAGGAGGAGGGTTAAATAGGTGTACCAGAATTTCAGGATGTTACAGCATTACAACCGAAAGGTTGTGGGCTGGGGTTAATCCAACCAGGAGGTTGTGGATCCGTTATATATTGGGCCGTCCAACCATAAGGTTGTGGGTCAGGGCATTCCAACCGTAAATTTGTGGGCCAGGGTTAATCCAACCAATAGGTTTTGGACCTGTTATATGTTTAATTATATGTTTGTGTGGTGGTACTTTAGGGGAAAATCACTAAGCATTGGCTTACGGTTTAATTTTGTTTCAGGTGCTTCAGAGGATTGTGGCAAGGCGTAGGTGTGACCGTACACATCCTTTGATTTTATGATTGATTGGATCTTAGAAGACTCTATTTTTGAATAATGTTTTGCAAACAATGATTACGTTAACTATTCTTTTTAGTAAATGGGTTGTTTTAAAAAGTTCAAATTTGTTATGAATTTTGAGATGTTACAGTTTCTGTGAGGGCAAGTAACGAACAAGTGTGGGGTGTGGTAGATTTTTAATGATTATTTTTTTTTGACTTACAGTAGCCACGACAGGGATGAGATGTTCCCACACCGTGGGCTACATAAAAAGCCCATAAATCGAGAAACTTTGAACGTCACGGCGTAGGACCGATTTTAACGCAGTAACTTTCTTTTAAACCCTAATTGGTCATTTGACTCATTTTATTTACCACACAATCTCTCCCTTGCCGTCACCTTCCCTCTACAACTGATTTTGCATTCTTAATCATCACTCTACAATTTTTGTTCGACTCTTCAAGTAGGGTTAGTAATATTTTCCTCCAAACTACTTAATATTGCATATAATCTGTTGTTGGTGATTTGATTTAAAGATTGTAGCGGATTTCAACAAATAGAAAAAGTTAGGGTGTATATGTTCATTCAAAATTTGCCAAAATTTCGACGTTTTTTGTGGCTTAGTTCATGCTTAGAGGCCTCCCAATATAACCTACATAAAAACCCTTTAAACGGAATGGAGTGATTTCATCAGATTTTGCTCAATTTTGAAACAGTATGTTCTTGTTATTCATACGCCAGGGAGTGGGTAGCCAACCCACGCCATGTGCACTGGGCATGGAGAAAAAATCTTTTAATTTATTATTTATCTGATATTGTGGTTTGTTGTTGGATATGTTTTGTTGTTTGATTTTTCAAAAATGGGATCCAGGAGGCAACCATCATATCGGGAATTTCCTTGATTCAACTTTCCTAATGCTGTGGCACCCTGGGTATATCAAGAGTGAAAAAAACAAGTTAACTTGGTTACACACAAAAGACATCAAAATGCCACCCGTTTTGTCTTTTTGGTGCGTTGTCACAAGGGGTTCCCACTGGAAGTTAATGAATCTAGGTATTGGGCTGAGATAACAAATGGGTCCTACACGGGTGGAGCGGAAAACGAAGGAAATATAAGAAAGGTCGTGCATCGATTCACCCATAGGTTGATTACATTTTCTATCAACTAGAAGAAGGAGAGGGACCGAGCTCCATAGTTGGATGTATTTTTTCTTTGGTGTATCATTACACCATATATCTATTGTCACCTTCCTTACAGTGTGGCAGATTTCTTGACTAAGAGGTCTAGAAAGAGTCAACCTATGGCTTATTGAAACATGAAAAGTGAACCTCTAGCAATCACAAGTATGAAGATCCGAAGTCAGCAGTTTCCGAAGTAGATATGGAGTCCGAAATGAAGATCAGTCCAAGGTGGTGTAAAGATCCGAGATCAGATTGTCTGTGTGAACATTTTATTTCTTGTGTTTTCATGATGTAACGTTTCATATGACTTATCTTTTTGTATCTTTTAGATAATCAGTTGTCAGTAGTTGATTATTAACCAATCCTAAGAATGTATATAAAGTTTGTACGATGTACCTGCTTAGTCTATTTAAGGAGTATTTTGAATGAAAAGAAATATAATGAACTTTTACTCCAAAGATAGCAAAGTTTCTCTTTAATTCACTTTCACTTTTCTCTCAAGTCAAGATCTTTCATAGCATTCTTCTTGTTCATTTGTTGTCTTTACATTGATTATACTCCTGGTTTCACTTCATTTAATATTGAGTACTTTGTTGAATATTTCTTTCAAGTCTTGACTGGCATTACCAGACTCGACATGAACATCTAATTAAGAGCATACATTTGTCTTAATGATTAACTCAAGCTTTGAGTTTTCAAACCCTGTCCTTACACATTGATTCTTGTACTCACATGGCTATTATTTATGGTGGGATGTTGGTTAACATATTAGCCAGATCCTTTAGGGTGTTTGACGAGCCTGAGGTTGCATTTCTTACTAGGAAGAAGTTTAAACCCGTTTGTTCAAGATGGTGAGGGTAGTCAACAATACGGGGAACTCCACCTAGACGGTGCTACCGGATGATGAGGTTGTGGTTCCACGTGGTCGGAGAAATATGAGGCCATGGGTTGAGGTTCGAGCTCCTCGATATGCACGTGTAGATGACGAGATACCCATGGACCATATCATCTATGTCAAGACAGTATGATGTTGATCTTGGTCGAGGCAAGAACTTTATCGGGTATTCCATCGAGATGATGATGCGCCATCTACATTTAGTAACCTAGAGTTGAGCACCTCCCCATTACACTTAAATACCTTCGTGGGAGGAGCGTTTGGCCGAACATGCGGGAGACGTGGGTACTAGCGAGGTTGAAGACAAAGATGATGAGGACAAGGAGTGACCATCCTAGATTTGTGTTTTATTTATGTTTGGTTTGATCTAAACTATTTTTATTTTTTGTTTACGGTGTGTTAGGATTTTCATAGTGTATGATTATGGTAATTTTTGTTTTATGTTTTCCTTTTATTATGTGTTTTTGTTTTTTTTATCTGAAATAATGCCTGCATTAAGTTCGGTGGGTTGATTGGAGTGTACAATTTTGTTTCCTGAGAATGTGACGCGAGCTTAAATGAGGGGTTAGACGTGGGATCGAGAAGAGTTTTTGAGAGGATTTACAAGTATAATCGACTTAATAATTGAAGAATGTGATCTAACATTAGAAACTGAGGGATATGCCATCGTTACATTACCTCTACTAATCAGAAATCGAAGAAAACAACAACTATACTTCTGTAAATTCCCAGTAGCCACATCGTGGCTATACATCCCATGGCGTGACCACGAAGATTTCCTCGATTTCAGAACTGCAGTATTTGAAGCCCACGACGTTGCTACGCTATGCCACGACGTGGAAAATCTCAGTTACACTTTTTTTCGTTCGTTTTACAGCTATTTGAAGTCTATTTTCATGGTCCATTTCAAGAGTATTCCTACTGAAGTCCAGAAGTACCATTTTCCAGCCATTATTGAGATGTCAACCACATCATTTTCAGTTTCGACCTCGCCACTTCTACCCCAGGGGAGTCTGTTATAATTCTCTCTTTACTTTTATGTTCTTTAATTATGTTAAGCATACATTAAGGACATTACATGAATCAAGTGTAGGGTAGGGGTTGAATAGAGGAATATCAAGCATACTGAAAAAAATAATAATGGAAAATGACTAGGATTATAAATTTTAGAAAGACTTGAAATAATGGTCTAAAAATTGAATCTGGTTAAAAATTGTTGTTATATTGTTGTGTTAGGACCTAGGTTGCTAGTGTTGTGTGAGACGATCTGATGCGAGCTTCAATGTTTATTTTAGCCAATATATGTTTTAGTATATTTGTGGCTTCCCTGTCCTAGTGAAATGATAAGACAAAAACATGATCTTGCCCAATTCGAGGGGTGTAAAATGTTTTGCTTTGGGAAAACCTAGATCTAATAAAATCCTACCAGTGACTGATTTATCTTCTATGTCATTTATGTCAAAAAAAGTGAGTCAATTTGTCGATTTTATCTATCACACCTCCAACCGAAGCGGCGGAACACACCGGGCTGTACGACTAAGTTCATGGATCACAAGTAAACTGAATATAAATCACAAGTACAACAATAAAAAATATAGCATTTATGTTCAATCTTGATATTTGAATATGAGTTGCCTTAACAGATAGGCATATAATACAATAAGTAAACTAGGTCATCTGTAATCCAATCTAGCTTGAATGTCTGTTTAGTGATTTCCTAAGAATACATGTAGTTTTGAGGATTAACACAAAGTTGGTGAGTGTTACAGGTTTTCTGCTAACAACAATAATACTTTTAGTAAGTCTAAAAAAATATTTTCTTTGTATGTGTATCAATAGTTAAAACAGTGTTTGTAATGAGTCTTTAAAAGCCAAAATATATTTTGTATAAGTAAATCATACTTTAAAACGTGTTTGTAATGAATCTTTGAATATCCTTTAAAACCAAACTTTTATGTTACATAAGTAATTCCATACTTAAAGTAGTTTTGAAAGCAACCAAGCCCATGGTTGGTAGTGTGTGTGTGTGTGTGTGAGAGAGAGAGAGAGAGAAAGAGAGATATTCTAGTTAATGTTTACATGAATCCTATAACCGAGCTATATGACTGAGTGTAGCCCCTACAATGCTTCATTGGACATTGCAGTAATGATCATAGACACTTATCACCGGATTCGATTGATTCGTCGAGGTTGTAGTTAGCAACCATAGGTGGGGATGTCAACCCCATATAGATCTATATATATGTATTTGACTCAGAAGATTAACGGTTACAATAGTGTGGGATACTAAGTGTTTAGACTTAGCTAATGAATAACGTCTCTCTAAAAATCCCTTAACTAAAAAGTTTGTGAATAACTCTTAGTCCTAACTTAATTGTGATTAAGTCACTAGGCATAATGAATTTCATTGTATAAAGTTTATAAAAGCCGAGTATGTTTGGTATGTATCTAAAAGTGTAATGTATTTGCTTTTATAAAGATGTATGTTTCAAAGTAATGAACATATTTACATGTATAAACTTTATGCATTTAAACATATAAATATACATGAATAGTAATAGCTTGAATCCTTGAAATACTACAATGTCTTATAACGTGCTTGTCATAATATACAATGTCACATAAAAATCATATATTTTTGTATCATCTAACATTTATCATGTAGACTAGTTATTTCACGATAAAAATTCCATAATATGTTTACGAAAAATTTATACTAGTTATTTGTAACAATATGTTAAATTTTTAAATAACAATTTTATAAATTAGATTTATTTTATTCTCGCATAAAGGATAATATATTTATATAAACAAAATATATAGGCACATGTATCCCCCCCCCCCCCTTCCCCGAAATAATTTAAATTTTAAAAAGGGGCCGTAAGCACTCACCCTTGAAGTGTGGGTTCCTTTTGTTCGAATTGGGTTTCTTTTGAGAAACTTGTCGTGTGAGACCGCAAATCCACAATCCTTGAACTTTGAAATACTCTTGGGACCGTTTCGTAACAAATTTAAACTATTGGTGGCTGATTTGTAACGTCACTAAAGTATAGGGGCTTTTTGGTAATTTGATTAAATGATGGCAGTCACGAAGGAAAGCACCAAGACAGCGGTGCGGCTTTTGGTATCCTTGCTCGTCGCAGGCCAGAAAGAGGGCTGAGGGAGGTATCCGGCGATTGCAGATAGCGAGGGCGAAGAAGCTGTCTTCGGGGTCGACGAGACCGAAGGGGAGGAAGGGAGGAGCAGCGAGGCGACTTTGATCTCGGAGAAGGGTGCAGCGAGGAGCTGCTCAAGCGGCTTCTCGGCTGCATGCTCGGTTCCATCATCGAGGTGCGAAGGAAGGGTAATCAGCGACCGCTGGGTTTTTCGGCCGTGAAGCTCGACTGAGAAGAAGAAGTTTCAAGGATTTTCAGATCGAGGTTTTGGTGTGGCTGTTCTTGGCTGCTCTTCTGTTAGATCGATCAGAAGTAAACACGATGGAAATGGGAAACAGTTGGATTGAAGGGTAAGGACGAAGCAGCAACCGGTAATCCTCTTGATTCATTTTTTTTTTATTTGGCATCCAATCCAAAGGATGACGACACTGGCAGAATGATTGATCAAGGGGGTGTTTGGGTAAGAACGAAAATGGGCTGCGATGGTGACTAACAGATCCGGCTAAGGAAGAGAACAAAAAAAAAACGAATGGGAAGATTTGTCTAGCAGTGAAGGTATGAAACAAATTTCCGTGGTGGTGTTGTGGGAGGCAGCAGCAACTGTTGTGCTGTTTTTCTCTTTTTTTTTTTTTTTTTTGACAGAAATGGATGAAGGGTAAGAGGATTGTTTCGTTTGGTGTTTGATTTTCGACATGGAAGTGAAGGAGAAGAAGGATGGAGCGTTAGATTGAGGGTAGAGTGGGGAAGAAGTTAATCGTGACTGAAGCAACACTTTAGATGATCTTTATTTGATTGTAATTGTACAGTTTGTGGGTTATATTTGATAGTTTAATTGGTTAAAGGATGCGTGCAAGCAATCTTCAATTTGACAGTCAATTAGTCAAAGACTTGCAAGTTAATTATACTTGGCTGTCAAACTCTTTGTATTTGGTAGTTTAAAAGAATGAATTTTGTGGTATAATGTTGTATATTCATTCTAGATACCTATATGTATTTATTTAAGACTTTATAAACAATTCCCTTATATATAAGATATCTATATACATTATGAGTTTGTTGTATAATTTGTGTAATACATATATAGATTTAAACTCATATTTTAGGAAATGTAAAGCTATTAATTTGTTAACCTTAGTCTCTAAATTTCAAATTTGACACATATAATGTACGTTTATGAACTATTTAAAGAATTGAGGATTTATATATAACAAGTATCCAAATTTGTCATATATTTACTATTATATTAAACATATAAAGGGCGTGTTCCGCAAAATTAGTTGGTAGCTGGTGGGTTGTAGCGGATAGCTTGTAGTTTGTAGCGTTTTGTTAAACACTACATGAAGTAGCATTTGGATTTGGAGCGTTTTGTTTAAACTAAACGCTATAAGCTTTACTGTCGAACGAGACTTTCTATTCAAAACGGAGCGGTTTGTCAAATGCTAGAAGCTAGAAGCTCTCAAACGCTTCGTGCCGAACACACCCAAAGAATAGAGGATTTATATATAACAAGTGTCTAAATTTGTCATATCTTTATCTTTACTATAATATAAAACATATTATACTTTTTCTTGAAATTTAAGAGGTACAAAACCAAATACATGTTATACTTATTACTTAACTGACATCATATACCCTTTTTTTTTTTTTTTCCTTTTGTGAAAATCCCTAAATTCCTTTACACTTCAGCCGTCGTTTCTCATATTTCCCTTACGTCCCCCTATATACCCTCTTCAATTGCCGTTTCTTATATTTCCTTTTGTCTAAGATATGTTTTATATGTTGAAATTTTTTGTGATAGTTTTACCTAAGGTAGTTTTTTTGTGTTTATTTTGAATTTGCCCATATAATAATTTATTATAATTTTTTTGTGATATTTTTTCTAAGATAGGTTTTTAATGTTGAAAGCATTATGTTATAAGATTCAAATTTCCAATTCCTCTCCTTTTCCACTCTTATCTTATACCTTCTTATTATTTACATTTTTATTACAGTATCCAATGAGGATTATGGAAAAGGAAATTGAAAATCATGATCTTTGCCATGGTACTGATAGTTTAATTGGTTAAAGGATGTGTGCAAGCAATCTTCAATTTGACAGTCAAAGACTTGCAAGTTAATTATACTTGACTGTCAAATTCTTTGTATTTGGTAGTTTAAAAGAATGAATTTGGTGGTATAATGTTGTATATTCATGCTATATACCTATATATGTATGTATTTATTTAGGACTTTATAAACAATTACCTTATATATAATCCTCTTCCTCTATTCTAATAAAACAATACATTTATTGCCACATGGCATCTTATCGTCCTCTACATTTCAAAGTGAACTACCAAATATGCCCTTCACCAAATATAATTTCAAATTTTAAAATCATTAATATTGTATCGCAACACATGATGCCAAAAAATCTGGATTGCCTTGATTTTCCTCCTCATCCACTTTTCTTTATCACAAAAAGATTTCGAAATCAGCAATTGAATTCAAGATATCTCCATCCTAATCTCAAAAAATCAGGAAAGAAATCTTATGCACTTTTAAATATTTTTATTTCTTGGCTTGATATACATTGAATCGAATCATGGAAATCACACCATAAATAATTCCACTGTTCAAGAAAGGTATGACAACGATTGAATTTAAACTTTCTATCATGTTAATCTATTTTTACTTGACATAATTAGTTGTTTAAATTACAATGAAGTAAATTTAAATCAAATTTTAGATATTTCATTACGCCGCCGGACTAATATACGGTCCCTTGCAAATTGTTTAAATGTTTATAAATCAACTATGCATAGACGAATCAAGGAAGGTGCCCTTCAACCACACACAAATGCCATCAAGCCAACTCTCACTCATGAGAATAAGAGAGCAAGATTAGAATTTTGTTTATCTAAGATTAGTCGATCATTATCAAGCCAAATTCCCACATTGCATGATATGTTCAATGTTGTCCACATTGACGAGAAGTGGTTTTACATGTCAAAACCATCAAGACGTTACTACCTTATCCCCGGCAAGGATTAATCATTAAGAACATGTCAAAGCAAAAAGTTTATCACCAAAGTTATGTTCCTAGCGGTTGTGGCAAGACCAAGATTTGATGCTTCCGGTGACGAAATTTTTTCGGGAAAAATCGGTATCTACTCGTTTACAAGATTAGAACCCGCTAAGCGTTCAAGCAAAGACCGTGTTGTGGGAACATTGGAGACAAAACCTATTTTATCGGTGACTAAAGAAGTAACAAGGTCATGGTTGATACAAATTTTTTTTGCCGGATATTAGAGCTAAATGGCCGGGAAGTCAAATTGGTCCCATATTTATTCAACAAGACAACGCAAAGCCCCATATTGATGTTAACGACATCGAGTTTCTTGAAGCGGCATCTCGAGATGGATTTGATATCCGTCTAAGTTTTCAACCCCCTAATAGTCTGGATTTGAATGTGTTAGACCTTGGATTCTTTCGAGCAATCCAATCACTTCAAGAGCAAGAGGTTTTGGGTACAATTGATGAGTTGGTTCATGCGGTTGAAGCATCTTTTGAAAAAATGAAATCTCAACAACTTAACAATGTATTTTTAATTCTACAAACATGTATGAAGGAAATCATAAATGTTCAACGTGGCAACAATTACCAAATACCACATATTGGTAAGAATAGGTTGGAACGAGAAGGTAACCTACCACTCCAAATTGCATGTGATCAAAATCTCATAGACGAAGCTCTATTGCATTTGGCTGCGTAGTTAAAATTTTGATAGACGTTGGTCTTTTGTATTTTGTGTGTTTGTAAGTGTAGTGTATTTTGTGATTTGGAAAGTTTAAAAAAAAAATCGCAGTAGCCTTAGTCAAGTATCATAGCAATTTAAAAAATTGTTTTGGTTTTCTAAAGGAAATACATTGATAACTTTATTGTTTAAAAGTAATTGAGAATTTGATTTTGATAAAAAAATTCTAACAAATGTTGCTATCAATTGAAAACGGCAAAAACCAATAACATGAAAAAGATAATGAAAAGTTAAAATAAAAATAAAAATTAAAAAAATTAAAAAAAAATTAAAAAAAAAAAACTATTCAGGTTGTTTGGAGAAAAACCAACGAAGGAAAAAAAGATAAAAAGTAAAGAGATTACTTTTTATGCATTTAATATCATTAATAAATGTAATTTTGTTAGAAGGGTATTTTGGTAAAGATGTTATTTATTTATGGAAATGGACTATCATTTTGGGACATAAAAAAATGGAAAGATGGACTATGAATTTGGGAAAGAGGGAGTATTATTTAGTAAATTTTAAAATATTAGTTAAATTATATTGGAAAATATAGTTTTAGAAGTTTTTAATGTTCACTTCTTCCTATTTAATATTTTCTTAGTCAATTCGTATAATATACGGAAATCTCCCTATTCTAATAAATGAATAGTTTTATTCTCCTTTTGACATGTGTCACTCTATTAGGCTTCTTAATTAATACATATTTTATTCTCCTTTTACCATGTGTCATCTTATTATCTCTCATAATTAATGCATGTCATTTTTAACATATTGATTCTCTATTTTAAATTTCAAAATTTAAAATTTTCACCCTAATTAAATTAAATTCATAACAATAGAATAAAAGTTAATACAAATTATAAAATGATATAATTTCACATATTTATTTAAATCAATGACTATAATTTTATATAACTAAAAAATCTCTTAATTAATAATATATTTAAAATAATTGATTATTAATTTTAAGTTTTTACTATGAAACTTTAATAAATTTTGTAATCGTGGTTTCAACGGATTATAAACTAGTAGAAATTAGACAATTTGTTCGTGTAAAAGCGATGTATTTAAATGTGAAGCCATCGATGCTAACATTGAAACAAGACATTCATATTTAATATTTTTGTGGACTACTTGGGAACCGAGGTTTGGTCCAGAAACAGGAATGTTGCAACGCAAAGCAATTAAAGCATTGCAAACCGCAATATGGCAACTCAAGGCCTTTTTCCTTTTATATCTAAATTTTTCTTACCTTATTTTATGTTTTTCCGTTTTTAGAGATTTATAATTAATACAAAGTGTATACTATTTTGTAGATCAGAGATTAGAGTTGTTACTTTTGAGTTAAAAAAGATTTGTGGCATGAAGATACTAAAAAGTTTGAATTAAAGCTCACCCTAGTTGGTATCCCATAATTTTAAGGTTTTCTCGTTACCGTTTCTCCTACACGTATTGAGATTCTCTATTTGTTTTTTTCTTTCTGTATGTGTCATTTATTATACGTGTATGTATGTGAATCAACTTTTAACATTTCATTGTATAACTTACCGAAGAAATTTATATCTTTGTAAATTAATAATTTTTGTGTAAATATTTGATTAGTCATTACGATTTTGAATTTTCAATAGTATTGTTCTAATCAATTATGGTTTCCACGGGTTTAAACATAGTATATATATATATATATATATATATATATATATATATATATATATATATATATATATATATATATATATATATATATATATATATATACTAATAAAAGAGTAGTTCTTTTCCATGTGTCACCATGTTAGGCATTGTAATTAATATCATGACACTTGTCAATTTATTGACACTTATAATTAATATCATGACATTTGTCAATCTATTAATTCTCTATTTCAAATTTCAATTTTCAAAATTTAAATCACATTTTAATTACATTAAATTAATAATATTAGAATAAAAATAAAATAAAATTTATACCAATTATAATAATATAAAATTTATACAAATTATAAGATGATATAGTTTACGTATTTATTTGAATCAACGATTATAATTTTATATATAACTAAAAAAAATTCTTTTAATTAATAATTTATTTAAAATTATTAATTAATAGTTTTGAGTTTTTACTTAGAAAGTTTAATTAATTTTTTAACCGTGATTCCCACGGGTTATAAACTAGTATATATATATATATATATATATATATATATATATATATATATATATATATATATATATATATATATATATATATATAAACTCATATTTTAGGAAATGAAAAATTGTTAATTTGTTAACCATAGTCTCTAAATTTCAAAATTGACACACAATGTACGTTTATGAACTATATAAAGAATTGGGGATTTATATATAACAAGTGTCCAAATTTGTCATTGCTTTACTATTATATAAAACATATAAAGAATTGGGGATTATATATAACAAGTGTCCAAATTTCTCATATCTTTATCTTTAGTATTATACAAAACATATTATAATTTTTCTAGAAATTTAAGAGATACAAAACCAAATACATGTTATACAAACATGTTATGCTTACTACTTAATTGGCATCTTATACCTTTTTTTTCCTTTTGTGAAAAACACTAAATTCCTTTACACTTCAGCTGCCGTTTCTCATATTTCCCTTCTGTCCCCTCTATACTCTCTTCAATCTCCGGCAAATGAACGTAATTGCCAGCCTCTTGAAGCCGTCGCTACCTACACCCTCCTGACACAGTCGCGTTTGTTCGTCGATTGATGCGTGTAGTTTCAAAATAATTGCTCACGAGAAATCCGTAAGTGTTTGTTTGAATTTCAATTTCTTAGGATACTCTATAAGAATAAGCCCTAATTTAGTTCATGATTACTCGTACATTTTCACTCTCGCCTACTTGAAATGTTGAGATAAGTTTCACAGATGTAAAGTTGTTCTAAAGAAAATAAATTTCAAGCATGTAAAGTTGTTTTAAATATGTCTATATAACCTGGTCTATTCTGGGATGCTATTGTTTTTAAGAAGATACGTTCTATACTTGGAGGAGACGTTCACTTCATGCTAGGTAGTGGTGCTCCTTCAGCTGCAGACACACAACGCTTTATCAATTATCTCTTTAATGCAAAGAAATCCAAAAGATTCATCATACTTCTAATTTATTATTGACCCTTAGATATATGTTTCATTAAATTTTATTTTTTTAGATAACTTACAAACTTTTAAAATTTAAAAAATATCTAAGTTTCTATAAATAAATTGGGTTGAGAGTGATTTTGAATACATGGTTTGTATATGTATATGTTGGGACATTATGTGCTTTTGTATTTGAGTGAATGTCTCTTTATGTTTTTATGTGTGTAAAACTAAAGACTTCAACATTTTTTTTTGTGTACGTGTATTTTCATTTTTACTAATTAATTTCAGTATATATACTTCAAGAGAATGTACCCTTTTTTCGTTTTACTATTATAACCTTTTTCATAAAAATTGAATTTTTTAATATAAAAACAGTGTGTAAGGGAAATATCGTCCTAAAACTTTAAAAATTCAATTTTTTAAATATAAAAATAGTGTGCAAGGGCAATATCGTCCTAAAACTGGTAAAAATGAATTTTAGTAATATAAAAACAATGTGCAAGGGCAAGATCGTCCTAAAACTATAAAACATGATTTTTTTAATAATGTGATCCTAAAACTGTAAAAATCGATTTTTTATTATAAAAATAGTGTGTAGAGGCAATATGGTCCTAAAATTGTAAAACTTAAATTCTATTAATATAAAAACAATGTGCAGGGCAATATGGTCCTAAAACTGTAAAAATTAAATTTTATTAATATAAAAACAATATACAGGGGCAATATGGTCCGAATGTGAAGATTGCATTGATTTGCAATAAAGAGATAAGAAAGTAGGAGTTGTTCCTCCACAATTGATGTCTTTTTTCAATGGAGAGAATCTACTGGGAGGTGTGTTCTCTTTGAACCATTTCCAAATTGAACCAACCTACTATGAATTTTCGAGATATCAAGGATACAGTTTTAGCCGTAATGATTGGATGATTCACATAAGCACTAACATACGGTTTAATCGATGGTCCGATACTACTAATTTATGGTTTCCGGTTTATCCATTCATTTCCTCCACCACCTCCACCAGGTCACTACAAGAGGATAGGATATCCAGAAAAATGATGATCGGTATATTAAATTACTAATTTGTTTTTATAACCATATTCTAATTTTTAAAATAAAAGTTAATGTATTTTAAATGTCTTGATTTTTAGATGTTGTTGGAAAAATCGTTTTGGGAAAAGTAAATTACTCACGTATGTTTAGCCATCCAAGGGCATTAACTTCATTCACTTTGTTTCTCCAAGATGGACCACAAGTTTATCGGTTATACACATAAAATATATCTTTACTAACACATATTTATTAAACAAATTCTGACCATACTTTTAAATGAATAGGGTGAATATAATAAAGGTTAAGCTACATATAACAGAACGGACACGCCACCAAATTGTGATATATCAATTATGCGTTGAAGAGAAAGTACATAATATATGCTTCTCGATTAAAGTTGGTTCATTTGGCTGCGAGTAAGTGGGATTTCTATTTTTGAAATTTTCATACTTATAGTAATATAAAATTAACTAAGTCAAACCTTTTTTAATTATTATCCTATATACATTAAACGTTTTAAATTCAACCGAGTTAACCAAGATAGCATTCAAATCGATGATGTCGGAAGCAGCTAACTTCGGACATATGCCAAGAAGAATCTTTAATTCTGTGTGAGACATTTTGTGGTTGATTTGTCATATTTTCAATGTGTTTTTGTTTAAGAGTTGATCTGTTTGGTTGTCAAACATTCGTTGGTGAATGTTTTTCTATTTTTATTTTTTGTGTTTTTATTTTGGATTTGACCTGATATTAAATTAAGATAAATTTTTGGTGATAGTTTTGTCTAAGGTAGGTTTTATATGTTGAAGTTTTTTGTGATAATTTTACCTAACGTAGGTTTTTTGTGTTTATTTTGAATTTGACCTTATATTAATTTAAGATTATTTTTTGGTGATAGTTTTATCTAAGGTAGGTTTTTAATATTGAAAGTATTAGGTTATAAGATTCAAATTTCAAATTCCTTTCCTACGCCACTCTTATCTTATACCTTCTAATAAATTCTTATTATTTACATTTTTATTTCAGTATGCAATGAGGATTATGGAAAAGGAAATTGAAAATCATGATGTTTGCCAACATGGTACTGATTAACAAAAAGGTATAAAACACACATGTATGTATTATATATTTACATTCATATTATGTATATATTCATCAAAAAAATTATTATTGTAGAAAACCGAAAAAGATAAAATAGCAACTATTATGCAAGACAAAAGGAGAACAAAATGAGAAAGATAGCTAACAATGAAGGAGCCAGCCAATCTACAACACTGTTGACAAACAATACATTGGAGACGGTTGAGGTCGCTGCTATAAGTGTGACTCAAAAAAACTAGTACTTATAACAAAGAATATTATCAACGAAGTAAGGAACGAAATAGGCTAAGAGCAGTTAGAGTATACCCCGTCCAGGAGGAACCATATGATTTTGTTTACAAAAACATCCCTATGGAACATCGTGTCTTAAAAGCTCAGAATCCTTGTGTTCATTGTGGAGTAAAACGAATACAATTCGAATTCCCTACCTTTTGTTGCATGAATGGGAAGAAAAAACTAGCATACTCCCCTATTCCCACAAAATTTCTCCAACTATTCACAAAGCAAGATATACTAGAAGAAGGTTTCAGCTACAACATAAAGGCACACAAAACATTCTATCATAATACTGATCAGCTAATTCTAAGGGAAGGTGAGTCGAAGTACTTGCAATTCTACTTTTATGATGGTTAAAATTAATTATCAGAGAGAGAGAGAGAGAGAGAGCTAAGCTCCCGAATGTTGATAGAAAAATCATTGAAAAACTTACTCTTATTCTTTCTTCGAACCCATATGTTAGAACATTTCGATGTCCTTGAGAACTAGGTCCGCTTGACAATTATAGAGTGACTCTGAATCCATTGGTGGAACTTGATCGGAGGGTGTACAATAAGACGACCACATCTGAGGTGTAAATGCTATTACTTATCTTTATGTTATTTAAAATAAAATGTGTCATATTTATTATGAAAGATATAGATATTATTCGTGTTATTGAACCACACATTTACATAGGTTGTTGGTACTTGGGTTGAAGGCAATGACAACACACTGCATATAAGAGAAGTATTATTGTGTATGGGAGGTCAGACCATACTAAAACCATTCAAACTCACTATGGTTGTTATTATCCATTGTCTTATCCTTTATCCTTTCCCAACGGAGAGTCTGGATGGCATCCTAAAATATCAAGACGGGGAGTCTCCATAGAAGAGATTATTACTGAAAATGAAAACGATGACGACGATTTTGAAGGTATGCATTAAATTATATTTTACATTTTTATTACAAATAATAACTATTATCTTAATCGTACACATAAAAAACTTTATAAGTATAATGTAAATTATGATATCACAGATTCTAATTCAACAAGAGGTAGGAATACTGTAACTATGCGCGGGTACTATTGATACAAGTTCCAGATACGTTCAAATCATAACATAATTCTATTAGGAAGGAGATTGTTCCAACAATTTGTGGTAGATAGGTACATGAAGATTGAGACTTCATTTTTGGTTTTTTGTGAAGAAAACTAAACCAAAATTAGAGTTGATTTATACCAAGGTATTGTTGATTGCTTTAATGTCGGTGAGGGTCAAACAAGTATGGTTGGACAACGAGTTGTCATACCTTCAAGTTTCATCGGAGGCCCACGTGACATGCGAAAGCAATTTCAAGATGCCATAACCTTAGTTCAAGAGGATGGGAGGCCTGATATATTCCTTACAATGACATGGAACCCAAATTGGAGAGAAATCGTAGATGAGTTATTGCCCCAGACAAATAGCGCAAGATCGACTAGATCTTGTTGCAAGAGTTTTTTGTGCTAAATTATAGGATCTCAAGGTACAATTATTCAAGATTAATATCATTGGTGAGGTAGGAGCACATGTATATGTGGTAGATTTTCAAAAGTGTGGATTGTCACATGTACATTTCCTCCTAATAATAAGACATGCACATAAGATGACCAATCCAGACGATTATAACAAAATCGTGTGTGTCGAAATTCCAGATCCAATTAAGTATCTCCCAATGCATGATTTGGTTAAAAATGATATGATTCATGATCCTTTTGGTAGTTTACGAGAACAAAGTCCATGTATGGAGGGTGTGCCCAAAAATTGTCGTTTCAGGTATCCTAGGAAATTCAATGACAAAACATCACAAGGAGAAGACTCATATCCACTATATAGAAGGAGAAATAATGGAATTGAGGTGAAAAGCAATACAAAATTGGATAATATATGGGTGGCTCCATACAACCCAAAGTTGCTAATGATGTTCAATTTTCATATCAATGTTGAGGTTTGTTCGATATAAAATATGTGAAATACATCTTTAAGTATCTTTATAAGGGTCATGATAAACAAGTTATCCATATTGATCAAGACAGAGAAAATGACATGATTAATGAAATACGCAGGTTTCAACATGCGTTATGTATGCCCTGCTGAGGCGATGTGGCGGATTTTTAGCTTTCCACTTTCTCAGATCCACCCTTATTTGCTGGCTTTGAAAATACATTTTCCGAATCAATAGTTAGTTAGGTTCAAATATGGTTATAGATTGGAAGATATTGTTGAAAGGGAGAAAGATAAGAATTCAATGTTGACGACATTTTTTGAGAAGAATAAAGAAGACTCCAATGCTAGAAAATATATGTACAAGGATTTCCCTAACCATTTTACATGGAATACGAGCACACATCGTTAGTCCCCAGAAAATCAAATCAATGATAGGAAGACTTGTTTATGCTAATTGTAACGCCCGTGTTTCTGGGCTTGCCATTTTTAGCAATGTAATAGTCTAGGTTAACCTTTGTAACCCAAATTTGAAATAATAAAATGTATTATGTGATTTATGTGTTTATTTTCTTAATTATTATAATTTAATGAATTAAGAATAAAATGAGCGTCAAAATTTAAGTGTAAAATAAACTCGATATCTTTGGATAATGTTGTACTAGTTGAAACGAGGTTTCCGAATATATATAGAACGCCCAAATATGACTTCGTATGAGGAAGTTATGATTTTCTGAAGTTTCGACTGGGCAGTACGCAGCCCGAATACTCGATTTGAGATCGAGCGATTTTTAGCCGAAACAATCTAAATGAGAATCGAAGATCTCGTTGTTAGTAGCGAAACGATGAAAAGTTAGGCGAGAACGGACGTCGGACGAAGAAGTTATGAATTTATAATGAAATTTTCTATCCCGACCTCCTAAAAATAATTAATAAAAATAAAAGTCAAAATTAGCCGACAGAGTCTAAACGAAAGTTGTAGAGCGTAGTCTCACCTTCGCGTGGATATAAAGAACGTCGAAAACGGAGTTCGTATGAAGGAGATATGAATTTTTGAACTTTATTAAATATTAAATATTTATTTTTAATTAAAACCTCCGATATTATCCGAAGGGGAATCAGCCGACCTATCCGAAGTACGCCCCGCGTACTGTTGTACGCCCAGCGTACAGCGAAGGATGACGAAACCAGCACTCGAGTACCTCCGATGACGCCAGTGCTTACGATCCGAGGCGTACGCCCCGCGTAGCCTCGTACGCCCCGCGTACGTGCGAGGGTTCAGCTCCTATAAAAGGGGATCCGAAGGCAGCCGGGTTTCTTTTGCAAATTCCATCCTTCTCTCTAGTCTTTTGCCTCGTTTTGCGTGCCGTTTGTACCCCGAAGCCCCAGTAATATTCCCGAGCCCCGAAGCAAGATCCGAAGCCCCGAGGATCCCGAAGAGCGTTATTTCCGAGCCGAAGCCCTGCCCGCGAAGAGCCCGGTTTTTGTGAAGATCTTCCAGATCTACGGAGAGACACTACTTCTGCAAGCCGTAGTGTTGCCTGATCATCTTCTGATCAAGTGAGTGTGTAGTCATTTTCATTCCAACGCAATATTATGAAGTATTTAATATAAAATACGTGCTACGTGTATATATATTGTGGTTATATGTGTGAATGTATATTCACTCTCTTCTATCTCATAGATCTGATATATTCTCTATGAAATACGTGTTATGTGTGTATGCCTCATCTGTTATGTGGAATATGTATTGATTAAAGCATGCTATACAGGTTTTTAAACAATGTATAAAAATGTATATTTTTATCGAATATGTTGGGTAGAACATGGGTAGATAATTGGTGTGTAATAAACAGATGAGAGGCCTCGGTGTTATTGGTGTTATTCTAGTCATTCAGCAGAGTATGGATGACGACCACGGACTATTCTAGACTGTCTTGTGGAACACTAGCAGGCTCATTACCTGTAGGTGTTGTGAACGACGTGTTCACCGGTGTACTCTATCCCCCACATGGTTGCCTTTAGGGCACTTATTGTTAAGGAAGCCCCTCTGCAGTAATGTCCGTCCCGATGAAAATCCTGAAATAGGTTCCTTATAATAGATGTTATTTTTAGGAATGTAAGGTGAGGATAACGGGAAAGGGGTAATCGGATTTATTGTTGACTGTTGTAATTAAATATAATTATTGTGGGTTTGAAAACCCTATATGCTCACCAGGCTCCCAAGCCTGACCCACTCAGTTGATTTGTATTACAGGAAGTGGCGCAAGAGCTTAAGATGGGCGAATCATCAAGTTGTTTTGTTTACAAGTCTGTATATGTATATATTTGTTGAACGACTTGTAATGTTATCGTTTATGCTTTATGATCTGTATCAAAACATGACATCCCGACTTTTGATTATGAAATGAAATCATATTTCTTTATGAAATGTTTTGATAAGTATCTATTTTATCATGTTTTGTTTTTGGGAAAAAATTTCGCATCTCTTTTAAAACTAAAAGGATTTACTCTGAAAATGTTTAAAAAGCATAAATGAAATCGGTCTTTTCTGGCTGAGATTTTGGGGATGTCACAGTTGGTATCAGAGCATTAGTTTAAGCGAATTAGGAATTTGTAGGATTTCTAGACTTAAACTTAGTATGCTAAGTGGAGATTGTGAGATGTGTGTCTGATAAATTTTAGACACGAGCACTAGTTTATTTTAGGAAAGTTGCCTAAAATGCTTTTATGTGCTAAATGTTATATGTTGCCATATATGATATTATTTGTTCGGATCTACGGTTTGTTGCCAACCGGATATGAAGGTTTATGTGTTTAGGATTCTAAGCGTATGTATACGATATTAGAACTAGCATGTAATCGTTTGGAGTAATAAGGTGAAATTATTCGGTGTGTAGATCAAAAATGGTGAGAACAAGAAGCGGAATTGGAAATGCTGATGAAAACATGAATCAACCACCTGTAAATCAACAAGTACCTGTTGTAGCTGATGCACCTGAGCCGATAACAATGGCTGGTGTACAAATGATGATTCAAATGATGTTGGATCGTCAGATGGAAGAAACAAGACGCCTTCTTAGGCAGAATGGTGAAGAACCGTCAATTCAAGTGGAAGAGCCCGAGGAGAATGGAGGGCAGTCTGAAGGAGAAAACTTTAGTGGGATCATTGGTCAAGACGAACAACCAGTGGTAAGACGCAATAACCAGTATGGAGGAAATGATGGTCGTGGGTGCAAGTATAAGGATTTCATGGCATCCAAACCACCATGTCTATCCGGAAGCCCGACACCGGTGCAAGTTATGGACTGGGTCTCTAAAATGGAGACTATGTTTGAAAGTTGCGAATGCAGCAACAGGCAGAAGACTGCTCTTGCGATCCCTCTGCTAAAATCTGGGGTGTTGAGTTAGTGGAAGCTGTTAGCCGACTCTATGCCTAAGGGAGAAGCAAGCAAAATGTCTTGGGAAGACTTTGTGGAACAACTAAAACTGCAATAATGCTCCGAGCAGGACCTTCTGGAAATCAGTAATGAGTTTCAGAATTTGAAGAAAGGGAAATTGAGCGTTACTAAATACGCTGCAAGTTTCACAGAAAAGATGAAGTTTATCCCATATTTGGTGCCTACATAACTCTCTAAGGTCAACAAGTTTTCCCTTGGACTACCAGCGGACTATGGTCCAATGGTTAAGCAAGCAACCACATTGAAAGCCGCCATCTGGGCTGCTAGAAATGTTGAAACCCAGATCAGGGAAAAAGGTCTGGAAAGGTCAGAGGTTGGTGAGAAAAGGAAAATCGATGGATTTTCAGGGTCCAGCAAGAAAAGTAAATTCTCGAAGTCTAGTTCCAAGGGAAGTGGAGGAAAGGTAGAGGCGAAATGGTGCGACAAGTGCAAGAAGAAGCATCATGGGAAGTGTGGCGGGGAAACCACATGCTTCAAATGTGGAAAGCCAGGGCATTATGCCAATGACTGCACCTTCACCAATAATGTTTGTTATGGTTGTGGTGAGGAGGGGCACATCTCAAGGGATTGTCCGAAAAAGAAGGAAGCAACAAGCCCCAACATTCCACTAAAGCCAAAGGCGAGAGCATTCCAGATGGCGCTGGAAGCTGCTAAAGATGAAGCTGATGTCGCTTCAGGTACCTTTCTCGTTAACAAATTGCCTGCCCAAATTTTATTTGATTCTGGAGCCAACTACTCCTTTATATCGCATGAATTTGGTAGAAAACTAGCTTTGCCTGTTGATAGACTAGATAATGCTTTATTAGTCGAAGTTGCTAGTGGCAAGTTTGTACCTGTTAGCCATCATATGAAAAACATTTTAATTGACTTGAATGGGAATAAGTTCCACGAGGAATTATTGCCTATCGAACTTAACGGTTTCGACATCGTTTTGGGAATGGATTGGCTTAGTGCCAATGATGCCGAAATTTTATGCAAGAAGAAAATAGTGAAAGTGAATCCGCCTGGGAAGGAATCATTTATGGTGTATGGAGATAAACGCAGAGTAAATTTTGGAATCATTTCTCTAATGAAAGCCAGAAAATGTTTGACCAAGGGGTGTACATCATACTTAGCATTCGTGATCGATGCTAAGAAGGAAAAGAAGGTGATGCAAAATATTCCTGCTATGTGTGATTATCCGGAAGTATTTCCCGAAGATCATCCTGGATTACCGCCCGATCGACAAGTAGAATTTCGTATTGACTTGTTGCCCGGAACAACGCCAATTGCAAAAGCACCTTATCGATTAGCACCGACGGAGATGAAGGAGCTAATGATGCAACTTCAGAAGTTATTGGACATGGGTTTCATTAGACCTAGTTCATCACCCTGGGGAGCTCCAGTGTTATTCGTAAAGAAGAAAGATGGAAGCATGAGGATGTGCATTGATTACCGATAGCTGAATAAGGCAACAATAAAGAATAGATATCCGTTGCCAAGGATTGATGACCTATTCGATCAACTACAAGGTTCAAGTTATTTTTCAAAGATCGACCTAAGGTCAGGATATCATCAGCTGAAAGTAAGAGAGCAGGATATAGAGAAGACTGCATTCAGAACGTGATATGGACACTATGAGTTCTTAGTTATGTCGTTTGGACTAACCAATGCTCCAGCAGCATTCATGGATTTAATGAACAGAGTTTGTAATCCGTTCCTTGATAAATCTGTGATAGTATTCATAGATGACATTCTGATTTATTCAAAAAGCCAAGAGGAGCATGGCAGACACTTGCAAGAAGTGTTGGAAGTCTTGAAGAAGGAGAAGCTGTATGCGAAGTTCTCCAAATGTGATTTTTGGATTCGTGAAGTCCAATTCTTGGGTCACATGGTCAACCAAGAAGGGATAATGGTTGATCCAGCGAAGATCAAAGCTGTGATGAAGTGGGAGCAACCGAAAAGTCCCACGGAGATCCGAAGCTTTTTAGGATTAGTCGGATATTACCGAAGATTTATCCAAGGCTTTTCTTCGATCGCTAGTCCATTAACAGCTTTGACCCACAAAGGAACTACTTATGCTTGGAATGATAAGCATAAAGAAGCATTCGAGAAGCTAAAGAAGAAACTATGCGAGGCACCGATACTTTCTCTACCCGATGGAGTTGAAGACTTCGCTATTTATAGCGATGCGTATGGGGTCGGATTGGGTTGCGTTTTGACCCAAAGGGATAAGGTGATCGCATATGCGTCTCGAAAGCTGAAAGAGCATGAAAAGAACTACCCGACTCATGATTTGGAGTTGGCAGCGGTAGTTTTCGCTCTGAAAATATGGAGGCATTACCTCTATGGCACGATGTGCAAACTTTTCACTGATCATAAGAGTCTCCAATATCTCTTTAGTCAGAAGGAATTGAATATGAGACAACGACGCTGGCTGGAATTACTTTAAGACTACGACTGTGAGATACTTTACCACCCCGGTAAAGCCAATATTGTTGCTGATGCTCTCAGTCGGAAAGTCAATCTTGAAAGGAGAAGGCCAAGAGCGTTGAGAATTGAAGTTGTCTCGACTATTTTGGAAAGTATAAAGAAAGCTCAAAGTGAAGCTTCTGAGAAGAATGACCGGAAGGAGGAACGTTTGGGTAAAACGTTGGTGTTCGGTGTAAACAGTCATGGACTGAAGGTGTTCCAAGATCGGATTTGGATACCTAAGACAGGAGGAGTCAGAGATCTTCTGATGGAAGAAGCTCACAAAACCATGTACTCGATTCATCCCGGTAGCACTAAAATGTATAGGGACCTAAAACCCTACTACTGGTGGCCAACGATGAAGCTCGACATTGCGCAGTATATGGCGGAGTGTGTGACTTGTGCGAGAGTAAAGACACAACATCAGAAACCATACGGGAGTTTAGAACCATTACCTGTACCTATGGGTAAGTGGGAAGACATTGCTATGGATTTTGTCACTAAACTGCCCAGAACGAAAAATGGTCACGACATGATTTGGGTGGTCGTTGATCGATTCACTAAGAGTGCGCATTTCATAGCAGCCAATGAGAAATGGTCTATGGAAAAACTTGCGAATTCTTACGTGAAGGAAATTGTGAGGCTTCATGGTGTTCTGTTAACGATTGTGTCGGATCGTGATAGTCGTTTCACCTTGCGATTTTGGAAAAGTCTATAAGAGGAATTGGGTACCAAGTTGTGTTTAAGTACAGCTTACCATCCGCAGACTGATGGTCAAAGAGAAAGAACGATACAAACACTTGAAGATATGCTGAGAGCATGTACCCTGGAATTCCTAGGTAATTGGGATGAACATTTACCTTTGGTAGAATTTTCCTACAATAATAGTTTTCACTCGAGCATAAGGATGGCACCTTATCAAGCATTGTATGGACAGAAGTGTCGTACGCCGTCTTGTTGGCTTGAGGCTGGGGAAAAGCAGTTTATGGGGCCGGAGATAGTCCATCAGACTGCTGAAAAGTTGAAAATAATTACGAAAAGAATGTTAGCAGCTCAGGACCGTCAAAAGAGCTATGCTGACAAAAAGCGAATACCGATGACTTTTAAAGTTGGAGATTTGGTTTTGCTTAAAGTCTCGCCATGGAAGGGACTTATAAGATTTGGTAAAACGGGAAAATTAAGTCCAAGGTTTATTGGACCGTTTAAAGTTCTTCAGAGGATTGGGAACCAAGCTTACAAGCTCGAACTACCAGAAGAACTGAATGGAATTCATAACACTTTCCATGTGTGTTATTTGATGAAGTTCACGGGAGAAGTTCCCGACATAATTCCACTTTCAGAGTTGAGGATCGATGAGAACAAGAGGTTGATTGAAGAACCAGAGGCAATCGTTGACCGAAAGACTAAGAAATTGCGACGTAAGATGGTTGAGTTAGTGCTTGTCCGATGGAAACACACGAATGGGCCAAATCTCACCTGGGAGAGGGAGAGTGACATGGTAAGTCGCTATCCGCATTTGTTTGCTGATGTGTGATTCCGGGGACGGAATCATTCTAAGGTGGGGAGAATTGTAACGCCCGTGTTTCTGGGCTTGCCATTTTTAGCAATGTAATAGTCTAGGTTAACCTTTGTAACCCCAATTTGAAATAATAAAATGTATTATGTGATTTATGTGTTTATTTTCTTAATTATTATAATTTAATGAATTAAGAATAAAATGAGCGTCAAAATTTAAGTGTAAAATAAACTCGATATCTTTGGATAATGTTGTAGTAGTTGAAACGAGGTTTCCGAATATATATAGAACGCCCAAATCTGACTTCGTATGAGGAAGTTATGATTTTCTAAAGTTTCGACTAGGCAGTATGCAGCCCGAATATTCGATTTGAGATCGAGCGATTTTTAGCCGAAACAATCTAAACGAGAATCGAAGATCTCGTTGTTAGTAGCGAAACGATGAAAAGTTAGGCGAGAACGGACGTCGGACGAAGAAGTTATGAATTTATAATGAAATTTTCTGTCCCGACCTCCTAAAAATAATTAATAAAAATAAAAGTCAAAATTAGCCGACAGAGTCTAAACGAAAGTTGTAGAGCGTAGTCTCACCTTCGCGTGGATATAAAGAACGTCGAAAACGGAATTTGTATGAAGGAGATATGAATTTTTGAAGTTTATTAAATATTAAATATTTATTTTTAATTAAAACCTCCGATATTATCCGAAGGGGAGTCAGCCGACCTATCCGAAGTACGCCCCGCGTACTGCTGTAAGCCCAGCGTACAACGAAGGATGACGAAACTAGCAGTCGAGTACCTCCGATGACGCAAGTGCTTACGATCCGAGGCGTACGCCCCGCGTACGTGCGAGGGTTCAGCTTCTATAAAAGGGGATCCGAAGGCAGCCGAGTTTCTTTTGCAAATTCCATCCTTCTCTCTAGTCTTTTGCCTCGTTTTGCGTGCTGTTTGTACCCCGAAGCCCCGGTAATATTCCCGAGCCCCGAAGCAAGATCCGAAGCCCCGAGGATCCCGAAGAGCGTTATTTCCGAGCCGAAGCCCTGCCCGCGAAGAGCCCGGTTTTTGTGAAGATCTTCCAGATCTACGGAGAGACACTACTTCTGCAAGCCGTAGTGTTGCCTGATCATCTTCTGATCAAGTGAGTGTGTAGTCATTTTCATTCCAACGCAATATTATGAAGTATTTAATATAAAATACGTGCTACGTGTATATATATTGTGGTTATATGTGTGAATGTATATTCACTCTCTTCTATCTCATAGATCTAATATATTCTCTATGAAATACGTGTTATGTGTGTATGCCTCATCTGTTATGTGGAATATGTATTGATTAAAGCATGCTATACAGGTTTTTAAACAATGTATAAAAATGTATATTTTTATCGAATATGTTGGGTAGAACATGGGTAGATAATTGGTGTGTAATAAACAGATGAGAGGCCTCGGTGTTATTGGTGTTATTCTAGTCATTCAGCAGAGTATGGATGACGACCACGGACTATTCTATACTGTCTTGTGGAACACTAGCAGGCTCATTACCTGTAGGTGTTGTGAACGACGTGTTCACCGGTGTACTCTATCCCCCACATGGTTGCCTTTAGGGCACTTATTGTTGAGGAAGCCCCTCTGCAGTAATTTCCGTCCCGATGAAAATCCTGAAATAGGTTCCTTATAATAGATGTTATTTTTAGGAATGTAAGGTTAGGGTAACGGGAAAGGGGTAATCAGGTTTATTGTTGACTATTGTAATTAAATATAATTATTGTGTGTTTGAAAACCCTATATGCTCACCAGGCTCCCAAGTCTGACCCACTCAGTTGATTTGTATTACAGGAAGTGGCGCAAGAGCTTAAGATGGGCGAATCATCAAGTTGTTTTGTTTACAAGTCTGTATATGTATATATTTGTTGAACGACTTGTAATGTTATCGTTTATGCTTTATGATCTGTATCAGAACATGACATCCCTACTTTTGATTATGAAATGAAATCATATTTCTTTATGAAATGTTTTGATAAATATCTATTTTATCATGTTTTGTTTTTAGGAACAAAGTCCGCATCTCTTTTAAAACTAAAAGGATTTACTCTGAAAATGTTTAAAAAGCATAAATGAAATCGGTCTTTTCTGGCCGAAATTTTGGGGATGTCACCTCTTTGGCCATCGATTTAAAGGTTTCAGTTAACTATCAACATAAGACCATTAACTAACTGACCCGTTGGTTCAAATTTTTTTATTACAAGTCGGTGATGGAAATTAGGGAAAGAATGGACGAGAGCTTTATTCGCATACATGATGACATAGCTATTAAGTACAATAATAAGGCTAACTCAGTAGATGCTCTTATTGATGCAATCTTTCCTTCTCTGCAATCCAACAAAGCTGATTTAGAATTTATCATTTCTAGGGTAATATTGACAAGTAAAAATGAAAGCGTTGATGAGATAAATGACCAAATGATCAAGCGGTTTTCGGGAGAGAAAAAAGTTTACTACAATTATGATGAGGCGGGAGACGATAGTAATAACTTATATCCAACGAAGTTCTTGAACTCACTGAATGTTAGTGGCCTTCCCCCTCAAATGGTTGCCCAATAATACTAGTATGAAGTATCGATCCATCAAATGGATTATGTAATTGGACCAGATTGATATGTAGATCTTTCTAGCAAAATGTCATTGATGCAAAAATAGTTGTTGGTCAACATTATGGAAAAAGAGTGTTTTTGCCAAGAATTCCTTTATGTTTGTCTGATGATGAGATACTCCCATTCAAATTGAAGAAAAAGCAATTTCCATTTCGCCTTAGTTTCTGGATGACGATCAATAAATACCAAGGAAAAACAATTCCAAACGTGGGAGTTTATCTACCAGAATCAATATTCTCACATGGCTAACTTTATGTGGCTTTATCCAGAGGAATATCATGTGTGGATACAAAGGTATTAGTAAAGTCAGATAAAATATTCGATCATGATGCAATCTACACATCAAAGGTAGTGTACAAAGAAGTCTTATGTGATTAATAAGGTACAATTAAGAACTCATTATTTTACAATTGTTACAATATGTATCGTGTATAATAATTCGATGTTTATTGCAAAACATGTCATTATATTTATGCATCGACTTTTATCCATTGGTGATCTAAAAGAACAAACATGCATGATTGTAGATTTGATATTTATAAGGAAGTAACACGTAAATTTATTTATCACCGTGTAATTGTAGAAATGAAAGAATTAACAATATTTTGTATATTGTTTAATACTTAACTATTTTTATGGTTTGATCAAATTGCCACAAGGAAACTATTCAACGAAATGAGTTAATTACCGCCCGGAAACTATTTGGCGGCGCCGCTTTGCGCGGGTACACCACTAGTATACCAATAATTGGTATTTGGAAATGTTACATGACATATATACAAATTTATATATATATATATATATATATATATATATATATATATATAGTGTTGTTATATAATTTTAATTATATAACATATGAATTGTGATTACACGACTTATTTAGATCTTTTGAAGTCGCATATGACACGAAAAATATACATATACATATATAGCGGCATTGTCATTAGACAACTTATAAACATTATTCACAATAATAACTACATATATTTTATATATATTTATTTATCATGATGTATATCTTGATTTTCGTGCCATCGTACTGATTCATATAAATTTTATAAAAGTATATGTTTAATGTTTAGCTTGTGGTGATTCCAAACAAAGAGGGCATAATTGAATTATGTTATACTAATCTCTATGTGAAATGACGGTTAAAGTTTCACATTTAATTAAGCTGAAAATGTTTGATTTTTTACTTTTATAAATATTTTTACAAAAAAATATATTTCAAATATAGAATTAAATATTAGGCCATAGCCTGATTCCAAAAATGTTTTCGTAATTTCCATTTGAGGCATGCAAGTCCCTCAACGGATAGAAGCGGTTTTAGCAATTTTAAAAACAAAATCAGTATTATATTGGTTTTGGATTCTTAAAACGGCCGTATCTTTTGTATACGAACTCTGTTTTGGATGTTCTTTATATTTTCGAAATCAGAGAAACGCGTACTACGATGAATCAAATAAGATGCACTAAAACTCAATGAACTACGTTTTGGATTCCTAAAACGGTCGTATCTTTTGTATATGAAATCATTTATTTCACATAAGATGCATTAAAACTCAATGAATCAAATAACAATATTTAAATTTCGGGATGTCACATTACCTCCCCGCTAAGGGAATTTCGTTCTGAAATTATTAAGTTCCAGGTTACTTTGTTTTACTATAATTTTTCCACTGTTCTTTTGTTTTAATATTGTTTCATTCCGGTATCTTTTCGTTTCCCCTATCATTTCGTTCAACTATTGGCGGGAGCATCGCTTAATAGTTGCGAATACATTTGTTTCATTTGTTCCTCACCTTCACAAGTAAACTTCGGTTCTCTAGTGGAGTTCCATTGGACTTTTACTATAGGTATGCGACTTTTTTAATGCTTTTCATTTACCGGTCCATGATCTCCATCGACTTTTTCATGAAGTGAAGTTTAGTGTTGACCTGGATCTCTTCGAGAGGAAAGAAAGGGTTCCTATTAGAGGGATACTTTAGAAATTACATACGTGGGAGGTGTCATGAACATTGTCGAGTTCTTGAGATAACTTGAGTTTGTAAGCCATCAGACCAACCCTTTTCAAGATTTCAATAGGTCCAATGTAATGGGGGATTAGTTTACCTTGTTTTCCAAATCTAATGATACCGTTCTATATTGTGGCCTTTAGTAGGACACTATCTCTTCTTTTTAGATTTTTAACATCTATAAAATTCATAAAAAAATTAAAATTTTAAAACCATCCCACAAATCATCATTGTTTAAAATTTAGTTTTCAAAACATGTTTAATAACAGAGTTTTCCCAAAATCATAAGTCAAAACACGAGGAGGTGCACGATCACACCTTCGCCTTCCCGCGATCATCCGAGGTACCTGAAACATAACCCAAAACTGTAAGCCCAAAGCTTAGTGAGCTCCCACCAAAATACTAACACAACACACAATCATAACAATAACATCAAACAACATGCATATAGAGCCTTCAGTCTGACTGGAACGCCCCACCGGCCTACAGTCTACCTGGTACACTCTCAGAACCTACATCATGACTGCTAAGCCACACTAGGACTTCAACCTATCTGAACCGTCCTTCGGGCCTTCGACCTGACTGGTATGCCTCACTGGCCTAAATTCTATTAGAAACGCCCTGGCTCTATTGGCCTTCAACAGAAAGAAGGACCGCCTCAACCCAACCACACATACACCCTGTCGACACACATATATAACACACAAGCATACAAATAACAAGCCGAGAAACAAATATACAAATCTTATAGATCCCTAAGCATAACATCATCCTATCTACCTAGATACAGATCTAGCAGATCACTATAGTACACAATCATACGTTAAACCAAGATAACAATCCAAAGGGCCAGCCTTGGTGCCTTCGACCCGACTTTGAATCTTAGCTCTCAAACCCATATCTATTTCCACCAAATGATAAATTCCATGAAAATCCTAAAATACCCAAAATACTCCCAAGGTCAAACTTGGTCGAAGTCAACTGAGTCATCCCAATTGAGTCAACCCACCGAGCTGAACCAGTGCGTGTACGCAGGGCGTACTCCAAGCCTTGCATTGACTACCATCGGGGTGGTTGACCGAGTACGCAGGGCATACTTCTTTGTACGCGGGGCGTACCCTAGCACCACCCACAATCCCCATTAAGTGCTTAATCCAACAAGTCCAAACGTCTAATTTCAGATCCAATCCTAAAAAGGTGTTCCAAACCATAAAGTTTCCAACTTGATGGTTATGAATGTGTTCATAAGTCCCAAAACCAAGATCTTAGTTTGTGTTAACCACTTAAGGCCTCTATAACTTGCATTCATGCACCAAATGAGCCAAGATAGCATTTTTATGACTTAATGCATCTTAATTATTTAGAAAGGACATATCATTTGGTCTTAGAGTGGCTCATACTCATTAAGGCGAAGAAAGGGACTAAAAACACATAAATTTCTCATGACACGGTCTTAATGAAATACAAGTCAAGATCAAAGCTTTATACCTTCTAGAGCTGCTTAAGAAGGTAAGAATCCCAGATCTACAAGTTGCACCTACACCAAGGCTTCTCCATGAATTTACTTTTTCCTTCAATACACCAAGAACACACAAAGAACACACACTTGAGTTCCCAAATGCACACTCAAGGGTTAGGGTTTCTAAAAACATCTTAAAGGAGGTAGAGGCTGAAAAGGTGTGGAGAAATGAGCCATAATGTTGCTTGAATACCCTCAAAGCCTAAAAATTAGTGTTTCCTCTTGACATTAGTACGCCGCACGTACATAAATGTACTCCACACCCTTGTACGGTCCACGTACACATATGTACGTGTGCCGTACTCCTTCGTCCCAAATTACGAAAGTGCAACTAGGGCTTCAAAGCATAACTCTTGGACTTAGTGGGATCAATTTAACATGAAATAAAATTATATGGATGAATTTAGAAGTACATGAACTCCAGGATGTTACAATTCTCCCCGACCTAAACTAGACTTTGTCCTCGAAGTCTACTACAGTGAACAAATCCAGATAATGCTCCAGCATCTGAGCCTCCGGCTCCCAGGTCCACTCGCCCCTCCGGTGCTGCTACCATACCTTTACCAAAGGTACTTCCTTGTTATGCAAAACCTTCACCTTCCTTTACAGGATAGTCACCGGCTTCTCAATATAGTTCAGGTGCTCATCGAGCTGAATATCATCCGAGGAGACCGCTGCTTCTTCATCCAATATGCACTTTCGCAGCTGCGAAACATGGAAAGTGTTGTGAATCTGACCAAGCTCCTCAAGAAGATCCAATCTGTCAGCAGCCTTGCCAACCCTGGAAATCACCCGAAAAGGCCCAATATACCGGGGGCCTAACTTCCCCTCTTCGTGAAACGTATCACACCTTTCCAAGGTGAGACCTTTAGTAATACCATGTCACCGACCTGAAACCACTGCCCCAACACCAGATCATGGATAGGATGTCGCCCCTCTTGCGACTTTAGCTGCCGTGAAGCATAAGCTATCACCCCTCCTCTCTGCATGAGGACTGCCCACAGACCACTGATGAAAGAATCACAGAATACCACAAGATCCTCAATTCCCTCTGGGAGAGTCAAAATTGGGGCCTCACATTTTCCAATGAATGTAAAATTCCTAGTGTTGCTTAGGGCCGCATCAGAAATCCACCCCCTTCCTTGTCAGACGAGTGAGGGGTACTGCAATCTTAGAGAAATCCTGAATGAATCTCCGATAGTACCCTTCCAAAATCGGGGAAACTCCTTAATCCGAGGGAGACTTTGGAACCTCCAACTGTATTACGGCCTCGATCTTTGCCAGATCGATCAAAATCCCATCCTGGTTAACAAGGTGCCTAAGGAACTGGACCTCTCGTAACCATCACTCGCACTTTGAGAACTTGGCATAGAGCCATTCTCATCTCAAAACCCCCAGAAGCTCGTAAAGATGCTCCTCATGCTGCTCTCTGGTCTTGGAATACACCAAGATATCATCGATAAACACAATAACATAACGATCAAGAATCAGACTGCGACATGACTGGTACGCAATACTGTATGGGTGAGCAAAAACCGAACCGATAAAAGAAAACCATAAAAACCGCAACCGAAAAACCGAAACCGTCGCAAAAACCGATGGTGAGGATTTTATTTAAAAAAAACGAATTTACTGGTGCGGTGCGATTTTTATCTACAAACATGACCACCAAAACCGAACCGCACCGCAAGCTTATTAACAATAAAATAAATCACTAATTTATATTATACAATTATACATATTATTTAAAAAAAACTAATAAATTCATATTTATACATATATTATATACTGAACTTGGCGGTAATTAGTAATTAAGTATTAGGTTTAATATGTGAGTTTGTCACTTTGTGTTTATGACTGAATGATTATGTGTAAAGTGTAAATACTATGTGGGCTACAGCTTGCAAGCTTGTAACTTCTAAGCACAAATTGAATAAAAAAATGAGCTTGGGAGTATGGGTTGCAACTGAAGTGATCAAGTAAACAACATAAAAAAACTCAAAATTAAAGCTTCTAAATGTGAGGAAATGAAATGGCAGCATGTCATACAATCATAAATCTTCACATGAACACCACGGTTAAAAACATCGTACGAGTGAACATAAAACACCGCACCATATGTTTGACTCGGTTTAAAACCGACACCAAACCGGTACAAACCGAAACTACACTTATAAACCGAAAAACCGAACCATTGAAAAACTGCTCCCAACGGTTTCTAGAATTCAAAAACCGCACCTTGCGGTTTGTGGTTCGGTTTGGACCTAAAACCGCACCAAATCACACCATTCTCACCCCTGCCATACTAGGCCTTCAGCATATCTAGACCGTTCTCTGGGCCTTTGGCCTGATACCCTGCATTGGCCTTCAGCACAAAGCAGGAACACCTTAACCCAACCACACATACACCATGTCGACACATATATATAACAATCAAGCATAAAAATAACCAGCCAATAAACAAATAGACAGATCTTACAGATCCATAATCATAACCTCATCCTATCTACTAGGATACAGACCTAACTAATCACTATAGTACACAATCATACGATAAACCAGTATAGCAATCCAAAGGGCCGACCTTGGTGCCTTCGACCCATAAGTACAGTGAGGAAAACTCACATTGCAAACTGAAATGAACTGATAAGGCCCGACTCCGAATCTTAGCTCTCAAACCGATACCTATTTCGACCAAATGACCAATTCTATCAAAATCCCAAAGTACCCAAAATACACCAAGGTCCAACTTGATCAAACAAGGTCAAAGTCAACTAGTCAAACCCACTAAGTTAACTGAGTCAACCCTCCGAGTTGACCCAATATGAGTATGTGGGGGCATACTCTAGAGGTACGCTTAGCGTACACCAAGCATCACATTGACCACAATCGGGGTGGTTGACCAAGTAAGCGGGGCGTACTTCCTTGTATGCGGGGTGTGCCCTCGCAACTCCCAAAATCCCCATTAAGTGCTTAATCTAACAAGTCCAAACGTCTAATTTCATATCCAAGCCTAAAAAGATGTTCCATACCATTAATTTTCCAACTTTATGGGTATACATGTCTTCTTAAGTCCCAAAACTAAGATCCTAGTGTGTCTTAACCAGTTAAGACCTCTATAACTTGCATACATGCACCAAATGAACCAAGATAGCATTTTTATGACTTAATGCACCTCAATTATTCAGAAAGGACGGACACTTTGGTCTTAGAGTAGCTCATAATCATTAAGGCCAAGAAAGGGACTAAAAACACATAAATTTCTCATGGAAAGATCTTAAAGAAATACAAGTCAATATCAAAGCTTTATACCTTCTGCAGCTTCTTAAGAAAGTAAGAATCCCAGATCAACAAGTTTCTCCCACACCAAGGATTCTCCAAGAATCTTCTTATTCAATAAACCAAGAACAAACACTTGAGCTCCAAAACATGCACTCAAGGGTTAGGGTTTGCAAAAATGTCTCAAAGGAGGTGGAGGCTGAAAAGGTGTGGGTAAAATGAGCCATCATGTTGCTTAAATACCCTCAAGACTTATAAATAAGAGTTTCAGCTTGTCGGTCTCTTTGATGGCTAGGAAATGGGCGAAATTGGTGAAACGGTGAACTACTAATCGATACGGAGTCATAACTGCTTGATGTCTTTGGCAACTTTGTTATGAAATCCATGGTTATCTGTTCCCATTTCAATTTTGGGATTGTCGGTTGTTGTACTAGTCTTGATGGTTTTTGGTACTCTGTTAGGAATTTGGAGTAGGTCAAGCATTTACTGACGTATGTGGAAATCTCTGCCTTCATGTTGGGCCACCAATAAAGCTTCTTGGGATCAAGATACATCTTTTCTGATCCAGGTTGCATTGAATATCTCGACTTATGAGCTTCATTTAAAACTAGACTCATGACTTCACTAAACTTTGGGGTCCAAATCTGATTCGTGAAATATCGTGTTCCGTCTCCCTTGAGGTCGAATCGTTTGTCCATACCTCGTAGGTTTTCTTCTACGATATTCTTGGGTTTTGAGTGCTTACAGTTGAGTATCTTGAATTCGGGAGTGTGAAATTAGAATCATTGAAAGTTTGGTCAATTGGTTTATTTCACAAAGTAAGGATCATAGACAAACATAGAGTGCATACTTGGTGTATGACAAAGCTATTGTTTAGAAAAACATAGTGTACATGCTCGGAGCATGGGACAACTATTGTTTTAATTCAAGAATAAAGTTGATAGCTGAAACAGTATGCAATGAATAATGTGTAATCATATGGTGATAAATAAAAGGTGTTTTATTTATGTTCATAGGTTTTGATACCATATTAGATTCAATTATTCTTGTGTTTCATTTTGCATGTTTTAACTTCCAGAATAAACTAGGTTATTCTTCCGGAATGACTAAGTTATTCAAACCATCCACAGTCAGTCATATGTTAGAAGTAGATATGAATCAATACTGTCATGGGTTGGCTTGTAGAGGTCCAAGTTGGTGGAAAAAGTTTTGCTACAACGCTCATGAGTGCTCATAATTTCTGAGTATTGGATTCAACCTGCGCTCATTGGAATCACTTCATGGATTTATCAAGAGTGATCATGAGATGATAATATCTTATATTCTTCAAACCTAGAGATATGAGTTGTTACTATGACTTGGTTGTACATTGATTGCATGAAAACGCATTCGGTAACTCGATGTTATAAACGTGCCTTTGTGTATGATTCAGCAAGTAGTAGAACAAGTCATATGAGTCGAAGTTTATCCATTCCTTTTACCTTCAGGATAAAAGCAATATTTGTGGGCCCCTCGATGACTTAATGATGATACATGTGAGTGCTTGGCCAAGCCAGGACTTATTTGATTGGTTCAATTAGTCAGTCGTCATAAATCGGAAATCGGGAAACAAAAAATGGACAGAGAGAATGATTTTAATCCATGTCTCAGTCCATATGATATCTAGAATGGAGGAATATATGATCCCTTATCTAATGGACAAGTCATTGACAAAGGTCAGAGTTCATCGACAAGGTCAGAGTTCGACAGCGGCTTTTGAAAGCTACGATTGCCAGTTAGGTTTTGAAGTCATACTCAATAATAGTTTTAGACTTATCCAAGTGGGAGACTATTGGATTAGTGTCTAAGTCCATAACTATAATTGGTATGTACTTGACCCGACTCGGCATGGTCCATTTGGGTTGCATGGCATCGAAACATTTGGATAGACCGTTTGTGAGAAGAGGACATTTGTGACATATTAATATATTATAAGTTCTAATATATTAATATGAAATCATGTTATTTAATTAGTATTGATCAACAATTAATTTGGACTTAATTTAATGATCAAAAGAGACTAATTAAATATATGGGGATTGATTGTGAAAATCGTTAATTCTTATATATGTGGGCTTATGATCCAAGATTTCTTATGTTGGGTTTAACCCATGTGGTGACCCATGGATACTCCATGGAGGTTAAAACCCATGGAGCATAAGGAATGGGTAAAGTCATGAGTTACATGGTGTAACCCTAATAGCCACACTATATAAAGACCCCTTTAGCTCAAGAAATTGGCACTAGTGATACTTATATGAGGGCTAGCCAATTTGAGCATGAAGTGTCTTCTTTTCATGGTTATTCCAAGTGTTGATGATGTTGTGTGAACCATTTGAGGTGTCACACTTGGGGCACTAGGCTCTCGAGCTTCAAGGAGTTAAGCTACATCAACAAGGTATGTATTTCTATCTAGTTTATTATTCAAGTATCAAAAGATTATATGCTAGTTAGGATAATACCTTGGAATATTCATATTTGCATGCATAATAGAGAAAACATAGATTCAAGTATTTAGGGTTGCATGTACACTTAGGAGTGTTAGAATGTTCAAAACCCAACACTTATGACCATAAAAGGTTTCGAATGGAGCAACTTTAATGTTAGCATGGTAAAGGACTCAACTAATTGGTAAATGGTTATCCCATACTTTACCATAGTCAATCACATATGCTCAGGACTACTCTAGTTCCCACAGATTTCTGAAGTGACTTCCTGAACTGGGAGGTGATTCTGTTATCTTGATGGAGATAACAGATATTGGAACACCGTGTACTCTGACTAATCTCTCTAACACACGTTCTAGTTATCTTCTCTATTTGCATGTTTCCTCAAAATCGTAGTAAGCGCGCGGACCTGGCTAATCCGTCGACGATCACCCAAAATGGAATCAAGTCCACCTATTGCCTTGGTAATTTGATTATAAAGCCCATTGTAATCTGCTACCACTTCTACTCAGGTATCTCTAGTTGTTGTAATAAGCCTGCGACTTTTGCTTCGAAGTTCATGATAAGACTCATACTTGGCTCATCCACCATCACCTCATGTATACAAGTCGTATATAATTTAGATTTCACAAAATGTTTAGATGGGTGACTCTGCCACAGGTCCACAACCAAACAAGGAACAGGAGATAGGGCGGAATTACACATCCTTAATCTTGTTAAGTCTAAATTATATACCACTCTCGTGTATACACTTAGCAGCGAAAGATTAACCTAATGAGTTCTTAGTCTCTAATCTTGAACTTGACCTGTGGTACAATGATTTTCCATTGAGATCTATTGGAGGTACTTTGGTGGTTACTGACTTCTACGACTACTTCGGTGCTTTTCGTTTGAAGTTTCCTGTCTACTGAGTAGGCTAGAAGGGTGTGGTACCCTTCGCAAGGGTACTTCTGAAGCTTTGAAATGAAAGACAACCTAAGAGTTTGCGTTATGGATTGGAATTTTTTTTCATCTTATGGCTTATTAAGGAAAAAGTTCTCTTACACAACATAAGAATTTTCACATGGTAAGGGCCAGGCCAAACCATGTCGAATGAGGATATCAGAATTTTATCGACGAAATAGATGTTAAATCGTTCTGGGAGGAATGATTACTAGGATGATGAAGCATAATATGCACCTAAGTTTTCAACCCTTCCAATTTTATTTTGTTATTACTGTTACGAATCCCCTTTTTGATTCGAAATTGGCGGGTACTACCAATATGAGGATTCTGATAATTTGAAATTATGAACTTTCATGAATGATCCTTACTAGGTCTCTCTATAATCGCTTCGTGTATACAAGTACTCATTTATAATTAAGATTGGTAAGACCTTTGACTGAGCAACCCTGCTTTAAATTGACAACCAAACAAGGAACAGGAAATGAGGCGGGATTACTCACTCTAAGTCTACAAATCTTAATTATAAATGACCCTTATGTATACACTAAGTCATTATAGCTTACCTGTTAGGGTTTCAAATTTTATATGAATGTTGTGATTTAATTTGAATGGGAGAGTAATCATAATTATAGATAATTATTGGGGTTTGGGAGCATACCAAAAATATAGCAGGGTTCTTTGATACCTTCCCATACATTGGGGTCAAACTCCTCCTGCTCCCCCGTCGTTCTTTTTTTTGGACAGTCCCTCTTGTAATGTCCTATTTCACCACAAATGTGACATATTGGAATGGTTTCAACATTGGTAGTTGAAGTGATGAACTCAACCGTGGTTCTACAGATGCGAGTAGTGTGCCCCTTCATATTGCATCTATTGCAATGCAGACCTCGACAACCTCCATGATGATGGTAGTTGCACTTGCTGCAGTGTGGGTGGTTTCCTAAGTACGGCGTGGTTGGTGCTGGAATAACAGGGCTGATGGGGGTGTTGACTGCCTCAGTTCGTTGCCCTCTGTTAGGTTCTTGAGTTGAACAACTCCCTTTCTTGTTTTCGAACTTTCGTTTCAGGATATTTGGCTTAAGTTTCGAAGTGTCCTTTCAAATAGGTACTCGTTGATGTACTTGGTCATTACCACGATCGGGGTTGACGATAGTATTACCACTAACATTTGCGTCGTTAGCATTAAGGTGTGCCATGACAGTTGCTACAGCTGTTGTGACTCCAACTTGAAACATAGCTGCATCTATTTCAAGGATTGGTGTTTTGTTGGTGAGTTGGTTGCGTTTCTTCAGAGACATGATTCTGTTACATGATAAGATAATGAGCTCGTGAGCGAGTATCGTTGGCTCTAGATGTATTCTAATCATTTGTATCTACATATAAATCATTCGTTTTGTTATATTATTCTAAATGATTCGACCTGCATCCCTATGATGCAGTCCTGGTAAGGAGCAGAAATAAGTTTCTAGAATGAATCATGTGTCATCCAAACTAAGTTACCTTCGATTGGTGGATATCGTTTTTCCAACTTTCGAAAATATTTGAAAACAGCTCATAACATTGTCTACATAAAATAGACTTATGAATTTGAGACGTAATCACTATCAATTGAGATTTCGTGATCCAATTTATTGTTATTAGCCATGACAGGAAAAGAAGATAAGCTTAAAACCTAATGTGAGTAATCTAAAAACTAACTCACTAGGTTGTATTATTTATTAGTTATTACATAGATGAAAAGGAGCTTAAACACTTCACATGAATCATGTGTGGTTTTCCTCCATTCTCAGTTCGGTAATGATTTGTTCTCTCCTGGTATCTATTAGGTGTCCTTCTCCTCTGTAGGTATATTGAATTCCCGAGTTGTCTTACTTCCGATTCTGATACTGATCCCCATTATTTCATAATGAAGATTTTGAATCTCAGAAGTTCGTGAAAATCTCTCATTGGTGTCCTTAATAGGGTAAGGGCACTAAATGATTTCTATAGTTTCTTTACTTCGCATCTGTTTCCCTCTCAGAATTCTCCTAATGAAATTCTGTTGGATCCTCCTTGACTCTTCTATTTATTGTCGGAGCATCTATCTAAAGGGTTTATACGAGAATGGGAATGTCTAAATAATCTATGAGAAAATTTAAATTTTTACCAAGGTGATCCTCTCTGGTCCTTCTATAATCACATGGTGTGTACCGATTATATATAATCCAAATCAAATAGACCTTCGAATAAGTAATCCTACTCTAAAACCATATCCAAACAAGGAAAAGTAAGTAGACTGAAAATCACATATTCTAAGTCTATAAAATCTCAACTATATATAACCTTAACGTATCCACTTAGTAATTATAAACGTACCGGAGAAGATCTTTTTAACATTTCCCAAAAGTTTATTTAAAATACTTCAATGGTATTTTAATTATAAGTTTGATTCTTGGACTTTTAGATATAAGAAGTTGATAAGTTTTCAGTTTTCTTGTTATAGCATCCTAAAATACTCCTATAGTATTTTAACCTTTATGTTTGGTTCTAGAATTCTTCTGGTACCTAGTTAGGTTTTAGACTTGTTGCAACACTACAATCACTCCTAAACACATGTTGGTCATATCTCAAACAAATGTAGTTGATAAGGCTATATTGATCCCAGATATGATTACATAACTGTCCAGGTTTAACTGTAATGTCCAACATCCAAATACTTTTGTTTTGTTCCTCTTGTGATACTCATTCTAGTATATATATATTCTGCATGTACTTATACTTTTATAAAATATTGTTATATTTTTAAATTATAACTCTTGGTTAGAGTGTTTTTATCCCAATGGGTTTATAGTTGTATATTTTTTATGACTGATATACTGAGTTCACTATAAAACAGTGCTCTGATACCAATCTGTCACACCCCCAAACCAGAATGGCGGAAACGTTCGGGGGCGGAGAACTTCATGTAAGTATCACAACACATGCAATATAGTAATCAAAGTACAAACAACCATTGCATTAATAAATATAAGTTTTACATAAGTGTTTAAACATTACATATTCAAACACAAAATTAGGTACGGTAGAAGACAAGAGTCGCAGTACGGTACTAGGCAGTCTTCTAAAAAGCTTCGGGAGTGTACTTGTCTACTGGATTCCTGAGAATACAAGTTATTTTGAAAGAGTAGATCAACATTTAAGCTGGTGAGTTCATAAGTATTTTAGTTCTATAAAGTATACTCTAAGTTATTGGAAAAGTTCGTTGGTTCCTCCAAAAAAATCCTATATTTCTTGAGGTGATAAACTGATAACCTCAATAGTTCCCTCTGCAATTACTTAGTTTATACTAATTATATATAACCTAATATCGAATGGACAATCAAATGGGTGTATCTGCCCTAAGCCCACAACCAAACAAGGAACATGAAGTAAGGTGGAAGTCACACATTTCATTGTCAATTGTACATTACTAATGTATAACTCTGAAGTAAAAACTAAGGAATTATAGTATTAAACACTAAAGGTCCTTTATGTTATACTAGTTTACAGAGAGTGAATAACTAAGTTCCAATTGTAAAAGTAGTTTAATCCCATAAACCGTTTCATTTGTAAAAGTAGTTTAATCCCATAAACCGTTTCATTTGTAAAAGTAGTTTAATCCCATAAACCGTTTCATTTGTAAAAGTAGATTAATCCCATAAATCGTTTCATTTGTAAAAGTAGTTTAATCCCATAAACCGTTTCATTTGTAAAAGTATTCTTAGTTATATCCGTTCTACAATAAAACATCAGTATTAATCCTTGAAAATATTATATTATCCATAATACTGCTTTGTGGTTTTAAATGTTCCAAAACCAGAAGTACAAGTATATTTCCATACTTGATTTCATAATACGCATTTTTTACTGTAAGTAAAAACTAACAGGAGGTATATTTGGTCGGTATGTAATTACCTTTTCTTACTGTTTTAAGAGAAGAATATTACTAAGTAATTTACTCGTTGTTTTATCCTTGTGAGTTCTATTAACCATACTAATATGACTGATGTGCCTGATGCGACGTTCTTCAGGCATCGGAAACAATATGACAATTGACACCCTATGTGACAACCCGAAATTCTTTTCTGTCATTGTAACACGTTCCGTCAATAAAATCCGTCGTTTTCGAATTGTTTCCGTTTCGTTATTAAATTAAGTCATTAAGTTTAATGTCGTTTATTATGACTTAATGGGTGTTCAATTACGGTAATAACTCAATAAAATATTCCAAATTAACAATTAGAAAAAAATTTAGTTTCGACCACGTCGGGTTACAACAACTTAATCGGGTGCGACCAAAAGCCTCGTCTAACGTCAGTATCGGGTAGATTTCCTCCGGGCCACAAAGTCAAACCTTATATAAAGGATGATTGGACCTTAATTTAAAGCCTTTTGCCCATCTCATAACGTTTTCTCACTACTCTCTCTCTAAAATCCGATTTTTGATCCAAAATCATCCAAATCAAGCCTCAAATCATTAAGGTAACTATCCTAACTCATAGATTAGCATCTTTAGCCTTCAAATTCGTGTTTAAACCACCCAAATGCACCAAAGACATGTGTTTACGGTTGGGAACACTTCCCAAAACCGTGAACACCTCTAAAGAGGGTTTTGAAGCCCCAAAACCCCTCCAAATCACTTCTAGTGCTTAGTTAAGACCTTTGGACTTGCAGGAAAGGAATTAGAGCACCAAAATCTTACCATTTAGGGGTTAAACTTGAGTTTACAGCCCAAGAGCATGCTTGGACCGTAAACCCTCATTCATGGACCATAAACACCTTTTTAAGGTGTTAAATTGCCCTTAAACACATCCAAAAGCCTCCATGAACTTCCATGAGTGCATAGAACCTTATAATCCTTCAAGAAACGCACCAAAACATACACAAATGGGACAAACTTGAGTTTACAGCCCAAGAACATTCTTGGACCGTAAACACACCTCTTTAGACCATAAACTCCTCCAATGGGTGTTAAAGTGCCTTTAACACCTTGTATGGCTTGGAATTGGACCTAGAACTTTGTATGTTTAACCTACAACCACTAAAACCCATGAATCATGGACAAACATGAGTTTACGGTTGTAAACTCATGTGTTTAAGGTAGTAAAATCCCAATAACATCTTCATAGACCGTAAACTACTTTTCCAAGGTCAATTCAAGTCCCAATCACTTCCTAAGCTATAGAATCAACCCTAGAACCTTCCTATGTGCATTTTAATTTACCTAGGACCACCAAAACACCTTAAGACATGGAAAATAAGAGTTTACGGCCGTAAACTCCTCAAATGGTCCTTAGGATGTTCAAATCTCATTCAAATGCATTGAAACCAAGCCTAGCATCACCCCTCATGAGTTATAAGGCTATTTAGCAACCAAGAACACCCCCACCATGAGTTTACAGTCGTAAACTCATGGGGAGTGGGTCATTTGGACCGTAAAATCCTAAAGGAGTTTACTCTTGAATAGTAAACTCCATATCCAAGCCATACTCGTCCATAGATGCTACCCGGGTCACTCCAAACACTTGAATTGAAGTGTTTTCGCGTCTAGAAGTGTTTACTATTATCTAATTAGTGGTTTGAAGTCTAATTAGATACAATTATGTATCATTTCATATTACATAGGAACCTCACGCGTTATCAAGCCCCGATCTGACACTTAGCATCCTAGACGACACGTTCCTCGACTGGTGAGTTAATACCCCTACACCTTTTTCCGTGTTTTTCAATGTTTTCAGGGGGGATACAAGCAAATTATAAATGTTTTCAAAACCTAAAACTGATGTATTTCTATAAATATCTGGCTAACTTTTAAATATCTTTACCCCTTATGTATTATGCGGAGCATAAGGGATGTTTTATTGAATATAAATACATGGATTTCAATTACAGTAAAGGAAACAATAAAACCAATCAAATTATTATGGGAATAATTTGGGATCTTCAGTTCTTGTTTTACGAGCACAGATTTATGTAAAGTTAATAGATAAACTATGTTTGATGCAGTTTATCTCTGTTTAATTTAGAGTATATTGCCAGATAATTCCATTGTACTAAACTGTTTTTACCGTATTATGTTTCAAAACGATTAGTATGTTTGATAACGTCCGAGAACACCGTGAATAATTTAATACTAGCTTGTGAGATTCGTCATTATTAAACCCTTTGGGTTATCAGTAAATCCTCCCCGGAAGTGTAACCAGAGTCTCCTGGAGGGAGAGCGTGGAATTTGTGAATAGATCTATTCGGGACTGACAATCCCACGCCTAAATTGCTAGCTACAGTTAGGCGGGCACGCCCGGGGTGACAAATTCTAGAAATCGTCCGATGTCTGACGAACGTCAAGGAGGTCTCGGTGTCGTATTAGCATGGTTACGCGACTCACAATACGTATTAATATAAGTTTATTCACGGATTTGATTTTATATCTATCATCAATCTATAGTTCTTATATCTAGTACGAGATGGTATTCCCATGGTTTTCAATCTATATCTAGTACGGGACGGTAATCCCATGACTTTCAATATATAGTTTTATGTATTAAACTATACACTGTTGTATTTAACGGAAATTCAGAACTTTAACTAAATTGTCTTTATAAGAAAATATGGGATTTTCTTGGATAACAACTTTTCTGATCCTCCTTTCCATTGAAGGTCGATGGTTTGCAAGTCAAAAAGTCCTTGTACTTGCATCCCATTCCATCATTCCTTCCATTGCGGTTATCTTGCCTAACTATCGGTGGGTTGGCTGGACCAACAGACCCACTGAAGTTTCCACCTTCCGAGTGCCCTTCATTTAATTCAGGCTCTTCCACACGAATCGACAGTTCTTCACGATTCTGTTGAAGCAACCGTCTAGTTTCATCCATCTGACGATCCAACATCGTCTGAATCATCAATTGCACACCAGCCATGGTTATTGGCTCAGGTGCTGCTGCTACGACAGGTATTGGCTCAATCACTGGTGGTTGATTCCTGTTTTCGTCAGCATTTCCAACTCCAATTCTTGTTCTCACCATTTTGATCTACACACCAAATAAGGTGAAATTAGATCCTCAATCATGATGGATATTCAAATCATCCTTATCACTCCGAAACGTTTACATGCTAGTTCTAATATCGTAGACGTACGCTTAGAATCCTACACACATAAGGTTTCTAGATTCGGTCGGCAACAGACCATAGATCCGAACAAATAATATCATATATGGCAACATATAACATTTAGCACATAAAGCATTTTAGGCATCTTTCCTAAAATAAACTAGTGCTCGTGTCTAAAACATAACAGACACGCATCTCAAAACTTCACTTAGCATTCTAAGTTTAAGTCTAGAAATCCAACAAATTCCTAGTTCGCTTAAACTAATGCTCTGATACCAACTGTGACATCCCCAAAATCTCGGCCAGAAAAGACCGATTTTCATTTATGCTTTTAAATATTTTCAGAGTAAATCCTTTTGATTTGAAAGAGTTGCGGAATTTGTTCCCAAAAACAAAACATGATAAAACAATGTTTACCGAAGCATTTCATAAAAGAAATGTATTTTCATTATAATCAAAACTCGGGATGTCATGTTCCGATACAGACCAATAAGCATAAACGAATACATTACAAGTCATATAACAAATATAAACATATGCAGACTTGTAAACAAAACAACTTGATGGTTCATCCATCTCATGCCCTTCCGCCACTTCCTGTAATACAATTTAAAACTGAGTGGGTCAGGCTTGGGAGCCTGGTGAACATATAGGATTTTCAACCCACAATAAATATCATATTTAATTTTCACCAACCAACAATAACCCAATTACCCATTCCCGTTATTCTCACTTTAATGTCCCTAAAACAACTAACATAAGGGACCTAGTCTAAGAATATTTCATCGAGGCGACAACACATGCTTCGGGGGTACCTCAACAATATAAGTCAAATAAGGCAACCATGAGGGGGATGGAGTACAGCGAATGAACACCCAAGTTCATTAACACCTACAGGTGGCGAACCTGCTAATGTTTCCACAAGACTGTCTAGAATAGCCAGTGGTCGTCATCTAAACTCCGCTAGATGACTCAATCAAACAACAACGAGGCCTCTCATCTGTTTATTACACACCAACTATCTACCCATGTTCTACCCAACATATTAGTAGATAAAAATATACATTTGTATACATAGTTTAAAGAAAACCTGTATAGCATGCTTTAATCAACACATATATCACAAAACAGATGAGGCACACACACACATAACACATATCTCATAAAGAAATAAGCAGATCTATAAGATAGAAGAGAGTGAATACACATTCACACATAACACAACCAAATATATGCACATAGCACGTATTTTTATATAAAATACTTCGTATTATTGTATTAGAAAGAAAATAACTACACACTCACACTTATAAACAACAATACTCTTAATACACTCGAACCAAACTCGTATTATTATTGTGTTTATGAAAGGTAGTATACACTCACTTGATCAGAAGATGATCCGACAGCACTACGGCTTATAGAAGTAGTAATCCACAGCAGATCTGGAAGATCTTCACAAAAATCGAACTTCTCGCGGGCAGAGCTTCGACTCGGGAACCGCACTTCTCGGGATCTTCGGGGTTTCGGGACTTGTCTCGGGGCTAGAGTATGATACCGGGGCTTCGGGGTATTTCTGGCACGCAAAACGATGCAAAATGGGAGAGAGAAGAGAAGAAATTGGCAATTGGGTCGGCTGCCTTCGGTTCCTATTTATAGGAGGCTGGAGCCTCGGAGTACGCGGGGCGTACTGCCCAAAACGTCATTGCTTACGTATCCGAAGTGCTCGAGTGCGAGTGTCGACATCCCTCGGAGTACGCGGGGCGTACTCGAGTACGCGGGGCGTACCTCGGATCAGATCGGTGACTCCTTCGGATAATGCTTCCGAATTTTGATTTAAATTTAAATACAAAATGATTAATAAACTTCGGAAATTCATAACTTCTTCATACGAACTCCGTTTTCGACGTTCTTTATATCCACGGAAAGGTGAGACCATGCTCTACGACTTTCGTTTAGACTCCGTCGGCTAATTTTGAATTTATTTTTATTAATTATTTTTAATAGGCCGGGACAGAAACTTTCGTTATAAATTCATAACTTCTTCGTTTGACGTCCGTTCTCGCCTAACCTTTTATCGCTTCGATACCAATAATGAGATCTTCGATTCTCATTTAGATTGCTTCGGCTAACAACCGCTCGATCTCAAATCGAGTAAAACAGGCTGTATACCGCTAAGCCGGAACTTCGATAAATCATAACTTCCTCATACGAAGTCAGATTTGGGCGTTCTATATATATTCGGAAACCTCGTTTCAATTACTACAACATTAATCAAATATATTAAGTTTATTTTACACTTAATTTTTGACGCTTATTTTTATTCTTAATTAATCAAACCACATAATTAAGCAATTAAGCACAAAACACAAAATACTCAAATAATACAATCTTATTACTTCAAAATGGGTTACAAAGGTCAACCTAGACTATTACATTGCTACAAATGGCAAGCCCGAAACACAGGCGTTACATCAGTAAATCCTCCCCGGAAGTGTAACCAGAGTCTCCTGGAGGGAGAGCGTGGAATTTGTGAATAGATCTATTCGGGACTGACAATCCCACACCTAAAATGGTAGCTACAGTTAGGCGGGCACGCCTGGGGTGACAAATTCTGGAAATCGTCCGACGTCTGACGAACGTCAAGGAGGTCTCGGTGTCGTATTAGCATGGTTACCCGACTCACAATACATATTAATATAAGTTTATTCACGGATTTGATTTTATATCTATCTTCAATCTATAGTTCTTATATCTAGTACTGGATGGTATTCCCATGGTTTTCAATCTATATCTAGTACGAGACGGTAATCCCATGACTTTCAATATATAGTTTTATGTATTAAACTATACATTGTTATATTTAACAGAAATTCAGAACTTTAACTAAACTGTCTTTATAAGAAAATATGGGATTTTCTTGGATAACAACTTTTCAGAAAACTAAAGGAAACATGTTCATTTTCAGAAAACAAAAAACTTATGAACTCACAAGCTTTATGCTGATTTTCAAACTGCTTGTATTCTTAGGTCCACATTAAACAGGTACCCAACGATCCTTTTGGCGAAGACGGAGTACGTAGAAGACACGTCCTTACTTTTGTTCTTATGATATATATATATGTATAACACATGTAAATCTTTGTTTTCAGACAATGTAAAGGAATCTATGTAATGTAAAGTTTTGTGTTTACTATGGTTACTATGTACATTGCTTGTGATATTCATGACGTCCTCCGCCCCGGAACGTTTCCGCCTTTGGTTTCGGGGTGTGACAGATTGGTATCAGAGCCCTTATTTATAGTGAACTAAGTATATGTAACGCCCGGGTTTCGGAGCTAAGCATTTTTGTCAATGTAATACTCTAGGTCAACTCTTGTAACTCTTTTTGAAGTAATAAAGATGAAATATTTGAGTATTATGTGAATTATGTGTATTTATGTGCTTATAATTTAATTATAAATGTATAATTAATAAAGAATAAAAATGAGCGTCAAAATTAAAGTTTGAAATAAGCCCGATATCTCTACGTAAAGTTGTAGAATATGTCTCAAGGTTTCCGTGCATATAAGGAACGCCGAAATCCGAGTTATAACGAAGGAGTTATGACCCGTCCAAATTTCGCGACAGAACCGACACGATACCGGAGAGCGTAAATAGTGAATTTACGATAGAGCGAGATTTAGCCTTAGTGATCTAAACGAAAGTCGTAGAATATGTTAAACTAAGAACATCGATAAAAAGAACGCCCAAATCTGACTTCGTATGAAGAAGTTATGATTTTTCGAAGTTTCGGATTAGCAGTGTACAACCCGAAATTCGAATATTAGATCGAGCGATTTTTAGCCGACACAACCTGAACGAGAATCGAAGATCTCGTTAAGATTAATGTAACGAGAAAAAGATGGGCGAAAACGGATGTTGGATGAAGAAGTTATGAGGATTTAACGGACCAATCCTGTCCCGGCCCGTTGGTAATATAAAATTTAAAATCGAGCCAAAACTAGCCGACAGAGTCTAAACGAAAGTTGTAGAGTACGTTCCCACCTTCGTGTGGATATAAAGAACGTCAAAAACGGAGTTCGTATGAGAAAGTTACGAATTTTTAAAGTTGAAGCATGAATCTACGAAGTCTGTTGCGAGGTTGATGACGTGGCTGCATCTGGGCCGCCCATCGCTGATGAAGGAATGCGCTTTGGATCTTGACACATCGCCCTTCGCATACACCCCGCGTCCGAAGTCTGTACGCCCTGTGTACCCTCGCCCTGATCTACTCCGAAGTGGCTAACAGCTGGAAGCTCGCTGGCGCTCTTATTCGATGGCTACGCCCCGCGTAGGTCCGAGGTACGCCCAGCGTACCGAGGCCTCGCAGGGCTATAAAAGGAGGCCGATGGTTCTTCATTTTTCACAACTTTTTCACTTCTCTCTCTAACTTCTTTCTCTCTCTCTAAGTGCTATAAACCACCCTAAGCCCTAGTTAAGCCCCTTAGCACCCTAGGGAAGCCTCGAGGCTCCCGGAGTCCCGAGAAAAAGGAGTTTTTCGGTTTCGAAACGCTGCTCCAATTAAGTCCCGGTTTTCGATAAAATTCGTTGTAAGTGTGCTATGCTTACGCAATTTTTTATATAGCTTTCAAATAATTATAGGAATGTTATTAGGTCCTTAAAATAATTATTTGGGCTATTATTATGAGTTATATCGAGTATTATTAACGCTTAATAATACTCGGACTAATTAATTTGTCGCGGTTATCGTTAAACTAAACCCTAGTGGTATCGATACTAGGTTTTATCGAAGGAATATCGTTTTGAGAGTATCGAAGCGCTATCCGAGTGTTGAGTCACCACCTAATCAGGTGAGTGCATAGTTACTTTCAACTTACACATAGATATGAAGTATTTTATATAAATTATGTGCTATATGTGCATATTATCTGAATACTTGCTATCTATGCCGGATGAACATTGTTATACATGTTTTCAATGATTTAAACTGTATATGTATTTTATATCTATGAAAATGTTGGGGTAAAACATGGGTAGATGTAATAGGTGATGTGTGATAAAATGATGAGAGGCCTCGATGTTGATGATGTTGATTCTGTCATCTAGCGGAGTATGGATGACGACCACGGACTCTTCTAGACAGTCCAGTGGAACACTAGCATGCTCGCAACCTGTAGGTGTTTGTGAACGATGTGTTCATCGGTGTACTCCATCCCCCACATGGTTGCCTTTAGGACATTTATTGCTGAGGAATCCCCTTAGCAGTAGTGTCCGTCCCGATGATGATCCTTAGGCTAGGTGCCTTATGATAGGTGTTTAGGGACGTAAAGTGAGGATAACGGGAACGAGTAATCGGGTTATTGTTGGTTGATGAAATTAATAAACTTATTTATTGTGGGTTGAAAACCCTATGTGCTCACCAGGCTCCCAAGCCTGACCCACTTAGTTTTATGTATTACAGGTAGTGGCGCTTGAGCATAGATATGATGTTTGGACGAGGGATTACGGATATAGGCCTGTAGATATGAAATAATGTAGTAAGGCTTATATTGTACTGTTTATGCTTTTGATCTGTACGAACATGACATCCTGAGTCTTTTAATGAAATACATTTCTATGGAAATGCTTTTGATAAATCTTTATCATATTTTGTATTGGGACAAATTCCACAACACTTTCATTTAAAAATGGTACTCTGATTTTTAAACAAAGCATAAACAAACCGGTCTTTTCTGGCCGTGATTTTGGGGATGTCACAGTATATCAAACCTTACGTGGTATAAGACTATAAACACTAAGGGGCCTAAGTGCTCTGAACTAAAATTATACCTTAAAATATAAGTATTTTCAAAAGTATACAAGTATACCTAACCGTCGAAATCCATAACTACAAGTAGAACAAAACATAAGTAAATGGGTGTTGTACGCTGCGGTTAAACCTGAGCAGTTATGTAGTCGTGTCTAGGATCAATATAGCCTGGCCAACTATATTCATTCGAGACACGGCCAACATATTCTTGGGAGTGACTGTGGTATGCGGCATGCCTAAAACTTACCCAATACCCAAACAACGAGCCGTCGTCACAGCGAATCATGAAATACTATGGGAGTATTTCTCGAGCCAAATTCGTTATAGAAATCCTCATTCTAGCGCTGCTCTTCAATCATTCTTTTAGCGATAGTTTATCTGCTTTAATAACTTTTTCTTGCTTTATCGCTTAATAAGAATTTTATATCTGTCTTAATGAGATATCCCCTGTTCCATATCTCTTGATTCAATTTAGAGGACTTACCATCTTCTTTTTCCAGATCTTTATAGATCAAGATGCCTCCAAGAAAGAGACCCAGCTCAAAGAACAACAATCCTCCTCCGCCACCACCTCCTCCTCAATTTGATCCTGTAATGTTCCAGGCAGCTGTTACTGCCGCAGTGGCAGCTGCCATGTCGCAAATGAACCCCGGTGGTTTAGGAGGTGGTCCCCAGTCCCAAACTCAGGAAGGTAGTCAGGGACACCGGAAAGAGTGTTGCTATAAAGATTTTATGAACGCGAAACCCACATCCTTTGATGGCACTGGAGGTGTCATTTCCCTAACCCGATGGTTTGAGAAAATCGAATCTATCTTTGAAATTTGTGCTTGTTCAGAATCTGATAAGGTGAAGTTCGCCGCTTGTACTTTCACCGATAAAGCCCTAACTTGGTGGAACGGCCGAGTCAAATCCCTAACCCTACCTGTAGCCAATGCCATGGGTTCGGAGGCCATGAAGGAACTTCTTCTTGCAGAGTACTTCCCTCGGGGCGAAATGCAGAAGCTAGAGCACGAACTCTGGAACCTGAAGATGAAGGGTTCTGATATCGCCGCTTACACTTCAAGATTCGATGACTTGGCGCTACTCTGTCCGGGAATGGTTACCCCGGAGAGTAAAAAGATTGAGAGGTTCATCTGGGGGTTGACCCAGCCAACCAAAGGAAATGTCTTGGCTGCGAAGCCAGACACCTATGATAGCGCCAAATTCCTAGCGAAAACCCTGATCGACCATAGCGATGACCTAGATGAAGCAGCCACCACTCCTGAGCCGACAGAGAGGAGTGGTGAGAAAAGAAAATCTTGGAAGAAGAAGAAGAGTCAGCTTTCTCAAGAGTCCTCGAAGAAACAGCAAATGGTGGCAATTCGCGCTGCTACTGTCCTTGCTGCTGTCTCTGCCGTCGGATCCACAGCTTAGACTCGTACCAGTGGATATACCAGTACCCTTCCTTGGTGCAGCAACTGTAACTACCATCACCGTTCTCTCGGTCCATGTCGTGAACGTCTCTGCAACAACTGTGGCAAGAAGGGCCACCTTGCTCAAAACTGCAGAAAACCAGTCCAATCAACCGATCAATCATCCGGAGCAGGTGTCAGTCAGGCCTGCTACTGTTGTGGCGAAGTAGGGCATTTCAAGAGAAATTGCCCCAAGGCAGCAACACTGGAAGATTCCTAGCTATAGGACAAGATGAGGCAGCCGCCGATCCCACCGTTGCCACAGGTATATTCTTTCTCGACAGCCCTTATACTTGCAATCCTTTTCAATTGTATTGTTGAAAGAGAATTTGTTATCTATTCAATCAAACATCATCTTAACCTTAGTCCTCCATTAGTAACCGAAATGTCTACCGTCGAGATGTCTAACAATGAGAAAGAGGACGTTAGCGATAGATTCATAGGCTGTAACCTTACCTCGAACGATCATTCTTTTCCTGTCGACCTAATGCTAGTTTCCATAGAGAGCTTTGATGTTATCATTGACATTGATTGGTTGAGTTCCAGTCATGTGGATATCCTTTATTACGAAAAAGCCATCCATCTCAACCTCCCGTCTGGTCAGACTCCCACGATCTATGACGATAAGTTTATCTCAAATCTTCATATCATTTCCTGCATCAAAGATCAAAAGACTTCCCAGAAGGGAGTGCCATAAATTCCTAGCTTATGTGACCATCGAGAAACAGGAAATTGCATTCCCGAAGTCTGCAACTTTCCTGGTGTCTTTTCCCGAAGTGCTTCCAGGAATTCCTCCCGAGCGTCAAGTCGAGTTTCACATCGACCTAATTCCTGGAGCTACCCTCGTAGTCAAGCCCCCGTGTCGATTAGCGCCAGCAGTAATGCAGGAGTTTTCCAGTCAGCTTAATGAGCTACTCAGCAAAGGATTCATCAGACCGAGTTCCTCACCATGGGGAGTCTCGGTATTGTTGTGAAAAAGAAAGATGGATCCTTTCGGATGTGTATAGACTACCACAAGTTGAACAAGTTGACCATCAAAGATCGATATCCTCTTCCTCGAATAGATAATCTTTTTGACAAAATTTCATTCGAGGCCCTCTACGGTCACAAGTGCAGATCCCCTCTATGCTGAACCGAGGTAGGGGACATGCAGCTAGCCAAGAGTCGATTCCCCGACAGTGCTCTCACTGGTCCTGAAATCATCCGCGAAATCACATAGAAAATCATCCAGATCTGAGAACGACTAAAACCCTCACGAGATCGACAGAATAATTACGCCGATGTACGACGGAAACCTCTGGAGTTCCAGGTTGGCAATCGTGTCATGTTGAAAGTCTCGCCCTGGAAAGGCATGATACGCTTTGGAAAGCGTGGGAAACTTAACCCGAGGTACATAGGAACTTTTGAGATCCTCGTTAGGATCGATTCCATAACCTACAAACTTCGACTACCTTCAGAACTTAGCAACATCCAGCTTGTATTCCATGTCTCTATTCTCAAGAAGTGCCTACCCGATGAAAATATAGTGATCCCTTTGATGAAAAACGAGATCAACTAAAACCTGAACTCCATGAGAGAACCAATTGAAAAACATAGATCGAGGGATTAAACGTACGAAGCAAAACTGTACCCCGATAGTAAAGGTTAGCTGGAATACCGTGAGAGAACCCGAGTTCACTTGGGAGCGTGAAGATCCGATGAAACAGAAGTATCCGTATCTCTTTCAAAATCCTTGAGTCGTATCTAAAGTTTGAATTTCGGGATGAAATTCCCTCTAACGGGGGGATAATGTGACAACCCGAAATTCTTTTCTGTCATTGTAACCCGTTCCGTCAATAAAATTCGTCGTTTTCAAATTGTTTCCGTTTCGTTATTAAATTAAGTCATTAAATTTAATGTCGTTTATTATGACATAATGGGTGTTCAAATATGATAATAACTCAATAAAATATTCCAAATTAACAATTAGAAAAATTTTTAGTTTCGACCACGACGGGTTACAACAACTTAATCGGGTGCGACCAAAAGCCTCGTCTAACGTCAGTATCGGGTAGATTTCCTCCGGGCCACAAACTCAAACCTTATATAAAGGATGAGTGGACCTTCATTTAAAGCCTTTTGCCCATCTCATAACTTTCTCTCACTATTCTCTCTCTCTAAAATCTGATTTTTTATCCAAAATCATCCAAATCAAGCCTCAAATCACTAAGGCATCTTTAGCCTTCAAATTCGTGTTTAAACCACCCAAATGCACCAAAGACATGTGTTTACGGTTGGGAACACTTCCCAAAACCGTGAACACCTCTAAAGAGGGTTTTGAAGCCCCAAAACCCCTCCAAATCACTTCTGGTGCTTGGTTAAGACCTTTGGACTTGTAGGGAAGGACTTAGAGCACTGAAATCTTACCACTTAGGGGGTAAAATTGAGATTACGGCCCAAGAGCTTGCTTGGACCGTAAACCCTCTTTCATGGACCATAAACACCTTTTTAAGATGTTAAATTTCCCTTAAACACCTCCAAAAGCCTCCATGAACTTCCATGAGTGCATAGAACCTTATAATCCTTCAAGAAATGCACCAAACATACACAAATTGGAAAAACTTGAGTTTATGGCCCAAGAACATTATTGGACCGTAAACACACCTCCTTAGACCATAAACTCCTCCAATGGGTGTTAAAGTGCCTTTAACACCTTGTATGACTTGGAATTGGACCTAGAACTTTGTATGTTTAACCTACAACCACTAAAACCCATGAATCATCGACAAACATGACTTTACGGTTGTAAAATCATGTGTTTAAGGTAGTAAAGTCCCAAGAACATCTTCATAGACCGCAAACTACTTTTCCAAGGTCAATTCAAGTCCCAATCACTTCCTAAGCTATAGAATCATCCCTAAAACCTTCCTATGTGCATTGTAATTTACCTAGGACCACCAAAACACCTTAAGACATGGAACATAAGAGTTTACGGCCATAAACTCATAGTTTACTACCGTAAACTCCTCAAATGGTGCTTAGGATGTTCAAATCTCATTCAAATGCATTGAAACAAAGCCTAGCATCACCCCTCATGAGTTATAAGGCTATTTAGCAACCAAGAACACCCCAACCATGATTTTACGGCCGTAAAATCATGGGGAGTGGGTCATTTGGACCGTAAACTCGTAAAGGAGTTTACTCTTGAAGAGTAAACTCCATATCCAATCCGTACTCGTCCATAGATGCTACCCGGGTCACTCCAAACACTTGAATTGAAGTGTTTTCGCGTCTAGAAGTGTTTACTCTTATCTAATTAGTGGTTTGAAGTCTAATTAGATACAATTATGTCTCATTTCATATTACATAGGAACCTCACGCGTTATCAAGCCCCGATCTGACACTTAGCATCCTAGACGACACGTTCCTCGACTGGTGAGTTAATACCCCTACACCTTTTTCCGTGTTTTTCAATGTTTTCAGGGGGGATACAAGCAAATTATAAATGTTTTCAAAACCTAAAACTGATGTATTTCTATAAATATCTGGCTAACTTTTAAATATCTTTACCCCTTATGTATTATGCGGAGCATAAGGGATGTTTTATTGAATATAAATACATGGATTTCAATTACAGTAAAGGAAACAATAAAACCAATCAAATTATTATGGGAATAATTTGGGATCTTCAGTTCTTGTTTTACGAGCACAGATTTATGTAAAGTTAATAGATAAACTATGTTTGATGCAGTTTATCTCTGTTTAATTTAGAGTATATTGCCAGATAATTCCATTGTATTAAACTGTTTTTACCGTATTATGTTTCAAAACGATTAGTATGTTTGATAACGTCCGAGAACACCGTGAATAATTTAATACTAGCTTGTGAGATTCGTCATTATTAAACCCTTTGGGTTATCAGTAAATCCTCCCCGGAAGTGTAACCAGAGTCTCCTGGAGGGAGAGCGTGGAATTTGTGAATAGATCTATTCGGGACTGACAATCCCACACCTAAATTGCTAGCTACAGTTAGGCGGGCACGCCCGGGGTGACAAATTCTAGAAATCGTCCGATGTCTGACGAACGTCAAGGAGGTCTCGGTGTCGTATTAGCATGGTTACGCGACTCACAATACGTATTAAAATAAGTTTATTCACGGATTTGATTTTATATCTATCATCAATCTATAGTTCTTATATCTAGTACGAGATGGTATTCCCATGGTTTTCAATCTATATCTAGTACGGGACGGTAATCCCATGACTTTCAATATATAGTTTTATGTATTAAACTATACACTGTTGTATTTAACGGAAATTCAAAACTTTAACTAAATTGTCTTTATAAGAAAATATGGGATTTTCTTGGATAACAACTTTTCTGAAAACTAAAGGAAACATGTTCATTTTCATAAAACAAAACACTTATGAACTCACCAGCTTTATGCTGATTTTCAAACTGCTTGTATTCTCAGGTCCACATTAGACATGTATCCAGCGATCCTTTTGGCGAAGACGGAGTACGTAGAAGACACGTCTTTACTTTTGTTCTTATGATATATATATATATATATATATATATATATATATATATATATATATATATATATATATATATATATATATAACACATGTAAATCTTTGTTTTCAGACAATGTAAATGAATCTATGTAATGTAAAATTTTATGTTTACTATGCTTACTATGTACATTGGTTGTGATATTAATGACGTCCTCCGCCCCGGAACGTTTCCGCCTTTGGTTTCGGGGTGTGACACCCTAGGCCTGCTGGCCAAATTGTAGCAAACAGTGAAGGTGCGGGATTGTCAGTCCCATATAGATCTATACACAAATTCACGCCCTTCCTACAGGAGATTTTGGTTAATACGTCAAGACTTAAGGTCGTACTTAGTACAAGTACACCATGAAGAGTCTCACAAATTTATTGTTTCAATGAGATTTACGATGTATTATTACCCCGTGATTGCTATCCCTCGTACTCTGTATTGTACCTTTGTTAATGCAAACATGGTATGATGTATTATTACTTCTTTAATATGTTGTTCATATATTAAAGGTATTATACATATCCTAGTATAGTTAAATGAATTTTGGTAATTTCCTTGGAAATTAGACAATCGTGAATCGTACTTGTATATTTAGTTTTGAATCATAAATTATACCTATTGTAATTTATATTTTCTATCTGATTAGCATGATTTCTCATGGATGAACACCTTTGCTCAGCATGATACGAAGGTAATGATACCAAATGGAGTAACCTTTTATATTCATATATGTATTATATATATATATATATATATATATATATATAGATATAATTAAAAAGGAAATGACCTTCGGACAAATAACATCACCTTAAATCAACATCCAAACAAGGAAAAGCAATAAGATAATTTATTAGTCCTAAGCCCTTCAAATCTTAATTATATATTTATACATATATAAACCTGATTTTGGCAATTATAATTTGAAATAGTTTATAAAACCTTGTTCAAAGAATTTAACGGGGTTTACATGACTTTAAAGATTTAACATTGCTTTAATTCATTTTGGAAGTATTTGGTAATCCTTAAAAGCATAAGGAAACCCTTTGGGTGATTATTATCACATACAATTATTAACACAATTTATATTGTGTTAAACTTGTATTCCGCCCCGCCCCCCCCCCCCCCCAAAAAAAAAAACAAAAAAAAAAAAAAAAACAGGCATTTAAAAACCATTAAAAGGTAAATTATAGGGGTATGAACTTACCTGATAAGTGGTGATTTGGGCAGCGTTTCGTTTCTATAGATGATCTTTCTCGAAGAAAAACCGCGAGTTTTTGAGTAAAAACCGGGCTCTATGCGGGCAGCACTTTGACTGGAAAGAGGTTAACTTCTCAAGAATTCTGGGGCTTCGGGGCTTGCTTCGGGTTTTAGATACGATACCGGGGACTTGGGGGTCGTAAGAAAGTTTAGAGGGGTGAAAAATGTGAAAAAGGATGAAATTTGGGGTAAAAATGAGTTAAGAACCGGAGAGTCTCGCACCCTATATATAGTCCGTAGCCTATGATCCGAAGCAGGGAGGGTGCGATGCGTGTTCGGACAGATGGCGAGGGTGAAGGCAGGTGGCAGCTTCGCATGTGAGGGGAGGAGGAGTCAGCAGCCACGGTGAGAGGTGCGTGTCGGATCAGGAGTGGGCCGAACTTCGGTCCAATCTGGAGGTGCCACGTGCAACTTCTCTCCAATCAGCAGCGAACACGTGTTTGACACGGGGAGGCCTCGCATGCGAGGTGACGTGGCAGAAGGGTGACCATGCAATTTTTCCCGGTTTTCAACATTTTTCGATTTTTGTGCCAAAAACTTGCAAAAATCATAACTTTTGCATACAAACTCCGTTTTTGACATTCTTTATATGCACACATAGGTAAAATTATACTCTACGACTTTCTTTTAGACTTCGTCGGCTAATTTTGACTTTATTTTTAATATTATTATTTTTAACAGATCAGGACAGGAAAATCCGTTAAAAATTCATAACTTCTTCATCCGACGTCCGTTTCTGTCTTTCTTTTTACCGTTGTACTATTATTGAAGAGACCTTCAATTCTCGTTTAGGTTGTGTCGGCTAAAAATCACTCGATCTTTAGTTTGAGTTTTTAGTTGTACACTACTATACTAAAACTTAGAAAAATCACAACTTCCTCATACGAAGTCAGATTTTGGCGTTCTTTTTATGAAAATTCTCGGTTTAACATAAACTAAAATTTTCATTTAGACTGTTAAGGCTAAAAATCCTTTTATTGAAAATTTAGTTTTTACACTAAACAGTGTTTTGCCGGTTTTGTCGCGGATCTTCGATTGGTCATAACTTCTTCGTTATAACTCGGATTTTAGTGTTCTTTTTATTTTTCGAAACATTGTTACAATCTTTACCACTTGCTTCATCCCAATCATGATTATTGATCAATTAATTTTTTACCTAAATTTGACTGGTGTCACATGAACTGGTGATGCTAATACTCATATGTACTTTTTTTTTGTCTCCTTTTATTCCGGGTTCACCATTTATGGGCTAAGGTAAGCAAGGTCATTAAATTGGGAGGTGTAAGCAGTCACCTCCAATCTTTCATGGTAAGGTTCCAAATTATAGAGAGTGATTGATTTTAGAAATCCTATAGATTTCCAAATTATAGAGAGTAATCCATTCTAAAAATCTTACAAATTTCCAAATTATGGAGAGAGAACTAAAATCCTACCAATTTCAAATGATAGAGAGAGTTTGACACTACTAAATGATCGATTAGGAACTATGGGTTTCTTTGCTACGACGGTAGCAGAGATATTAATTCTTTGTTCTTCTTTGGGTTTATGCAAACTAGGAAACTTTGAACATTATCCTAGATTTTTAAGTATTCTTAAAATGTATATGTTGTTTTGGGGTTGATATAAGGTTTCTAAGGTACTAGGTTTCTCCAGCGAATCTTGAGAACATCCTTCAATCTCTAGATCTTTTAACCATTGTAGTCTGTCAAACTCCTTGCACAAGGTTGGTTGTTCATCGACCCAACCATAAATAACATACACGTACGTTCCAGGTTTATTTATGGTATGACTTATGTACGGTACTAACCTTAATTGAGGCGTTTGACCTAAAGGGTTGAGTTGGTAGTTTTAGTTTGAGGTATGTTAGAGTTTTATTAAGTGTTGTCATCATGGGTCAGAGTATATATAAGTCTTATATACTATTGTGGTGGGTTTTGTAATATTATTAAATTTTGTTTTGTACTCTAGGACTATGAAGTACAGACGAGGGCTAGACAAGAAACACCGGAGGGCAGGACCATTTTATTAATTAAATCGTTCTGAAATCCAGCAACCCTATGTCGTCCTTCAAACTAGATTCCTCGTATCGTAAGTAGCCAACAAGTAGCGTAATTAATATTAATAATACTTTTATTAGAAGCTAGTTGCTATAGTTGTATTTCTCTTTCGAGGATACGACTTCTCAATAGCCAATTTAGCTATGATACCAATCTGTCACAACTCCGGTCGAGGCGGCAGAACACGTCGGGCTATGCAACTAAGTTCATCTATCACAGGTAAACTAAATATATAGCACAAGTACAATAATAAACAATATAGCATTCGTGTTCCATCTTGATATTTGAATACAAGGTTTTATAAATAACAATAATACATGAATTGCCTTAATATATAGGCGTATAATACAACAATAAGTAAACAAGGTCAATCTAGTATGTATTAAATGTTTGTTTAATGATTTCCTGAGAATACATGTAGTTTTGAGGGTCAACACAATGTTGGTGAGTGTTACATGTGTTTTGCTAACAACAATAATACTTTTAATAAGTCTAAAAAGTATTTTCTTTGTATGTATATCAATAGTTAAAACAATGTTTGTAATGAGTCTTTGAAAGCAAAAATGTACTTTTGTATATGTAAATCCATACTTTAAACCGTGTTTGTAATGAATCTTTGAATATCCTTTAAAACCAAATTGTTATGTTACATAAGTAATTCCATACTTAAAATAATTTTCAAAGCAACCAAGCCCATGGTTGGTATTGAGAGAGAGAAAGATAAAGAGAGAGAGAGAGATTCTAGTTAATGTTTATAGTAAGCCCTATATAACCGAGCTATGTGACTGAGTGTACCCCCTACAACGCTTCATTGGACGTTGCAATAACAATCGTCGACACTTATCACCCACTTCGATTGATCGGTCGAGGTTGTAGCTAGCAACCGCAGGTGGGGATGTCAACCCCGTATAGATCTATACATATATATATCTCGCTCTGCAGATTAACAGTTACAGTAGTATGGGTATGCTAAGTTTTTAGACTCAGCTAATGAATAACGTCTCACTAAAAAGGCTTAACTAAAAAGTTTGTGAATAACCTGCAGATTAACAGTTACAGTAGTATCTATGTAAAAGTGTAATGTACTTGCTTTTATAAAGATGTATGTTTCAAAGTAATGAACATACGTACATGTATAAACTTTATGTGTTTAAACATATAAATATACATGAATAGTACTAGCTTGAATCCTTGAAATACTACAAAGTGTTATAACGTGCTTGTCATAATACTCAATGTCACATAAAAATTATATATTTTTGTATCATGTAACATTTATCGTGTAGACAAGTTATTTCATGATAAAAATTCCATAATATGTTTACGAAAAGTTTATACTAGTTATTTGTAACAATATGTTAAATTTTTAAATAACAATTTTATAAATTTGATTTATTTTATTCTCGCATAAAGGATAATATATTTATATAAACAAAATATATAGACACATGTATCCCCCCCCCCCCCCCCCCCCCCCCGCGAAAGAACTAAAATATTAAAAAGGGGACGTAAGCATTCAGCCTTGAAGCGTGGGTTGTTCTTGTTCGAATTCGGTTTCTTTTGAGAAACTTGTCATGTGAAACCGCAATCCAGAATCCTTGAATTTTTAAATACTCCCGGGACCGTTTCGTAACGAATTTAAACTATTGGGGGCTGATTTGTAACTTCAATAAAGTACAGGGCTTTTTGGTAATTTGATTAAATGATTAGGGCTATATTGGTAAAAAAAAATACAAATTGACGGGTTGTTTTAAACAAATGGGTTCAATAATTGGGGTTGAGAGTGATTTTGAATGCATTGTTTAATAGGATTTTGAATACATTGTTTAATAGGGAGGACATTTTGGTCATTTCCTAATTAAAAAAAATGACTTTGGGGTTTTATACGCATCCCGTGTTTAATGGTCCAACATAAAAGGAATTAGGGCTTTATACCCGTTTTCATTTGTTGGTCGATCTAGGAAACGAACCGGACATGATGGCAGTCACGAAGGAAAGCACCAAGACAGCGGTGCGGCTTTTGGTTTCCTTGCTCGTCGTTGGCCAGAAAGAGGGCTGAGCGAGGTATCCGGCGATTGTAGATCACGAGGAGGAAGAATCGTGTCTTCGGGGTCGACGAGACCGAAGGGGAGGAAGCAAGGAGCAGCGAGGCGACTTTGATCTCGGAGGGGGGGGGGGTTGCAGCGAGGTGCTTCGCGGCTGCTTGCTCGGTTCCAGCATCGAGGTGCGAAGGGCAATCAGCGACCACTGGGTTTTTTTGGCAGTAACCGGTAATCCTCTTGATTCATCTTTTTTTTTTTTTTTTTTTTTTTTTTTTTTTTTGATTTGGCATCCAATCCAAAGGATGTTGACACTGGCAGAATGATCGATTAAGGGGGTGTTTGGGTTTATTGTTTTCACATTAAACGGAAGAACGAAAAATGGGCTGCAATCGTGGCTAACAGCTCCGGAACAAAAAAAAAAAAAAAAAAAAAAAAACCGAATGGGAAGATTTGTCTAGCAGGGAAGGTATGAAACAAAGGCATAGGTTGTTGATTTTGTTTTCGTGGTGGTGTCGTGGGAGGCAGCAGCAACTCTGGTTGCTGATGTGTTGTTTTTCTCTCTTTTTTTTTCTCTTATTTCTTTTTTATTTTTTTTCTCTTTTGTTCTTGTTTTGACATAAATCGATGAAAGGTAAGAGGATTGTTGTGTTTGGTGTTTGATTTTTGACTGGGAAGTGAAGGAGAAGAAGGGCGTTGAGTGGGGAAGAAGGTAAACGTGACTGAAGCAACACTTTAGATGATCTTTATTTGATTGTAATTGTATAGATTGTGGGTTGTATTTAATAGTTTAATTGGTTAAAGGATGTGTGCAAGCAGTCTTCAATTTGATAGTCAAAGACTTGCAAGTTACTTGGCTGTCAAATTCTATGTATTTGGTAGTTTAAAAGAATGAATTTGGTGGTATAATGTTGTATATTCATGCTACATACCTATATGTATTTATTTAGGACTTTATAAACAATTCCTTTATATATAGTATATCTATATATATTATAAGTTGTATAATTTGTGTAATATATATATATATATATATATATATATATATATATATATATATATATATATAGAGAGAGAGAGAGAGAGAGATTTAAACTCATATTTTAGGAAATGTCAAGTTGTTAATTTGTTAACCTTAGTCTCTAAATTTCGAAATTGACACATAATATATGTTTATGAATTATATAAAGAATTGGGGATCTATATATAACAAATATCCAAGTTTGTCATATCTTTACTATTATATAAAACATATAAAGAATTGGGGATTTATATATAACAATTGGCCAAATTTGTCATATCTTTATCATTACTATTATATAAAACATATTATACTTTTTTCATGAAATTTAAGAGGTACAAAACCAAATACATGTTATACAAACATGTTATGCTTGTTACTTAATTGACATCATATACGTTTTTCTATTCCTTTTGTGAAAAACCCTCTTCAATCACCGACAAATGAACATAACTGCCAGCCTCTTGAAGCCGTCGCTACCTACACCATCCTGACACCGTCAGTTTCAAAATAATTTTTTATTTGATTTAGGCGGCGGAGGTTTCGCAGTTACAATCTAGACGTCAAATTCATGTCGAACCTGGGGCTCACAAGAAAGTCGTAAGTGTTTTGTTTCATCCCCATTTGGTATTGATTTGTATAAATGGTTGTTGGCATAGGATTGCATGTGCATATGGATTGGTCGAAAACGAAGCTAGATATTTTAATTGACGTCTTATTCGTCGAGATTTTCTTTGTTTGAATTTCAATTTCTCAGGATACTCTATAAGAATAAGTGAAAGACCCACACTTTCATATTTGACAATTGTTACTCCAAAACATGTTACATGCATATTTACAAATAATATTTTACATTGATAACTTGTTTACAAACGACCGGATACAAACCAACTATTACAAAATGTTATATATTACACAACTACCCAGGATACTATACTTTTATACATACATGATCCCTAGATAAAAAAGTAATATTATAACTATTCTAAACCATAGTACAGTACTTTACACTACAGCTGGTGGTTTCCAGGCATTCCCACAAAAAGGTTTTTCATACAGGCACTACTACATTACACTACTTTTCTAAGTACATAGTACACTAGTACCCAAGTTCAACATATGATTTCAAGAAACATTCATGACATGGTTTTGTTTCTTAATAAGACTATGGTTTACTATTGCAAAGTACAACTCACTATTTCAAAGTACAGTTCACTATTTTAGAATATAGTAACTATATACATTTTGGGGTTAAGGTCTAAGCCTACATCACATTGACTAAAAGAAAAAATGGATTTTCTGGAAGTAAACTATAACATTTTTCAAAGAACAAAGACAAGCTTTCCACCTCAAATACATACTTATGAACTCACCAACTTAAATGTTGATACACTTTCAAAATCACTTGTATTCTCAGGGAACCAGTAAAGAGGTACTCCCACATGATTTTGAGAAGATCAAGCTTTTAGAGTCGCGTCTTTTATACTTTTGTTATACATTTTGATGTCATAAAAGCTATGTATTGAACAGATGTAAATACTATATTTTATCAATGTAATGGTTGTGTTTACTTTGATTATCATTATGCAATTGTTGTGATACTGTACATGACGTCCTCCGCCCCCAAATCGACTCAACTCATCGAGTTCTACCGTATTCAGAATCGGGACAAATCGACTCAACTCGTCGAGTTCGTCTATGGACTCGACGAGTTCCTCAGTCTGTTTGGGCCATCTTAATGGATTAAACCCCTACTCTTCAGACCTAAGCTTCATACTACTTCTCGTATACACTGAAAATGTCCTTTTAAGGGTAAAGTTTCCAACTTTACCCGTTAATACCTTTACTTAATGGGTTTAGCTCAAACCCTAACTCTTTAGGAACTAGATCTTGATCCTAAAGCCACAAATGCTCTAAATCAAGGTATATAAATTGAGATATGGACCCTAGACACTACATGAACACGTAAAACTTCCACCTTTCCCTTCATTCATGGCCGTTTAGAGCTTAAAATGCCAAAATGACATCCTATAGCTTGCATGGCGCTTCAATGGCCATAAAGTTTACCTTTATGCCATGAAAGCCCTCCATCATTCCAGATCTGATGATATACTCACTTGGGACGTCCATATCCCAAATATCATACTTCTTGGACCAAAAAACCAATAAGATGATAATAAAAAGATCTAAGAAGCTACTAAGAAAGTTTGAGACTTGCTTACCAAAAAATGATGAGAATGAAGTGGAGTCTTTGGATCTACCAACTTCTTCTTGAACTGCTAAGCTTCTCCTTCCTTCATAAGCTTCAAAACACACCAAGTTTCACTCAAAAATGGCTCACAAACTCACAAACACATTAGGGTTTCTGAATGTACAGTTTGGGAATTGGAGGCTGGAAATGAGGCCAACAAGTGGGGATTAGGATGCTTAAATAGGGTGCAAAGCCTTGAAATTAGTGTTTCATTATGGCAGCCCTACTCGTCGAGTTGAGGCTCTTAACTCGTCGAGTAGGTTACTTAAAATCCCTTGTCTTTTCTGATCTCTACTCTACGATTATGGGGCTCCTAAATGGTCGAGTTGCTCTACAAAAATGAAGACAATACAATTTAAATGTGTACCAGGAACAAGGCATTACAGATTGCCAAATTCGCGAAGTGAATCTACTATCTCGGTCCGAGATAACAGAGATTGGCACACCATGCCATCTGACTATTTCCTTGAGATATGTCATAGTGAGTTTCTTCATCTTGTCGGTCTTTTTGATGGCTAAGAAATGGTGGAATTGGTGAAACGTTGAAATACTAACCGATATGGATTCATAACCGCTTGATGTCTGTAACACCGTGAATTTCAAGATAATTTTTCGCAATTTATAAAGACATTTCTCATTTAATTTTCATAAAAACATTAAGTTTAAATCCCAATTCACATCATACAAAATCCCAAGATCATGTATATATATCAAAAATCCCATGCATGTGTACAGATCAAGCCGACGCCTTCTCACGGTCATCGCTAGTACCTGAAACAACAACACTAACACTGTAAGCACAAAGCTTAGTGAGTTCCCCAAAATACCACATAAACATATATTAGCCACTCGAGGCTATAACTCTATGGGTCCGTGCACCCAAACTCTGTGAACCCGCAGGTTCTAACTCTGGGAACCTTCCGGCTCCAACTCTATAAACATGCACAACATAAATCACATAGACATCATGCACTACAACACATAGCATACACATAACATACACATACTCTGACACATAACTCTGATTACCTACTCAAGGTAAAGTATAGTGAGAAGACTCACCTCGTGTATCTCGATAACTCGCGAATCCTAGAAATCACTCGTGCTCGATCCTCTGAGCTATAATCCTCCTATAACATCATATATCTCTTAATTAACACTTTTACCACTAAGGCTGACTACCCCTATCAAGTCAACTTTGGTCAACGGTCAACGTTCAACTTTGACCGGACTCGGCGAGTGCACTAGGGCGACTCGTCGAGTCTATACATATTCACCAACCCTCTAGGATTCTCTTTTGACACGTCGAGTACTCCCCTGACTCGACGGGTTCCACCTGGCACGAATCGCGGGGCCACCACGACTCGACTCGCCGAGTCTCAAGAACAACTCGGCGAGTCCCAGCTCGACTCAGTCCAGCTGTCAACCCTCACTAACTCTCCCTGACTCACTAAGTCGATCCTTACTGAGTGGTTAAGGACAATCTTCATGCTACTCGCCGAGTCTGTTCTTCAGACTCGGCGAGTCCATGCCATGCATCAACTCAAACTAGTTTCTGAGGTCAGATCCGCACCATCCTCTCATAGATCTGGCCCTCCTAAGCTTATTCATCACGTAAAGTCCATATCTTGGTTACCATACAACACCTACAAGGCTCTTTTTGGAGAAATAACCTTGAAAATGGCAACCCTAGCCTCCAACCCAAAAGGGAGGACATAAAGCATGACATTAGGGACTCTCTGGACCTACTAAGGTCCATATCTAAGCACCATAACCCCATGGGACCTCTCACACTTCCAATACAAAGCAAATAAGGCATGAAGAAACCCTATATTTGACCAAATCAACAAAAAAATACGGAAATGAGCTCTGAATGATACCTCAAGAAGCCTCCTCAGATGAAATGAAAGAAGATCCCAGCTCCCCAACACTTCTAGCTTGACTTTCCTCTTCCTTTCTTGCAAAAACACACAAATTTGGTGAACAATAGCCTCTTATCTCACTCACACGAATCCCTCAGCTGCTTTGGTGCTCTCAAGACCCAGGTAGCCGCAATGAAGGGCCATAAGGTCCTTTAAATAGGGCTTAGGACCGGGAATTTAGGGTTTCATTAAACAGCGAGGACTCGCCGAGTCCATTCCTTGGACTCGTCGAGTCCGGGCGTGAACCCGCGTCCTGAACCGCGATCCTACTCGGCGAGTTTGAGCTCCAACTCGCCGAGTCCCCTCACAAAACTCCAAAAAATATAAGCATAAAAGATACCTAGAGATCCGGGCTGTTACAATTCTCCCCCACTAGAACTAGACTTCGCCCTCGAAGTCTCGCTCTGCAAATAGCTCCGGATGCTGCTCACGCATCTCACACTCCAGCTCCCAGGTCATCTCCGATCCCCTCCGATGCTGCCACTGAACCAACACCAGGGGTACTTCCTTGTTCCTAAAAACCTTGATTTTCCGATCTATGATGGCCACTGGTCTCTCGGCATAATTTAGGCTAGCATCCACCTGAATATCCTCTAATGGAACCACTGCCGACTCATCGGCTATACACTTCCTCAGCTGCGACACATGAAAAGTGTCGTGAATCTGCCCCAACTCTGCTGGCAAATCCAAACGATAGGCGACCCGGCCTACTCTCGTGATCAAACGGAATGGACCAATATACCGGGGCCCCAACTTGCCCCTCTTCCTGAATCTAATCACTCCTTTCCAAGGAGAGACCTTCAGGAGAACAAAGTCGCTGACCTGAAACTCAAGCTCGGACCGGCGCCTGTCTGCATAACTCTTCTGTCGGCTCTGAGCGATCAACAACCTCTGTCTGACCTGCTGAATCTGCTCTGTCGTCTGAAGTACGATCTCTGTACTGCCCATCACCCGCTGACCGACCTCTCCCCAACAAATAGGGGTCCGACACCTCCTCCCATACAACAGCTCAAAGGGTGGCATACCAATGCTCGAATGATGGCTATTGTTGTAGGAAAACTCTGCCAAGGGTAAATACACATCCCAGCTACCCCCGAAATCCAACACACACGCCCGGAGCATGTCCTCAAGCGTCTGAATCATCCGCTCACTCTGACCGTCTGTCTGGGGATGATATGCGGTACTAAAATGCAGTCTAGTACCCAACTCCTCATGAAATTTCTTCCAGAATCTAGAAGTGAAGCGCACATCACGGTCCGAAACAATCGAGATCGGCACCCCATGCTGAGATACCACTTCCCTCACATACACCTCCGCCAATTTCTCTGCTGAAGAACTCTCACTGATGGCAAGGAAGTGAGCGCTCTTCGTCAACCTGTCCACAATCACCCAAATTGCGTCAACTCCTCTGGTAGTCCTCGGCAATTTGGTGATGAAATCCATAGTGATCTGTTCCCACTTCCACTCGGGAACCTCCAATGGCTGCAACTTGCCATGCGGCCTCTGATGCTCGGCCTTAACCCTACGGCAGGTCAAGCACCTCTCAACAAACCATGCAACATCCCTCTTCATACAGGGCCACCAATACTCCTTTCTCAAATCCAAATACATCTTAGTGGCCCCCGGATGGATCAAAAATTTCGACCAATGAGCCTCCTCCATCAAAGTGGTACGCGTTCCTCCCACAAACGGTACCCAGATACGCCCCTGAAATGTCATAAGTCCCCGACCATCGGTAACGAACTCTGAAACCAAACCAACAACCCGTTCCCTCCTCTGCATCTCAGGTTGCATGGCCTCGGCCTGTGCCCCACGAATGGCGTCCAATACCGAAGCTATCACGGTCAATCTCAAACATACACCCCGCAGTGGAGTGCTCTCCGCCCTGCGGCTCAACGCATCGGCTACCACATTAGCCTTGCCTGGGTGGTATAGGATCTCACAATCATAATCCTTGACCACATCCAACCACCTTCTTTGACGCATATTTAGGTTGGGTTGATCCATCAAATACTTCAAACTCTTATGGTCCGTGTATATCGTACACCGAACCCCATACAAGTAGTGACGCCAAATCTTGAGGGCGAACACCACTGCCCCCAACTCTAGATCATGGGTGGGATATCTCGTCTCATGAGGCTTCAGCTGCCTCGATGCATACGCTATCACATGCCCCCTCTGCATCAGCACCGCTCCCAAACCCAAAATCGATGCATCACAGTATACCACAAAGTCCTCCATCCCTTCCGGGAGAGCTAACACCGGGGCTTCGCACAACCTCTGGCGAAGTGTCTCAAAGGAGGCCTGCTGCTCGGGGCCCCATGAAAAAGCAACACCCTTCCGGGTCAATCTGGTGAGTGGTACTGCGATCTTAGAGAAATCCCTGATAAACCTCCGATAATACCCTGCCAACCCTAGGAAACTCCTGATCTCGGAGGGCGACTTCGGCACCTCCCAACTCATCACTGCCTCAACTTTGGCCGGATTGACCAATACCCCTTCCTGGTTAACGAGATGTCCTAAGAACTGAACCTCCCGCAACCAGAAATCACACTTGGAGAATTTGGCATAAAGCCTCTCCGATCTCAAGACTCCGAGAACCTCTCTCAAATGATCCTCATGCTGCTCTCTAGATCTCGAATATACCAGAATGTCGTCGATAAACACAATCACCGACCGATCCAGCATCGGCCTACACACTCGGTTCATGAGATCCATGAACACTGTCGGGGCATTGGTGAGCCCAAAAGGCATCACCACAAACTCATAATGTCCATAACGCGTCCTGAACGCTGTCTTCTGGACGTTCTCATCCCGCATCCTCACCTGATGATATCCAGACCTCAAATCGATCTTGGAGAACCAAGATGTTCCCTGCAACTGATCGAACAAATCGTCGATCCTCGGCAATGGGTAACGGTTCTTGACCGTCAGCTTGTTCAACTCCCGGTAATCAATACACATCCGGTGTGAACCATCCTTATTCTTGACAAACAGGATAGGCGCTCCCCACGACGAGCTGCTCGGCCGAATAAACCCCTTCCCCAGTAGCTCCTAAAGTTGTGAGGATAACTCTTGCATCTCTGGATGTGCAAGGCGATAAGGCACCTTAGCGACAGGCGCAGCCCCCAGAACCAAATCGATACTAAACTCCACTTGCCTCACAGGAGGCACACCCGACAACTCCTCGGGAAAAACATCCGGGAACTCACGCACCACCGGAACCTCCTCAACTGATCTCGGCCTCTCGGAAGCCACTCGCGTATCCATCACATACGCCACAAAACCCTTATAGCCCTGCTGTAGACACTGCCTTGCTCTAGCGGCCGAACAAAACGCTGATCCTGATCGTGTACCCTCGCCGTATACCGAAAGAACTCCCCCACTAGGGTCTCGTATGGTCACCAGCTGTCGCTCACAGTCAATAACCGCACCAAATCTGCTCAACCAATCCATGCCCACAATGACACATACATCACCCATAGCAATAGGAACCAGATCAATCGGGAACTCAACACCGAAAATATCAACTACGCAACCTCGGAGAACCTCCGTGGCATATATCACCCTCTCATCAGCTATGAAAACTCTCAGAGGCCGACTCAACGCCTCACGACTAACACTGATATGCTGACTAAAAGCCAAAGATACAAAAGACCGACTCGCACCCGAGTCAAATAACAACAAGGCAGGTACAGAATTCACAAGAAAAGTACCTACGCATAACATTACATAAGCATAATATCACAACATCAAAATAAATACATGAAAGAATACATACCAGCCACGACATCGGGCACTGCGCGGACCTCCTCCGCGGTCAGCTGAAAGGCTCTCCCTCGTGCCCTCGGCGCCTCGGCCTTCACCGGCCGACTCTCTGTAGCTCTGATGGCGGCAGGGGCAGATCCCTGAGGTGCTCCCTGAGATGACCCTCGCAACTGCGGACACTCTGCCTTCCGGTGTCCGGTATGATCGCAGTGGAAGCACACTGCAAACCCTTTGGGGCAATCCTTGGCCATATGCCCCTCCTTGCCACATTTGTAGCAAGATCCCGCTCTGCAAACTCCATCGTGACCCTTGCCACACTTCCCACAAGTGCAGCCCTTCTGGCTCCCTGGTTTGGGATCAGCAGGCTTGGCCCGCTTGGCTGCCGGCTGAGACTGTGCCGGTCGCCAATCCCTCCCCTGAGACTCCGCATCCTCCCTGGCCTGAGTCTCCTGCTCAATCTCCCTCTTCCGGGCATTTGCCTGAAGCTCAACAAATGTACGGTACGAGGAGTTCGCCGCGAACTTCCGAATGTCTCGCCTCAAAATACTCAAATATCGGCTCATGCGTGCCTGCTCAGTGGACACGTGCTCAGGGCAGAACATCACCCTCTCATGGAACATCCTGGTGATCGCTGTAACTGACTCAGTACCCTGCTTGAGGGTCAGAAAATCCTGTGCCAAACGCTCCCTCTCCACCTGGGGAACATACTCATCTCGGAACATGACAGTGAACCTCTCCCAGGTCACTGCCGCAAGCTCAGCAGGCGTATAATGCGCCGTCACAAACTTCCACCAGTCCTTCGCTCCCAAGCGAAGCTGGTTCAGCGCGAACTGAACCTTCAAATGCTCAGGAGATGAGCAAGTGAAGAAGCACCCCTCTATATCAGATATCCACCTCATAGCTGCCACCGGATCCTGGGTCCCATCAAACTCTGGTGGTTTTGTGTTGCTGAACTCCCGGAACAGCAACGCATCACCACCTTGCGGCCTCGCGGCAGCAATCTCTGCGGTGGCCGCTGCAACAGCCGCCTCAGAAAGAGCGGCATAACGCTCGTCGAAGGTCTCAATCAGCGTGGTCTTAATAGACCCGAACATCTCTAGTATCTCTGCCCTGATGGCCACAGCTACCTCCTCGTGGATGATCCGGCGGATCTCCTCATCACTGGTATCACTGCTCTCAGGCATCAAACGTGTCCTCACCATGATCTACCTCTGAAATACAACATACAAAAAATTAGAACCCCTTCGAGCATACTCACACTCAACAACTCATTCCTCCTTGATCCTTGGTATTCCAAAGATTCTTACTTGGGTTGTACACAGCTCCGATGCTTTCAGTAGTACGGGCCCAATACTACTGTCCGCACCGTATCAGAATACATCCCAAGTCCTCCTCTTCGGATCCCAAATTCCAAGTACTCTATCATGCATAGATCACTCTCTAATAGATCTCTCATAAGCCCCTCGCTGCTACCTACTCACTCTCAAGCATCTCATAGTAGCTCACCTCTTCCTAGGCTAAGGCATCACAAATCAGGTCACTCTAGTCCTAATAGGAATACCTAGCCCACTCTAACACGTGAATACATCATATCAATATCAATAGCACATAACATGAGGGTATTTTGGGAAATCACCGTTCGGGCGCGGACTGATCGTACACACAACTCTGCTCTGCGTTTCTTTTCAAAATCTTTTACTCTTTTTGAAAATACTTCTCAAATCCTCAGTTTGAGTTCAAATACGCCCGAAGGTGTACTCGAATCCCTCAAACCAAGGCTCTGATACCAACTTGTAACACCGTGAATTTCAAGATAATTTTTCGCAATTTATAAAGACATTTCTCATTTAATTTTCATAAAAACATTAAGTTTAAATCCCAATTCACATCATACAAAATCCCAAGATCATGTATATATATATCAAAAATCCCATGCGTGTGTACAGATCAAGCCGGCGCCTTCCCACGGTCATCGCTAGTACCTGAAACAACAACACTAACACTGTAAGCACAAAGCTTAGTGAGTTCCCCAAAATACCACATAAACATATATTAGCCACTCGAGGCTATAACTCTATGGGTCCGTGCACCCAAGCTCTGTGAACCCACAGGTTCTAACTCTGGGAACCTTCCGGCTCCAACTCTATAAACATGCACAGCATAAATCACATAGACATCATGCACTACAACACATAGCATACACATAACATACACATACTCTGACACATAACTCTGATTACCTACTCAAGGTAAAGTATAGTGAGAAGACTCACCTCGTGTATCTCGATAACTCGCGAATCCTAGAAATCACTCGTGCTCGATCCTCCGAGCTATAATCCTCCTATAACATCATATATCTCTTAATTAACACTTTTACCACTAAGGCTGACTACCCCTATCAAGTCAACTTTGGTCAACGGTCAACGGTCAACTTTGACCGGACTCGACGAGTGCACTAGGGCGACTTGGCGAGTCTATACATATTCACCAACCCTCTAGGATTCTCTTTTGACACGTCGAGTACTCCCCTGACTCGACGGGTTCTACCTGGCACGAATCGCGGGGCCACCACGACTCGACTCGCCGAGTCTCAAGAACAACTCGGCGAGTCCCAGCTCGACTCAGTCCAACTGTCAACCCTCACTAACTCTCCCTGACTCACTGAGTCGACCCTTAACTCGGCAGGACCACTCGCTGAGTGGTTAAGGACAATCTTCATGCTACTCGCCGAGTCTGTTCTTCAGACTCGGCGAGTCCATGCCATGCATCAACTCAAACTAGTTTCTGAGGTCAGATCCGCACCATCCACTCATAGATTTGGCCCTCCTAAGCTTATTCATCACGTAAAGTCCATATATTGGTTACCATACAACACCTACAAGGCTCTTTTCGGAGAAATAACCTCTAAAATGGCAACCCTAGCCTCCAACCCAAAAGGGAGGACATAAAGCATGACATTAGGGACTCTCTGGACCTACTAAGGTCCAGATCTAAGCACCATAACCCCATGGGACCTCTCACACTTCCAATACAAAGCAAATAAGGCATGAAGAAACCCTATATTTGACCAAATCAACAAAAAAATACGGAAATGAGCTCTGAATGATACCTCAAGAAGCCTCCTCAGATGAAATGAAAGAAGATCCCAGCTCCCCAACACTTCTAGCTTGACTTTCCTCTTCCTTTCTTACAAAAACACACAAATTTGGTGAACAATAGTCTCTTATCTCACTCACACGAATCCCTCAGCTGCTTTGGTGCTCTCAAGACCCAGGTAGCGACAATGAAGGGCCATAAGGTCCTTTAAATAGGGCTTAGGACCGGGAATTTAGGGTTTCATTAAACAGCGAGGACTCGCCGAGTCCATTCCTTGGACTCGTCGAGTCCGGGCGCGAACCCGCGTCCTGAACCGCGATCCTACTCGGCAAGTTTGAGCTCCAACTCGCCGAGTCCCCTCACAAAACTCCAAAAAATATAAGCATAAAAGATACCTGGAGATCCGAGCTGTTACAATGTCTTTGGCAATTTATTATGAAGTCCATGTTTATATGTCCCCTTTTGCTTTCTGGGATTGATGGTTGTTGTACTAGTCTTGCTGGCTTTTGGTACTCTGTGTTGACTTTGGAGTAGGTAAAACATTTATCGACATATGTGGAAATCTCTGCCTTCATGTTAGACCACCAATAAAGCTTCTTAAGATCAAGATACATCTTGTCTGATCCAGGTTGTGTCGAATATCTTGAATTATGAGCTTCGTTTGAAACTAGACTATTGGCTTCATCAAACCTTAGGGTCCAAATTTGATTCGTGAAATATCATGTTCCATCTCCCTTGAGGTCGAATCGTTTTTCCATACCTCGTAGGTTTTCTTCTACGATATTCTCGGGTTTTGAGTGCTTCCAGTTGAGTATCTTGAATTTGGGTGGTGAGATTGGAGTGGGTGGTTAGGGTTAAGGCTTTTATCACAAAGTGGCTTTACTTGCTATTTCCTAGTTAAATCATATGTCATGATATTTGCTTTTCTAGTATGATAACAAATTTTTCATTTGTAGTCATTTAATAATTCTACCCACCTTTATTGTCTCATGTTGAGCTCCTTCTGGTCGAAGATGTGTTGAAGGTTTTTGTGGTCGGTTGACACGACACACTTCGTCTTGTATAGGTAGTGTCTCCAAATCTTGAAGGCAAACACTATACCTCTTAACTCTAACTTATGGATAGTGTAGTTGGTCTTGTTTGGTTTAAGTTGTGTGGATGTATATGCAATGAATTTATTTTTTTACATCACTACACATCATAACCTTTGGTGTACGGCATGATAGAATACTACAAAGTCTTATGTTCCTTCTGGGAGAGACAAAATTGGTACACTGCACAAGAATTGCTTCAATTTCCAGAAGGTAGACTCTTGATTGTCCCCCAATCAAACTTTTTGTCTTTCTGGGATAAAGAGGTGAGAGGCTTGGCTATTTTGGAGAAGTTCTCGATGAGTCTTTGATAATAACCTGCAAGCCTTAAGAATTGGGATAATTTGGTTGGTGTCGTTGGTAAGTCGGAATGGGATAACTAGAAACTCATCGTGACCATACCAAGTCGTGGATGTCGTGCTTTGAATGTATGCTTCTTTAAATATGAGTTGATGATAGTCGGATCATAGATGGATGTGTGAGTAGTAATATGATCCTTGTAGTTGTTCAAACAGGTCAGCGATCCTCGGGAGTGGATATCGGTTTTTGATGGCAAGTTTGTTCAACTCTCGATAGTCGATGCACGTCCTAAACGATCCATCATTCTTTTTGACAAACAATAACGGAGCTCCTTATGGAGAGAAGCTTGACCGGATAGAGCCTTTGTCAAGAGGTTCTTGAAGTTGATTGGATAGTTCTTGCATTTCCGATGGAGGTAGACGACAAAGAGATCTTGCCATTGGTGTTGCACATGGGATTAGGTCGATTCGGAATTCGACCTATCTGACTAGAGGTACTCTAGTTAGATATTTTGGAAATACGTCCGAGTAATCGAACATTTACGATATTTCTTTGATTTTCTTAACCTTGTCTTTCTTATCCATCACGTGGGCCAAGAAAGTGAAGCATCTCTTCTGCAATGCTTCCTCGAATTCATGCAAATGGTGACTCCTAGGTTTTTTCCTGACTTGCATCTATAAGTCATGAGGGCTTTGTTGTTTGGTAAAGGTAGTCGAACGACTTTTTTGTGACACAAGATCTTCGCTTGATGAAGTGGTAACCAGTCCATTCCAATGATCATATAGAAACTTCCAATGGTCATAGGTATTAGGTTGACATGAAAGACATGGTTATTAGGTGTGAGAAGGAAAGTAGTGAGTATTTCTAAGGTGCTTTCTAACTGTTCGTTTCCTACTTCTATAGTGCAAGCTTTGTTAAGTTTGCATGATTTATGGTCAATTAAGAATTAAAACTTATGGAAAAATAAAGATTCTATCGGCATGAGTATCAAATAATACGGAAGCATAAATATTGTTGATGGGAAACATATTAGTAACGATAGTTGGTTCCTGGAGATCGTCTCCAACACCTACCACAAATCCTCTTCCTTTGTCACCCTGATTCTTATGTTTCAGGGAGTCCTTCTTGAAATGCCCTTATTGATTGTATTCGAAGCAATTTCGATTTCCTCCTATAAGGGTGGTTGAAGTTTTTTTTGTTTGGACCTTTCTGCAGTACCTAAATGTGTGATATCTTAAGTTACAGATGTTGCAGACCATGCAATTTCTGACATGGTGGAAATTGCACTTGGTATAATAGAGGTAAATTCTTAGAGTAAGGCTTTGATGGAGGGAAGTGTTTGTGATTACAAAGTAGACATACATAAATTTTGGATTGGTTTTGTGATTCTTGGAGTTACCATTTGAGTTTCCACGGAACTTCCTCTTTGTACTCCTCGTCAGGTTCTTTTCGATTTGTAGGGTTATGGTACCCTGACGGATATAATGCTCAGTCAATTGATAGGATAATTGCTTAGCGCTGTCAAAGGTAGTGGTTCTGGGCGCAGTAACCAGACCTTGAACTGGTGATGCTAATATTCTTATGTACTTTTTTGTCTCCTTTTATTCCAGGTTCACCATTTATGGGTTAAGGTTAGTGAGGTCATTAAATCAGGAGGTGTAAGCAGTCACCTCCGATCTTTCATGGTAAGGTTCCAAATTATAGAGAGTGATTGATTTTAGAAATCCTATAGATTTCCAAATTATAGAGAGTAATCCATTCTTAAAATCCTAAAAATTTCCAAATTATGGAGAGAGAACTAAAATCCTACCAATTTCAAATGATAGAGAGAGTTTGGACACTACTGAATGATCGATTAGGAACTATGGGTTTCTTTGCTACGACGGTAGCAGAGATATTAATTCTTTGTTCTTCTTTGGGTTTATGCGAACTAGGAAACTTTGAACATTATCCTAGATTTTTAAGTATTTTTAAAATGTATATGCTGTTTTGGGGTTGATATAAGGTTTCTAAGGTACTAGGTTTCTGCAGAGAATCTTGAGAACATCCTTCAATCTCTAGAACTTTCAACCATTGTAGTCTGTCAAACTCCTTGCTCAAGGTTGGTTGTTCACCGACCCGACCATAAATAAAATACACGTACGTTCCAGGTTTATTTATGGTATGACTTATGTACGGTATTAACCTAAATTGAGGCGTTTGACCTAAAGGGTTGAGTTGGTAGTTTTAGTGTGAGGTATGTTAGAGTTTTATTAAGTGTTCTCTTCATGGGTCAGAGTATATATAAGTCTTATATACTATTGTGGTGGGGTTTGTAATATTATTAAATTTTGTTTTGTACTCTAAGACTACGAAGTACAGACGAGGGCTAGACAAGAAACACCGGAGGGCAGGACCATTTTATTAATTAAATCATTCTGAAATCCAGCAATCCTATGTCGTCCTTCAAACCAGATTCCCCATACCGTAAGTAGCCAAGAAGTAGTGTAATTAATATTAATAATACTTTTATTAGAAGCTAGTTGTTATAGTTGTATTTCTCTTTTGAGGATACGAGTTCTCTATAGCCAATTTAGCTATGATACCAATCTGTCACACCTCCGGTTGAGGCGGCAGAACACGTCGGGCTATGCAACTAAGTTCATCTATCACAGGTAAACTAAATATAGAGCACAAGTACAATAATAAACAATATAGCATTCGAACTCCATCTTGATATTTGAATACAAGTTTTTTATAAATAACAATAATACATGAATTGCCTTAGTAGATAGGCATATAATACAACAGTAAGTAAACAAGGTCAATCCAGTATGTATTGAATGTCTGTTTAATGGTATCCTGAGAATACATGTAGTTTTGAGGGTCAATACAATGTTGGTGAGTGTTACATGTTTTCTGCTAACAACAATAATACTTTTAGTAAGTCTAAAAAGTATTTTCTTTGTATGTATATCAATAGTTAAAACAATGTTTGTAATGAGTCTTTGAAAGCAAAAATGTATTTTTGTATATGTAAATCCATACTTTAAACCGTGTTTGTAATGAATCTTTGAATATCCTTTAAAACCAAATTGTTATGTTAAATAAGTAATTCCATATTTAAAATTATTTTAAAAGCAACCAAGCCCATGGTTGGTATTGAGAGAGAGAAATATATATATATATATATATATATATATATATATATATATATTCTAGTTAATGATTATAGTAAGCCCTGTAACCGAGCTATGTGACTGAGTGTACCCCCTACAACGCTTCATTGGACATTGCAATAACAATCGTCGACACTTGTCACCCGCATCGATTGATCAGTCGAGGTTGTAGCTAGCAACCGCAGATGGGGATGTCAACCCCATATAAATCTACACGTATATATGTCGCTTTGAAGATTAACAGTTACAGTAGTATGGGTATGCTAAGTGTTTAGACTCAGCTAATGAATAACGTCTCACTAAAAACGCCTTAACTAAAAAGTTTGTGAATAACCCGCAGCCCTAACTTAATTGGTCACTAGGCATAATGAATTTCATTGTATGAGGTTTATAAAAGCCGATTATACTTGGTATGTATGTAAAAGTGTAATGTACTTGCTTTTATAAAGATGTATGTTTCAAAGTAATGAACATACGTACATGTATAAACTTTATGCGTTTAAACATATAAATATACATGAATAGTACTAGCTTCAATCCTTGAAATACTACAAAGTGTTATAGCGTGCTTGTCATAATATACAATGTCACATAAAAACTATATATATATATATATATATTTTTTATCATCTAGTATTTATCGTGTAGACTAGTTATTTCATGATAAAAGTTCCATAATATGTTTACGAAAAGTTTATACTAGTTATTTGTAACAATATGTTATAGGCACATGTATCCCCCCCCCCCCCCTCCCGAAAGAACTAAAATATTAAAAAGGGGACGTAAGCACTCACCCTTGAAGCATGGGTTCTTCTTGTTCGAATTCGGTTTCTTTTGAGAAACTTGTCATGTGAAACCGCAAATCCACAATCCTTGAATTTTTAAATACTCTCTAGACCGTTTCGTAACGAATTTAAACTATTGGGGGCTGATTTGTAACTTCACTAAAGTACAAGGGCTTTTTGGTAATTTGATTAAATGATTAGGGCTATATTGGTAAAAAAATACAAATTGACGGGTTCTTTTTAAACAAATAGGTTCAATAATTGGGGTTCAGAGTGATTTTGAATACATGGTTTAATAGGGAGGACATTTTGGTCATTTCCTAATTAAAAAAAATGACCTTGGGCTTTTATATGCATCCCGTGTTTAATGGTCCAACATAAAAGGAATTAGGGATTTATCCCCACCGTTTTCATTTGTTGGTCGATCAAGGAAAGGAACCGGACATGATGGCAGTCACGAAGGAAAGCACAAAGACAGCGGTGCGGCTTTTGGTTTCCTTGCTCGTGGTTGGCCAGAAATAGGGCTGAGCGAGGTATCCGGCGATTGCAGATCGCGAGGAGGAAGAAGCGTGTCTTCGGGGTCGACGAGACCGAAGGGGAGGAAGCGAGGAGCAGCGAGGCGACTTTGATCTCGGAGGGGGGTGCAGCAAGGAGCTCCGCGGCTGCTTGCTCCGTTCCAGCATCGAGGTGCGAAGGGCAATCAGCGACCACTAGGTTTTTTGGCAGTGGAGCTCGACGAAGAAGAAGAATGGTGCGATGGGCGAAAAGGGAAAGAGATTCAAGGATTTTCAGATCGAGGGTTTGGTGTGGCTGTTCTTGGCTGCTCTTCTTCTGGTTCGATTGGATGTAAACGCGATGGAAATGGGAAACAGTTGGATTGGAGGGTAAGGACAAAGCAGGCAAGCAGCAACCGGTAATCCTCTTGATTCATCTTCTTTTTTTTTTTTTTTTTTTTTTTTTTTTTTTTTTTTGATTTGGCATTCAATCCAAAGCTAAATCGATGTTGTTGATGTGGTTTTTTTCTCTTATTTTTTTTATATTTTTTTCTCTTTTGTTGTTGTTTTGACGTAAATCGATGAAAGGTAAGAGGATTGTTTTGTTTGGTGTTTGATTTTTGACTGGGAAGTGAAGGAGTAGAAGGGTGTTGAGTGGGGAAGAAGGTAAACGTGACTGAAGCAACACTTTAGATGATCTTTATTTGATTGTAATTGTATAGATTGTGGGTTGTATTTAATAGTTTAATTGGTTAAAGGATGTGTGCAAGCAGTCTTCAATTTGACAGTCAAAGACTTGCAAGTTACTTGGTTGTCAAATTCTGTGTATTTGGTAGTTTAAAAGAATGAATTTGGTGGTATAATGTTGTATATTCATGCTACATACCTATATGTATTTATTTAGGACTTTATAAACAATTCCCTTATATATATATATATATATATATATATATATATATATATATATATATATATATATATATATATATATATATAATAAGTTTGTTGTATAATATATAATAAGTTTGTTGTATAATTTGTGTGTATATATATATATATATATATATATATATATATATATATATATATATAGATTTAAACTCATATTTTAGGAAATGTAAAGTTGTTAATTTGTTAACCTTAGTCTCTAAATTTCAAAATTGACACATAATGTACGTTGATGAACTATATAAAAAATTAGGGATCTATATATAACAAATATCCAAGTTTGTCATATCTTTACTATTATATAAAACATATAAAGAATTGGGGATTTATATATAACAAGTGGCCAAATTTGTCATATCTTTATCATTACTATTATATAAAACTTATTATACTTTTCTCATGAAATTTAAGAGGTACAAAACCAAATACATGTTATACAAACATGTTATGCTTGTTAGTTAATTGACATCATATACGTTTTTCTATTCCTTTTATGAAAAACCCTCTTCAATCTCCGACAAATGAACGTAACTGTCAACCTCTTGAAGCCGTCGCTACCTACACCATCCTGACACCGTCAGTTTCAAAATAATTTTTTATTCTATTTAGGCGGCGGAGTTTTCGCAGTTGCAATCTAGACGTCAACTTCATGTCGAACCTGGGGCTCACGAGAGAACCTGGGGCTCACGAGAAAGCCGGAAGTGTTTTGTTTTATTCCCATTTGGTATTGATTTGTATCAATGGCTGTTGGCATAGGATTGCATGTGCATATGGATAGGTTGAAAACGAAGCTAGATATTTTAATTGACATCTTATTTGTCGAGATTTTCTTTGTTTGAATTTCAATTTCTCATGATACTCTATAAGAATAAGTGAAAGACCCACACTTTCATATTTGACAATTGTTACTCCAAAACATGTTACATGCATATTTACAAATAATATTTTACATTGATAACTTGTTTACAAACGACCGAATACAAACCAATTATTACAAAATGTTATATATTACACAACTACCCAGGATACTATACTTTTATACATACATGATCCCTATATACAAAAGTAATATTATAACTATTCTAAACCTTCCAACAGTATACGACTATTATGGTTACTTATCTCCTGCAATTTGTTTAACATTGAGAGGGGTAAGCAAAGAGGAACAAGGAACAACAAAGGCATATGTGAATCATGTGAGAAGCTTTCCATATCAATTAATGACTCGATTCAAAAATAAACAATCAATGAGACATAACAATTTCCATAGTAGATATATATCAATAAAGCTTCGGCCCAAATGGCACAAAAGATATACACTTTCTGATTAAACATTTTGGTTGATTTCAGGCTTTTATCCCTATCTAACCTTCTGCTAATGCCATAGAATAGAAGTCATTCTCTTACGAGACATGCTCTACATGGCCAGAGGCTACATACCAGTACCACCGTGAATCTAAGTCCTTTCACTGATCACATGGTCAAAGGTACAACTTTTACTACCATAATAACATGAAATAATAACACATGATAATAACACGGAAAAGCACATAACACATATAACACATAACATACAATTGTTCCTATATATTGAACTCACCGTGAATTAATCGGGGGTTAAAATAGTAATTTGTGCAGCACTTCTGTCACACCCCAAAACCGGTAACGGCGGAATACGTTTCGGGGTGCAGGACGTCATGTACAATATCATCACAATTGTATAATAGTAAAAACAAGAACATGCAACCATTTCATTTTCATAGTGAGTTTAATTACAAGTCTGTTCTGTAATGTTCATCAAACACCAAAAGTAATACAAAAATGAGAGATGGATCTTGTATGCTCCATCTTCTACAAAATGTTGCACCTGTACCTGTCTATCTTTGACCTGAGGATACAAGTGATTTTGAAAACGAGTATCAACATAAAGCTGGTGAGCTCATAAGAGTTTAGTGTGAGTTTTTGTATAAAACGCATTAGAACGTATAGTGTGAAAAGCTGCAATTTACATTAATAAGTAGCTGGAAACCCTAGAAAATCCTATATTTTCAAGAAATTACTTTGTAAGTGAAAGCCTATAAGTTGCATGTACTTATCTTCATTTAAAACCATTTGTTGTAAAGGTATAGTAGTGAGTCACCAATAGGTAGTGTAATAAGAAAAGTTATGCCTGATATCGGTGATAGTGGGGCAAACTCCCATAATAAATAGATACTTATTTACTTCAGGATTTTTAACTTATTCTTTAGTGTTAGTATTTTAGTGTGAATGTAGTGTATTCCTTGTATTCTATTGATAGTGTGAGTAATAGAGTACCCCATGACCTTCCCGATCATGCATAGTGTAGAGAAGTAGTGGCATCCCTGGGCCTGCACGGCTCGGACTGGGGTTAACAGTCAGGATGTAATAGTGTCTGCCCCGTATAGATCTATACATATAGCGTCGTCTTCCTATCGGAAAACCCTGGGCATAGTATGTAGCGAGTAGAGTATCTTGTAGTAAATTAGTGTGTATCTTCCTGATTAGTGCTTCCTCTTGTATTATAGTGTAGTATTCTTTTATATAGTTCGTAGTGTATTCTCTCATTCATGTATAGTCTCGTAATAGTGTGTATTATAGTATGTAGAGTAGCGATAGTAGCGAGTAGTAGTGGCCTTAACTATGCCTATTATAGTCAACTTAGTGTGTATGGTTCTTGTCATTTTAGTAGATTAGGCATCGAATGGAATGAAATTGCTCGTATCCAACACCAATATACATGATATATAACTAAGAAATCAACGACAGTCGGACGGATAACAACTACCCTTTGCCCACAATCAAACAAGAACAGGAAATAAGGTGAGCTATCGGTCCTAAGTCCTTCAAGTCTTACTTATATAAATATATTAGTGTGGTTACATTTTATAAGAAAATTTATTAAATAAAAATCTTGTCCAAAAAATAACATTTAGAAAATTGTTTATTTATCCAAATAGTTTTGAAAACGCAAAGTTCTTTTATAAGGCATAGTGGTAAATCGCATGTGATTTGAACTACAAATAGTGAATCACATGTGATTAATTTTTATAAACTTGTATAATTGACTTGTATCCCCCTAAAACATATAAAAACATTTGAAAGGTTCATTTAAAGGGTATGAGCTCACAGTTTATCGTAGGGTTTGAGTGTCAACGGATGCCCTGAATGCCAATGGTCCCTATAAATCATGTGATGACACATAATTGGGCTAGAATTAGGGTGTTTCATGCTTAAACATGATGGGAAAACATCCTCAGGGCTCGAAATTACTGAGTACAAGTGTCTCATGATCCATACTTAATGATTCATGCAAGTTTAGGGCCAAAAGTGGGCATTTGAGTGAGTGCATGGCCTTGAAATTGAGTGTGCGGCTGAGGTGTGCGGCCAGAAGGGTGTGTGAGGCTGCACACAAGTGTGTGCGGCCGTTCAGAATGTGTGTGCGGCCGTACACAGGAGTGTGCGGCCGTACACTCCTCTTGTGAGTCCAAATGAAGTGTTTGTTCTTCACACTAAGGAGATTGAATGTGTGTTACCCCCCTCATGAAGGTGTGCGGCCGTACACCTTCAAGGGACCATGAATATGATGAACATGATGAGTTTTAAAGCCGGGGATTCAAGTGTTTACCACTAATAAGCTTGAAGATGAACTAGGTCACAAATATGAGGCCTTCAAGGTGTTCTTGGTTGAAGATTTTAGAGAGAGAAAGTAGAGAGAGAGTAAGGAGCATCCAAATGAATGAATGAAGAAGGTATCCAACTATATATATGTTTGGGTGTGAGGCTAGAGGGTGTGCAGTTGGGTGTGCGGCCGCACACATGGGTGTGTGGCCGTACACACAAAAGTGTGGCCGCACACACCTCTTTTGGTTTGTTTGATCCAATTCCATGATGCAAAACACTTTCCAACTCCTCCTAAGACCCATAATTAGACTATATATGTCCAAAACACGCATTTGGAACCACAAGATTTACAAAGGATGAAGAATTCAAGATTTAAAGACAATACGCGGACCAATTACATAGGATGAAAGTTTTGGGTTGTCACAACTTCGTTATAATAGATAGCTTTCTTCGCTGAAAACCAGGAGCTTTATTGAAAACCGGGCCCTGTGAGGGTTGAGCTTCAAACCGAAAAGATAAATTTATCGGGCACTTCGGGACGTGTTTCGTGTGTTCGGAATGATCCCGGGGCTTCGGGGGAAGTTGAAATAGCTAAAAATTGGATTTAGGGGTAAAAAGTGTGAAATTTCCAAAATTACCCAGGAGGTCTCGCACACTTTATATAGGTGCGAGCCTTGGATCCGAAGCAAGGAGAAGCGAGCGGGTGGGGGGGGGGGGGAGACAGATGGCGAAGCTCATAAGGCACCAACGCTTAGCCATGCGTCGGATCAGGAGAGGACCACACCTTCAGTGCAAGGTGGCTGTGCCACGCGTCGGACACCGGTCATCTTGCATGTGAGGTAACGTGGCCGAACCCCAACCATGCGAATTTTCTCGGATTTCAGATTTTCTCGATTTTTGTCTCCCAAACTTCTAAAATCCATAACTTTTGCATACGTGCTCCGTTTTTTGACGTTCTTTATATGCACGCGTAGGTGAAATTATGCTCTACAACTTTCTTTTAGACTCCGTTGGCTAATTTTGAAATTAATTTTAATATTATTATTTTTAACAGACCGGGACAGAAAAATCCGTTAAAAATCATAACTTCTTCATCCGATGTTCGATTTTGTCTATCATTTTACTGTTGTACTACTATTGACGAGACCTTCGATTCTCGTTTAGGTTGCGTCCGCTGAAAATCACTCGATTTTTACTTCGAGTTTTTAGTTGTCTACTGCTATTTCGAAGCTTAGAAAAATCATAACTTCCTCATACGAAGTCAGATTTGGACGTTCTTTTTATGAAAATTCTCGGTTTAACAAATACTACAACTTTCATTTAAATCACCAAGACTAAAAAGTAGTTTATCAAAAACTCATTTTTTACGTCATTCGGCACCGTGTCGGATTTGTCGCGGATCTTTGATTGTTCATAACGTCTTCATTAAATTTCTCGGTTTAACAAATACTACAACTTTCAGTTAAATTTCAATATTTGACTTTTAATCGGAATCTCCTAACACTTCCAATATTTTCCGATTGATTCTAAACATAGTTGTACTTCATTTCTAGTAAAAACTATCCGTTAGAACTCAGTTACTCAAATTCATATAATATTTCATAATATTATTTATTACAAAACATGATAACTAAGCGTGTATGTTACAATAAGCCCTAATTTAGTTCATGATTTCTCATGCATTTTCACTCTTGCCTACTTGAAAGTCCCTGTTCTAATTTTAAGTCAAAGTGATTAGACAATTCATTTTGGCTATTTTATGCAATTATTTGGCATGATTATGTATACAGTATAGTTGCTTGCCTATGATAACCTATAATGGTTTAACATATCATCCTTCTGAGACATGGCTCTTCGTGTCTAAACGAGCACTACATCTCCCTTCCTATCTGTAACTGTGAGTTATGTAATGTGTACCATGAGTGGCATAATAATTCCTGATATAATGCATATTCTTTTTCTTCTCTAATCTTTCTGCAAACCATATTATTGTCTATGACTGCAAGAATTTCTTGCCATTTCTTTTGGCATTAACAACTCTTTAAATTTCCAAATATTCAAAATTATTTATCCACAACATTAGTGTATATGGGGCCGACTAACATATGAAATCAACATTTGATTGTTTATTAAACATGATGTTTTGTGTTTATTCATAGCCAAGACTTTCAAGGAAGTTATTCTATTGTTTTTTTCCATATCAATTTCTTCTTGGTAATACATGGTCAAGAAGCTTATGTTTTTATATCTTTTTATATGCATAAAAGATTAATGTCATTATGTCAAGCATTACAGCCAATTATATAAACTCAACTTGTGAAAATGTGTAATTTTTGAAGCTTTTGGCAAAGGATCCAGCATTAGAGCGCTTTAAATGGTTTTGATTACCTCACTATTGCAGTTGTAGCTGGTATGTTAAAATCCAAAATTGAAAAGGAATCAAAAAAATTTAAGTGGTTTTGATTATTTTAGCCTACATGAAATTGTCATGGTAAGTTTCACAGATGTAAAGTTGTTCTAAAGAAAATAAATTTCAAGCATGTAAAGTTGTTTGAAATATGTCTATAACCTGATCTATTCTGGGATGATATTGTTTTTAAGAAGATACATTCTATACTTGGAGGAGACATTCGTTTCATGCTATGTAGTGGTGCTCCTTTAGCTGAAGACACACAACGCTTTATCAATTGTCTGCATTGGGTAAGTATTATTATTTTATTACTAATATATTAATATACATATTGTGTGTAAATGGTATCTTTTTTCAGGACTCCAATTGGGAAAAAATATGGGCTTACAGAAACATGTGTTGGAGCTGCTTTCTCTGAGTTTGATGGTCCTTTGCATTTTAGTCCAAAATGCATGTGAAAGCCATCAATCGTTAAGGCTTTAAAGGCAAGAACATCAAATTACATTCATGAAACATAAATTCTGTCAAATCCAAATGTAGATTCACTTTATCATCATAATAGACTACATAATCTGCATAAATCTATATACAAAAGCAAGTGTTCATTAAACCAACAAAAGCATAATTACTGAAACTTTATCTAATCACGTGGCTGCTAATGTATATCCACACTTGAACGCTTTCTAAAACAAACTTTGCTAATCCTATTTTCCATTGATACTCACAAAATATTTGTATCTTCTTCATCATGTTCTTCACCATGATTGCAAAGGCTGTAAGGTTCAATGTAGAAAAAAGCAAGTTGGAAATTATTACTCTACAAAGGTAAGCTATAAGTTTTAAATATTTCCAAGTAATATCACTGAATTCACCTATTTTCCAGGATTATTCATTATGATTCTTGATATTATTTCAGATATGGAGTTTCACCATGAAAGCTCCATGCTGCAAGCATGTAATTCTGATTCAAACAGATCCAAAGAATTGTGAGTATTTGTTTATTAGTGGGGCCCAAAAGAAGGTTGAAGAATTTGAACCAGAAGATGCAGAAACTATGGTACTTCAAGTTGAGGAAGGTTAGTAATTAGTATTAATATAATAATATCATCAACTTTCACAAATGATTTATAGAATTAAGATCCATTTTTAAAGCTTGTATCTATTTTTTGTTTCTTGTTTTATGAAATACGAATCACATTTAGAACATGTAGCTTTAGTAAAACATGTGTTTCTTTTCCTTCAATTCTTCATTGTTTCTCTTTGTTAAGTGTTTATCTCATGAAAGTTGTAACAATCTTTGTTTTGGGAATTTTAATTTAGTATTGATGCAACTTTTTTTTTTCACTTCTAAATCGAAAGTGACATTTATTCCCATGCTTATCGTCACTAATGCTAGAAATTTTATTTAGAATACTTACTTAGAGTTCGAAAACAGTGTGCAGGGGCAATATGGTCCTAAAACTGTAAAAATTGAATTTTATTAATATAAAAACAGTGTGCAAGGCAATATGGTCCTAAAACTGTAAAAATTGAATTTTTATTAATATAAAAACAGTGTGCAGGGCAATATGGTCCTCAAACTGTAAAAATTGATTTTTTTTTATTATAAAAATAGTGTGCAGGGGCAATATGGTCCTAATATGAGGATTGCAGTAATTTTTAGTAAGGTTAATCATGTGAGTTGATTGCAATTGAAGAGGTGCAACAAATCTCTTACATCCGAATAAAAAAATAGAGGTAAAATTTTTCTTCTAACTAAACTTCAAATTTAATACTAATTTTAATTTTTTGATTAGTGAAATCATACAACGAACTTGTTTTAAGAACTATACTTGTAGAAAGAGAGAGGATTAGGAAATGATTCTGACACCAATGTTTAATGCAAAGAAATCTAAAAGATTCATCATGCTTCTGATTTTTTTTACCCTTACATGTATGTTTCATTAAATTTTATTTTTTAGATTACTTACAAACTTTTAAGATTTAAAAAATATCTAAGTTTGTATAAATAAACTAGGTCGGAAGAAACAAAAAATAATAATTTTTTTAATTGCTCATACAAACAAACAGTTCAGTGACAAATAAAATATGAAAAATTAGTTTGATTGTCAACCAGTCATACCCGATCTTAAAAAAGTAATCAAAACATATTTTTTACTATTTTTTAAGATGTTTTGTTGGAATTTTTAGAAGTTTTCCATAATATAAGAACAAATATGAAATTATGAACGGTTACTAATCATTATATTTTCTTTTAAAAACTGTAAAAATCTATTCCCAAGGCAAATACTAAAAGGGTGTCATTTAGTATCTTTTGCTGGAAAGTATATAACATTTAAAAACTATAGGTTTTTAGTATCCTTTTGTTTCAACAGTTAATCAGGAATGTTTTCATGAAGATTACTGAAAATTTATTATTCTTTTAAAATGAGATCTTATAAATTATTGTGTTACATACTTGTTTATGCAGGATATGGTAGTAGCAAACAGAATGCCAATTCCAACTTCCATGCACAAAAGTGAACCCGTTGCACTTTTAAATGTGGAATACATCATGAGTGTGACACATGGCAAGGAACAACACCCCGTAGGACTAGGTCTGATTTGCTTATTAACTTTAATTCTACTCCTAATTTTTGTTCTATTTTTAGTATGAAGCGATACACTTCTTTCGTTTCAAATGATAATCTTCTTCTCTCTTCTATTTGAAGTGATAAACTTATTCTGTTTGTAATGATAAAATTCTTCTGTCTCAGATAATACATGTATATATGTGTGTATGTATTTGTTTGTGACATCGTATATATGTATGGTTTGTATATGTATATGTTGAGACATTATGTGCTTGTGTATTTGAGTGAATGTCTTTCTATTTTTATGTCTGTAAAAGTAAAGACTTCAACATATTTTTTTTATGTGCATGTGTATTTTCATTTTTACTAATTAATTTCAGTATATATACTTCAAGAGAATATACCATTTTTTCGTTTTACTATTATAACCTTTTTCATATAAATTGAAGTTTTTTAATATAAAAACAATGTGTAAGGGAAATATCGTCCTAAAACTTTAAAAATTCAATTTTTTAAATATAAAAACATTATGCAAGGGCAATATCGTCCTAAAACTGGTAAAAATGAATTTTAGTAATATAAAAACAATGTGCAAGGGCAAGATCGTCCTAAAACTATAAAAACTAATTTTTAATAATGTGATCCTAAAACTGTAAAAATAGATTGTTTTTATTATAAAAATAGTGTGCAGAGGCAATATGGTCCTCAAAATAGTAAAAATTAAATTCTATTAATATAAAAGCAATGTGCAGAGCAATATGGTCCTAAAACTGTAAAAATTGAATTTTATTAATATAACAACAATGTACAAGGGCAATATGGTCCTAATGTGAGGATTGCATTGATTTGCAATAACCTTATTTATATTTGTAAAATTAAAATATGACTTATATCATTTTCTTCTTCAACGACCTCTACTGCTTCATCGGTAATTCTTTCCCATAGAAGGTTTTTACATTACATGGATCATTGATATCTGAAATACATTCTCATTTAAAATTAATTCAAATCTAATGTTTGGTTGAACACAAAACCCACTCAAATGACATTGATAATATTTTAATATTATAAGGGTATAGTTAAGGCAAACCAAACAATTAATACATACATGTTTCCTCCTAAGAATGAGACTTGTATATAAGATAAACATATCAATAATTTATCATATAAACATTTACAGTTTTATGTAAATGTTAATATTTTCACATTAAATTATATCTAATTAATAAAATTGTAAATACAACATTTTTTGAATATTTTTGTAGAATCATGGATGCACACACTTATGTTGATAACTTTTCATTGCTACTAAGCCCTCATTTATGGTATAATTTAACAACCGTCCGAGTAGAGTTCTTTTGGAGAGATGTTACATCGAACAAATTGTTCATTATCCTTATTGATCGAAATGTGAGTTTAAAATGTTAGTTATACTTTATTTTTATGGTAATATATATATATATATATATATATATATATATATATATATATAAGTAATTTATTTAACTAATTATCTTGTTTATTAAAGAGATAAGAAGGTGTGAGTTGTTCCTCCACAATTGATGCCTTTTTTGGAGAGAATCTACTGGGAGGTGTGTTCTCTTTGAACCATTTCCAAATTGAACCGACCTACTATGAGTTTATGAGATATCAAGGATACAATTTGAGCCGTGATGATTGGTTTATTCGCATAAGCACTAGCACACGGTTTAATCGATGGTCCTATACTACTAATTTATGATTTTCGGTTTATCCATTGGTTTCCTCTATCAGGTCTCTACAAGAGGATAGGATATCCAGAAAAAAATGATGATCGTTATATTAAATTACTAATTTGTTTTTTATAACCATATTCTAATTTTTAAAATAAAAGTTAATATTTTTTAAATGTATTGATTTTTAGATGTTGTTGGAAAAATCGTTTGGGGAAAAGTAAACTACTCACGTATGTTTGGCCATCGAAAGGAATTAACTTCGTTCACTTTGTTTCTCCAAGATAGACCACAAGTTTATCGGTTATACACATAAAATATATCTTTACTAACACATATTCATTAAACAAATTCTGACCATACTTTTAAATGAATAGGGTGAATATAATAAAGGTTAAGCTACATATAACGGAATGGACACGCCACCAAATTGTGATGATATATTATGCGTTGAAGAGAAACTACATAATATATGCTTCTTGGTTAAAGTTGGTTCATTTGGCTGCAAGTAAGTGGGATTTTTATTTTTGAAATTTTCATACTTATAGTAATATAAAATTAACTAAGTCAAACCTTTTTTTAATTATTATCCTATATACATTAAACATTTTAAATTCAACCGAGTTAACCAACATAGTATTCAAATCGATGATGTCGGAAGCAGCTAACTTCAGACATATGCCAAGAAGAATCTTTAATTCTGTGTGAGACATTTTGTGGTTGATTTGTCGTATTTTCAATGTGTTTTTGTTTAAGAGTTGATCTATTTGGTTGTCAAACATTCGTTGGTGAATGTTTTTCTATTTTTGTTTTTTGTGTTTTTATTTTGGATTTGACCTTATATTAAATTAAGATAAAATTTTGGTGATAGTTTTGTCTAAGGTAGGTTTTATATGTTGAAATTTTTTGTGATAATTTTACCTAACTAGATTTTTTATGTTTATTTTGAATTTGACCTTATATTAATTTAAGATTATTTTTTGGTGACAGTTTTATCTAAGGTAGGTTTTAATGTTGAAAGCATTAGGTTATAAGATTCAAATTTCAAATTCCTTTCCTACGCCACTCTTATCTTATACCTTCTATTAAATTCTTATTCTCTACATTTTTATTTCAGTATGCAATGAGGATTATGGAAAAGGAAATTGAAAATCATGATGTTTGCAAACATGGTACTGATTAACAAAAAGGTATACAAACACACATGTATGTATTATATATTTACATTCATATTATGTATATATTCATCAAAAAAATTATTATTGTAGAAAATCGAAAAAGATACAATAACAACTATTATGCAAGACAGAAGGACAACAAAATGAGAAAGATAGCTAACGATGAAGGAGCCAGCCAATCTACAACACTGTTGACAGACAATACATTGGAGACGGTTGAGGTCGCTCCTATAAGTGTGACTCAAAAGACGAGTACTTATAACAAAGAATATTATCAATGAAGAAAGGAACGAAATAGGCTAAGAGCGGTTAGAGTATACCCCTCCAGGAGGATCCATATGATTTTGTTTATAAAAACATCCCTATGGAACATCGTGTCTTAAAAGCTCAGAATCCTTGTGTTCATTGTGGAGCAAAACGAATACAATTCGAATTCCCTACCTTTTGTTACATGAATGGGAAGACAAAACTAGCATACTCCCCTATTCCCACAGAATTTCTCCAACTATTCACAAAGCAAGATATACTAGAAGAATTTTTCAGGTACAACATAAGGGCGTACAACTCAAATTTTTCATTCACATCATTGGGTGTTAAGGTGGATAAAGAATTGGCAAATATGACTTATGGAGTATATACTTTTTGTGCGCACAGAACATTCTATCATAATATTGTTCAGCTAATTCTAAGGGAAGGCGAGTCGAAGTACTTGCAATTCTACTTTTATGATGGTCAAAATGTATTATCAGAGAGAGAGAGAGAGAGAGAGAGAGCTAAGCACCCGAATGTTGATAGGAAAATCATTGTAAAACTTACTCGTATTCTTTCTTCGAACCGATATGTTAGAACATTTCGACGTCCTTGAGAACTAGCTTCACTTGACAATTATAGAGTGACTCTGAATCCATCTGTGGAACTTGACCAGAGGGTGTACGTTAAGGCGACCACATCTGAGGTGTAAATGCTATTACTTATCTTTATGTTATTTAAAATAAAATGTCTCATATTTATTATGAAAGATATAGATATTATTTGTGTTATTGAACCGCACATTTACATAGGTTGTTGGTACTTGGGTTGAAGGAAATGATAACACACTGCATATAAGAGAAGTATTATTATGTATGGGAGGTCAGACCATACTAAAACTATTCAAACTCACTATGGTTGTTATGATCCATTGTCTTATCCTTTATCCTTTCCTAACGGAGATTCTGGATGGCATCCTAAAATATCAATACAGGAAGTCTCCATAGATGAGATTATTACTAAAAATGAAAACACTGACGATGATTTTGAAGGTATGCATTAAATTATATTTTACATTTTTATTACAAATAACAACTATTACCTTAATCGTACACATAAAAAACTTTATAAGTATAATGTAAATTATGATATCGCAAATTCTAATTCAACAAGAGGTAGGAATACTGTAACTATGCGCGGGTACTATTGATACAAGTTCCAGATATGTTCAAATAATAACATAATTCTATTAGGAAGGGGATTCTTCCAACAATTTGTGGTAGATAGGTACATGAAGATTGAGACTTCATGTTTGATTTTTTGAAAAGAAAAACAAACCAAAATTAGAGTTGATTTATATCAAGGTATTGTTGATTGCTTTAATGTCAGTGAGGGTCAAACAAGTATGGTTGGAGAACGAGTTGTCTTACCTTCAAGTTTCATCGGAGGCCCACGTGACATGCGAAAGCAATTTTTGGATGCCATGACCTTAGTTCAAGAGGATGGGAGTCATGATATATTCGTTACAAGGACATGCAACCCAAATTGAAAAGAAATTGTACATGAGTTATTGCCCCAGACAAATAGCGCAAGATCGACCAGATCTTGTTACAAGAGTTTTTTGTGCAAAAGTAGAGGATCTCAAGGTACAATTATTGAGGAGGAATATCATTGGTAAGGTATGAGCACATGTATATGTGGTAGATTTTTAAAAGCGTGGATTGCCACATGCACATTTCCTCCTAATAATAGAATATGCACATAAGATGACCAATCCAGACAATTATAACAAAATCATGTGCGCCGAAATTCCAGATCCATTTAAGTATCTCCCAATGCATGATTTGGTTAAAAATCATATGATTCATGATGCTTGTGGTAGTTTACGAGAAAAAAGTCCATGTATGGAGGGTGTGCCCAAAAAATGTCGTTTCAGGTAACCTAGGAAATTCAACGAAAAAACATCACGAGGAGAAGACTCATATCCACTATATAGAAGGAGAAATAATGGAATTGAGGTGAATAGAAGCAATACAAATTAAATTGGATAATATATGGGTGGCTCCATACAACCCAAAGTTGCTAATGATGTTCAATTGTCATATCAATGTTGAGGTTTGTTCGATATAAAATCTGTGAAGTACATCTTCAAGTATCTTTATAAGGGTCATGATAAACAAGTTTTCCATATTGATCAAGATAGAGCAAATGACATGATTAATGAAATATGTAGGTTTCAAGATGCGTGTTTTGTATTCCCCCCTAAGGCGATGTGGCATATTTTTATCTTTCCACTTTCTCAGATCCACCCTTGTGTGATGGATTTGAAAATACATTTGTCGAATCAACAGTTAGTTAGGTTCAAATATGGTGATAGATTGGAAGATACTGTTGAAAGGGAGAAAGATAAGAATTCAATCTTGACTTTATTTTTTGAGAAAAATAAAGAAGACTCCAATGCTAGAAAATATATGTACAAGGATTTACCCAACCATTTTACATGGAATATGAGCACACATCATTGTAGTCCCCAGAAAATAAAATCAATGATAGGAAGACTTGTTTATGCTAATCCAGCTGAAGGATAGAGGTACTACCTACGCCTGCTTTTATGCCGTATTACTGGGCCTACTTATTGTGAAGATATATACACAACCAACGGTGTATTACATCCTACATTTCAAAATGCGGCTCTTGAGGGAGGATTAATAGAGAGTGATGATAACTTGTCCCAATGTCATGCAGAGGCTTCCTTATTTCAATTCCCCAATGCCCTTAGAAGTCTATTTGCTATGATATTGGTTTTTTGTGAACTGGGTCATGTTCGTAAGTTATGGCGTGACCACTATGATTCTTTTTCTGAAGATTATAGGAAACAATACGCGTGTTCTGAATGAGGCTAGAATATGGTCCTCATCGACATCAGAATTATCCTACAATCTTTTGGAAAGAAACTTAGTGATTACGGTCTTTTAGATTTGAATGAAAATGTTAATTTACAAGCCAAAGGTTGTCGTGAGGTGCAAGAAGAATACTCTATACCTGTGGAAAACAAAGACTTACATGCAAAAGACTCCCTCAATCCTAACTGGAAATTTGCATATGATCAGATAATAAGGCACGTGGAAGAAAACATTATGGGTGTGTTCTTCATAGATGGTCATGGTGCAACTAGAAAGATGTTTTTGTACAGAGCTTTATTAGCCAATACCTGTGCCCGTGGTCTCATTTCACTTACGACAACTATGTCAGGTGTTGCGACTAATAACATACCAGGAGGGAGAACAACCCACTCACGATTTAAAATTCCTCCCAATCTTGACAATAACTCGATGTGCAAAATCAATAAACAAAGTGGGGCAGCTCATCTACTTCGTGAGGCAAAGGTAATCATATGGGATGAAGCATCAATAGCTAAGAGGCAAGAAGTGGAGGCAGTTGATCGAACAATCCAAGACATCACAGGTGAGAAACTCTTATTCGGTGGAAAGATAAGGATTATGGGAGGTGAATTTAGACAGGTGTTGTCGGTTGTTAAACATGGCACACGAGCACAAATTGAAGACTCTAGCTTACGAATGTCACCTCTTTGGCCATCGATTTAAAGGCTTCGGTTAACTATCAACATAAGACCAGTAACTAACTGACCCGTCGTTTCATGATTTTTTATTACAAGTTGGTGATGGAAATTGGGGAAAGAATGGACGAAAGATTTATTCGTATACATGATGACATAGATATTAAGTACACTAATAAGGCTAACTCAGTAGATGCTCTTATTGATGCAATCTTTCCTTCTCTGCAATCCAACAAAGCTGATTTAGAATTTATCATTTCTAGGGTAATATTGACAGGTAATAATGAAAGTTTTGATGAGATAAATGACCAAATGTGATGGGTTTTGGACATAAGAACTTTACGTATGTGCACATACAACCCTATAGCTTGGATCTAGGTTTCACTAATTGAACATGCAACATATCCAAGACTTTCATGGCTAGATCTAATGTAAGCTAATAATTAAACCATATGAAAACAGATCTAGAATAATACCTTGAGTTACTTGCTTGAAAACCTTCTTCTTCTTAGAGCTTAGAGTCACAAATGTCACTCCTCTAATGGCTTACAAACACCAACTAGCAAGAAGATGATTTGAGAGAGATGAGGAAGAGGGAAATCGGCTCTAGGGTTACTCTAATCACAAGGGTGCTGATTTCCTCAACCCTATGGGTCTATTTATACTGTGAGCTCCTAGGGTTTCACCCTAAAACTCTAATTAGATAACTTAGCCTCAAAGCAATCCAAATCCTTTCCTAGATAAGGCCTTGGACGATTTCTAGGTGATCCATATCCCTAAAATCATCCAACCCATATCCATAAGGATTCTTAGCTCAAAATACAACTATCACACATTTGACAGTTTATACCCCTTTATTCAATTAATCTCTTTAAGTCACCAAATTAATTCATAATCAATTTATGACTTATATTAATCAAATAATATTATTATTCTCTTAACATATTATTCTTATAATACATTAATAATAATATCTCTTCTCTCTAAATCACCCTATCAAGTTGCTATGGTGAAGGCAACCCAAAAGGACCATGCACAACTGGGTCAAGTACTTACCAAATATAGTTACAGCCTTAGACACTAATCAAACGGTTTTTGGGAGAGAAAAAAGTTTACTACAGTTATGATGAGGTGGGAGACGATAGTAATAACTTATATCCAACGAAGTTCTTGAACTCACTGAATGTTAGTGGCCTTCCCCCTCATTATCTTCGGTTAAAAACTGGTTGCCCAATAATACTATTTCGAAATATCAATCCATCGAATGGATTATGTAATTAGACCAGATTGATATGTAGATCTTTCCAGCAATATGTCATTGATGCAGAAATAGCTGTTGGTCAGCATTTTGGAAAAAGAGTGTTTTTGCCAAGAACTCCTCTATGTCTATGTCTGTCTGATAATGAGATGCTCCCATTCAAATTGAAGAAAAAGCAATTTCTACTTCACCTTAGTTTCTCGATGACAATCAATAAATCTCAAGGACAAACAATTCCAAACATGGGAGTTTATCTACTAGAATCAGTATTCTCACATGGCCAACTTTATGTGGCATTATCCAGAGGAATGTCATGTGTGGATACAAAGTTATTAGTAAAGCCAAAAATAAATATTCGATCATGATGCAATCTACACATCAAACTTAGTGTACAAAGAAGTCTTATGTGATTAATAAGGTACAATTAAGAACTCATTATTTTACAATTGTTACAATATGTATCGTGTATAATCATTTGATGTTTATTGCAAAACATGTCATTATATTTATGCATCGACTTTTATCCATTGGTGATCTAAAAGAACAAACATTCATGATTGTAGATTTGATATTTATAAGGAAGTAACACATAAATTTATTTATCAACGTGTAATTGTAGAAATGAAAGAATTAACAATATTTTGTATCTTGTTTAATACTTAACTGTTTTTATGGTTTGATCAAATTGCCGCAAGGAAACTATTCAATGAAATGAGTTAATTACCAACCGGAAACTATTTGGCGGCCCCGCTTTGCGCGGGTACACCACTAGTATATCAATAATTGGTATTTTGGAAATTTTACATGACATTATATATATATATATATATATATATATATATATATATATATATATATATATATATATATATATATATACACTGTTGTTATATAATTTCAATTATATAACATATGCATTGTGATTACACAACTAATTTAGATCTTTTGAAGTCGCATACGACAAGAAAAATATATATACATATATAGTGGCATTTTCATTATACAGCTTATAAACATTATTCACAATAATAACTACAATATATTTTATATATATTTATTTATCGTGATGTATATCTTGATTTTCGTGCCATCGTACAAATTCATATTAATTTTATAAAAGTATCTGTTTAATGTTTAGGTTGTGGTGATTCCAAAAAAGAAGACATAATTGAATTATGTTATACTAATCTCTCTGTGAAATGACGTTTAAAGTTTCACGTTTAATTAAGCTAAAAATGTCTGATTATTTACTTTTCTAAATATTTTTACAAAAAAGTATATTTCAAATATAGAATCAAATATTAGGCCATAGCCTGAGTCCAAAAATGCTTTCGTAATTTTCATTTGAGGCATGCAAGTCCCTCAATGGATAGATGCGGTTTTAGCAATTTTAAAAAAATCAGTATTATATTGGTTTTAGATTCTTAAAACGGTCATATCTTTTGTATACGAACTTCGTTTTGGACGTTCTTTATATTTTCGAAATCAGAGAAACACGTACTACGATGAATCAAATAAGATTCCCTAAAACTCAATGAACTACGTTTTGGATTCTTAAAACAGTCGTATCTTTTGTATATGAACTCACTTATTTCACATAAGATGCACTAAAACTCAATGAATCAAATAACAATACTTAAATTCCGGGATGTCACATTTCCTCCCCGTTAAGGGAATTTCGTTCCGAAATTATTAAGTTCCAGGTTACTTTGTTTTACTATAATTGTTTCCACTGTTCTTTTGTTTTAATATTGTTTCGTTCCAGTATCTTTTCGTTTCCACTATCATTTCGTTCCACTATTGGCGGGAGCATCGCTTAATAGTTGCGGATACATTTGTTTCATTTGTTCCTCGCCTTTAAAAGTAAACTTCGTTCTCTACGGGAGTTCCATTGGACTTTTACTATAGGTATGCGACTTTTTTAATGCTTTTCATTTATCGATCCATGATCTACATTGGCTTTTTCATGAAGTAAAGTTTAGTGTTGACCTGGATCTCTTCGAGAGGAAAGACATGGTTCTTATTAGAGGAACACTTTAGAAAGTACATACGTGGGAGGTGTCATGAACTCTGTCGAGTTCTTGAGATAACTTGAGTTTGTAAGCCATCAAACCAACCCTTTTCAAGATTTCAATAGGTCTAATGTAATGGGGGATTAGTTTAGCTTGTTTTCAAAATCTAATGATACCTTTCTATATTGTGGCCTTTAGTAGGACACTATTTCTTCTTTTAAATAAATAACATTTATAAAATTCATGAAAAAAATAAACTTTTAAAACCATCCCAGAAATCATCATTGTTTATAATTTAGTTTTCAAAACATATTTAATATCATAGTTTTCCCAAAATCATAAGTCAAAACACGAGGAGGTGCACGATCACGCCTTCGCCTTCCCGCGATCGTCCGAGGTACATGAAACATAACCCAAAACTTTAAGCCCAAAGCTAGTGAACTCCTCCCAAAATACTAACACAACACACAATCATAACAATAACATCAAACAACATGCATATAGTGTCTTTAGTGCAACTGGAACGCTCCACAGGCGTACAGTCTACCTGGTACGCTCTCAAAACCTACATCATGATTGTTATGCCATAATGAGACTTTAGCCTATCTGAACTGTCCTCCGGGCCTTCTGCCTGACTGGTACGCCTCACTGACCTTCAGTCTACTTGGGACGCCCTAGGTCTATTGACCTTCAACACAAAGAAGGAGCGCCTCAACCCAACCATATAAACACCGTGTCGACACACATATATAACACACAAGCATACAAATAACCAGCCAATAAACAAACAGACAAATCTTACAGATCCCTAAGCATAGCATCATCCTATCTACCTAGATACAGATATACCAGATCACTATAGTACACAATCATACGTTAAACCAGGATAACAATCCAAAGGGCCAGCCTTCGTGCCTTCGATGCGATTCTGAATCTTAGCTCTCAAACCGATACCTATTTCCACCAAATGACCAATTCCATCAAAATCCCAACGTACCCAAAATACCCCAACGTCCAACCAGGTCAAACATGGTCAAATTCAACTAGTCAAACCCACTAAGTCAATTGAGTCAACCTAGTCGAGTCAACCCAACTGAGTCATCCCAAAATACCCAAAATACTCCCAAGGTCAAACTTGGTCAAAGTCAACTGAGTCATCCCAATCGAGTCAACCCACTGAGTTGAACCAGTGCGTGTACGCAAGGTGTACTCCAGAGGTATGCTTAGCATACTCCAAGCCTCGCATTGACTGCCATCGGGGTGGTTAACCTCCCAAAGTTCCCATTAAGTGCTTAATCCAACAAGTCCAAATGTCTAATCTTAGATCGAAGCTTAAAAAGGTGTTCCAAACCATAAACTTTCCAACTTGATGGTTATGAATGTGTTCTTAAGTCCCAAAACCAAGATCTTAGTTTGTTTTAACCACTTAAGGCCTCTATAACTTGCATTCATGCACCAAATGAGCCAAAATAACATTTTTATGACTTAACGCATCTTAATTCTTTAGAAAGGACATATTCTTTGGTCTTAGAGTAGCTCATACTCATTAAGGCCAAGAAAGGGACTAAAAACACATAAATTTCTCATGACCAGATCTTAATGAAATACAAGTCAAGATCAAAGCTTTATACCTTCTGGAGCTGCTTAAGAAGGTAAGAATCCCAGATCTACAAGTTGCAGCTACACCAAGGTTTCTCCATGAATTTCCTTCTTCCTTCAATACACCAAGAACACACAAAGAACACACACTTGAGTTCCCAAATGCACACTCAAGGGTTAGGGTTTCTAAAAACATCTCAAAGGAGGTGGAGGCTGAAAAGGTGTGGAGAAATGAGCAATAATGTTGCTTAAATACCATCAAACCCTAAAAATTAGCGTTTCCTCCTGACATTAGTATGCCGCACGAACATAAGTGTACGCCACGCCCTTGTATGGTCCACGTCCACACATGTACGTTTGGCATACTCCTCCTTCCCAAATTACGAAACTGCCACTAGGGCTTCAAAGCATAACTCTTGGACTTAGTGGGATCATTTTGACATGAAATAAAATTATATGGATGAATTTAGAAGTACATTAACTTCGGGATCTTTCAATTCTCCCCAACCTGAACTAGACTCCGTCCTCGAAGTCTACTATAGTGAACAAATCCAGATACTGCTCCAGCATCTGAGCCTCCGGCTCCCAGGTCCACTCGGAGCCCCTCCGGTGCTACTACCGTACCATTACCAAAGGTACTTCCTTGTTATGCAAAACCTTCACCTTCTTTTCCAGGATAGTCACCGGCTTCTCAACATAGTTCAGGTGCTCATCGACCTGAATATCATCCAAGGAGACCGCTGCCTCCTCATCCAATATGCACTTTCCAAGCTACAAAACATGGAAAGTGTTGTGAATCTGACCGAGCTCCTCAAGAATATCTAATCTATAAGCAACCTTGCCAACACTGGAAATCACCCGACAAGGCCTAATATACCGGGGGCCTAACTTCCCCTCTTCGTGAAGCGTATCACACCTTTCCAAGGTGAGACCTTTAGTAATACCATATCACTGACTTGAAACCACTGCCCCCAACACCAGACCATGGATAGTATGTCGCCTCTCTTGCGACTTAAGCTGTCCTGAAGCATAAGCTATCACCCCTACTCTGTACACGAGGATTGCCCACACACCAATGATGGAAGAATCAGAGAATACCAAGAAATCCTCAATTCCCTTTGGGAGAGTCAAAACCGGGGCCTCACATTTGCCGAAGAGTGTCAAATTCCAACTATTGCTTAGGGCCCCATCGGAAATCCACCCCCTTCCTTGTCAGACGAGTGAGGGGTACTACAATCTTGGAGAAATCCTGAATGAATCTCCTATAGTACGCTGCCAAAATCCAAGAAACTCCTTAATCCGAGGGAGACTTCGGAACCTCCCACTGTATTACGGCCTCGATCTTGGCCTGATTGATCAAAATCCTATCCTGGTTAATGAGGTGCCTAAGGAACTGGACCTCTCGTAACCATCACTCGCACTTCGAGAACTTGGCATAGAGCCATTCTCGTCTCAAAACCCCTAGAAGCTCGTAAAGATGCTCCTCATGCTGCTCTCTAGTCTTGGAATACACAAAGATATCATCGATAAACACAATAACATAACGATCAAGAATCAGCCTGCAGCATGACTGGTACGCCATACTGTATGGGTGAGCAAAAACCGAACCAATAAAAGAAAAACCATAAAAACCGCAACCGAAAAACCAAAACCGGCGCAAAAAATGATGGTGCGGATTTTATTTTTTTAAAAACCGAATTTATTGGTGCGGTGCGATTTTTATCTAGAAACCAGACCACCAAAACCGAACCACACTGCAAACTTAATAACAATAAAATAGATCACTAATTTATATTATACAATTATACATTTTATTTAAAAAAAAACTAATAAATTGTAATTTATACATATATTGTATATTGAACTTGACGGTAATTAGTAATTAAGTATTATGTTTAATATGCGAGTTTGTCACTTTGTGTTTGTGACTGAATGATTATGTGTAAAGTGTAAACACTATGTGGGCTACAACTTGCAAGCTTGTAACTTCTAAGCACAAATTGAATAAAAAAAATGAGCTTGGGAATATGGGCTACAAATGAATTGATCAAGTAAACAACATAAAAAACTCAAAATTAAAGCTTCTAAATGTGAGGAAATGAAATGACAGCATGTCATACAATCATAAATCTTTACATGAACACCATGGTTAAAAACATCGTACGGGTGAACATAAAACACTGCACCATATGTTTGACTCGGTTTAAACCGACACCGAACCGGTACAAACCGAAACTGCACTAAAAAACCGAAAACCCGAACCATTGAAAAACTGCACCCAACGGTTTCTAGAATTCAAAAACCGCACCTTGCGGTTTGTGGTTTGGTTTGGACCTAAAACCGCACCAAACTGCACCATGCTCACCCCTACCATACTGGGCCTTCAGCCTATCTAGACCATTCTACGGGCCTTCGGCCTGACTACTACCCCACATTGGCCTTCAGTATATCCAGGACGCCTTGGGTCTGTTGGCCTTCAGCACAAAGCAGGAACACCTTAACCCAACCATACATACACCGTGTCGACACACATATATAACACTCAAGCTTAAAAATAACCAACCAATAAACAAACAGACATATCTTAATGATCCATAAGCATAACCTCATCCTATCTACTAGGATACAGATCTAACTGATCAATATAGTACACAATCATACGATTAACCAGTATAACAATCCAAAGGGCTGACCTTGGTGCCTTCGACTCGTAAGTACAGTGAGGAAAACTGACATCGCAAACTGAACTTAATTGATAAGGCCCGACTCCGAATCATAGCTCTCAAACCAATACCTATTTCGACCAAATGACCAATTCCATCAAAATCCCAGAGTATAGAAAATACACCAAGGTCTAACTTGGTCAAACTAGGTTAAAGTCAACAGTCCCCACTAAGTCTATTGAGTCAACCCAACTGAGTCAACCCTCCGAGCTGACCCAATGTGAGTATACGGGGCATACTCCGGAGGTACGCTTAGCGTACACCAAGCATCACATTGACTACAATCGGGGTGGTTGACCAAGTAAGCGGGGCGTACTTCCTTGTATGCGGGGTGTGGCCTCGCAACTCCCAAAATCCTCATTAAGTGCTTAATCCAACAAGTCCAAACGTCTAATTTCAGATCCAAGCCTAAAAAGGTGTTCCATACCATTAATTTTCCAAATTTATGGCTCTACATGTCTTATTAAGTCCCAAAACTAAGATCCTAGTTTGTATTAACCACTTAAGACCTCTATAACTTGCATACATGCACCAAATGAACCAAGATAGCATTTTTATGACTTAATGCACCTCAACTATTTAGAAAGGACAGACACTTTGGTCTTAAAGTAGCTCATACTCATTAAGGCCAAGAAAGGGACTAAAAACACATAAATTTCTTATGAAAAGATCTTACAGAAATACAAGTCAATATCAAAGCTTTATACCTTCTTGAGCTTCTTAAGAAGGTTAGATTCCCAGATCAATAAGTTGCACCCACACCAAGGATTCTCCAAGAATCTTCTTTTTCAATACACCAAGAACACACACTTGAGCTCCAAAACATACACTCAAGGGTTAGGGTTTGCAAAAATGTCTCAAAGAAGGTGGAGGTTGAAAAGGTGTGGGAAAAATGATCCATCATGTTGCTTAAATACCCTCCAAACTTTAAAATTAGGGTTTCAGCTTGTCGATCTCTTTAATGGCTAGGAAATGGGTGAAATTGGTGAAATAGTGAACTACTGACCGATACGGAGTCATAACCGCTTGATGTCTTTGTCAACTTTGTTATGAAGTCCATGGTTATCTATTCCCATTTCCATTCTGGGATTGACGGTTGTTGTACTATTCTTGATGGCTTTTGGTACTCTGCTATGACTTTGGAGCAGGTCAAGCATTTACTGACGTATGTGGAAATATCTAGCTTCATTTTGGGCCACCAATAAATCTTCTTGGGATCAAGATACATCTTGTCTGATCCAGGTTGTATCAAATATCTCTACTTATGAGCTTCATTTAAAACTAGACTCTTGACTTCACTAAACTTTGGGGTCCAAATTCGGTTCATGAAATATCATGTTCTTTCTCCCTTGAGGTCGAACCGTTTGTCTATACCTCGTAGGTTTTCTTCTATGATATTCTCGGGTTTTAAGTGCTTCCAGTTAAGTATCTTGAATTTGGGTGGTGAGATTGGAGTGGGTGGTTAGGGTTAAGGCTTTATCACGAAGTGGCTTAACTTGGTCTTTCTTGGTTAAAGCATCTGTCATGACATTTACTTTTTTAGGATGATAACGAATTTCACATTTGTAGTCATTTAGTAATTCTACCCACCTTTATTGTCTCATGTTGAGCTTCTTCTGGTCGAAGATGAGTAGAAGGCTTTTATGGTCGGTATACACGACATACTTCGTCCCGTATAGGTAGTGTCTCCAAATCTTGAAGGCAAACACTATACCTCTTAACTGTAAGTCATGAATAGTGTAGTGGGTCTTGTTTGGCTTAAGTTGTGTGGATGTATATGCAATGACTTTATTTTTTTTACATCAGTACACATCATAACCCTTGGTGTGAGGTGTTGTAGAATACTACAAAGTCTTATGTTCCTTCTGGGAGAGACAAAATTGGTGCACTGCACAAGAGTTGCTTCAATTTCCGGAAGTTCTCGATAAAAATCTTCGATAATAACCTCCAAGCCCTAAGAATTGGCACAATTTGGTTGGCGCTGTTGTTCAGTCGGAATGGGATAACCAGAAACTCATAGTGACCATACTAAGTCCTAGATGTCGTATTTTGAATATATGCTTCTTTAAATCTGAGTTAATGATAGCCGGATCATAGATGGTTATGTGAGTAGTAACATAATCTTTGTAGTTGGTCGAACAGGTCATCGATCCTCGGGAGTGGGTATCTGTTTTTTACGGTGAGTTTTTTCAACTCTCGATAGTCGATGCACATCCTAAACGATCTATCCTCTTTTTGAAAAACAATAACAAAGCTCTTTATGGAGAGAAGCTTGGCCGGATAGAGCCTTTTTCAAGAAGTTCTTGAAGTTCATTGGATAGTTCTTGCATTTCCGATGGAGCTAGATGATAAAGAGATCTTGCCATTGGTGTTGCACACGGGATTAGGTCGATTCATAATTCGACCTATCTAACTGGAGTTACTCCAGTTATATAGTTTAGAAATACATCCTTGTAATCGCACATTTGCGGTATGTCTTTGATTTCCTTACCTTTTCTTTCATATCCACCACATGGGCCAAGAAAGTGAAGCATCTCTTCTGCAATGCTTCCTTGCCTTCATACAAGTGATGAATCCTAGGTTCTTTCCTGATTTGCATCTATAAGTCATGAGGGCTTTGTTGTTTGGTAAAGGTAGTCGGATAACTTTTTTGTGACATAAGATCTTTGCGTGATGAAGTGTTAACCAGTCCATTCTGATGATCACATCGAAATTTCCAATGGTCATAGGTATTAGGTTGACATGAAAGACATGGTTATTAGGTGTGAGAAGGAACGTACTGAGTATTTCTAAGGTGCTTTCAAACTGTTTTTTTGCTACTTCTATAGTGCAAGCTTTGTTAAGTTTACATGATTTATGGTTATTCAAGCTTCTAAAATTATGGGAGAATAATGCTTCTCTCGGCACGAGTATCAAATAATACATAAGCATAAATATTGTAGATGGGAAATATATTAGTAACCACAGTTGGTTCCAGGAGATCATCTCCAAAACCTATCACAAATGCTCTTCCTTTGCCACCCTGATTTTTCTGTTTCGGGGAGTCCTTCTTGAAATGCCCTTGTTAATTGTATTCGAAGCAATTTCGGATTCCTCCTGTAAGGGTGGTTGAAGTTTTTTTTGTTCGGGCCTTTCTGCAGTACCTAAAGGTTTGACCTTTTAAGTTATAGATGTTGCAGACCATGCAATTTCCGACATCGTGGAAATTGGACTTTGTATACTAGGGGTAAATTCCTAGAGTAGGGCTTTGATGGAGGTGAGTGTTTGTGATTAAGGAGTACACAACCACAATTTTTAGATTGCTTTTGTGATTCTTGAAGTTCCCAATTGACTTTCCACGGAACTTCCTCTTTGTACTCCTCTTCTGGTTCTTTTCGGTTTGTAGGGGTATGGTAACCTGCCGGATACAATGCTCAGTTAATTGATATGACAATTGCTTAGCACTATTGAAGGTAGTGGGTCTGGACACTGTAAACGGACCATGAACTGGTGATCCTAATACTCTTATGTACCTTTTGGTCTCCTTGTATTCCAGGTTCACCATTCATGGGCTAAGCTTTGCGAGGTCGTTAAATCGAGAGGTGCAAGCAGTCACCTCCGATCCTTTCATGGTAAGGTTCCAAATTATAGAGAGTGATTGATTCTAGAAATCCTATAAATTTCCATATTTATAGAGAGTAATCGATTCTACAAATCCTAAAGATTTCCAAATTATGGAGAGAGAATTAAAATCCTACCGATTTCAAATGATAGAGAGAGAAGTTTGTTTTGGGATTTAAGCACTATAACACTCCTATGGTGCACATGCAACCGTAAATACTTTGGATCTATGTTTTCTCTAATTATACATGCAATAAGATTTCCAAAGCATGAAGCCTACAACTAGCATACAATATTGGTACATGAATCATAAAATCAAGTTAGAAGAATACCTCTTTATTGTAGCTTGCAGTTTTGGCCTTTGAAGAGCTTAGCACGTCAGTATCGGGTAGAATTCCTCCGTGTCCCAAACTTTGAGCATATATAAAGTTGAGAGAGCCTCATTTGAAGCCTTTTCCACTCTCTCTACTCTCTCTACTTTCTTTCTCTAAAACTCGAAATCAAGCCAAAATCGTCCAAATCAAGCTCCAAATCATCAAGGTAAATATCCTAGCTCCTAGTATAACACCTTTGCCCTTCAAATTCGTCAAATATATGAGGAATAGGACCATAAACATGTGTTTACGGTCCTGGAACCTCCTTAGGTCGTGAACACGTGTACTAAGGGGTTTTGAGCCTTAAAACCCTTCCAAACCTCATTTGGAGCTTAGATATGACTAAGGGACTTATTTGCATGGACTTAGAACACCTTGAACTCATCATTTGGGGCATAAGCATGAGTTTATGGCCCAAGAACATGCTTGGACCATAAACACCTATACATGGGGAGTAAACTCATTTTAAGGTGTTAGTTTGCCCCTAAACACCTCCAACAAGCTTCCATGAGAGTATAGAACCTTATAATCCTTCAAGAAATGCACCAAAACTTACACAAATGGGACAAGCTTGAGTTTACGGCCCAAGAACATTCTTGGACCGTAAACTCATCTCCTTAGACCTTAAACTCATTAAATGCGTGTTAAAGTGCCCTTAACACCTTGTATGGCTTAGAAATGGGTCTAGAACTTAGTATGCTTAACTTTCAACCACCAAAACCCATGAATCTTGGACAAACATGAGTTTATGGTTGTAGACTCATGTGTTTACAGTAGTAAACTCCCAAGAACATCTTCATAGATCGTAAACTACTTTTCCAAGGTTAATACAAGTCCCAATCACTTCCTAAGCCATGGAATCCACCCTAGAACCTTCCTATTTGCATTGTAATGACCTAGGACAACCAAAACATCAAGGGATTGAGTGTGGGGGAGTTTACGGCCATAAACTCCTAGTTTACTGCCGTAAACTCCATTAAATGGTCCATATGTGAGTTTAATCCATTCCTATGCCCTAGATTTGATCTTAGCTAATTTTCCCAAGTGATATAAGGCCATTTAGCATCATAGAACACCCCACCATGAGTTTATGGCCGTAAACTCATGGGGAGTGGGTCATTAGGTGTCACACCCCCAAACCAGAACGACGGAAACGTTCGGGGGCGGAGGACATCATGTAAGTATCACAACACATGAAATATAGTAATCCAAGTACAAACAACCATTTCATTAATAAGTATAAGTTTTACATAAGTGTTTAAACATTACATATTCAAACACCAAAGTAGGTATAGTAGAAGACGAGAGTCGCGGTACGGTACTAGGTAGTCTTCTCAAGAGCTTCGGGAGTGTACCTATCTACTGGATTCCTGAGAATACAAGTTATTTGAAAAGAGTAGATCAACATTTAAGCTGGTGAGTTCATAAGTATTTTAGTTCTGTAAAGTATACTCTAGGTTCTTTGGAAAAGTTCACTGGTTCCTCCAGAAAATCCTATATTTCCTGAGGTGATAAACTGATAACCTTAATAGTTTCCCTCTGTAATTACTTAGTTTATATTAATTATGTATAACCTAATATCGAACTGACAGCGAAATGGGTGTATTTGCCCTAAGCCCAAAACCAAACAAGGAACAGGAAGTAAGGCGGAAGTCACACCTTCACTTTTAATCGCATATTACTTACATATAACTCTGACGTAATAACTAAGGACTTATAGCATTAACCACTAAAGGTCTTTTATGTTATACTAGTTTACAGAGATTGAATGACTAAGTTCCATTTGATGAGTGGTTTATTTCCATAACCCGTTTCATTTGTAAAAGTGGTTTAATCCCATAACCGTTCCATTTGTAAAAGTGGTTTAGTCCCATAAACCGTTTCCTTTGTATAAGTGGTTAAATCCCATAACCCGTTTCTTTTGAATAAGTGGTTTAATTCCATAAACCGTTTCATTTGTAAAAGTATTCTTAGTTATATGTGCTTTATGGTAAAAACCTTAGTATTAATCCTGGAAAATATTATATTATCCATAATACTGCCTTGTGGTTTTAAATGTTCAAAAACAGAAGTACAAGTATATTTACCATACTTGATTTCATGATACGTAGCTTTTACTCTAAGTAAAGACTACAGAAGGTATATTTGGTCGGGATGTAATTATCTTTTCTTACTGTTTTAAGAGAAATATATTACTTAGTAATTCACTCATTGTTTTATCCATGTGAGTTCTATTAACCATACTAATATGACTGATATGCCTGCGGCGACGTTCTTCAGGCGTCAGAATGGAATGATATTTGACACCCTAGGCTTGCCGGCCAAATTGTAGCGAACAGTAGAGGTGCGGGATTGTCAGTCCCATATAGATCTATACACAAATTCACGCTCTCCCTACAAGAGATTTTGTTTAATAGGTCAGGACTTAAAGTCGTACTTAGATAAGTACACCATGAAGGGTCTCAAAAATTTATTGTTTCAATGAGATTTACGATGTATTATTACCCTGTGATTCCTAACCCTGGTACTCTGTATCGTACCTTTGTTAATGCAAACCCGGTATGATGTATTATTACCCCGTGATTGCTAACCCTGGTACTCTGTATCGTACCTTTGTTAATGCAAACCCGGTATGATGTATCTTTACTTCTTTAATATGTTATTCGTATATTAAAGGCATTATACATATCCTGGTATAGTTAAATAAGTTTTGGTACTTTCCTTGGAATGTGAATCATACTCGTATATTTAGTTTTGAATCATAAATTATACCTATTATAATTTATATGCTTTATCTGGTTAACATGATTTCTCATGGATGAACACCTTTGCTCAGCCTGATACATAGGTAATGATACCAATACGAGTGACCCTTTTATACTAATATATGTATAATATATATAATTAAGAAGGAAACGACCTTCGGACAAATAACACAACCTTAACTCCACATCCAAACAAGGAAAAGGAAATAAGATTATTCATTAGTCCTAAGTCCTTCAAATCTTATTTATATATTTATACATGTATAAACATGATTTTTGGCATTTATAATTTGAAATAGTTTATAAAACATTTTTCAAAGAATTTAACAGAGTTTACATGAATTTAAAGATTTAACATGGCTTTAAGTCATTTTGGATGTATTTGGTAATTCTTGAAAGCATACAGAAACTATTTGCGTGATTATTATCACATACAATTATTAACACAATTTAGTATTGTGTTAAACTTTAATTCCCCCCTAAAACGCATTTAGAAACCATTAAAAATGTAAATTATAGGGGTATGAACTCACCTTGACAGGTGGTAATTCGGGCAGCGTTTTGTATCCCGGAAAATAGTTTGTTTGACAAAAAACCGGCTAAAACCGGGCAGAGTTTCGACAAGAAAGAGGATGAATTCTTGAGAATTACGAGGCTCCGGGGCTTGCTTCGGGCTTTGGATGTGATACCGGGGCCTTCGGGGGTCATGAGAAAGTCGAGGGGGTGAAAAGGTGAAAATGGTGAAATTTGGGGGTGAAAAACTCTTCAAATGCGAGAAGGCTCGCACCCTTTATATAGGGGTGCGAGTGTTCGGTCCGAAGAAGACAGGTGGCAAGGGCGAGGAGTCAGCAGCACACGCATCGGACATGCGAAGTGAACACGGGGCAAGGCTTCGGACGTTGAGGCTTCTGAGTGGTCCGAACTTCGGTGAATAGGAGAAGGCCACGAGGGTCCGCGGTGTGTCTCATGCGATGGTGTGAACTTCTTACTGGACCGCAGCTGCGGTCCAATCTGATGGTGACACAACGATTTGCGGTCCTATCAGAAGGTGACACGTGGCAGCCTCGCATGCGAGGGTGACGTGGCAGAATAGTGACTATGTGATTTTTCTCGGTTTTTGAGCCAAAAACTTCTAAAATTCATAACTTTTGCATACGAACTCCGTTTTTAACGTTCTTTATATGCACGCGTAGGTAAAATTATACTCTACGACTTTCGTTTAGACTTCGTCGGCTAATTTTGATTTTATTTTTAATATTATTATTTTTAACAGACCGGGACAGGAAAATCCGTTAACAATTTATAACTTCTTCATCCGACGTCCGTTTTCGTCTGTCTTTATACCGTTGTGCTACTTTTGACGAGACCTTCGATTCTCATTTAAGTTGCGTCGGCTAAATATCGATCGATTTATATTTCGAATTTTTAGCTGTCTACTGCTAAACCAAAATTTCGAAAAATCGTAACTTTCTCATAAGAAGTCAGATTTTGACGTTCTTTTTATGAACGTTCTCGGTTTAATATATTCTACAACTTTTATTTAGATTGTTAAGTCTAAAAAGCCTTTTATCGAAAATTCTCTTTTTACACTGAACAATGTTTTGCCAGTTTAATCGCGGATTTTCGATTGGTCATAACTTCTTCGTTATAACTCGGATTTCAGTGTTGTTTATATTTTTGGAAACCTTGTTACAAACTCTACCACTTGGTTCATCCCAATTATGATTATAGATCAATAAATTTTTGACCAAATTTGACTGGTGTCACATTATCACCCCGTTAGAGGGAATTTCGTCCCGAAATTAAGTCTAAAGTGATACTCATGGACTACGTCTAATCTTCCCTTTCCCAAGTGAATTCTGGTCCCCGGTTTGTAATCCAGCGAACCTTCACTGACGGGATAAGACTTTGCGTGGTTCTTTAAATTTCCCTATCCATGGTTTTTATTGGTTCTTCTACAGAGTGTAGACTTTTATATAACTTGATTTCATCAAGTGAAATAACAAGTGTTTTATCGGATAGACACCTCTTAAAATTAAATATGCGAAAGATGGGATGAATGTTATTAAGTTTTTTTTTGTAGTCTAAGTTTAAAGGTACAAGACCGATTCTGGTAATAACCTCAAATGGTCTTATGTACTTTGAGTTTTGTATTTCACGCTTTATAAAGCGCATCTTGTCTTTCCTGAGTGAGACCTTCATATGACAAGGTCATCAATCTTGGAATTCCAAGGGTTTTCATTTATCAAAGCCGTAGTTTCTCTGGTTAACTCTGGAAGCTTTATGGAGCTTCCCGATTCGTATTTTGTTTTTGGTAGTTTCTCGGATGAATTCCAGATCAACGAGGGTGATGTGTTGAAATTGGATCTCTAGCTAGTTGTGTATTACCTAATTTAGTCTAGTGCAGATGGGATCTGTACTTGTGACCACATAAGGTTTTGAATGGAGCAACTTGAATGCTAGTGTGATAATGGTCTCAACTAATTGGTAAATGGATATCCCATTCTTTACCATAGATGATCCCATCGAATCATGACTACTCTAATTCCTAGAGATTTTTGAGTGACGACCTGAACTAGAAGATGATTCTTTTATCTCAGTGGAGATAACAGATATTCGCATACCGTGCTCTCACACGTTCCAGTTATCTTCTCTACTAGCCACATTTTCAGGTCTCACGGCTTCCTGTTGAGCCTCCTTACTTTGTGTGGAGAGATTTGAATGGGTTATCATAGTCAATGATTGGAACTATGACCTAGGTACTCTTTTCGACTTAGGGTGTTATTTACTATATTGGCTTTGTTGAGATGATAACGAATTTCAAATTCGTAGTCATTTAGTAGCTTAACCCACTGTCGTGGTCTCATGTTGAATTCTACCTAGTAGAATACATGATGCTGGCTTTTGCTCCAAAGTTCCTGATCAGAATCATACTTGGCTCATCCATCATCACCTCGTGTATACAAGTCGTATATAATTTAGATTTCCCAAAACATTCAGATGGGTGACTCTGCCCCAGGTCCACAACCAAACAAGGAACAGGAGATAGGGCGGAAGCACACATCCTTAATCTTGTTAAGTCTAACTTATATACCACCCTCGTGTATACACTTAGCAACAACAGATCAAGTTAATGAGTTCTTAGTCTCTATTCTTGAACTTGATCGGTGGTATAATGATTTTCCTATGAGATCTATTGAGGTATTTCAGTAGTTACTGGCTTCTAAGGCTACTTTTGTGCTTTTCGTTTGAAGTTTCCTGTCTACTAAGTAGGCTAGAATGGCCTAGTACTCTTCTCATGGGTACTTCTGAAGTTTTGAAACGAGAGGAAACCTAAGGGTTTTGTGTTATGGATTGAAAGAATTTCATCTTACGGCTGATTAAGGAAAAGTTCTCTGATACGGCTTAAGAATTTTCAGATGGTAAGGGCCAGGCCAAACCATGTCGAATGAGGATGTCAGCATTTTCTTGATGAAATAGATATTAAGTCGTTCTGGGATGAATGATTACTAGAATGATATCCTAAGTACCTAAGTTTTCCGTGCTTCTGGTTTTATTCTGTTATTATCACTACGAACCCCTTTTTGATTCGAAGTTGGCGGGTACTACCAATACGAGGGTCCTGATAATTTGAAATTATGAACTTTCATGAAACGATCCTTACTAGGTCTCTCTATAATTGCTTGGTGCATACATGTCATGTATAATTAAGATTGGTAAGACCTTAGACTGAGCAACCCTGCCCTAAATCCACAACCAAACTAGGAACAGGAAATGAGGCGGGATTACTCACTCTAACTCTACAAATCTTAATTATAAACGACCCTTATGTATACACTAAGTTATCATAGCATACCTGTTAAGGTTTCAAATTTTTATATAAGTGTTATGATTTAGTTTGAACGGAAGAGTAATCATAATTATAAATAGATATCGGGGTTTGGAAGCGTACCAAAATATAGCAGGGTTCTTTGATGTTTTCCCATGTATTGGGATCAAAATCCTCCTGTTCCCCCATAGTTCTTCTCTGTTGGACAGTCCCTCTTGTAATGTCCTGTTTCACTACAAAGGTGACATATGGGAATGGTTCCAACATCAGTAGTTGAAGTGATGAACTCGACCAGAGTTCTATAGATGCGGGTGGTATGCCCCTTTATGTTGCATCTATTGCAATGCAGGTCTCGGCAAACTCCATGATGATGGTAGTTGCACTTGCTGCAGTGTGGGAGGTTTCCTAAGTACGGCTTGGTTGGCACTAGAATAACAGGGCTGATGGGAGTATTGACTGCCCCAGTTCGTTGCCCTCTGTTAGGTTCTTGAGTTGAACAACTCCTTTTCAAGTTCTCGAACTTTTGTTTAAGGATATTAGGCTTAAGGTTCGAGGTGTCCTTACAAGTAGGTGCTTGTGGCTGTACTTGGTCATCACCACTATCGGGGTTACTGATAACATTACTACTAACATTTGCATTTTTAGCATTAAGGTGTGCCATGACAGCTGTTACAGCTGCTGTGACCGCAACTTGAAACGTAGCTGCATCTATCTGAAGGATTGGTTTTTTGCTGGTGGGTTGGTTACACTTCTTTGGAGGCATGATTCTGTTATATGATAAGAAAATGAGTTCTTGAGCGACTATCGTGTCTCTAGATGTATTCAAACCATTTGTATCTATGTATTAATCTTTCGTTTTGTTATATTGTTCTTAATGATTCGACCTGCATCCCTATGATGCAGTCCTGGTAAGGAATATAGTTAAGTTTCTAGAATGGTTAGGAATCGAGTATCATCCGAACTAAGTTACCTTCGCTTGGTGGATATCGTTTCCCAATTTTCGAAAATATTCGAAAACAATTCATAACAGTGTCTACATAAAATAGACTTATGAATTTGAGAAGTAATCACCATCAATTAAGATTCCGTTATCTGATTTATGGTCATTAGCTATGACAGTAAAAGAGGATAAGCTCCAAACCTAATGTGAGTAATGAAATCACTAACTCACTAGGTTGAACCGATTTACTAGTTATTACTTAGATGAAAAGGTGCTCAAACTCTTCACATGTATCATGCATGGTTTTCCTTTGTTCTCCATTTTATTCTCTCCTGGTATTGATTTATTCTCTCCTGGTATCTATAAGGTGTTTTTCTCCTCTGTAGGTATATTGAATTCCCGGGCTGTCTTACTTCCGATTCTGACCCTGGTCCCCATTGCTTCGTAATGAAGATTTTGAATCTCTGAAGTTCATGCGGATCTTTCATTGGTGTCCTTAATAGGGTAAGGGCACTAAATGATTTCTATAGTTTATGTACTTCTCATATGTTTCTTTCTTGGGATTCCCCTAATGAAATTCTGTTGGATCCTCCTTGACTCTTCTATTGATTTCCAGAGTATTTATCTAAGGGGTTTATACGAGAATGGGAATGTCTAAAGAATCTATGAGAAAATTTAAATTTTTACAAAGGTGATCCTTCCTGGTCCTCCTATAATCACATGGGGTGTACCGATTATATATAATCCAGATCAAATAGACCTTCGAATAAGTAATCCTACTCTAAAACTACATCCAAACAAGGAAAAGGAAGTAGAGTGAAAATCATCTATTCTAAGTCCATAAAATCTCGGCTATATATAACCTTAACGTATCCACTTAGTACTTATAGACTTATCAGAAAAGATCTTTTTAACATTTCCCAAAAGTTTATTTAAAATACTTCCATGGTATTTGATTCTTGGACTTCCAGTTATTAGAAGTTGATAAGTTTTCAGTTTTCTTGTTATAGCATCTTAAAATACTCCTATAGTATTTTAACCTTTGTGTTTGGTTCTACAATTCATCTGGTACCTAGGTAAGTTTTAGACTTATTGGAACAATACAATCACTCCCAAACACACGTTGGTCATATCTCAAATGAATATAGTTGATCAGGCTATATTGATCCCATATATGATTACATAACTGTCTAGGTTTAACTGTAATGTTCAACATCCAAATACTTTTGTTTTGTTCCTCTTGTGATACTCATTCTAGTATATATATTCTGCATGTGCTTATACTTTTATAAAATATTGTTATATTTTTAAAGTATAACTCTTGGTCAGAGTGTTTTTATCCCAATGGGTTTATAGTTGTATATCTTTTATGACTAATATACTGAGTTCACTATAAACAATGCTCTAATACCAATTTGTCACACCCCCAAACCAGAACGGCGGAAACGTTCGGGGGCGGAGGACTTCATGTAAGTATCACAACACATGCAATATAGTAATCCAATTACAAACAACCATTTCATTAATAAGTATAAGTATTACATAAGTGTTTAAACATTACATATTCAAAAACCAAAGTAGGTACAGTAGAAGACAAGAGTCACGATACGGTACTAGGTAGTTTTCTCAAGAACTTTGGGAGTGTACCTATCTACTGGATTCCTGAGAATAAAAGTTATTTGAAAAGAGTAGATCAGCATTTAAGCTGGTGAGTTCATAAGTATTTTAGTTCTGTAAAGTATACTCTAGGTTCTTTGGAAAAGTTCACTGGTTCCTCCAGAAAATCCTATTTTTCCGGAGGTGATAAATTGATAACCTCAATAGTTTCTCTCTGTAATTACTTAGTTTATATAAATTATGTATAACCTAATATCGAACTGACAGTGAAATGGGTGTGCCATAAGCCCACAACCATACAAGGAATAGAAAGTAAGGCGGAAGTCACACATTTCACTTTTAATCGCATATTACTTATATATAACTCTGATGTAATAACTAAGGACTTATAGGATTAACCACTAAAGGTCTTTTATGTTATACTAGTTTACAGAGATTGAATGACTAAGTTCCATTTGATGAGTGGTTTATTTCCATAACCCGTTTCATTTGTAAAAGTGGTTTAATCCCATAACCGTTCCATTTGTAAAAGTGGTTTAGTCCCATAAACCGTTTCCTTTGTATAAGTGGTTAAATCCCATAACCCGTTTCTTTTTAATAAGTGGTTTAATTCCATAAACCGTTTCATTTGTAAAAGTATTCTTAGTTATATGTGCTTTATGGTAAAAACCTTAGTATTAATCCTGGAAAATATTATATTATCCATAATAATGCCTTGTGGTTTTAAATGTTCAAAAACAGAAGTACAAGTATATTTACCATACTTGATTTCATGATACGTAGCTTTTACTCTAAGTAAAGACTATAGAAGGTATATTTGGTCGGGATGTAATTATCTTTTCTTACTGTTTTAAGAGAAATATATTACTTAGTAATTCACTCATTGTTTTATCCATGTGAGTTCTATTAACCATACTAATATGACTGATATGCCTGCGGCGACGTTCTCCAGGCGTCAGAATGGAATGATATTTGACACCCTAGGCCTGCCGGCCAAATTGTAGCGAACAGTAGAGGTGCGGGATTGTCAGTCCCATATAGATCTATACACAAATTCACGCTCTCCCTACAAGAGATTTTGTTTAATAGGTCAGGACTTAAAGTCGTACTTAGATAACTACATCGTGAAGGGTCTCAAAAATTTATTGTTTCAACGAGATTTACGATGTATTATTACCTCGTGATTGCTAACCCTGGTACTATGTATCGTACCTTTCTTAATGCAAACCCGGTATGATGTATTATTACCCCGTGATTGCTAACCCTGGTACTCTGTATCGTACCTTTGTTAATGCAAACCCGGTATGATGTATCTTTACTTCTTTAATATGTTATTCGTATATTAAAGGCATTATACATATCCTGGTATAGTTAAATAAGTTTTGGTACTTTCCTTGGAATGTGAATCATACTCGTATATCTAGTTTTGAATCATAAATTATACCTATTATAATTTATATGCTCTATCTGCTTAACATGATTTCTCATGGATGAACACCTTTGCTCAGCCTGATACATAGGTAATGATACCAAAATGAGTGACCTTTTTATACTAATATATGTATAATATATATAATTAAGAAGGAAACGACCTTCAGACAAATAACACAACCTTAACTCCACATCCAAACAAGGAAAAGGAAATAAAATTATTCATTAGTCCTAAGTCCTTCAAATCTTATTTATATATTTATACATGTATAAACATGATTTTTGGCATTTATAATTTGAAATAGTTTATAAAACATTTTTCAAAGAATTTAACGGAGTTTACATGAATTTAAAGATTTAACATGGCTTTAAGTCATTTTGGATGTATTTGGTAATTCTTGAAAGCATACAGAAACTATTTGCGTGATTATTATCACATACAATTATTAACACAATTTAATATTGTGTTAAACTTTAATTCCCCCCTAAAACGCATTTAGAAACCATTAAAAATGTAAATTATAGGGGTATGAACTCACCTTGATAGGTGGTAATTCGGGCAGCGTTTTGTTTCCTGGAAAATAGTTTGTTTGACAATAAACCGGCTAAAACCGAGCAGAGTTTCGACAAGAGAGAGGATGAATTCTCGAGAATTATGGGGCTCCGATGCTTGCGTCGGGCTTTGGATGTGATACCGGGGCCTTCGGGGGTCATGAGAAAGTCGAGGGGGGTGAAAAGGTGAAAAATGGTGAAATTTGGGGTGAAAAACTCTTCAAATGCGAGAAGGCTCGCACCCTTTATATAGGGGTGCGAGGGTTCGGTCCGAAGAAGACAGGTGGCGAGGGCGAGGAGTCAGCAGCACACGCGTCGGACATGCGAAGTGAACACGGGGCGAGGCTTCGGACGTTAGGCTTCTGAGTGGTCCGAACTTCGGTCGAATAGGAGAAGGCCACGAGGGTCCGCGGTGTGTCTCATGCGATGGTGTGAGCTTCTTACTGGACCGCAGCTGCGGTCCAATCTGATGGTGACACAGCAATTTGCGGTCCTATCAGAAGGTGACACGTGGTAGCCTCGCATGCGAGGGTGACGTGGCAGAATAGTGACTATGTGATTTTTCTCGGTTTTTGAGCCAAAAACTTCTAAAATTCATAACTTTTGCATACGAACTCCGTTTTTGACGTTCTTTATATGCACGCGTAGGTAAAATTATACTCTACGACTTTCGTTTAGACTTCGTCGGCTAATTTTGAATTTATTTTTAATATTATTATTTTTAACAGACTGGGACAGGAAAATCCGTTAAAAATTCATAACTTCTTCATCCGACGTCCGTTTTCGTCTGTCTTTTTACCGTTGTGCTTCTTTTGACGAGACCTTCGATTCTCGTTTAAGTTGCGTCGGCTAAATATCGATCGATTTATATTTCGAATTTTTAGCTGTCTACTGCTAAACCAAAATTTCGAAAAATCATAACTTTCTCATACGAAGTCAGATTTTGACGTTCTTTTTATGAACGTTCTCGGTTTAACATATTCTACAACTTTTATTTAGATTGTTAAGTCTAAAAAGCCTTTTATCGAAAATTCCCTTTTTACACTGAACAGTGTTTTGCCAGTTTTATCGCGGATTTTCGATTGGTCATAACTTCTTCGTTATAACTCGGATTTCAGTGTTCTTTATATTTTTGGAAACCTTGTTACAAACTCTACCACTTGGTTCATCCCAATTATCATTATAGATCAATAAATTTTTGACCAAATTTGACTGGTGTCACATTAGGGCCGTAAACCCTCTTATGAGTTTACTCTTGAGGAGTAAACTCCATATCCAAGCCATATACGGCCCTAGATGTCACCCGGGTCACTCCAAACACTTATTATGAATTGTTTTCGCGTCTTGGAGTATATAATCTTATCTAAATTGTAGTTCAAATCCTAATTAGATACAAATATGTATCTTTTCATATTACATAGGAACCTCACACGCGTTCAAGCCCTGAACTAACGTTTAGCATCCAATCAGGCACATTCTTCAATCGGTGAGTTCATACCCCTACTCTTTTTCTGTGTTTTTCAAATGTTTTCAGGGGGAATACAAGCAAAAGTACAAGGAAATCTTGTACTCAAACTTATTATTTCAGTTCAAATGTTTATATTCCGTATGTTTTAATATCGAAAATTGTGTTAACCAATAATTCGAATTGCAAAGTTAGCTTTCAGACTAATCATAGATTTCATAATAAAGTGTTATAATCTATGTTATATTTCATAATTTACGAATAATTCATACTAATCATCACTTAGAATTAATACAAATACGAATACGAAAGTACAGCTAGGAATAATACGAATACGAATAGAAATAGGAGTAGGAGTAGGAATATGAATACGAATGCAAATGCGAATGCGAATACGAATACGAATACGAATACGAATGCCATTGCGAATGCGAATACGAATACGAATAGAAATAAGAGTAGGAGTAGGAATACGAATACGAATACGAATACGAATACGAATACGAATACGAATACGAATGCGAATGCGAATGCGAATACGAATACGAATAGAAATAGGAGTAGGAGTAGGAATGCGAATACGAATACGAATACGAATACGAATAGAAATAGGAGTAGGAATACGAATACGAATGCGAATGCGAATGCGAATACGAATACGAATAGAAATAGGAGTAGGAGTAGGAATGCGAATGCAAATACGAATACGAATACGAATGTGAATGCGAATACGAATACAAATAGAAATAGGAGTAGGAGTACGAATACGAATATGAATACGAATACGAATGCGAATGTGAATGCGAATACGAATACGAATAGAAATAGGAGTAGGAGTAGGAATACGAATACGAATACGAATGCGAATACGAATACGAATACTTATAAGAATTCGAATAGGAATAGGATTATGAATATGAAAGTACGCCTTTGGATATAATCGAATGTAAGACAACTAATGGATAACTAAACATTACTTTGAGGAAAATAAGGGTTTTTCCTAGGATAATTGAATTGTTCTTAACTAGACCGTGCAACAAATGGGTAACTAGACTTTACTTTAGGAAAATAAGGGTTTTTCCTGGGATAACAAACTGTACATAATCGGATCGTGTAATAAACGAATAACTTAACTAAACTTATAAGAAAATATGGGATTTTCTTGGATAACAAACTTTTTCGGAAAACCAAAGGAAACTTGTTCATTTTCAGAAAACAAAACTCTTATGAACTCACCAGCTTTATGCTAATTTTCAAACTGCTTGTATTCTCAGGTCCATATTAGACAGGTACCCAGCGATCCTTTTGGCGAAGACGGAGTACATAGAAGACACGTCTTTACTTTTGTTCATATGATATATATATATATATATATATATATATATATGTATGACACTTGTAACACTTTGATTTCAAACAAATGTAATAACTTTATGTAATGTATTGTTTTGTGTTTACTATGCTTACTATGTACATTGGTTGCGATATACATGATGTCCTCCGCCCCGGAATGTTTCCGCCTTAAGTTTCGGGGTGTGACAGATTGGTATCAGAGCCCTTGTTTATAATGAACTGGTATACCAAACCTTACATGGTATACGACTATAAACACTAAAGGGCCTAAGTGCTCTGAACTAAAAGTATACTTTAAAATATAAGTATTTTCAAAAGTATACAAGTACACCTAACCGTCGAAATCCATAACTACAAGTAGAACAGAACATAAGTAAATGGGTGTTGTACGCTGCGGTTAAACCTGGGCAGTTATGTAGTCGTGTCTAGGATCAATATATCCTGGCCAACTATATTCATTCGAGAGACGACCAACATGTGCTTGGGAGTGACTGTGGTATGCAGCATGCCTAAAACTTACCCAATACCCAAACAACGAGCCGTCGCTGCAGCGAATCATTAAATACTATGGGAGTATTTCTCGAGCCAAATCTGTTATAGAAATTTTCATTCCAGCGTTGTTCCTCAATCATTCCTTTAGCGATAGTTTATCTGCTTTGATAACTCTTTCCTGCCTTATCACTTAATATAATTCTATGTCTGTCTTAATGAGATATCCCCTGTTCCATGTCTCATAATTCAAATCAGAGGACTTATCATCCTCTCTTTCCTGATCTTTTTAGATCAAGATGCCTCCAAGAAAAAGACCCAGCTCAAAGAACAACAACAACCCTCCGCCACCACCTCCTCCCCAAATTGATCCCGTAATGTTCCAAACAGATGTTACTACCGCAGTGGCAGCCGCCATGTCTCAAATAAACCCCGGAGGTTCAGGAGGTGGTCCCCAGCCCCAAAACTAGGAAGGTAGCTAGGGACACTGGAATGAGTGTTCATATAAGGACTTTATCAAACTCTGAACTAGTCAAATGACGTGTCCATTAGATAAGGGATCATATATTCATCCATTCTAGATATCAAATGAATTGAGACATGGATTATAATCATTCTCTCTGTTCATGTGTTGTTTCCTGATTTCCGATTAATAACAATCGACTAATTGAGCAAATCAAATTAGTCCAGGTTTAGACAAGTGCTTAGGGTTGTCATCACTAAATCATCTAGGGGCCAACATATATCCCTTTTATCCCACATTGGGTAAAAGGAATAGATAAACTTAGACTCAAATGCTTGCTTGTACTTACTCATCAAATCACACACAACAATATGTTTTATAACACCAAGTTACTGGTGCGTGTACATATGTCAATGTGCAACCGACTTGTAAACTACCACTCACATGTCTTGGTTTTAAGAATATAAGATATTATCATCTCACAATCACTCATGATGAAATCCATGAAGTGATTCAGATGAGCGTGGGTTTTAATCCAATACTCGAATCTTATTCCAGAAGTACTCATGAACATTGCAGTAAACTCGTGTTATGTCTAAAACACTTCAGACATTCTACAGACGGATTCATAACAGTCTTGCCTCATTGCCTACGTCCAAAGTATGATTGACTGTGGATAGTTTGAATAACCTAGTTACTCGGGAAGTCAAAACATGCAAAGTGAAACACAAGAATAATCGAATCTAATATGGTCTCAAAACTTTTGAATATACATCAAACACCTTTTATTTAATCACCATATTGATTACACATTATTCATTGTATAATGTTTCGATTTATCAACTAAATACTTGAATTAAAAAAATAGTTATCCCATGCTCCAAGAACGTACAATATGTTTATCTATGGTCCTTACTATGTGAAATATATCAATTGGAAACACTTCCAATAACACCCATTTCACAATTCCAAATCCTTCTCGTAAGTGTAAGAATACCAAGTCCTTGCCACTTACTGTAATCTGTTAGATTCTAAGCTTATATACAGTGATCTATTTGTAATGACTATGCATACAAGTCATAGTGACTTTGCCAATTACAAAACTTTCCATTGAAGATTGTTACAAGACAATTCCATAGATATGAAGTCTCATATTCAAAGCTCATTCCTTTGAGCATCCTTCTTGAATAAAAGTTTCTAACTTACTCATAGATTCTTAATATCCATCTCCCATTATGGAAAAATTTCCATAATTACCATATGACTATCCATTCTTAATAGAATCCTATATATATTCAAAATTATATCATTATGGTTCGTACATTACTATACTTCCAACTGTCCTTAAGCAACCAATCCTTAGCGAACCTCAGATCGTCCTTGACAGTTGTTTAACAACTTTAGTAATATCTGGTTCTAGTCCTTTTCCCCTCATAATGCCCTAGGAATTTGGAAAATTCAGAACACATAAATATTATAGCATATGCAATCGACCCTATACCCGAAGCATATGTGACATGATTAAAATGTCTTACATAAAGAACTGATACTTTACCAGTCTCTTGTAATAACATTTCCATATATAGAATTTCCTTATGCCGAATCTTTTCAACATGTCATTCATATATGTCCTTGGCTAAATTTGATTAAAATCTCACAATCTAAGCTTTTAGATTTGAAATGAAGTATAAGTTTCTCTCCCTTAATTATAGCAAAACATCTTTTAAAACTCCACAACTTTACTAATTGAAACCTTTGTTTTCTATAATTAACATTGCTAACTCACAACACTTATCATAATATTTATACTCACACTAGCAAAACAATTATTTTGTTACTAGCATAACATTTTGCTCCCACTAGCTTTAACATGTATCCAAAAGCAGTTGGACTTCTAGAAATCAATACTTTATTGACTTTCTCACCAAAGTTCATATTTTTGATACGAGATACTTCGATAAGCCTTTATCTAAGCTCATACACCTTTTATTAGAAAGCTCATATGTGTGTCTAAAGTATTCAAAACTTACAACAATAAGTTCTGAATGTTCAAACTATTTGCTATTTCTCATAATTCGAACTATGAAGAGGGATGTCGTAATCATAATCGAATTTGAGAATGCACATATCACAACTGATATCTTTATAAAATCTACTTAGTGAAAGCATTTCCTCGCAATCATTTTCATGAATTGGAGAGAAACCTCATGACACTTAGATTTTATGATGTATGTGTTCTTATCCATGTGAATTTGTCATAACCATAATCACAAGACAAGATTAGTGACAAATCCAAACTCATATGGACTGAACTTGTTCGATTTTAATTTCTTGCCACCTGGTAACTCAAGGGCCTACCATTGCTTCCAAGTTGTTATGCAAACAATTGAGTACTCATAGAACTCACATGCACAGTCAACTCTAACTGGAATGGGCACAAAAACAAGAACATGTCAGCACGATAGGTTGCAAACCTCAAGTCGTGTGCTAGTGATTAACAATAGGTTTATTCTTGATTAGTTCTTGAAGCTTTTCAAGATCTTTAAGACTCCCACTGACCAATTGATATATAAGACTCTCTTTGTCAAGAAACATTACTTGACAAACAAATATTCAAGAGTTAGTGCGGTTTCTTATCAAGACAAAATACTTCACACAATTGGTCTTAGTTGGTCTTTGTCTTATCTAAGACATCACAATTTACCAATTTTAAATGTGCAGGAGTAAGAAAACAGCTTCTCTATTCCACATTTGATGGGTGTGTTATAAACCTTCTTAAGATTATGTCACTCAAGGCACAATCTTGGAGTATGACTCTAAGACTTGATTTTGGAACGAAGTATGATTCCCTTAATTGATTTAACTATTTCAACAATTCCTAATTCCTCTTCTTAGCCATACAAGTGCACTAAGGTGTCCTTAGAGGATCAATTGTGATATGGTTTTCATAATCATTAAGATGATCATAAAACACGATATTAAAGTACTCTCTTTTCCTTTCAGATTGGAGAAACTTTTATCTTTCTACCTAATCAATTCTTCTTATTCGTTCTGCGATACATTGAAACTTTTCTAATGGTTCAGAATTACACTTAAACTTGTAAGCATAACCATATTTACTTAACTTTTGTAAATCATAACGAATAGTCTTATCGTTTTTATGGTGGACCTGACCAGCGCACACCCAAGTTTACCTAATCCTGTAGTCCATTACTTGACTCACATATGAACAAGGAATCAATCTTAATTTCCCAAAGGCGAAGGTTCTCATCCATCACACAATACAAGTTGCACGATTCCAAGTTTCTGGACAATTGAAACTTGGGTAATGAGAATCTTTCCTTATTTGGTAAATTATGACACGACCACAAACGAAAGAATCAAATCCATATTGCTAAAAATAGAAACATACAAACATCAATTTTCAGAAATGCCATTGCAAGGAAATATAAATAAGATAAAATCAAAATTTCTCTTTATTTATAAAATGGGGAAAACCTTTCATTATAACGCAACTACATATGAAAACTATTTTTTCTTAATACTCCTAAGAAATATATCATAATTCCTAGCATCAACTCAAAAATCCGATCATCGAACCATGCGATCAAAATCCATCTCTTCGCGATCAGACTCATCATGCTTTTCCTTTTAGCTTCCTTTGATCCTACAAAACATCAAAATGTAATCTTATCACATCATGTATTAAGAATCTACCAATAGGAACTTAATAGAGTTAGATAGTCGACTTACCTGAAGCAGAGTCAAACTTTTTGACTTTACCACCCTTATGATCCTTCAGGTTGATACGGCAGCTTCGTAACCAATGCCCTTCTATTAGCAATAGAAACAAATAGACTCTTTCAATGTTACCATTATCAATGTCCATGGAAGTTTGGGAAGTAGATCTTCCAATCAAATTTGCATTACCAGTGTGCCAAATCATTGTTGATTCAGTGGCAATTAGCAAATAGGTAAGATCAATAAGGGTCATGTCGTGGTCAGTCATATAGTAGTCTTTAACAAACTAACTATACAACTCGGGAAGTGACTGAAGAACCAAGCAACAAATAACTTCCTTGACACAACGACTCCTAGCATTCCCATCCTGTCAATGTGTGACTTCATCTCCAAGACATGTGCACACACAGACCTTCCATCTTGGTGTTGGCTTGTCAATAGGGCTTGAGTAACCTTGCACTTTTCAAGTCCTTGAACTTGTGGGTCAGGGAGAACTATTGGAGGACGTGGAGGAAGTGAAGTATGATGTCTGGGAACATCATCTTCATGAGGAAAGCTTTTTCCATAAGATTCGGGAATACCATCGTTGTCTGACCTATACATCTATAATGGGAGAAATTCAAGTTAGTTGATTTAAGTCCTTAACATAACACCCAAATGAAAGATTAAGGCTAGGACCCAACACAATATTCTACAATTCAGAAGAGAGATGCCGTAATCCAATTGTAAAATATTTGAAGGTAGGTAAATGACGATTTACCAATTTCCACCATGAAAAACAAAATTTATTATTAAGTTTTAAATGAATTGAAATTCCTAGATTCTTTTGAGATTCATTGAAATTTTCAATGGCATGTTTAATCTCGATTATGCCCTTCAAGTTTGTGACTGGAATGCCAAGGATCACACACAATGTGTGAAGAACCCTGCAAATTAGCTTGGTACACTTAATGTCACAAATCATCCAATCAATGTGACGGTTAACCATACACGCTCCATTGAGCCATGATTAACATCAAGCTACCCTTTGCCACACATTATCAGTCCAAGATTAGTGTGTCGGTTAACCACACACACTCCACTAACGACTTAACAAGGTGCAAAGTGCAATTTCATGGGTTAGCACCAAATTCGCATTTTTCCTAAGTAACTAAGATTAGGAATTTATAAGTGTTTAGTTACTTGGTATTTTCATTATAATTTTAATTAGAATTAATGTGCTATCCTACTCGTTAGGCTAACGACCCTCCACCAGTCAAGGAAGCGGTAGGTGAGAGTGGACACCCATTAAACCGCCATTTTATAGGCAGTAACCTTATACCCCCCCCCCCCTTATAGACTGGCTTCATCAATGAGGCCTACTAATGTTAAGACTGACTTTTTACTTATACGTATAATATATTAAACTTTTTAATTTTATATAGTATAAGGGTGTATTTTACACATTTAAAATACTTGGTGGTTTAATCTATTAATAATTTATACTCTTAATTTAATTAACCTTAAGTTATTATGGATTTATTAAACTTCTCTTTTAATTAAACACTTTAATTAATTTAATAAAGTCCATACGGTTTAATTGAACTATTCAAGGCATCTAGGCTATTAAAAATTCAAAATTAAAACTATTTAATTAATTTTCAAGTTATGAACCCAAGAAATGCATCTTTTGAAACCATTCAATTACTAGATGTTTTAGAATTCAATATTACAAATTAAAACCTTTTAAGTAAACTTTTCAAATTCCAAAACTTGAGGATAAGTTTCAAAACTCTTCAAAACCTTTTGGATTCCCTCTGAGACTCTTGAATTCCATAACTTATGAGTTTAATGTTATTTTTAATGGATTAGACTTTTCATGTTCCATAACTTAAGGACAAGTTATGGAAGTCATAAAAAAACATTTAGATCAATTTTAACAAATAGAATTATCATATATTCTAGGATTGATCTAATTTAACTCATAAGTCAAGATAATTCATATCAACAATTTACAAGTAACTTTGTTTATCATATATCCAACAATTATCTTAAAACTTTGACAGTTATTTTTTCATTGGATGAGTATAATCACTACCATATCAGAATAAACAAATTTTATGATACAAAATAGTTTATGGTAGTGATCCCAATCCAATATAGGCCAAAAAAAAACCTGAAAATATGCCATTTGCCAGTGCAACTCGTCAAGCCAGGCTTTGGACTCGTTGAGTTCATCTATAGACTCGACAAGTTCAGCCTGGCAGAAAGCTATTTTTCAGTTTTTTCAACTTTGAACAATTTCCAAATGAAACTATATAACAGAAAACTACCCATGGCTTTAATACCACTATTGGGTTTTAAGCACTATAACACTCCTATGGTGCACATGCAGCCGTAAATGCTTTGGATCTATGTTTTCTCTAACTATATATACAATAAGATTTCCAAAGCATGAAGCCTACAACTAGCATACATTATTGGTACATGAATCATAAAATCAAGTTAGAAGAATACCTATTTATTGTAGCTTGTAGTTTTGGCCTTTCAAGAGCTAAGCACCTCAAGTGTGATGCATCATATAGTTCACAAACACCATAAACAAAGGAGGACTTTGAGAGAGAGGTTTAGACACTCAAAAATCGATTTCTCTTTTCCTATAACTCTTAGGTGTGTCGATTTTGGCTAAGGGGTAACATATATATATATATATATATATATATATATATATATATATATATATATATTGTAGGATTCCAAGAGTCATGGGTAAACCCTAATCCATACATTTGGGTTATGATCAATATCTCATGTGGGCTAAATCTTCATGGATACTTAGATAAACTTAGCCCGTCATGGATCAATAGCCCAAACAATATATATCACTAATTTACATAATCAATCGCCGTTAATTTAATTAGTCTCTTTTGATCACAAAATTAAATCCAAATTAATTCTTGATCAATACTAATTAAATATTATGATTTCTCAATTAATATATTATACGTAAAATACATATTAGTAAATCATAATAGCCTGTTTCTCAAATATCCATCCTATCAGATTGTTCTGTTGAAGGCAACCCAAATGGACCATGCTACTCTTGGGTCAAGTACATACCAATTATAATAATGTGCTTAGACACCTAATCCAACAGTTTGGACATTACTGAACGATCCATTAGGAAGTATGGGTTCCTCTGCTACGACGGTAGCAGAGCTATTCATTCTTTGTTCTTCTTTGGGTTTAGGCGAACTAGGAAAATCAGAATGTTATCCTAGATTTTTAATTACTTTTAAAATGTATATGTTGTTTTGGGGTTGATATAAGGTTTCTAAGGTACTAGGTTTCTGCAGCGAATCTTGAGAACATCCTTCAATCTCTAGAACTTTCAACCATTGTAGTCTGTCAAACTCCTTGTTCAAGGTTGGTTGTTCACCGACCCGACCATAAATAACATAGGCGTACGTTCCAGGTTTATTTATGGTATGGCTTACGTATGGTACTCACCTTAATTGAGGCATTTGACCTAAAGGGTTGAGTTGGTAGTTTTAGTTGGAGGTATGTTACAGTTTTATTAAGTGTTCTCATCGTGGGTTAGAGTATATATAACTCTTATATATATATATATATATATATATATATATATATATATTATTGTGGTGGGGTTTGTAATATTATTAAAAAAATTATACTATAAGACTACCAAGTACATATGAGGGCTACACGGGAAACACCGGAGGACAGGACCATTTTAGCAATTAAGTCGTTCTGAAATCCAACAACCCTATGTGGCCCTTCAAACCGGATTCCTCGTATCGTAAGTAGCCAAGAAGTAGTGTAATTAATATTAATAATACTTTTATTAGAATCTAGTTGCTATAGCTGTATTTCTCTTTCGAGGATACGAGTTCTCTATAACCAATTTAGCTCTGATACCAATCGATCACACCCCTGGTCGAGGCGGCAGAACACGTTGGGCTGTGCAACTAAATTCATCTATTATAGGTAAACTGAATATATAGCACAAGTACAATAATAAACAGTATAGCATTCATGTTCCATCTTGATATTTGAATACGAAGTTTTTATAAATAACAATAATACATGAATTACCTTAATAGATAGGCATATAATACAACAGTAAGTATACAAGGTCAATCCAGTATGTATTGAATGTCTGTTTAGTGATTTCCTGAGAATACATGTAGTTTTGAGGGTCAACACAATGTTGGTGAGTGTTACATGTTTTATGTTTGTTTTCTGCTAATAACAGTAATACTTTTAATAAGTCTAAATAGTATTTTACTTGTATGTATATCAATAGTTAAAACAATGTTTGTAATGAGTCTTTAAAAGCCAAAATGTATTTTTATATAAGAAAATCCATACTTCAAATTGTGATTGTAATGAATCTTTGAATATCCTTTAAAACCAAACTGTTATGTTACATAAGTAATTCCATAATTAAAATAGTTTTGAAAGCAACCAAGCCCATGGTTGGTAGTGAGTGAGTGAGAGAGAGAGAGAGAGAGAGAGAGATTCTAGTTAATGTTTGTAGTAAGTCCTATAACCGAGCTATGTGACTGAGTGTACCCCTACAACGCTTCATTGGACGTTGCAGTAACGATCGTAGACACTTATCACCCGCTTCGATTGATCAGTCGAGGTTGTAGCTAGCAACCGCAGGTGGGGATGTCAACCATGTATAGATCTATACATGTGACAACCCGATATTTCAAGACAATATGATGGAACGCAAGTCAAATTTAGGTCAAAATTTAACTTTCCTAAAATCTTATTTTGGTTAAATAAAGTAGTAGGAATCGTATCAAGGTTCTCATACATATAAAGAACCCAAAAATCCGAGTTATAACGAAGAAGTTATGACCAACCGAAGATTCTCGACAAAACCGGCAATACTGATAAACGTAAAATACGAAGTTTCAATACAATAGTTTTTAGCCTTAGGTATCTAAATAAAAGTTTTAGATATCATTAAACCGTAAACGTACATAATAAGAACGTCCAAATCTGACTTCGTATGAGGAAGTTGTGATTTATCTAAGTTACAGATATAACAGTAGACAGCTAAAAACTCGAAATAAAGATCGAGAGACTTTTAGCCGACACAATCTAAATGAGAATCGAAGGTCTCAACAATACTAGCGCAACGGTAAAAAGTCTGACGAAAACGGAGGTCGGATGAAGAAGTTATGGAACTTTAACGGACTTTTCCTGTCCCGACCTATTAAAAATATAATATTAAAAATAAATTCAAAACTAGCCGACGGAGTCTAAACGAAAGTTGTAGATCGTAGTCTCACCTTCGTGTGGATATAAAGAACGTCGAAAACGGAGTTCGTATGAGGAAGATATGAATTTTTGAAGTTTACTAATTAATTAAAATATAAATTTAATTAAAACCCGGTATTATCCGAAGAGTGAGTCAGCGGTCCGATCCTTCGTACGCCCAGCGTACTCGGATGCTAGGCTCCGGTTCGTACACGCCGCTTCGATGTTTCGACCGAGGATGCGGTCATCCATGACGTCTCGTACGCCCTGCGTACAAGCGTACACCCCGCGTACGCGAGGCTTCCAGACCCTATAAAAGGGATGCGAGGGTGCCGGCCAATTTTGCTCATTTCCTTCCTTTCTTGCGCCGAAGCTCTACGTTTCAACCCTCGGAGCCATCCCAAAGTCCCGGTTTTCATATCCAAGTATGGGATGAAGTTTTACGCTCCCAAGATTCCCGAGATTCCCGAGAATCTCGAGAGATCCGCTTCCTCGAGTAGAAGTTATGCTCGGTTTTCGTCTCGCTTTCTTCAATCAATCAAGTGAGTTCATACCCCTATAATCTACACTTTTAAATGTTTTATAAATGTTTTTATATGATTTTAAGGGGGGAATACAAGTAAAACACACGATGATTATCGTATGTTATATAAAGTTTCATTATACACTTTTTATCAACGAAATCACATGTGATTTATAACTATTATAAAGAAACTTTCGTATGCAAAATGTATCGCGATAACATCATATCTTTTGAAATGAAAAGTGTTGTTATTTATGTATAAATCAAACACACTGTTATACTGTATATATATGTGTCCATCTTAGGCACTACAAAAATTATATCTTTCATAACAAGTGGGCATTTCACTAGGGATTACTTTACAAACGAGACACACTTTTAAAAAACTATAATTGGTATAGTTTTATGAGAACATCACAAACTTTTATATACTAGAAATACTATTGCAAGGAGATACATTCATATACAAGAATAAACGAACATTTTCATAGATACTTCAAATAGTTTTCACAAACGTTTTTACATGTTGAAACACTTTTAGAAACTATCTTACAAACTATAGGTTTCCTTTTGAGTCTGTTATATTTGTGTTTTCAAACAAAGGTTTTCTCACACTTAAACTGTATTGTCAAACGGTCTTTCTAACCGATTTATAAACTGACATCAAGTCATAAATTCCTATTTATTAAACTTTTCAAAAGTTCTACAAAACTTCTTTTATGCTTTTATATTATAAATTGCATGCCTCTATAGGTATAGTTATATAACAAATGTTTAAAATACTTAGGAAGGCTATCCACCCTGTTTCCTTTTCCTCGATTTGGATGTGGTCTGGTGGGATATCGGGTACTCTTCCGAAGGTTGTTTAAATATTAGTTATATATCATGTGTACATATATGGTCATAAATGTTCCATCAGTTAATTCAGTTCCGATACTCTTGGGTAACAAGGGTGTATAAACCTACTTGGACACTCATCAATTACATTCTAGTAAACTATAATAGGAATAGTTTAGGGTATACAAAACATTATCTCTATTACAAGAAATTACACCATAGTCAACTCATTCATGAGTCTAGACTACATGCTATATGAAAGGATACTCTTACAGAGATTCCGCTTACATGAATACGATTACATAGATACGCTTAGCTGAGTACATTTACATAGATCATATATGACGAGTTACTACTACATATGATATGTGTAGATACTGTTATATAGATCACCTTCTTATCTTTACCTTGTGATGTAATCACATAATCGACGAGATGAATTGGACTTTATATCCTAGTACCAAATGATACCTTGAGGGACTAACCATTCCTATAGCCACTGTTAGCTACAGAGGATGATGACATATCTACGGATGTCTACGGTTGATCAGTTTATGGCGAGTTTCCACGCCGTGTGTATCTTTACTTAAGGGACTAACTATTCCTAAACCCAGCTGTTAGCAACAGAGGTAAATGCACATCTACGGATGTCTACGGTTGATCAGTTTACGGCGAGTTTCCACGCCGTGTGTATCTTAGTACCAAAGGATACAACATAAGTTATTATTACTTTTAGAGTTTTATAATAATAGTTAAACAGGGAAAAACCGTCATATTTTCAAGTGATGCGTACTTTCAAAACAGTCAGGTCTTAGTAAAAGACTACTTTCAAAACATTCAGGTCTTATTAGAAGACTACTTTTATACTAGTAGGAAATATGGGATTTTCTAGAGTTTTCATACTTACACTAAATGTTTCATCAATCATTCACCGGTCTTTCATAACAACTAATCAAAGCAATGACATTAAATACTTATGAACTCACCAGCTTAAATGCTGACCTACACTTTCAAAATAACTTGTATTCTCAGGTTACAAATAGACAGGTGCCGATGCAAGGTTTATAGAAGACGGAGCAGTCAAGACTCGTCTTTTATTTTGATCAGTTATCATGTTGTCTTGTACTATGAAAGAAAACACTTGTAACTAAAATTATACTATTAATGCAATGGATGATGTTGTTGCTTGTTTACTACTTTACATTTGTTGTGATGCATACATGACGTCCTCCGCCCCAGAACGTTTCCGCCGTTCTCGGTTTTGGGGTGTGACAGATTGGTATCATAGCATTGTTTATAGTGAATTGAGTATATCAACCCATAAAAGATATACTAACTATAAATACAATGGGATTAAAAATACTCTGGTTTAGAGTTTATACTTTAAATAATAAAATATTTAAGTAAGTATACGTGCCTGCATTCATACTAAAATCAGTGTCACTAGGACAGTACAAAAGAATTACGATTGTTGGGTAACACAAGTGGGCTTAGAGACATATGGTCAAAACTGGGAAGATATAGCCTGATCACCTATATTATCCGAGGGTTGACTAGCATGTGCCTAAGTTTAATTGGGTGGTTGCAACAATGCTAAAATCTTACCAACCCTACCACAATGAGAGCAATAGAACATAACATTAAAATTAAAATACTATAGGAGTATTTGGTGTTACTATAAGTACTTTATACTTGAGAACTAAAACGGGATCTTCATCACTAAGTTGATAGTTGCTAAGTGGATACACTAAGGCTATATGTAATTAGGATGTTATAGACTTAGAATCTGTGAAAATTTTACTTCACCCCTATTCTGTGTGAATACGAAGTTAAGGTCACTTATTCGAAGGTCTATCCTGTTAAATTACACATAGCTGGTATGCACTTCACAAATAGCGATGTAACTAATGAAGGTTTTCTAAATAATTATCTAGATAGTTCGTCTAATAATTATTCTCTTACCCTTAAATTCTCGCATAGAAAACATAGCTGGACTCCATCCCCACGGCAACCAATATCTTCCGAACGAAGCAATAGCTGGTTGGTTTGGAGAACAACCAGAGAATGATCACCCTATCCCTTTGAATGATCACTGTGATGAAAATCTTTCAGACGATGCTAATTTCGAACCAGAGGTTGAGAACCTACCCCGAGCAACTCCCTTTCCAATTCCTAACCCTCGTCCGACTTTTCAAGGCCCGACGCCTAAGTCGGTGGAATGCTTGAAAACATGGAGCCAAGGACAAGATCAGCCCATGCCATTTATTGGTGACCGAAACTTTTACGACCTGAGCAATGGGGGCTTAGCACGCAGAATCTTGCCAATCTTGGTCCACAAAGTGGCCCGAAATGAGATTCAAGGCAGGACAGCCCTACATCAGATTGCCGAAGTTGTCGCCGATGCAAGAATGCATACCCTCCGCACCATTCATCTAGAAGATGCTCACGAGAGATCAGAAAGAAACCATGAGAAACTGCTGCAAGCACTAGCTGAAAACCCGAGCCAAAGTCATAGAGCTCCAAGTACGCCAGGGAGTGTACGAGAGATACCTGCTTGCTATGGAACATCAACTAACCGAACTAAGGGTTCACCGTGAGGGTGACTGTCACCAGTAAGAGATACCTTACTTCCTTCTTTGTTTTAAAGAACCGTGTTCCTGTCTATGTTCTGTGTAGTACTTTCTATGTGACTACCTTGCACTGTAAGTACTTTTGTTTAGGTCTTCATGATGTCAAGAACTATATCCTATGGATATGATGTAAGGCCTTTTACAAGGTCATTTTCCCAAACTTTTACGTCGTAAATATCAAAGGTATTGACAGTCGGCTAACTTCTGTGTCATTCTTTATTCAAGTACTCTTATCATACTTTCATTGGAATCTATCTGAATCATGCTTTAGTCAAGTCATTTGACCATAGAAATTTAACTCCAGAAACATTTCCATGTCTCTTTTAGTGGTTGGATCATGTTATTCACCAACCAACGATACCTCGGCTTGAACGACAAGCGTCTTGAGGCCATTCTATGAACTTACTTCCACTCATTACTAGGACTACATCCTAGGGATGTAGGTCAACCCTTCATAAACACACTTCCACTCAGTACTAGGAATGCATCATAGGGATGTAGGTCAAATTTCCACAAACATACTTCCAAACTGTGCCAGGACTGCATCATAGGGATGTAGGTCAAACTTTCGAGAATATAATTTTACTCTTTACTTGAACAATCGAAGTACACCTAGGGTCAACCAGAATCGCTCGCAAATTTATTTCTCTCCGTGAAACAGAATCATGTCGTCATCCAGAAACGATCAGCCGAGCACCGAAACCCCTATCCTCCATATCGACGCCGCTACATTACTAGCTGCAGTAGCAGCTGCAGTGACAACTTTCCTTACACACATCAACTCAGGCAACATAATCAAGGCTGAAAAAGGAACCGTGAGTTCTGATGGTAGTACCAAACCGGGAAACCAACAAATGGCAACAGTCATGGAATTGCGAAGCCTAAAGACCGAAAGGAAGAGACGATATCGTAAAGTCCTAAGGAATCGTAAGAGAGCCCAAAGACTTGCCATGCCACAGCCACCAGTGGCAACTCCGGCAGGACGCTTTAGGAAGAAATTTCCAAAGTGGAGTAATGAGGAAGGCACTCATGTTCACATAACACTGGCTAGGCACCGCAATCCCGTCACCAATGCAAGTACTGGCCAGTCATGCCACCAATGCGGTGAAATAGGGCACTTCAAGAAGGATTGCCCTATAGCAAAGAACTCTGGCACAGATGGGAAGATTCTCAGGATCGCAGCTTCAGGAGAGCCTACTCCGGAACCCTCGTTAATGTAACTTAGGCGTGTCATTGTAACAGACTTATAAACCATCCAAAACTAGTGCAACTAGAGTCTTATCTTTTGTGGGATCCCGTCGGTATAGGGATGCACGTGCTGCGTATACTTGCTTTTCGAAGCATACCTTATTCGCAGCAATAGTCTTGTAGAAGTCTAAAGTACCGTAACTCTGTTGATGGTTGCACGGTTGTGTTTTGTCTGTAACCATCTTTTGTTCAAATCTAATGTCTTTAAGTTTCCTTATGATTACGACATTATCATACTACTTGATTCAATTCTATCCTCACAAAAGTAGCTTCATACGTACATCTATTCCTCCGAAATCGTCTTTCTAGCAAAAACCGTCATTCCAGAACAACAAGGTACTCGTACATAGAGCACCTCATGTTTCTCATCCTTTCCGAAGAAAAACTCAGCAAACCGCCTCGAAGTACCACTCGTGCAGTACGTCAAGTTCAATCCGAAGACCCACAGTTTCAAGATTTTTTTTTATATACAGCTCCTATACCCGAGACTGTGATTGATGAACCTGGTATGTGTTCTACTATGAACTTCAGGACGGGGACTGCCCAAGACTACGGGTGATCGTGTTGCCATGCAAATAAACTTAGAAGCCCAATGCATGCCCTTTCTGTTGATTGGGACGAGAAAGTCAGATAGAACAAAAGTACCTATCCTTTTTCCTTAATTCATGAGTAATCATACTTTATTTTAGATCTTCACGACATCTAATCAACCACAAGATTCTGACTTCATAATCAGTATGAATTGGTTTTGTTCTTATACAAGAGGAAAGGTCACTGCCTATATCTCGAGACAGCTTAAGACGCAGGAAGTTAACTATACAACACATAATCTTGAGTCAGGGACAACGGTAATTGTTTGGAAGATCTGGAGGCACTACTTGTAGGATACAAGATGTACTATTCTCACAGTCCACAAAAACATTCAACATGCGTTCGACCAAGAAGAGTTGTCATGCCAGTAAAGTCAAACAAAAGAAGCAGAGTCGTGCCCCGATAGTGACAGGTTCGCTGGAATGCCAAGAGAGGAACCGAGGTCACTTAAGAACACGAGAAGCAAATAAAACTTCTATTTATAGAATGTTTACCGGTTCTATTTAAACCTTAATTACGGGACGAAATTCCCTCTAATGGGGGGATGATGTGACAACCCGATATTTCAAGACAATATGATGGAACGCAAGTCAAATTTAGGTCAAAATTTAACTTTCCTAAAATCTTATTTGGGTTAAATAAAGTAGTAGGAATCGTATCAAGGTTTTCATACATATAAAGAACCCAAAAATCCGAGTTATAACGAAGAAGTTATGACCAACCGAAGATTCTCGACAAAACCGGCAATACTGATAAACGTAAAATACGAAGTTTCAATACAATAGTTTTTAGCCTTAGGTATCTAAATAAAAGTTTTAGATATCATTAAACCGTAAACGTACATAATAAGAACGTCCAAATCTGACTTCGTATGAGGAAGTTGTGATTTATCTAAGTTACAGATATAACAGTAGACAACTAAAAACTCGAAATAGAGATCAAGAGACTTTTAGCCGACACAATCTAAATGAGAATCGAAGGGCTCAACAATACTAGCGCAACGGTAAAAAGTCTGACGAAAACGGACGTCGGATGAAGAAGTTATGAAACTTTAACGGACTTTTCCTGTCCCAACCTATTAAAAATATAATATTAAAAGTAAATTCAAAACTAGCCGACAGAGTCTAAACGAAAGTTGTAGATCGTAGTCTCACCTTCACGTGGATATAAAGAACGTCGAAAACGGAGTTCGTATGAGGAAGATATGAATTTTTGAAGTTTACTAATTAATTAAAATATAAATTTAATTACAACCCGGTATTATCCGAAGCGTGAGTCAGCGGTCCGATCCTTCGTACGCCCCGCGTACCCTCGTACGCCCAGTGTACTCGGATGCTAGGCTCCGGTTCGTCCACGTCGCTCCGATGTGTCGACCGAGGATGCGGTCATCCATGACGTCTCGTACGCCCTGCGTACAAGCGTACACCCCGCGTACGCGAGGCTTCCAGACCCTATAAAAGGGATGCGAGGGTGCTGGCCAATTTTTCTCATTTCCTTCCTTTCTCACGCCGAAGCTCTGCGTTTCAACCCTCGGAGCCATCCCAAAGTCCCGGTTTTCATATCCAAGTATGGGATGAAGTTTTACGCTCCCGAGATTCCCGAGATTCCCGAGAATCTCGAGAGATCCGCTTCCTCGAGTAGAAGTTCTTCTCGGTTTTCGTCTCGCTTTCTTCAATCAATCAAGTGAGTTCATACCCCTATAATCCACACTTTTAAATGTTTTATAAATGTTTTTATATGCTTTTAAGGGGGGAATACAAGTAAAACACACGATGAGTATCGTATGTTATATAAAGTTTCATTATACACTTTTTATCAACGGAATCACATGTGATTTATAACTACTATAAAGAAACTTTCGTATGCAAAATGTATCACGATAACATCATATCTTTTGAAATGAAAAGTGTTGTTATTTATGTATAAATCAAACACACTGCTTATACTGTATATATATGTGTCCATCTTAGGCACTACAAAAATTATATCTTTCATAACAAGTGGGCATTTCACTAGGGATTACTTTACAAACGAGACACACTTTTAGAAAACTATAATTGGTATAGTTTTATGAGAACATCACAAACTTTTATATACTAGAAATACTATTGCAAGGAGATACATTCATATACAAGAATAAACGAACATTTTCATAGATACTTCAAATAGTTTTCACAAACGTTTTTACATGTTGAAACACTTTTAGAAACTGTCTTACAAACTATAGGTTTCCTTTTGAGTCGGTTATATTTGTGTTTTCAAACAAAGGTTTTCTCACACTTAAACTGTATTGTCAAACGGTGTTTCTAACCGATTTATAAACTGACATCAAGTCATAAATTCCTATTTATTAAACTTTTCAAAAGTTCTACAAAACTTCTTTTATGCTTTTATATTATAAATTGCATGCCTCTATAGGTATAGTTATATAACAAATGTTTAAAATACTTAGGAAGGCTATCCACCCTGTTTCCTTTTCCTCGATTTGGATGTGGTGTGGTGGGATATCGGGTACTCTTCCGAAGGTTGTTTAAATATTAGTTATATATCATGTGTACATATATGGTCATAAATGTTCCATCAGTTAATTCAGTTCCGATACTCTTGGGTAACAAGGGTGTATAAACCTACTTGGACACTCATCAATTACATTCTAGTAAACTATAATAGGAATAGTTTAGGGTATACAAAACATTATCTCTATTACAAGAAATTACACCATAGTCAACTCATTCATGAGTCTAGACTACATGCTATATGAAAGGATACTCTTACAGAGATTCCGCTTACATGAATACGATTACATAGATACGCTTAGCTGAGTACATTTACATAGATCATATATGACGAGTTACTACTACATATGATATGTGTAGATACTGTTATATAGATCACCTTCTTATCTTTACCTTGTGATGTAATCACATAATCGACGAGATGAATTGGACTTTATATCCTAGTACCAAAGGATACCTTGAGGGACTAACCATTCCTATAGCCACTGTTAGCTACAGAGGATGATGACATATCTACGGATGTCTACGGTTGATCAGTTTATGGCGAGTTTCCACGCCGTGTGTATCTTTACTTAAGGGACTAACTATTCCTAAACCCAGCTGTTAGCAACAAAGGTAAATGCACATCTACGGATGTCTACGGTTGATCAGTTTACGGCGAGTTTCCACGTCGTGTGTATCTTAGTACCAAAGGATACAACATAAGTTATTATTACTTTTAGAGTTTTATAATAATAGTTAAACAGGGAAAAAACGTCATATTTTCAAGTGATGCGTACTTTCAAAACAGTCAGGTCTTAGTAAAAGACTACTTTCAAAACATTCAGGTCTTATTAGAAGACTACTTTTATACTAGTAGGAAATATGGGATTTTCTAGAGTTTTCATACTTATACTAAATGTTTCATCAATCATTCACCGGTCTTTCATAACAACTAATCAAAGCAATGACATTAAATACTTATGAACTCACCAGCTTAAATGCTGACCTACACTTTCAAAATAACTTGTATTCTCAGGTTACAAATAGACAGGTGCCGATGCAAGGTTTATAGAAGACGGAGCAGTCAAGACTCGTCTTTTATTTTGATCAGTTATCATGTTGTCTTGTACTATGAAAGAAAACACTTGTAACTAAAATTATACTATTAATGCAATGGATGATGTTGTTGCTTGTTTACTACTTTACATTTGTTGTGATGCATACATGACGTCCTCCGCCCCAGAACGTTTCCGCCGTTTTCGGTTTTGGGGTGTGACAATACATTTGTATCTCGCTCCAAAGATTAACGATTACAGTAGTGTGGGTATGCTAAGTGTTTAAACTTAGCTAATGAATAACGTCTCACTAGAAAGGCCTTAACTAAAAAGTTTATGAATAACTCTCAGCCCTAACTTAATTGTGATTAAGTCACTAGGCATTGTGCATTTTATTGTATGAATTTTATAAAAGCCGAGTATGCTTGGTATGTATGTAAAAGTGTAATGTACTTGCTTTTATAAAGATGTATGTTTCAAAGTAATGAACATATGTACATATATAAACTTTATGCGTTTAAACATATAAATATACATGAATAGTAATAGCTTGAATCATTGAAATACTACAAAGTGTTATAATGTGCTTGTCATAATATACAATGTCACATAAAAATAATATATTTTGTATCATGTAACATACATCGTGTAGACTAGTTATTTCACGATAAAAATTTCAAAATATGTTTATGAAAAGTTTATACTAGTTACTTGTAACACTATGTTAAAATTTAAAATAACAATTTTATAAATTAGATTTATTTTATTCTCGCATAAAGGATAATATATTTATATAAACAAAATATATATAGGCACACGTATCCCACCCCCCCCCCCCCCCCCCCCGCTAAATAATTAAAAAACTAAAAAGGGTGGGTTCCTTTTGTTCGAATTCGGTTTCTTTTGAGAAATCTTGTTGTGTGAAACCGCAAATCCACAATCCTTGAACTTTGAAATACTCTCGGGACCGTTTCGCAACGAATTTAAACTATTGGGGGCTGATTTTTAACTTCGCTAAAGTATAGGAGCTTTTTGTTAATTTGATTAAATGATTAGGACTATTTTTATAAAAAAAATACAAATTGACGGGTTGTTTTAAACAAATGGGTTCAATAACTGGGGTTGAGAGCGATTTTGAATAAATGGTTTAATAGGGAGGGCATTTTGGTCATTTCTTAATTAAAAAAATGACTTTGGGCTTTTATATGCATCCCGTGTTTAGTGGTCCAACATAAAAGGAATTAGGGCTTTATCTCCCCTCGTTTTCATTTGTGGGTCGATCAAGGAAACGAACTGGACACGATGGCAGTCACGAAGGAAAGCACCAAGACAACGGTGCGGGTTTTGGTTTCCTTGCTCGTCGCAGGCCAGAAAGAGGGCTGAGGGAGGTATCCGGCGATTGCAGATCGCGAGGAGGAAGAACGGTGTCTTCGGGGTCGACGAGACCGAAGGGGAGGAAGGGCGGAGCAGCGAGGCGACTTTTATCTCGGAGGGGGGTGCAGCGAGGAGCTGCTCAAGCAGCTTCTCGGCTGCTTGCTCGGTTCCAGCATCGAGGTGCGAAGGAAGGGCAATCATTGACCGCTGGGTTTTTCGCAGTGGAGTGACGGAGAAGAAGAATGGTGCGACATGCGAAAAGGGAAAAAGATTCAAGGATTTTCAGATCGAGGGTTTGGTGTGGCTGTTCTTGGCTGCTCTTCTCCTGGTTCGTTCGGAAGTAAACACGATGGAAATGGGAAACAGTTTGATTGAAGGGTAAGGACGAAGCAGCAACCGGTAATCCTCTTGATTCATTTTTTTTTTTTGATTTGGCATCCAATCCAAAGGATGATGACACTGGCAGAATGATCGATCAAGGTGTCTGGGTTTGTTGTTTTCACAGGAAATGGAAGAACGAAAAATGGGCTGCAATCGTGGCTAACAGACCAATGGGACCCTCCAATAAGTCTATTGAAGGAAGAGAACAAAAGAAAACGAATGGCAAGATATGTTTAGTAGGGAAGGTATGAAACAAAGGCGTAGGTTGTTGTTTTTTTTTTCGTGGTGGTGTCGTGGGAGGGAGCAGCAACTCCGGTTGCTGTTGTGTTGTTTCTCTCTCTCTCTCTCTCTCTCTCTCTCTCTCTCGTTCTTGTTTTGAAAGAAATCTATGAAGTGTAAGAGGATTGTTTTGTTTGGTGTTTGATTTTTGACCTGGAACTGAAGGAGAAGAAGGGTGGAGTGTTAGATTGAGGGTTGAGTGGGGAAGAAGGTAAACGTCACTGAAGCAACACTTTAGATGATTATTATTTGATTGGAATTGTATAGTCTTCAATTTGACAGTCAAAGACTTGCAAGTTACTTGGCTGTCAAATTCTTTTTATTTGGTAGTTTAAAAGAATGAATTTGGTGGTATAATGTTGTATATTCATGCTACATACCTATATGTATTTATTTAGGACTTTATAAACAATTCCCTTATATATAATATATCTATATATATTATAAGTTTGTTGTATAATTTATGTAATACATATATATAAATTTAAACTCATATTTTAGGAAATGTAAAGTTGTTAATTTGTTAACCTTAGTCTCTAAATTTCAAATTTGACACATAATGTACGTTTATGAACTATATAAAGAACTGGGGATCTATATATAACAAGTGTCTAAGTTTGTCATATCTTTACTATTATATAAAACATATAAAGAATTGGGGATTTATATACAACAAGTGACCAAATTTGTCATATCTTTATTTTTACTATTATATAAAACATATTATACTTTTTTCATGAAATTTAACAGGTACAAAAATATGTTATGCTTGTTACTTAATTGACATCATATACGTTTTTCTATTCCTTTTGTGAAAAACCCTCTTCAATCTCCGACAAATGAATGTAACTGCCAACCTCTTTTAAGTCTTCACTACCTACACCCTCCTGACACCGTTAGTTTCAAAATAATTTTTTATTTGATTTAGGCGGCGGAGGTTTCGCAATTGCAATCTAGACGTCAACTTCATGTCGAACCTGGGGCTCACGAGAAAGCCGTAAGTGTTTGTTTCATCCTCATTTGGTATTGATTTGTATCGATGGTTGTTGGCATAGGATTGCATGTGCATATGGATAGGTCGAAAACGATGCTAGATATTTTAATTGATGCCTTATTTGTCGAGGTTTTCTTTGTTTGAATTTCAATTTCTCAGGATACTTTATAAGAATAAGCCCTAATTTAGTTCATGATTTCTGATGCATTTTCACTCTTTCCTACTTGAAAGTCCCGGTTCTAATTTTAAATCAAAGTGATTAGACAATTCATTTTGGCTATTTTATGCAATTATTTGGCATGATTATGTATACAGTATACTTGCTTGCCTATGATAACCTATAATGCTTTAACATATCATCCTTTTGAGTCATGGCTCTTCGTGTCTAAACGAGCACTACATCTGCCTTCTTATTTGTAACTGTGAGCTATGTAATGTGTACCATGAGTAGCATAAGTGGCATAATAATTCCTGATGTAATGTATATTCTTTTTCTTCTCTAATCTTTTTGCAAACCATATTATTGTCTATGACTGCCAGAATTTCTTGCCATTTCTTTTGGCATTAACAACTCTTAAAATTTCTAAATATTCAAAATTATTTATCCACAATATTTGTGTATATAGGGTTGATAGCTGACTTCCATTGATTTCTAGCAAGCTTTAGTGTGTGTAACCTTAACATAAGAAATCAACATTTGATTGTTTATTAAACATGATGTTTTGTGTTTATGCATAGCCAAGACTTTCAAGGAAGTTATTCTATTGTTTTTTTTCCTTATCAATTTCTTCTTGGTAATGAATGGTCAAGAAGCCGATGTTTTTATATCTTTTTATATACAAAAAAGATTAATGTCCATATGTCAAGCATTACAACCAATTATATAAAATCAACTTGTGAAAATGTGTACTTTTTGCAGCTTTTGGCAAAGGATCCAACATTAGAGCGCTTCAAATCATATAGAAAAGGTGCCTCACGCATCAAAAGAATTGGAGATTACCTCTCTATTGCAGTTGTAGCTGGTGTGTTAAAATCTAAAATTGAAAAAGGATCAAAAAAATTTAAGTGGTTTTGATTATTTTAGCCTACATGGAATTGTTGAGGTAAGTTTCACAGATGTAAAGTTGTTCTAAAGAAAATAAATTTCAAGCATGTAAAGTTGTTTTAAATATGTCTATAACGTGATCTATTTTGGGATGCTATTGTTTTTAAGAAGATACGTTCTATACTTGGAGGAGACATTCGTTTCATGCTATGTAGTGGTGCTCCGTTAGCTGCAGACACACAAGGCTTTATCAATTATCTGCGTTGGGTAAGTATTATTACTTTATTACTAATATATTAATATACATATTGTGTGTAAATGGTAGTTTTTTAGGACTCCAATTCGGCAAGGATATGGGCTCACAGAAACATGTGCTAGAGCTACTTTCTCTAAGTTTGATGATCCTTCGTATTTTTAGTCCAAAATGTATGTGAAAGCCATCAATCGTTAAGGCTTTAAAGGCAAGAACATCAAGAACAGGTATGATTCAGAACTTTACAATCCAGATTTTAATGTAGTTCTTCTCTTATTTCCTAATTCTTATTGATTTGGTTTTCTAGGTCATGTCATAGCCTATAATTTGTAAATTGAGTCAATAGTCACCAAATTACATTCATGAATCATAAATTCTTTCAAATCCAAATGTAGATTCACTTTATCATCATAAAAGAATACATAATCTGCATAAATCTATATATACAGAAGCAAGTGTTTACTAAACAAACATAAGCATAATTACTGAAACTTGATCTAATCATGTGGATGCTAATGTATATCCACACATGAACACTTTCTAAAACAAGCTTTGTTAATCCTATTTTCCATTAAAATATTTCTATCTTCTTCATCATGTTCTTCACCATGATACCCTCCTTGATTGTACCGAATATCACAGGAGTCTTGTCTAAAATATTGTGAGTGACCTCAGACGAAATGAACTTTGTCATCTACTCGTAGAGCTGCCCGTCTCCAGAGCCCGAGCCTGATCTCTTACAGGCACTTGAACTGCCGAATGGCCTAGTGCGTAGCATCACCATACTAAAAAATACACCATAACAAACATTAGTATACACATCATAGCTCAAGGGATCTCACATACTACAAGTTTCCTGGGTTCATCTCAGCCTTCCTTGATTCGAGTATGAATCCTCTGCTTTCAGTAGTACGGGCCCATACTACCTTCCATATCTATGCGTACATTCCTCAACAACTCATTTGACTCCATCAAGTCCCTTTCACTACTACTTCTCTCTACTAATCTCATCCTAGGCTTGCCCTAGGGTAATCACCAACCCACTCTCCGCCATTAGTTGCATAAGAAGTCCCTGCTATCTCTCCCTAACTAGATCGCGAATACCATTACATATTAATAAGACCAGAGAATTCTTCGAATGAGAGGTCCTACCCTACAATGGTTAGACTCAGATGAGGGCTGCGAAATAGACCTAAACCTAACCTTCTGAAATTATTTAGCCCTCATAATATGTAACTTAACGTATTAGTTTACTAGTTAGTTAAAGATAACTAGGACTCCGAAAAGCACAAAGCAAGCAGCATTCGGGCATTGAGTAAACTTAATCAAGCATATTCTACTCATGCTACCATATCATTGTATAATCAGTACTAGCATGAAGTTCATAAAGCTTATATAGATATAACAGGCATATAAGGCATCCTTCCTAGACCCTTAACCCGAATCTAGCATGTTGTTCTCATAAGCATATCATAACATAAGCTTGTATGGGTAATTTGGGAGTACTTACTTGAGATCGGCTGATTGCATGCACCACACCCTTTTTCTCTTTTCAAAATCATTTTTGTAAAATGGTTTTTCTTTTACAAATTTTGTACCAAGCCCTCAGTTTGAGTTCCTACACACCCGAGAGTTTGCCCGAATCCTTCAAACCAAGGCTCTGATACTAACTTGAAACATCCCAAAAATACGGTCCAAAAGTTTCATTTTTAATTTATAAATAATACCATAATATCCCAAACCATCTTGTAAAAACATAATCGATAGTATATAAAAACATCGTATCAAAACATTGTATCAAAATCATGTGTAACAACCCATTACTTTCAAGTCAAGAAAGGTCAAATCCTTTAAATAAAATTTCGAGTTTTATTTGTTTCATTAAGTTTATGAGGGTTAGAACATAATTTAAATTATAAATGATGTTTTTATATAAGTGCTTAAAAGAACATGCACATAAAAATCAACATTTCTCTCTTTGAGACCCTTGCACCGAAAACCCTTCTCGGCCGCAAACTCCTCGGACTGAAATCAGATCTCGGACACCAAACCCTTTTTGGCCGAGAACCCCCTTTCCGGCCGAAAACTCAACCGCTATATATATTTCACTCGAAAACTTAGTCATTTTCTCACCTTTCAAACCGAAAACACATACATTTTCCTCTCAAAACTTCATCCAAGAACCTTCAAACGTTTAAGAAAAATCCTTCGAATCTTCAAAAATTCCACCAAGAACACTATTCAAATTTTCATATGACCGAAAACAAGTTCCCAATCGAAAACACCATAAGACCAAGAACCTGGTTCTCGGTTGAGGATTTAAGACCGAAATCAAGGATTTCGGTAAAGGCTGGACCGAAAACCCTCTTCTACACTCAAAATAATTTTCGGTAATTATTTCTTACATAGATTAAGTGTTGTTTAACACATTCAATAATTATTTCTCTAATTTAAATATGAGTAAATGTTTAAATAATATCAGGATACTGTTATTCCCACGTACGTTAGCCTGAGGATCATCTCTACAATTCCAGTATCCAGATTATAACATGCACTAGAGGTGAGTTCATACCCCTACATTTTCCTTAATTTTAATGTTTTTTTTTGGGGGGAGGGGATACAAGCTTAATACAAGGAATCTTGTGTTAACTTTCAAATGATTTCAAAACACATCAAAACATTGCAGTTGTTCCAACATGATTTATCACTACATTTGCCAAAATATATTTTATATTTTAGCCCTTTTGTAGCATGTCGAGCAAAAGGGTAATTTTTCATAAATCTCTTACTACCGCTTTATACACACTATTATATTGCAAATGCTTCAGTTCATTACAGGTATACACTTAAAACTTTAGTTGGTATAGTTTATGAACCACTACACTATTTTACATGCTCAAGGAATACCATACATAAACAGTTATATAAACTATAATAGGTATAGTTTATGGAACACTATTATATTACACTAATTCAAGGATGCACTATTAAATAATTATTTAAGTATAATTCTTTAGATTACAAAATACACTACTACAAGGTAATACATACAGTTTCAAGTACAAGAGAACACTACTACACGATACGTAAACTAGTTAATACAGGGTTGTGAGGCACTACTTCGGGGTACCCATCAGGGTAAAATACTAAGTCCTATAAATTATAACCAGAGTCTCCTGGAGGGAGAGCGTGAATTTGTGTATAGATCTATACGGGACTGACAATCTTGCACCTGAGCTGCTTACAACAGCTAGGCCGACAGGCCTGGGGTGACAAATGTCATAACATTTCGACGCCTGAAGAACGTCGTAGAGGCCACTAGTCATATCAAGCATGGTTATATGAAACTCACAATAGTATCAACTACAATATTAGTTTACGAGATCAACACTACTTCAAAGGTTTTATTTTAAATAATGAAACCATAGTATACTAATTTACACTACAGTATACTACTTTACACTACAGCTGGTGGATTCCAGGTATTCATACAAAAAGGTTTTTCATATAGGAACTACTACAGTACACTACTTTTCTAAGTACATAGTACACTAGTACACTAGTTCAACATATGATTTCAAGAAACATTCATGAAATGGTTTTGTTTCTTAATAAGACCATGGTTTACTATTACAAAGTACAACTCACTATTTCAAAGTACAGTTCATTATTTTAGAATACAGTAACTACATACATTTTGGTCTTAAGGTCTAAGCCTACATCACATTCACTAAAAGAAAATAATGGATTTTCTGGAAGTACACTATAACATTTTTCAAAGAACAAAGACAAACTTTCCACCTCAAATACATACTTTTGAACTCACCAACTTAAATGTTGATACACTTTCAAAATCACTTGTATTCTTAGGGAACCAGTAAACTGGTACTCCCACAGGATTTTAAGAAGATGGAGCTTTTCGAGTCGCGTCTTTTATACTTTTGTTATACATTTTGATGTCATACAAACTATGTATTGAACAGATGTAAATACTATATTTTATCAATGTAATGTTTGTGTTTACTTTGATTACTATTATGCAATTTTTGTGATACTATACATGACGTCCTCCGCCCCTAAATCGATTTAACTCATCGAGTTCTACCCTATTCAGAATCGGGTCAAATCGACTCAACTCGTCGAGTTCCTCTATGGACTTGACGAGTTCATCATTCTGTTTGGGCCATCTTAATGGATTAAGACCCTAGTCTTTAGATCTAAGCTTCATACTTCTCATATACACTGAAAATGTCGTTTTAAGGGTAAACTTTCCAAATTTACCCATTAATACCTTTACTTAATGGGCTTAGCTCAAACCCTAACTCTTTAGGAACTAGATCTTGATCCTACAACCACCAATGCTCTAAACCAAGGTATATAAACTGAGATATGGACCCTAGACACTACATAAACACGTAAAGCTTCCACATTTCCCTTCATTCATGGCCGTTTAGAGCTTAAAAGAACAAAATGACATCCTATAGCTTGCATGGGGCTTCAATGGCCATAAAGTTTGCACCTTTATGCCATGAAAGCCCTCCATCGTTCCAGATCTGATGATATACTCACTTGGGACGTCCATATCCCAAATATCATACTTCTTGGACCAAAAACCCAATAAAATAATAATAAAAAGATCTAAGAAGCTACTAAGAAAGTTTGAGACTTGCTTACCAAAAAATGATGAGAATAAAGTGGAGTCTCTGGATCTACTAGCTTCTTCTTGAACCACTAAGCTTCTCCTTCCTTCATAAGCTTCAAAACACACCAAGTTTCACTCAAAAATGGCTCACAAGCTCACAAATACATTAGGGTTTCTGAATCTACGGTTTTGGAATTGGAGGCTGGAAATGAGGCCAGCAAGTGGGGATTAAGATGCTTAAATAGGGTGCAAAACCTTGAAATTAGTGTTTCATTATGGTAGCCCTACTCGTCGAGTTGAGGCTCTTAACTCATCGAGTAGGTTACATAAAATCCCGTGTCTCTTCTCATCTCTACTCGATGATTTTGGGGCTCTTAAGTGGTCGAGTTGCTCTACAAAAATGAATAAAATTCAATTTAAATGCGTACTAGGAACTAGGCATTATAGATTGCCAAAATATGGAAGTGAATCTACTATCTCGGTCCGAGATAATACATATTGGCACACCATGCCGCCTAACTATTTCCTTGAGATAGGTCATAGTGAGTTTCTTCATCTTGTCAGTCTTTTTGATGTCCAAGAAATGGGCAGAATTGGTGAAACGTTGAACTACTAACCGATATGGATTCATAACCACTTGATGTCTTTGGCAAATTTATTATGAACTCCATGGTTATCTATCCGCTTTTGCATTCTGGGATTGACGGTTGTTGTACTAATCTTGTTGGCTTTTGGTACTCCGCTTTGACTTTGGAGCAGGTCAAACATTTATCGACATATATGGAAATCTCTGCCTTCATGTTATGTCACACCCCCGAACCAGACGGCGGAAACGTCCGGGGGCTGTCGTGACTCAATTGAATACCATCACAATGAATATAAATGAAACATAACATCATACAATACCAAGCATTGGAATATTACAACCGGTAGCGTTTACATTCAGTACATAGTTTCAAAATATTACATTCCCAAAAGTAAATTGTTCGATATTAATTAAACAACAGCAAAACGTCATAGAGTACAATTCTTCCTTCACTTTATCTGTTACCTGAGAATACAAGTATTTTGAAAAACGTCAACATATGAAATGTTGGTGAGTTCATAAGTAATGTTTGAAATCCAATGTTTTGTATCGTTTTGAAAACCACCAGAAAATCCGATATTTTCTGAAAATTGTATAGTATAAAAGGTGTGAAGATCCGAAAGTATGCTTGTTTGTTTCTATAAATGTAAGAGTACGATTTGTAAAAACTCGGTATGTAATTCGTAGGTGTAATAATTGAAAATCCTAGGAAAACCCGATGTTTTCCCATTACTTTGCATTAAATAATTTTTATGTTTCGTTATTTCGTTACGACAGGTGTATTCGTTGATCTCCGGAGACGTTGGATTAATTGTGGATTGTGAATTGTTGTAAACGTACATTAATGAAAATGACCAGTTGACAACCATACAAACGATTCCCTTAGGCGTCGCTCGCACTATTCACTTAACCCAACCACCCGGACTCATGTAGCCCCACGACCGAGGGGAAAAAGTGAGTGCGAAGCCCCAGGTAATTGCCTACGTCGTTCAAGGCTATAGTGAATGCGAAGGGCCCTTAGCCCAACTCGCATTGGTGAATTCTCGACTTTGCTAGCAGTACCGAAGGACCCTTGGGGACCAGCAGCACATTGCCATTGAAAGTCCTTTTACGCTGTGTTGGATCATGTAAGACCGAACAACTCGTAAGGTTGATGTCTTCGGGCCTAAAGATCAGGTCATTGGGCTAGCTAGGCCCAACAAACAAGATTTTAAACTTTTGGGCCCAAAGATGGTGTATCAACGTCTGTGCACTCTCACGTGTGCATTGAATTCCCAAATTTTCCGTGTATGAATCGAGTTGTCGTCATGTTAGTAGTTTCGGATTTGTTATTGATTCGAGACCGAATCAATTCGTTTGATAACGATTTTTGGTGTTGTTGTGTATTGTAATTCGTCGGTAGTCGCAGTGTCAATATTTGATCACAACGGATGTATTGAATTAACATTGAAATTTTTCTGTTTACAGCCCCTCTTTATTTTGTCAATTTACTTTTTCAACCCTTTGAATAAATTAATTTCCGGTTTAGTCCTTAAACCATTTTTCTTGGCATTCTAACACCAAAACTTATTGAAATTGATATTTTTCAGCACATTTTTAGTTGAAAACAGTTTTAGTCCCTCAAAATACAGTTTTCTCGGCTGTAACCTCTCTTTTTCGCAATTTTTACACTTTTGGCCCAAATTGGAAATTTTTTGCAACTTTGGTCCTTTTTAATTATGAAAAGCATTTTTAACCTTTGAAAATGACTTGGAACACTAGTAGTCCACTGTTTTACGGAAAAACACAGTTTCAGCCCCTCAAATTGGAAAATTTCGCATTTTGGGCCCTATTGGGCCGAAAAGTTCATTTTTAGCCCATTAAGTTTAGAAATTTACATTTTAAACATTCTAAAGTGTATATTTTTGGAAAAATTCCTTTATGAAACTGTTTTGACACTTCTTAACCTCCAGAATTTGTATTTTGACATTTTGGGCCCTTAAACTTCATATTCTTAGCATTTTAAGTCTAAAAATGTGATTTTTAGCCCAAGATGTTCATCTAAACCAACTTGGTTATTTTTCTAGTAATGAATTATGTATAATGATATGTTTTAGCACTTGTTTCATGCATCATAACACAAATCTCGATTTTTAGGTCCTTTTGACTAGTTTCAACACCAAAAACACACAAACGTATGTAAATAAACATAGAAATCATACAAGGCATACACATAATGATAGATCTACACATTTTCTTGTATTCCCCCCCCCCCCCACAAAACTTATAAAAACCGAAAATAAGGGTGTATGAAGCTCACCTTAGGGTGTGGTTTCGGTTTTTGGAGAAAAGATGGAAGAAATGAAGTGATTTTTGGCCTTAGCACCCTTTTCTTGAAGATCTCGAGTTTGAGGGGTTCTAAGACACAAGTTTATGATTTCATGAGAGTTAAGAAGAGATTTTAGATAGATCAAGGAACCTAGATCATAGAATTAAGTATAACCTTACCTTGGATGGTGATTTTTGTGGAAAATCTCCTTGAATGCCCTTGATTCTTCGAAATTTTGAGAAGAGAGGTGAAGGTGTTTTTGAGAGTGTTTGATATGTGAAAAGTGATGAAAGTGTGTGTGTGTGTGTTGGAATCGGCCGAGAATCAAGAAGGAGAGAAGAGAAAGGGTTGAGTTGACATTTCTAGATGCATGTTGGTCCATGCATGGAAGTATGGTGGACATAAATGAGGTGGCATGTATTAAGTCAACTCCTTTCTTCTTGGGTTTGGGCTTTGGGCCGAGAATTTGGAAGGAAGAAAGGATTTTTGGGCTTTATTGCCCCTAAGCCCATATAGGAGTTAAGTTGGATAATTTTTGGCCCTAATAAAAATATAATATGATTTTTACACTTTGTTGGGCTAGTTTGAGTTAATTATGATTCATAATATTTAATTTATTTCATTCTAGGCCCAATATGGCCCAAAATGTTGAAATAAATAAACGTGGGTCCAATTAGAGCCCATTTAAAGGTTCTAATCCCATGATAGTCAAATTGGAAGCTTATTGGCCCATTGAGTCCAATAAGGAAGTCCTAGTCCAAAATGGACCTAAACAAGAACTTCTAGGGTTTCCAATTGCTTATTGACTATTTGTAGCACTTGTATGGTGTATTTTATTGAAATTATGTTGTCATAGAGTAAGCATCATACATGCTCTTTGAGTTTTTGATTCTACATTTTACTTGAGTGTAGTGATTACAAGACACAAAATTTCTAGTTGTGACATCATCCCCCCGTTAGAGGGAATTTCGTCCCGAAATTCTGTTTGAAAGCTAGATTTGAGAATGCTAAAATAGGTGAGGGTACTTTTGCTTCATTTGAGCCTCGCGTTCCCACGTGAATTCTGGCCACACTTCGCGTTCCACCGTACTTTCACGATCGGGATGCGAATTTGCTTAGTACGCTTCACCTCCCTGTCCATGATTTCAACCGGCTCTTCAACGAACAGGAGATTCTCATTGATTTCGATCTCGTCAAGGGGAATGAAGAGTGTTTCATCCGATAGGCACTTCTTTAGATTAGAGACATGGAACACGGGGTGAACACTGTTTAACTCTGCGGGTAGCTGCAGCTTATACGTATTCGGGCGACGATCTCAAAAGGTCCAATGTATCGTGGGTTCAGTTTCCCCGTTTTCCGAAACGAATAACCCCTTTCCAGGGTGAGACTTTCAACAATACTCGATCCCCGACCTGAAAGTCTAAGGGCTTTAGTCGTTTATCGGCGTAGCTCTTTTGTCGGTCGCGCGATGCTTGTAATCAAGCTCTGATTTGGACGATCTTTTCCGTGGTTTCATGAATGATCTCCGGTCCTGTTAGTGCCTTGTGTGATGTATGCGTTTTTGCTAGTTGGGTATCACCTACCTCAGCCCAACATAACGGTGATCTACACTTACGCCCGTATAGTGCTTCGAAAGGAGCGACCTTGATGCTCGAATGATAACTATTGTTATACGAGAATTCGATTAAAGGTAAGTGGGTATCCCAAGACTTCCCAAAGTCTATCATGCATGCGCGGAGCATGTCTTCGAGCGTTTGGATGGTTCGTTCGCTTTGACCATCCGTTTGCGGATGATAAGCGGTGCTCATGTCGAGATGAGTTCCCATTGCCTTATGGAGTGATTGCCAAAAACGTGACGTGAACCTACTGTCCCTATCCGAGATAATAGACACTGGTACTCCGTGGAGTCTCACGATTTCTCGAATGTATAAACGCGTCAATCACTCCATCTTGTAGGATTCTTTGATTGGTAGGAAATGGGCAGACTTCGTCAGTCGGTCGATTATTACCCATATGGTGTCTAGTCCATCCGACGTTTTGGGTAGCTTGGTCACGAAATCCATAGAAATCCCCTCCCATTTCCACTCAGGAATTACCGGTTGCTGTAATAACCCTGAGGGCTTCTGGTATTCCACCTTTACCTTGGCACACGTAAGGCACTTACTAACATAGGTAGCAATTTCTGCCTTCATGTTAGGCCACCAGTAGTGTTGTTTAATATCCAAATACATCTTGTCTGAACCAGGATGAACGGAGTATCACGTCTTATGGGCTTCCTTCATAACTACCTCCCTAAATTCTCCGATTTTAGGGACCCAAATACGGTTCATGAAGTAGTATACTCCATTCTCCTTTGCCTCTAGGTTCTTCTCCATCCCGCGCAATGCTTCGCTTGCCCTGTTTTCCGCTTTCATGGCCTCCGACTGGGCTACCGCAATTTGAGTGACTAGGTGAGATTGAATGGTTATAGAGAGAGTTTTCGTACGACGATTTGAGTACTCCTTCCGACTTAATGCGTCGGTTACCACGTTGGCCTTGCCTGGGTGGTACTTGATCTCACACTCATAATCGTTTAATAATTCAACCCATCTTCGTTGCCTCATGTTCAACTCTTTCTGGTTCAAGATGTGTTGGAGACTTTTGTGGTCCGTGAAGATGGTGCACTTCGTACCATACAGGTAGTGCCTCCAAATTTTCAGAGCGAAGACCACGACTCCCAATTCTAGGTCATGGGTCGTATAATTTACTTTGTGCGTCTTTAGTTGGAGAGATGCGTAAGCTATCACCCTTCCACGCTGCATGAGAACGCAACCTAAGCCCTGATTCGACGCGTCACAGTAGACCACGAAATCTTCCATTCCCTCTGGTAGCGATAGTACCGGGGCGCTACAGAGAGCTTGTTTCAGGGTTCGGAATGCGGCTTCTTGTTTGTCTGTCCATTTGAATGGTACGCCCTTTTGTGTAAGCGAGGTAAGTGGCTTGGCGATCTTAGAGAAGTTTTGAATGAATCTCCTATAGTAGCCTGCTAGACCCAAGAACTGACGGATTTCCATAGGTGTTGTCGAGATTGCCCATCCTTCAACTGCTTTGACTTTAGAGGGATCCACATGAATTCCATCTTGGCTAACTACATGACCTAGAAAGTTCACACTCCAGAGCCAGAACTCACACTTGGAGAGTTTTGCGTATAGCTTCTCCCATCACAGCGTTTCTAGGATTTGTCGGAGATGTTGGACATGCTCTTCTTCGCTTCGGGAATAGACGAGGATGTCGTCGATGAAAACAATGACAAAGTTGTCGAGGAATGGTCGACAGATTCGGTTCATTAGATCCATAAATGCAGCAGGGGCATTTGTCAGACCGAAGGGCATTACGACAAATTCATAATGTCCGTAGCGAGTTCGGAAAGCGGTTTTTGGAACATCCTCTTCCCGGACTTTGAGTTGGTGGTATCCGGACCGTAGATCTATCTTAGAAAAATAACTAGCTCCTTGGAGCTGGTCAAATAGATCATCGATTCGTGGGAGTGGGTAGCGATTTTTAACAGTGAGTTTATTTAACTCTCTGTAATCGATGCACATTCTAAAAGATCCGTCCTTCTTTTTGACAAAGAGGACTGGAGCTCCCCATGGCGAGTAACTAGGGCAGATGAATCCCTTGTCCAAGAGTTCGCTGAGTTGGCTGGATAATTCCTGCATCTCAGCAGGAGCTAACCGATAGGGTGATTTAGCGAGAGGAGTTGCTCCTGGAACGAGGTCGATTCGAAATTCCACTTGTCTCTCCGGGGGTACTCCTGGAAGATCTTCAGGAAACACGCCTGGGAACTCACATGCTACGGGAATGTCTTGAACGTTAACCTCTTCCTTGGTCTTATCAACTATGTGAGCCAGGAATGCCAAGTTGTTCTTTTGTAGATGTTTTTGTGCCTTGATGCACGAGATGAGGCGAAGGTTCATGCTAGGTTTGTCTCCGTAAATTACTAGGGTTTCGTGATTGGGAAGGCGAAGGCGAACGGCCTTCTCGTGACACATAATTTCAGCATGGTGGGGGCTTAACCAGTCCATGCCAATAATCACATCGAAACTCCTAATTGATACAGGCATCAAGTCTATTCGAAAGACGTGTTGATTGAGGGTTAGGGTACATCCGATGTAGATTTCCCCGGTAGATTCGGTTTTCCCATTGGCCATTTCCACCGTAAAGGTTTCATTTAGCTTCTGGGGCTGTTGTTTTAATAAATGCTTAAACTTATTGCTTACGAAACTTTGCTCAACTCGCACTGCCCGAGCCTCCATAGCATACAGCTGTTGTTGCAGTGCGGCGATCTCAGCTTCGGGGGAACGGTTCTCCCTTGGAGGGTTCACTGGTGGAGCGGGGTGGTCTGGTTGCGCCTCGTTCTCACACGGCGGGATGTGGTCCTTGTCCCCGCCTTGGCCTTCCTCGACGTCGTCGTCGGTCTCTCCAAATTCGTAGTCGGTGTCTATGTATTCGTCAGGTCCGACGTCGTGTGCTTCCTCTAGATTCCCTTCTGGTTCATCTTCAAGCATCCCGTGAGCCACTAGAACTTGATGGAACTGGATACCCAGCTGATCTCCCTCCATGACGACTAGGGGAGAGTATAAACTATCGTCACTCCCACGTCTATGATATATACTAAATAGACGTTCTCTTTTTGGTGATAAAAGGGTATAGTTTTAGGTTCCCTAGCTATCCCGATCTCATCAGAACGTGTGTTAGTTATACTTTGGAGAGAATGTTGTTGATTAGGCTACATCCACTCCTTGGTACCACTAAGAACAGTCCTGAATTAACCGAGATACTAGCATTATCTTCTTTGGTTCGGCGTTATGTTCCTTGTTCCTAATGCAAGCAAAGATTTTTTGTTGTTGTATTTTTACTTGTTTTGTTCAGAGTTATGTTAGTCCCTTTTTGGTTTATAGTTGCATATCAATGTATGGTTCGATATGCTAGTTCACTATAAACAGAGCTCTGATACCAACCTGTCACACCCCCGAACCAGACGGCGGAAACGTCCGGAGGCTGTCGTGACTCAATTGAATACCATCACAATGAATATAAATGAAACATAACATCATACAATACCAAGCATTGGAATATTACAACCGGTAGCGTTTACATTCAGTACATAGTTTCAAAATATTACATTCCCAAAAGTAAATTGTTCGATATTAATTAAACAACAGCAAAACGTCATAGAGTACAATTCTTCCTTCACTTTATCTCTTACCTGAGAATACAAGTATTTTGAAAAACGTCAACATATGAAATGTTGGTGAGTTCATAAGTAATGTTTGAAATCCAATGTTTTGTATCGTTTTGAAAACCACCAGAAAATCCGATATTTTCTGAAAATTGTATAGTATAAAAGGTGTGAAGATCCGAAAGTATGCTTGTTTGTTTCTATAAATGTAAGAGTACGATTTGTAAAAACTCGGTATGTAATTCGTAGGTGTAATAATTGAAAATCCTAGGAAAACCCGATGTTTTCCCATTACTTTGCATTAAATAATTTTTATGTTTCGTTATTTCGTTACGACAGGTGTATTCGTTGATCTCCGGAGACGTTGGATTAATTGTGGATTGTGAATTGTTGTAAACGTACATTAATGAAAATGACCAGTTGACAACCATACAAACGATTCCCTTAGGCGTCGCTCGCACTATTCACTTAACCCAACCACCCGGACTCATGTAGCCCCACGACCGAGGGGAAAAAGTGAGTGCGAAGCCCCAGGTAATTGCCTACGTCGTTCAAGGCTATAGTGAATACGAAGGGCCCTTAGCCCAACTCGCATTGGTGAATTCTCGACTTTGCTAGCAGTACCGAAGGACCCTTGGGGACCAGCAGCACGTTGCCATTGAAAGTCCTTTTACACTGTGTTGGATCATGTAAGACCCAACAACTCGTAAGGTTGATGTCTTCGGGCCTAAAGATCAGGTCATTGGGCTAGCTAGGCCCAACAAACAAGATTTTACACTTTTGGGCCCAAAGATGTTGTATCAACGTCTGTGCACTCTCACGTGTGCATTGAATTCCCAAATTTTCCATGTATGAATCGAGTTGTCGTCATGTTAGTAGTTTCGGATTTGTTATTGATTCGAGACCGAATCAATTCGTTTGATAACGATTTTTGGTGTTGTTGTGTATTGTAATTCGTCGGTAGTCGCAGTGTCAATATTTGATCACAACGGATGTATTGAATTAACATTGAAATTTTTCTGTTTACAGCCCCTCTTTATTTTGTCAATTTACTTTTTCAACCCTTTGAATAAATTAATTTCCGGTTTAGTCCTTAAACCATTTTTCTTGGCATTCTAACACCAAAACTTATTGAAATTGATATTTTTCAGCACATTTTTAGTTGAAAACAGTTTTAGTCCCTCAAAATACAGTTTTCTCGGCTGTAACCTCTCTTTTTCGCAATTTTTACACTTTTGGGCCAAATTGGAAAATTTTTGCAACTTTGGTCCTTTTTAATTATGAAAAGCATTTTTAACCTTTGAAAATGACTTGGAACACTAGTAGTCCACTGTTTTACGGAAAAACACAGTTTCAGCCCCTCAAATTGGAAAATTTCGCATATTGGGCCCTATTGGGCCGAAAAGTTCATTTTTAGCCCATTAAGTTTAGAAATTTACATTTTAAACATTCTAAAGTGTATATTTTTGGAAAAATTCCTTTATGAAACTGTTTTGACACTTCTTAACCTCCAGAATTTGTATTTTGACATTTTGGGCCCTTAAACTTCATATTCTTAGCATTTTAAGTCTAAAAATGTGATTTTTAGCCCAAGATGTTCATCTAAACCAACTTGGTTATTTTTCTAGTAATGAATTATGTATAATGATATGTTTTAGCACTTGTTTCATGCATCATAACACAAATCTCGATTTTTAGGTCCTTTTGACTAGTTTCAACACCAAAAACACACAAACGTATGTAAATAAACATAGAAATCATACAAGGCATACACATAATGATAGATCTACACATTTGCTTGTATTCCCCCCCCCCCACAAAACTTATAAAAACCGAAAATAAGGGTGTATGAAGCTCACCTTAGGGTGTGGTTTCGGTTTTTGGAGAAAAGATGGAAGAAATGAAGTGATTTTTGGCCTTAGCACCCTTTTCTTGAAGATCTCGAGTTTGAGGGGTTCTAAGACACAAGTTTATGATTTCATGAGAGTTAAGAAGAGATTTTAGATAGATCAAGGAACCTAGATCATAGAATTAAGTATAACCTTACCTTGGATGGTGATTTTTGTGGAAAATCTCCTTGAATGCCCTTGATTCTTCGAAATTTTGAGAAGAGAGGTGAAGGTGTTTTTTAGAGTGTTTGATATGTGAAAAGTGATGAAAGTGTGTGTGTGTGTGTGTGTGTGTTGGAATCGGCCGAGAATCAAGAAGGAGAGAAGAGAAAGGGTTGAGTTGACATTTCTAGATGCATGTTGGTCCATGCATGGAAGTATGGTGGACATAAATGAGGTGGCATGTATTAAGTCAACTCCTTTCTTCTTGGGTTTGGGCTTTGGGCCGAGAATTTGGAAGGAAGAAAGGATTTTTGGGCTTTATTGCCCCTAAGCCCATATAGGAGTTAAGTTGGATAATTTTTGGCCCTAATAAAAATATAATATGATTTTTACACTTTGTTGGGCTAGTTTGAGTTAATTATGATTCATAATATTTAATTTATTTCATTCTAGGCCCAATATGGCCCAAAATGTTGAAATAAATAAACGTGGGTCCAATTAGAGCCCATTTAAAGGTTCTAATCCCATGATAGTCAAATTGGAAGCTTATTGGCCTATTGAGTCCAATAAGGAAGTCCTAGTCCAAAATGGACCTAAACAAGAACTTCTAGGGTTTCCAATTGCTTATTGACTATTTGTAGCACTTGTATGGTGTATTTGATTGAAATTCTGTTGTCCTAGAGTAAGCATCATACATGCTCTTTGAGTTTTTGATTCTACATTTTACTTGAGTGTAGTGATTACAAGACACAAAATTTCTAGTTGTGACATGTTAGGCCACCAATAAAGCTTCTTAAGATCAAGATACATCTTGTCTGATCCAGGTTGTATCGAATATCTTGACTTATGAGCTTCATTTGAAACTAGACTCTTGGCTTCATCAAACCTTAGGGTCCAAATTTGATTCGTGAAATATCATGTTCCGTCTCCCTTGAGGTCGAATCGTTTGTCCATACCTCATAGGTTTTCTTCTACGATATTCTCGGGTTTTGAGTGCTTCTGGTTGAGTATCTTGAATTTGGATGGTGAGATTGGAGTGGGTGGTTATGGTTAAGGCTTTTATCACAAAGTGGCTTTACTTGCTATTTCCTAGTTAAATCATCTGTCATGACATTTGCTTTTCCAGTATGATAACAAATTTTGCATTTGTAGACATTTAGTAATTCTACCCACCTTTATTGTCTCATGTTGAGCTCCTTCTTGTCGTAGATGTGTTGAAGGCTTTTGTAGTCGGTGGACACGACACACTTCGTCTTGTATAGGTAGTGTCTCCAAATCTTAAAGGCAAACACTATACCTCTTAACTCTAAGTCATGGATAGTGTAGTTGGTCTTGTTTGGCTTAAGTTGTGTGGATGTATATGCAATGGTTTATTTTTTACATCACTACACATCATAACCCTTGGTGTGAGGCGTGATAGAATACTACACAGTCTTATGTTCCTTCTTGGAGAGACAAAATTGGTGCACTGCTCAAGAATTGCTTCAATTTTCGGAAGGTAGATTCTTGACTGTATCCCTAATTGAACTTTTTGTGTTTTTGGGTTAAATCGGTGAGAGGCTTGGCTATTTTGTAGAGTTTCTCGATGAATTTTTGATAATAACCTACAAGCCCTAAGAATTTGCATAATTCGGTTAGCGTCGTTGGTCAATCAAAATGGGAAAACCAGAAACTCATAGTGACCATAACAAGTTGCGGATGTCTTCCTTTGAATGTATGCTTCTTGAAATCCGAGTTGATGATAGCCGGATCTTAGATGGATATGTGAGTAGTAACAGGATCCTTGTAGTTGTTCGAACAGGTCATCGATCCTCGGAAGTGGATATCAGTTTTTGATGGCGAGTTTCTTCAACTCTCGATAGTCGATGCACGTCATAAATGATCCATCCTTCTTTTTGAAAAACAATAATGGAGCTCCTTATGGAGAGAAGCTTGAACGGATAGACCCTTTGTCAAGAAGTTCTTGAAGTTCATTGGATAGTTCTTGCATTACCGATGGAGCTAGACGATAAAGAGATCTTTCCATTGGTGTTGCAAATGGGATTAGGTTGATTCGGAATTCGACCTATCTGACTGGAGGTACTCTAGTTAGATATTTTGGAAATACGTCCGAGTAATCGCACATTTGCGGTATGTCTTTGATTTCCTCACCCTTGTCTTTCCTATCCATCACGTGGGTCAAGAAAGTGAAGCATCTCTTCTGCAATGCTTCCTTGAATTCATGCAAGTGATGACTCCTAGGTTCTTTCCTGGTTTTCATCTATAAGTATGAGGGCTTTCTTGTTTGGTAAAGGTAGTCGAATGATTTTTTTGTAACATAAGATCTTTGCGTGATGAAGTGATAACCAATCCATTCTGATGATCATATAAGGTGCTTTCTAACTATTCGTTTGCTACTTCTATAGTGCAAGTTTTGTTAAGTTTGCATGATTTATGGTTAATCAAGCTTCTAACTTATGGAAAAAATAAAGATTCTATCGGCACGAGTATCAAATAATAAGGAAGCATAAATATTGTTGATGGGAAACATATTAGTAACCACAGTTGGTTCCAGGAGATCATCTCCAAAACCTATCGCAAATGCTCTTCCTTTGCCACCCTGATTCTTCTGTTTCGGGGAGTCCTTCTTGAAATGCCCTTGTTAATTGTATTCGAAGCAATTTCGGTTTCCTCCTGCAAGGGTGGTTGAAGTTTTTTTTTTGTTCAGGCCTTTTTCCAGTACCTAAATGTGTGACCTCTTAAGTTATAGATGTTGTAGACCATGCAATTTCTGACATCGTGGAAATTGGACTTTGTATACTAGGGGTAAACTCCTAGAGTAGGGCTTTGATGGAGGCGAGTGTTTGTGATTAAGGAGTACAAAACCACAATTTTTGGATTGGTTTTGTGATTCACAGAGTTCCCAATTGAGTTTCCATGGAACTTCCTCTTTGGACCCCTCGTCAGGTTCTTTTTGGTTTGTGGGGTTATGGTAACCTGACGGATACAATGCTCAGTTAATTGATATGACAATTGCTTAAGACTATTGAAGGTAGCGGGTTTAGACACGAAAACTGGACCATGAACTGGTGATCCTAATACTCAGATGTAGCTTTTTGTCTCCTTTTATTCCAGGTTCACCATTCATGGGATAAGCGTTGCGAGGTCGTTAAATCGGGAGGTGTAAGCAGTCACCTCCGATCTTTTCATGGTAAGGTTCTAAATTATAGAAAGTGATTGATTCTATAAATCCTATAGATTTCCAAATTATAGAGAGTAATCGATTCTAAAAATCCTAAAGATTTCCAAATTATGGAGAGAGAATTGAAATCCTACCGATTTCAAATGATAGAGAGAGAAGTTTGTGTTGGTTTTAAGCACTATAACACTCCTATGGTGCACATGCAACCATAAATACTTTGGATCTATGTTTTCTCTAATTATACATGCAATATGATTTCAAAAGCATGAAGCCTACAACCTGATGGGTTTTAGCCATAAGAACTTTCCTATGTGCGCATGCAAAACCCTAATGCTTGGATCTAGGCTTTCTAATTAAACATGCTTTGAATCCAAGACTTCTAATAACTAATTAGGTATAAGAACAATACAAAATCAGATCTAGAAGTTTACCTTTGATTCTCTTGTTTGATCTTGTTGTCTTGGAGGTCTAGAGTCACAATTGTCACTCCTCTAATGGCTTACAAACACCAAATAGCAAAGAGGATGATTTGAGAGAGAGGCTAGGAGGAAATCAGCCAGGGGTTCTCTACTTTAGATGAGATGCCGATTTCCCTTGGTCATGGGGTCTATTTATACTTGTAGACTCCTAAAGGGTTTCACCTTAAACCCTAGTTGGATAATCTTTCCTTAAAGCAATCCAAATCCTTACCTTAGATAAGCCTTGGACGATTTTGAGCTATCCTAAGCCCTAGAATCCGTCCATTCCTTATCCCTTAAGGATTTACAGTCTAAAGTGTAACTATCAAACAATTGACAGTTTATACCCTCTTATTTAATTAATCTCTTTAAGTCACCAAATTAATTCTAATTAATTCTATAACTTATATTAATCAAATAACAATATTATTATTTCTTATATTATTCTCATAATATATTAATAATATTTATTCTCTCATAATAAATCATCCTATCAAGTTGCTATGGTGAAGGCAACCCAAAAGGACTATGCACAATCGGGTCGAATACTTGCCTAATATAGTTGCAGCCTTAGACACTATTCCAACAGTCTCCCACTTGGATAAGTCTAGCAACTATATGCACAAGTACAACACGATTTGCAATCATAGCTCTCAAAGACGCTGTCAAACTCTGATCTAATCAATCTTGTCCTTTAGATAAGGGATCGTACAGTCCTCTGTTAGATATCATGCTGACAATTTTATGGAATGATTAGTCAAGCATTTAGGTTTCTCAATCTCCGATTTATTTGACATAGAACTTAATCGAACACATCAATTCAGTTCTGACCAGGCCCGACACATAAGTCAAATCAAATCATCGAGCGGCCGAGATATCGCTTTTACCCTCTTTGGATAAAAGTTACAGATAAACTTTGACTTATATGCATTTACTTATTCATTAATCAACTATACACAACAATGCGTTTTATAACACCGAGTTACTGATGCGTTTTCGCATTATCAATGCATAATCAATCAACAAATAATAAACCATATATCTAGGTTTTAAGACTATCTGATATTATCATCTTGCGATCACCCTTTTATATCATATTCCATAAGGTGATTCCAGCAAGTGCGGGTTTGTTTCAATGCTCAAAACCAGTTCATAAGCACTCATGAATGTTGCAGCAATCTTTTGCCATGTCTAATACCATTTAGACAGTCTACACACTAATTCATGACAATCTTCATTCATATCTACTTCCAACATATGAACGATTGTGGACAATTTGAATAATTCGATTATTCTTAATAAATTCAATTATTCCGGAAGTCAAAACATGCAAAGTGAAACAATAGTTAAACAATTAACATAAGATACTAACATTACTCATAAATAAAACTCCTTTATTTAATCATCAAATGTTAATTACATTTATCTATTACACGTTTCTAATACTATCTAATCTATGCTAATATCATCCTTCAGCCCAATACTCCTAGCATGCTACAAGTGCTTAACCCTACTCAGTCCCTTCATAAGCGGATCTGCTAGGTTATCCTCCGATGATATCCTCTTCACTACGAGTTGTCCTTCTTCTACACGATGTCTAATAAAATGATATTTTCTGTCGATATGTCGTGATCTACCATGATCTCTTGGTTCCTTGGTCAAGGCAACCGCTCCTTCATTATCACAGAAAATCTCCATGGGCTCCTTTATGGCAGGTACAACTCCAAGGTCACCAATGAAGTTCTTCAGCCATATTGCCTCCTTCGATGCTTCGCTCGCTGCAATGTACTCTGATTCACACGTTGAATCAGCTACGGTTTCCTGCTTGGAACTTTTCCAAGTCACTGCTCCTCGATTCAAGGTAAAGACCCAGCCCGACTGCGAACAGTAGTTGTCCCTGTCGGTTTGAAAGCTGGTGTCACTATACCCTCGCACCTTCAAGTCATCACTCCCTCCGAGGACTAAGAACCATTCCTTCGTCCTCCGAAGGTACTTAAGGATATTCTTCACCGCAATCCAATGGGATCTGCCAGGATTCCCTTGATATCTTCTAACCATGCTCAAAGCAAAGGCTACATCAGGGCGAGTACAAGTCATAGCGTACATGATTGAGCCAACTGCGGAAGTGTATGGTACTCGGCTCATTTCTGCTATTTCAGCTTCGGTACTCGGACTTTGAGTCTTACTCAACTTGGCATTACTTTGTATCGGTAATTCTCCCTTCTTCGAGTTATCCATACTAAAACGTTTTAGTACCTTCTCTAAGTAAGTGTTCTGACTAAGTCTTATTAGTCTCTTACTTCTTTCTCTTACTATCCTTATTCCCAAAATGTAAGAAGCCTCTCCGAGGTCCTTCATAGCGAAGCACTTCCCGAGCCAGGACTTAACCTCCTGCAGAGTCGGGATATCGTTTCCTATGAGTAATATGTCATCGACATATAGAACGAGAAAGCTTACTATACTCCCACTGGCTTTGACATATACACACGATTCATCTTCGCTTCGTACAAATCCAAACTCTTTGACTTTCTCATCGAAGCAAAGATTCCATCTGCGAGATGCTTGCTTAAGTCCATAAATGGACTTCTCAAGTTTACACACTCTATTCGGATGCTTCGGATCCACAAACCCCTCTGGCTGAGCCATGTAAACATCCTCAGCCAACTTTCCATTAAGGAAAGCGGTCTTGACATCCATTTGCCAAATCTCATAATCATGAAATGCGGCAATCGCTAGCATCACTAATAGATTTTATCTTCGCAACTGGTGAGAAGGTCTCATCATAGTCAACTCCGGGAGTTTGAGTAAAGCCCTTCGCGACCAATCGCGCTTTATATGTGTGTACGTTTCCATCCACGTCGGTCTTCTTCTTGAAGATCCATTTGCACCCAACAGTCTTACGTCCGGGCACATTATCAACCAAATTCCAAACTTGGTTATCATACATGGATTGGATCTCGCTATCCATTGCCTCTTTCCATTTCGCAGACTCTGGGCCTGCCATGGCTTCCTTATAGCTATTAGGTTCATCAAGGTTTATTAGTGTACCATCACTAATATATGTGTCCCCTTCGGTAGTAATATGAAAACCATAAAACTGGGGTTGAACTCTAACTCTTTCGGAACGTCTAAGAGGTAGGGACTTGTCAATCGGTTCAACCGGAGTTTCCTCCTCGGGTTGAGTGCCAGCGGTAGAGGTTCCTTCATCTATCGACTCTTGAATCTCTTCAAGCTCAATTTGCCTCCCACTGTCTCCTTGGCCTATGAGTTCTCATTCTCGGAAAACTCCTCTCCTCGCAACAAAGACAACATTGTCCATCGGTCTATAGAAGAGATATCCAAAGGATTTCTGCGGGTAGCCGATGAAAATACATCGCTCACTACGAGGTTCGAGCTTGTCGTGAGTATCTCGTCTTACGAAAGTCTCGCAACCCCAAACCTTGATATGTGCTAACGAGGGAGCTTTCCCTGTCCACATCTCGTGAGGTGTTTTGGCAACCTTCTTAGTAGGGACTCGGTTAAGGATATGGGCGGCAGTCTCTAAGGCATACCCCCAAAAAGAGATTGATAGTGAAGCACGACTTATCATAGAGCGAACCATGTCCAACAAGGTTCGATTACGCCTTTCTGCCACACCATTCAACTGCGGTGTCCTAGGAGGCGTCAGTTGTGAAACTATTCCACACTCCTTGAGATAATCGTGGAATTCAAGACTTAGGTACTCTCCTCCTCGATCGGATCGGAGCATCTTGATTTTCCTGCCCAACTGATTCTCCACTTCATTCTTGAACTCTTTGCACTTTTCAAAAGTTTCTGACTTTTGCTTGATTAAATAGATATACCCATATCTACTATAGTCATCGGTAAAAGTCACATAGAAGCGGTTCCCATCCTTCGTGGTTGATTTAAACGGTCCACATACATCGGTATGTATTAGGTCCAATAAACCCTCACCCCTTTCGCACGTACTCGTGAAGGGTGACTTAGTCATCTTTCCAAGTAGACAAGACTCGCACGTGTCATCTTCCCTAAGGTCGAATGACTCCAACACTCCATCCTTTTGGAGTTAGGCTATGCGTTTCTTGTTGACATGTCCAAGACGACAATGCCACAAGGATGCTCTATCCATACTATTGGAAGAATCTATGTTCAAAACATCATTTCCTAAGTTATCAACAATCATAACAGCTTCATATATTCCATTACATGGTATAGCTTCAAAATAAAAGACACCATTTAGATAAGCTAAAATAGAACCATTCTCATTATTAAAAGAAAATCTAAAACCTTGTCTAAACAAACCATGAAATGAAATGATGTTTCTAGCCATTTATGGCGAATAGCAACAATTGTTTAAATCTAAACTTAAACCATTCCTAAGCACTAAAGAATACACTCCAATCTTGGTCACAGGCGACGATCTTCTGTTCCCCATGATTAGATTTATTCTTCCAGCCTCCACATCCTTATTTCTTCTTAGTCCCTACACATTAGAACAAATGTGGTAACCACAACTGGTATCGAGAACCCAAGAAATAGCATGAGATGAATTGTTAGATTTAATTGTGTATATACCTGCGAAAGACGGCTTGATCTTTCCTTCCTTGATGGCTTGCAGGTACTCTGGGCAGCTTCTCTTCCAATGTCCTATCTTGTGGCAGTGGTGGCACTCTGCCTCCTTTGGGTTAGGGCAGGGCTTAGCAGGATCAACTTTGGTCCCACTAGAAGAGGCAACATCTCGGGCTTTAACCTTATGATAGTTCTTAGACGAAGCCTTCCTTTTCTTTCCCTTTTCTTGTCCAATAGCCAAGACAGGAGCAGCGGGTGGATTAGGAGTTGGTGCAACAGAGTTGTCCTTGAAGTTGCTCTCAGCGACCCTCAAGAGACCTTGGAGTTTGCTTAGGGTGACCTCCTCTTTGTTCATGTGGTAGGTCATCCTAAATTGATTATAGCTCGGAGGCAAAGAGTGAAGCACCATGTCGATCGCCAAGTCTTCCCCAAAGTCAACATTCAACTTGCGAAGACGGTTGACATACCTTTGCATCTTTTGCAGGTGCACGGTAAGAGGCTCTCCATGACCCATCTTAGCGGAAATCATGTTAGTAAAAATCTCATAACGCTCTTGTCTCGCGTTTTGGTGGTATCTCTCCAATAGGTCTTGATACATCTCGTACGGGTACATGTCCTCATAGGACTTTTGGAATTCGGAGTTCATGGTGGCTATCATGATGCAATGTACCTTCGTTGTATCGCGCTCATGAGTTTCAAAAGTGGTCATTTCAGCCGGAGTAGCGATTTCAGGGTTAATCTTCTCGAGCTTCTCATCGAGGACATACTCCTTATCCTCATAGCGAGCAATGATGCGAATGTATCTTATCCATTCGCTAAAGTTCGTCCCATCGAAAGTGACCTTTTGACAAAGGTTCATCAATGTGAAAGAACTAGCAGCAGCGTTGTTTGCATTCAACATCTACAAATAGAAAGGACAAAGATAGATTAGAATATGAATCCCTAATTATCACCCAATAAGAAAAATTAGGGCTAGGATCCAACAACAATATTTACATATTAGAAAAGGGATGCCGTAATCCAACATGCAAATAATATGCAGGTAAGTGAATGACGATTCACCAATTCTCCACCATAAAAACATATTATTAATTCCTAAATGTATTGATAATTCCTAGGTTCGGGTGAGATTCATTGAAACTATTCAATGGCATGTTTAAATCTCGATATGCCCCTCTTTTTTGTGACTGGGATACCGAGGATCACAAAGCGGGTGTGAATTACCATGCAAATTCACATGGTGCTTTCATTGTAACAATCACCTATTCGATGTATCGGTAAACCACACACGCTCCATCGAACTATGATAAACAATGAATCACCCTTTGCCACCTTTGCTTAGAACCAATTAGTGTGCCGGTAAACCACACACGCTCCACTAACTTCTTAGCAAGGGTGCAAAGTGTAATTTCATGGGATTGCATCAATTCACTTTTCCTTAAGTAACTAAGATTGGGAAACTTTAAAAAACATGTAGTTACTTTGTATTTCATATTATACTTTTAATGAGAGGATGAGGTTGCCCTATCCTACCCGTTCGGCTAACGACCCTCCACCGATCAAGCAAGCGGTGAGTGTGAGTGTACACCCATTAAGCGCCATTTTATAGGCCGCAACCTTATACCCACCTTATAGATCGGCTTCGTGAATGAGGCCTACTAACGGTAAGACTAGCATTTTAGTTATACATACATATATATATATATATATATATATATATATATATATATATATATTAATCTCGTAATATTATATTAGTATAGGGTTGTATTTTAAACCTTTAAAATTCTAGGGTTTGAAATTTAAATTTTCTAAATTAAAACTTTTTAATCACAAAAGATAAATTTCAAAACTTGAGGACAAGTTTCTAAACATTTAAAACATGGAGGATCAAATAACAAATAATTTTAATTAACAATTAATTCCCTAATTATCCATATTTGATTTATTCAAGATTTCTTGCAAGATAATTACCAATTTAATCAAAATAATTAATTAATTATCATATAAGGAAATTAAATATTTTATTAGTTGATAAATATCTTTAATTAGATCAAGATTATAGTCATATATATCAAAAAATCGGATTAGGGTTGATCTAATATGATTAAGGTAAGTTCCCATAAGATAATCATCAAAAAATCCCGAATCTGGCCTTTCCTGACACTTGGACTCGCCGAGTCCACAATGGGACTCGCCGAGTCCATGACTCAGAAACATGAAAATCAAAATTTGCAGTTAAGAATCAAATAAGCAAGCAACAATTTAATATAAACCAAGCTAGGCTCTGATACCACTGATGGGTTTTAGCCATAAGAACTTTCCTATGTGCGTATGCAAAACCCTAATGCTTGGATCTAGGCTTTCTAATTAAACATGCTTTGAATCCAAGACTTCTAATAACTAATTAGGTATAAGAACAATACAAAATCAGATTTAGAAGTTTACCTTTGATTCTCTTGTTTGATCTTGTTGTCTTGGAGCTCTAGAGTCACAATTGTCACTCCTCTAATGGCTTACAAACACCAAATAGCAAAGAGGATGATTTGAGAGAGAGGCTAGGAGGAAATCGGCCAGGGGTTCTCTACTTTAGATGAGATGCCGATTTCCCTTGGTTATGGGGTCTATTTATACTTGTAGACTCTTAAAGGGTTTCACCTTAAACCCTAGTTGGATAATCTTTCCTTAAAGCAATCCAAATCCTTACCTTAGATAAGCCTTGGACGATTTTGAGCTATCTTAAGCCCTAGAATCCGTCCATTCCTTATCCCTTAAGGATTTACAATCTAAAGTGTAACTATCAAACAATTGACAGTTTATACCCTCTTATTTAATTAATCTCTTTAAGTCACCAAATTAATTCTAATTAATTCTATGACTTATATTAATCAAATAACAATATTATTATTCCTTATATTATTCTCATTATATATTAATAATATTTATTCTCTCATAATAAATCATCCTATCAAGTTGCTATGGTGAAGGCAACCCAAAAGGACTATGCACAATCGAGTCGAATACTTGCCTAATATAGTTGCAATATTGGTACATGAATCATAAAATCAAGTTAGAAGAATACCTTTTTATTGTAGCTTGTAGTTTTGGCCTTTGAAGAGCTTAGCACGTCAAGTGTGATGCCTCAAATGGTTCACAGACACCATGAACAAAGGAGGACTTTGAGAGAGAGCCTTGGACACTCCAAAAGCAATTTCTCTTTTCCTAGAGCTCTTACGCCTTGTTCCCGAGTTTTTTTGTAAATTCATTAAAAGAAAGGGAAGGAAAATTTTGACGGAAAGAAAGGGAGGTGAAGGAAAATATTCATTATTCCGTATTCCCGAGTTCGAACGAAATGAAAGGAAATTGAAGGAAAACTTTAAGTTTTTGTGTTCCCGAGTTAGGAGGAAAAAGAAAATAAAACATAAAATTTTCCTTCCCCTCACTTTCTTCCGAAATCCGCCCAATTTGAGAGGAAAATTTGGAAGGAAAATATGACTCCAAAATCCTTCCCCTCCCCTCACTTTCCCTCCATCAATGAAACTCGGGAACACGATTTTCCTTCGACACCCCTCACTTTCCCTCCGTATCATCCCATTTCCCTCCTTAAGTAGAGCTCGGGAACAAGGCGTTAGGTGTGTCAATTTTGGCTAAGGGGTAACATATATATATATATATATATATATATATATATATATATATATATATATATATATATATAATATATAAATTGTAGGATTCCAAGAGTCATGGGTAAACCCTAATCTATACATTTGGGTTATGATCCATTTCTCATGTGGGCTAACTCTTCATGGATACTTACATAAACTTAGCCCATCATGGATCAATAGCCCAAACGATATATATATCGCTGATTTACATAATTAGTCCCCATTAATTTAATTAGTCTCTTTTGATCACACAATTAATTCCAAATTAATTCTTGATCAATACTAATTAAATATTATGATTTCTCAATTAATATATTATACTTATAATATATTAGTAAATCATAATAGCCTCTTTCTCAAATATGCATCCTATTAGATTGTTCTGGTGAAGGCAACCCAAACGGACCATGCTACACTCGGGTAAGTACATTCCAATTATAGTTATGGGCTTAGACACTTAATCAAATAGTCTCCCACTTGGGTAAGTCTAATAACTATTATTGCAAGTACGACTCCAAAATCCCGACTAGCAATCGTAGCTCTCAAAAGCCATTGTCGAAGTCTGACCTAGTTAAATGATGTGTCTATTAGATAAGGGATCATATATTCCTCCATTCTAGATATCGAATGAATTGAGACATGGATTATAATAATTCTTTCTATTCATTTGTTGTTTCCCGATTTCCAATTAATAACAACCGACTAATTGAGCAAATCAAATTAGTCCAGGCTTGGACAAGCGCTTAGGGTTGTCATCACTAAATTATCTAGGGGCCCACATATATCCCTTTTATTCCACATTGGGTAAAAGGAATACATAAACTTCGACTCAACTGCTTGCTTGTACTTACTCATCAAATCACACACAACAATATGTTTTATAACACTAAGTTACTGGTGTGTGTACATATGTCAATGTGCAATTGACTTGTAAACTACCAGTCACATGTCTTGGTTTAACCATAGTTGGTTCCTAGAGATGATCACCAACACCTATCACAAATGCTCTTCCTTTGTCACCTAGATTCTTCTGTTTCGGGGAGTCCTTCTGGAAATGCCCTTGTTGATTGTATTCGAAGCAATTTCGGTTTCCTCCTGTAATGGTGGTTGAAGTTTTTTTTTGTTTGGGCCTTTCTGCGGTACCTAAGGTGTGACCTCTTAAGTTACAGATGTTGCAGACCATACAATTTCCGACATGGTGGAAAATTCACTTGGTATAGTAGGGGTAAATTCTCAGAGTAGGGCTTTGATGGAGTGAAGTGTTTGTGATTACGGAGTACACAAACATAATTTTTGGATTGGTTTTGTGATTCTTGGAGTTCCCATTTGAGTTTCCACGGAACTTCCTCTTTGTACTTCTCGTCTAGTTCTTTTCGGTTTTTGTGGGGTTATGGTACCCTGACGGATACAATGCTCAGTCAATTGATAGGACAATTGCTTAGCACCATCGAAGGTAGTGGGTCTGGACGCAGTAACCATACCTTGAACTGGTGATGCTAATACTCCGATGTAATTTTTTGTCTCCTTTTATTCCGAGTTCACCATTCATGGCCTAAGGTTAGCAAGGTCAGTAAATCAGGAGGTGTAGAGAGTGATTGATTCTAGAAATCCTACAGATTTCCAAATTATAGAGAGTAATCGATTCTAAAAATCCTACAAATTTCCAACTTACGGAGAGAGAACTAAAATCCTATCAATTTCAAATGATAGAGAGAGTTTGGACACTACTGAATGATCGATTAGGAACTATGGGTTTCTTTGCTACGACGGTAGCAGAGATATTAATTCTTTGTTCTTCTTTGGGTTTATGCGAACTAGGAAAATTTGAACATTATCCTAGATTTTTAAGTATTTTTAAAATGTATATGTTGTTTTGGGGTTGATATAAGGTTGCTAAGGTACTAGGTTTCTGCAGCGAATCTTGAGAACATCCTTCAATCTCTAGAACTTTCAACCATTGTAGTCTGTCAAACTCCTTGCTCAAGGTTGGTTGATCCCCGACCCGACCATAAATAACATACACATACGTTCCAGGTTTATTTATGGTATGACTTATGTACAATACTAACCTTAACTGAGGCGTTTGACCTAAAGGGTTGAGTTGGTAGTTTTAGTTGGAGGTATGTTAGAGTTTTATTGATGTGTTCTCATCATGGGCCAGAGTATATATAAGTCTTATATACTATTGTGGTGGGGTTTGTAATATTATTAATTTTTTTTTTGTACTCTAAGACTACCAACTACAGAAGAGCGCTATACAGGAAACACTGGAGGGCAGGACCATTTTATTATTAATTCGTTCTGAAACCCAGCAACCATATGTCGCCCTCCAAACCAGATTCCCCGTACCGTAAGTAGCCAAGAAGTAGTGTAATTAATATTAATAATACTTTTATTAGAATCTAGTTTCTATAGTTGTATTTCTCTTTCGAGGATACGAGTTCTCTATAGCCAATTTAGCTATGATACAATCTGTCACACCCCAGGTCAAGGCGGCAGAACACATCGGGCTGTGCGACTAAGTTGATGTATCACAGGTAAACTAATTATATAGCATAAGTACAATAATAAACAATATAGCATTCGTGTTCCATCTAGATATTTAAATACAAGATTTTTATAAATAACAATAATACATGAATTGCCTTAACAGATAGGCATATAATACAGCAGCAAGTAAACAAGGTCAATCTAGTCTGTATTGAATATTTGTTTAGTGATTTCCTGAGAATACATGTAGTTTTGAGGGTTAACACAAGGCTGGTGAGTATTACATGTTTTTTGCTAACAACAGTAATACTTTTAATAAGTCTAAAAAGTATTTTCTTTTGTATTTATATCAATATTTAAAACAATGTTTGTAATGAGTCTTTAAAAGAAAAAATGTATTTTTGTATATGTAAATCCATACTTTAAACCGTGTTTGTAATGAACCTTTGAATATCCTTTAAAACCAAATTGTTATGTTACATAAGTAATTCCATACTTACAATAGTTTTGAAAGCAACCAAGCCCATGGTTGGTAGTGAAAGAAAGAGAGATATTCTAGTTAATGTTTATAGTAAGCCCTATATAACCGAGCTATGTGACTGAGTGTACCCCCTACAACGCTTCATTGGACGTTGCAATAACAATCGTCGACACTTATCACCCGCTTCGATTGATCGGTCGAGGTTGTAGCTAGCAACCGCAGGTGGGGATGTCAACCCCGTATATATCTATATATCTACATATCTATATATATATATATATATATATATATATATATATATATATATATATATCGCTCTGAAGATTAACAATTACAGTAGTATGGGTATGCTAAGTGTTTAGACTCAGCTAATGATTAACGTCTCACTAAAAAGGCTTAACTAAAAAGTTTGTGAATAACTCGCAGCCCTAACTTAATTGGTCACTAGGCATAATGAATTTCATTGTATTAAGTTTATAAAAGCCGAGTATACTTGGTATGTATGTAAAAGTGTAATGTACTTGCTTTTATAAAGATGTATGTTTCAAAGTAATGAACATACGTACATGTATAAACTTTATGCGTTTAAACATATAAATATACATGAATAGTACTAGCTTGAATCCTTGAAATACTAAAAAGTGTTATAACGTGCTTGACATAATATACAATGTCACATAAAAATTATATATTTTTGTATCATGTAACATTTATCGTGTAGACTAGTTATTTCACGATAAAAATTCCATAATATGTTTACGAATAGTTTATACTAGTTATTTGTAACAATATGTTAAATTTTTAAATAACAATTTTATAAATTAGATTTACTTTAGTCTCGTATAAAGGATAATATATTTATATAAACAAAATATATAGGCGTATGTATCCCCCCCCCCTCCACGAAATAACTAAAATATAAAAAATGGGACATAAGCACTCACCCTTGAAACGTGGGTTCTTCTTGTTCGAATTCGGTTTCTTTTGAGAAACTTGTCATGTGAAACCGCAAATCCACAATCCTTGAATTTTTAAATACTCTCGGGACCGTTTCGTAACGAATTTAAACTATTGGGGGCTGATTTGTAACTTCACTAAAGTACAGGGGCTTTTTGGTAATTTGATTAAATGATTAGGGCTATATTGGTATAAAAAAAAAATACAAATTGACGGGTTGTTTTAAACAAATGGGTTCAATAATTGGGGTTGAGAGTGATTTTGAATACATGGTTTAATAGGGAGGACATTTTGGTCATTTCCTAATTTAAAAAAAATGACTTTGGGCGTTTAAATGCATCCCGTGTTTAATGGTCCAACGTAAAAGGAATTAGGGCTTTATCCCCCCGTTTTCATTTGTTGGTCGATCAAGGAAACGAACCGGACATGATGGCAGTCACGAAGGAAAGCACCAAGACAGCGTGTCTTCGGGGTTGAAGAGACCGAAGGGGAGAAAGCGAGGAACAGCGAGCCGACTTTGATCTCGGAGGGGGGGTGCAGCGAGGTGCTTCGTGGCTGCTCGCTCGGTTCCAGCATCGAGGTGCGAAGGGCAATCAGCGACCACTGGGTTTTTCGGCAGTGGAGCTCGACGTACAAGAAGAATGGTGCGATGGACGAAAGGGGAAAAAGATTCAAGGATTTTCAGATCGAGGGTTTGGTGTGGCTGTTCTTGGCTGCTCTTCTTCTGGTTCGATTGGAAGTAAACGCGATGGAAATGGGAGACAGTTGGATTGAAGGGTAAGGACAAAGCAGCAAACGGTAATCCTCTTGATTCATCTTCTTTTTTTTTTTTTTTTTTTTTTTTGATTTGGCATCCAATCCAAAGGATGTTGACACTGGCAGAATGATCGATCAAGGGGGTGTTTGGGTTTATTGTTTTCACAGGAAACGGAAGAACGAAAAATGGGCTGCGATAGTGGCTAACAGATCCCGAAAAAAAAACGAATGGGAAGATTTGTCTGGCAGGGAAGGTATGAAACAAAGGCATAGGTTGTTAATTTTTTTTTCCGTGGTGGTGTTGTGGGAGGCAGCAGCAACTCCGGTTGCTGTTGTGTTGTTTTTCTCTTTTTTTTTTATTTTTTTTTCTCTTTTGTTCTTGTTTTGACAGAAATCGATGAAGTGTAAGAAGATTGTTTTATTCTTGATTTTTGACTGGGAAGTGAAGGAGAAGAAGGGTGGAGTGTTAGATTGAGGGTTGAGTGGGGAAGAAGGTAAATGTGACTGAAGCAACACTTTAGATGATTTTTATTTGATTGTAATTGTATAGATTGTGGGTTGTATTTGATAGTTTAATTAGTTAAAGGATGTGTGCAAGCAGTCTTCAATTTGACAGTCAAAGAATTGCAAGTTACTTGGCTGTCAAATTCTTTGTATTTGGTAGTTTAAAAAAAATGAATTTGGTGGTATAATGTTGTATATTCATGCTACATACCTATATGTATTTATTTAGGACTTTATAAACAATTCCCTTACATATAATATATCTATATATATTATACGTTTGTTGTATAATTTGTGTAATACATATATATATATATATATATATATATATATATATATATATATATATATATATATATATATAGATATATAGATTTAAACTCATATTTTAGGAAATGTAAAGTTGTTAGTTTGTTAACCTTAGTCTCTAAATTTCAAAATTGACACATAATGTACTCTTATGAACTATATAAAGAACTAGGGATCTATATATAACAAGTGTCTAACTTTGTCATATCTTTACTATTATATAAAACATATAAAGAATTGGGGATTTATATACAACAAATGACCAAATTTGTCATATCTTTATCTTTACTATTATATAAAACATATTATACTTTTTTCATGAAATTTAACAGGTACAAAACCAAATACATGTTATACAAATATGTTATGCTTGTTACTTAATTGACATCATATACGTTTTTCTATTCCTTTTGTGAAAAACCCTCTTCAATCTCCGACAAATGAACGTAACTGCCAGCCTCTTTGAAGTCTTCACTACCTACACCCTCCTGACACCGTTAGTTTCAAAATAATTTTTTATTTGATTTAGGCGGCGGAGGTTTTGCAATTGCAATCTAGACGTCAACTTCATGTCGAACCTGGGGCTCACGAGAAAGCCGTAAGTGTTTGTTTCATCCCCATTTGGTATTGCTTTGTATCAATGGCTGTTGGCATAGGATTGCATGTGCATATGGATAGATCGAAAACGAAGCTAGATATTTTAATTGACGTCTTATTTGTCGAGATTTTCTTTGTTTGAATTTCAATTTCTCAGGATACTCTATAAGAATAAGTGAAAGACTGTCACGCCCCCAGAACGTTTACGATCAGAGAAGCCCTACGAAAAGTTCTCTAAATGCGAGTTTTGAATTCGAAGACTCAAATTCATGGGTCATGTTGTTAGTGAAGAGGGAATTCATGTGGACACTTCCAAAAATCAAAGCCATTGAGAACTGGTCAGCACCGAAGACGCTTACAGAAATTCGCAAATTTCTAAGCCCTGCTGGCTACTATCGTAGGTTCATTCCGAATTTCTCTTCAAATTGCGAAACCTCTTACGACTTTGACCCAGAAGGACATGGTTTCTGATTGGGAAGAGAAGCAAGAGAGAGCGTTCCAAACGCAGAAGCGAGCCTTATGCACCGCACCGATACTATCCCTCCCAGGAGGAATAGAAGATTTCGTGGTCTATTGAGATGCATCCAATCAAGGGATCGGTTGTGTTCTGAGGAAACGAGGTAAGGTCATTGCCTATACCTCCCGCCAGCTTAAGACACTTGAAGCCAACTATACAACACACGATCTGGAGTTAGGGGCAGTGGTATTTGCTCCGAAGGTCTTTCGGAAAACGACAGAGAAGATCATTCAAATTCATGAACGGTTGAAAGCCTCTAAGAGACCGACAGAAAAGCTACGCTGGCAAGACAATGAAACCATTAAAATTCCAGGAGGGAAAAACCGTTCTTTTGAAAGTCTCACCCGGGAAGGGCTTGATACGCTTCGGAAAGCGTGTAGAGCTAAAATCCAAGATACATAGGGCATTTCGAGATTTTTGCTAGAATTGGCCCTGCAGCTTACAAACTCAACGTACCCCGCGAACTTAGCAACATACATTCTACTTTCTACGTCTCGAACTTGAAAAGTACCTATCCGACGAGACTCTTGTAATACCACTCGACGAGATCGAGATCAACGAGAGCCTCAACTTTGTGGAAGAACCTGTAGAAATCATGGACCGTGTGGTCAAGCAAACGAAGCAAAGCCGCATCCCAATAGTGAAGGTTCGCTGGAACACCAAACGAGGGCTTGGATTCACTTAGGAGCACGAGGATCTAATGAAATTGAAATATCCTCATCTTTTCGCTTAGTTATCTCTTAAAATCTAATTTCGGGACGAAATTCTCTCGAACGGGGGGATGATGTGACAACCCGAAATTTCTATCTTGTACAAACCCCACATTTCAATCAAAGTCAAGCTTGCTTCGGCTAACTTTTAGCACTTTTGGAGTCCGTTTGGGTGTTTTAATCTTCAATACATTCAAGGAATGAATGTTAGGAAGTACCTGCTAGAACCATTGAACAACATTTAAGACTTAAACACCACCAACATAAGTTCACGGCCACAACACTTAGAGTTTACGGCCATAAACTCCAAGTGGGCTGTAAACTCACCCTTATATATAAGTCTTAGTCATTTCTTTCATTCTTTCTTTCCTTGGCCGATTTTCTCCTATTCTCTCCCAAGGATCATAAGACTTCTACTTCAAATCTTCAAAAGTGTAAGCAATCTTTCCATTTCAACTTGATATCCTTCCATATCTAGTCGTTATACATGATTTCATCCATGAAATCCTTTCATTTTTATAGATTCTCAAGTGTTCTGCATTTCACCAAGAACACACACTAGTGTTCTTGGACCTTAAACACCCTTACAAGCTTCCTATAAGTAAGTACCCTACTCTTAACTAGCTACATGCTTAAATCACTTGTTAAACCTTTAGAAAACATCAAGAAACTCAAGAACACATGGTGTTTACGGCCAAGGCAATCTCCTTGGGCCGTAAACACTCATAAGTGGTGCATTTGTGCCACCACTCCTTCCTAAGGCTTAGAACTTGGGCTAGAACACTTCAAACTTGAGCTAAGAACCTTAGACATCAAAATGGTAGAATTCATAATGAGTTTATGGCCGTAAACTCACTAGGGCCGCAAAACCTAGGCCGTAAACTCATGGAGAGTTTACTCTTGGACCGCAAACTCCCAAGCAAGACCCTACAACAATTAGATGCAACCCTATGATCTTCTAACGCTTGAACCAAATTGGTTTCCATGTTTTAGGGTGTCTTTACTTGTTTATTAGTGTTATAATCACTAATTAGATACATATATGTGTCTTTATATGTTAAATAGGATCAGTGTGTGTTCAAGTCTTCACTTGACACCTAGCACCTTATACAACACTTTCATCCAAACCACTCCCTACAGGTGAGTTCATACCCATTAATTAACCTTTTAAATGTTTTTAAATTCTTTTATGGGGGGGAATACAAGTTGAAACATTATAGTTATAATACCAATCACATGTGATTTATAACTAGTAAACAAACGGATTTACCATACTTTTAACTGTTTTTGTCAACAGCACTACTTCAAAATGATTATTAAATACTTTTACATGTTAAACTCTTTATAAAACTTAAATCTTGATTTCCAAACTTTTACTTTCAATTCTTTAAACTTATATATTGTCAAAACCATGCCCAGTACATATATAGTTATATAAGTAAGGTTTGAAGGACTTAGGACTGATAACTCGCTTTAATTCCTATTCCTTGTTTGGTTGTGGACTTAGAGTAGTCGGTTGTTTGTCCGAGTGTCGTTTGATCCTTAGTTATATATTATGTATATATGTGTGGATATAAAGCTTTTACTTCAGTTCCAACACCTTTGGGTAGCAAAGGTGTATAAGCTTACTAAGTCATTCAAACAACAGTTCTAGTAAACTATAATAGGTATAGTTTAGGGATATACTAGTTACTAATTTCTAGTACAATGAAACATACAAGGAGTCAGTTCATACATGAGCCGATACATACTATACACTATACAGAGAGAACATACACTAGTACATACAATACATACACACTATACACTATAATAAAGAACATACTAGGATGAGAATCAGAGAGAACATACAAAACTCTAGTACATACAATACATATACAAGTATACTATAGATTAAATGTGAACCACTGTTTCGGGGCATGGCATCACCTGCCATGGCTCGATTTGTATCTAGAATCTCCTGGAGAGAGAGCGTGAATTTGTGTATAGTTCTATACTGGATTGAAAATCCTACACCTTATTGGTAGCGACAGTGGGATCTATAGGTCTGCAGGTGAAAAATGTCATTACTGTTCGACGTGTTACAACGTTGTGATAATACTAGTCAATTAGTACGGTTGCAATTATTTCACATTATACCTTAATTAACAATTGGTTTAAGGTAGCTAGTACAATAGTAGTTACTATAATATAATACTACAATACTTCATTATTTTCCTCATTACATCTACTTTGTGATCATTTCACAAAAACAATAATGTAAAAATTATATTTTATTAAATGATAGTCACTTTTGGGAGGAATACTCGGACAAACCGAGATTTCTATTCTGTACAACCCTTCACTTCAATAGAAGTCAGAACAGTTTCTGCTAATTTTCAAGCTTTTTGGAATAAGTTTGAGTATTTTAGGATTAGCACTTTAGGAGAAATCAAGAGAGAGGATGCCCTAGGGTTTATTGTGCATCAATAAAGTTCCAAAAACTCCAAGAGTTTAGAGTTTACGGCCCAAATGGCTTTTAGACCGTAAACCCTAACGACTATATATATGGCACTTAGCCATTTTTCACACTTTTTCACTTTTCAAGAGCAAAACTCAAATCCTCTCAAGTAGCATCCGAATTTTCCTTCTTGATCTTCAACTTGTAAGTCTTCCTAGCCCTACTAGGTTGATATCTACCTTAATCTAGTGATCTAACACACTTCCATCCATGAAATCATTCCAAAAGTGTAGATCTTCAAGTTTCACCAAGAACACCAAGAACACACACTAGTGTTCTTGGACTTTTAGCACCTTTTCAAGCTTCTATCTTGTAAGTAATTCTATCCTAGAGTATCTTAAGGCTTGTTACACTTCCATATATCAAGAAATCTTACAAGAAACACCAAGATCAAGGTGTTTACGGTCCAAGATGTTCTTGGACCGTAAACCCTAAAAAGGGTGGCAAAGTGTGCTCTAGTCCCTCCTAAGCCTTGGAAACTTGCTTAGATCCCTTCCTTGATGAGTTAAGGGCTTGAAAACATCAAAAGACCATAAACCATATGGGTTTACGATCGTAAACCCAAAGGAAAATGGTCTAAGGACCGTAAACTCCATTTAGGAGTGAAATGGTGCCCTAATCCCTTCCATAAGCTTATACTTCAAGTAGAAATGCTTCTAAGGACTTATGAGGCTTCAAATCACAAAGTGGTCAAAGGAGCATGAGTTTACGGCCGTAAACTCATGGGTTTACAACCGTAAACTCAATGGGTTATGGTCACAAAAACCGTAAACTCAAATGAAGGGTTCCCTTGAACCCTAAACTCAATAGCAATGTCCTATAACACTTAGAGGCAATACTTAGGACTTATAACACTTATATAAGGTGTTTTACATGTACTAGGATGTCTTAACTTTGTTAATTAGTTGTTTAAAGACTAATTGAATACATATATGTGTTATTATATGTTAACTAGGATCAGTGTACGTGTTCAAGTTTTCACTTGACACTAAGCATCCTATACAGTCCGTTCAGCCAAACCACTCACTACAGGTGAGTACGTACCCCTTAATTAATATTTTAAATGTTTTTACATGCTTTTATGGGGGGGGGATACAAGTTGAATCATGCTAGTTATCATATCAATCACATGTGATTAATAAGTAGCATACAAATGGATTTACTACTCTTTTAGCTGTTTTACCAGACAGATTACTTAAAACGGCATTCCAAAACGTTTTTACTTGTTTAAAACTCTTTATCGAAATATCTTACATACTGAATGTTTCTTTTCAAACTCTGTTACAATTGTTTTTCAAACAAAGGTTTCCTTATACTTTAAACTGTTCTTATCAAACAAACTACTTTCAAATCGTTTTACAAACTGACATCAAATCATCCTTTCTTAGTTACTAAACTTTTCAAAGGTTTTACAAAACTTCTTTTATACTTTTATATTGTCAAATGCATGTCTATGTATGTATATTTATATAAGTAATGTTTAAAGGACTTTGGAAGGCTAGCTCGCTTTATCTCCTTTTCCTCGTTGGGATATGGCTTTAGGGCATCGGTTATCCGTCCGAAGGTCGTCTAAATATTAATTATATATTATGTATACATATATAGACATAAAACTTATATCAGTCAATTCAATACCCTTGGGTGGCAAGGGTATACATTCATGTTCATACGTACAAGTCATATTACTAGTAAACTACGATAGGCGTAGTTTAGGAAGTTACTAATACTATTACTAGAACAAAGAATCATACAATGAGTCAGTTCATTCATTAGTCAATACTTGCTAGATAGAGAGAACACACAATACAGCTAGTACACAGACTAGATTTCAATACTTGCTAGATGGAGAGAGAACACACAATACTGCTAGTACACACAGTACATTTCAATACTTGCTGGATAGAGAGAGAGAGAGAGCACACAATACAACTAGTACACATAGAACATTAAAATACATACAGTCTAGATAGAGAAAGAACACACAATACAACTAGCACATACATTACATATACATTCATGCAGTTATGTGAGCCACTAAACGAAGCATGGCACTACCTACCATGACCGTTTTTATATCCAGAATCTCCTTAATTGGGGAGCGTATGAGTTTGCGTATAGAGCTATATTGGATTGACTATCCTACACCTTGCTGCTCGCTACAGTGGGACTTGCAAGTCCACGGGTGCCAAATGTCATTTCTTACGGCGTCTTACATCGTCGTTTTACTAGAGTCGGTAGCAGGATACAGGCTGATCACATGGTACTTTAAATTACAATTGGTTTAAGGTAGTTAGTACAACCGTAGTTACTTATTACAATACTACAGTACTATAATATTTTTCCCATTACATTCACTTCTTGAACATTCTCACGATGCACGGTAATGTAAAAACTATATTTTTTGTTAATGATAGTCGGATTTGGGAAAATACACACTCTTACAAGAGACACACACAGATAATAGATGCCTTGGTAGAAGGCTACTTTTAGTAGGAAACATAGGGTTTTCTAGGAGGTTCAACACTTTTACATACTTACACTTCACATACTTACAAATACTTTCTTACAAATTCAGACACTCAAATACTTATGATCTCACCAGCTTTAAAGTTGATACTCTCTTTCAAAATAACTTGTATCCTCAGGTTACCAATAGACAGGTACTGGTGCAAGGTTCAGAGAAGATGGAGCTCGTTCAAGACTCATCTTTCAGTTTGATTTATATTTTGGTGTCTATATAACTTGACAGAATACACTTGTATTAAAATTATATTATTAATGCAATGGATGATGTTGTTGCTTGTTTACTACTATTCACTGTTGTGATACTATACATGATGTCCTCCGCCCCGGAACGTTTCCGCCATTCCTGGTTTTGTGGTGTGACAGATTAGTATCAGAGCATTGTTTATAGTGAATTAAGTATATCAACCCATAATAGATATAAAGACTATAAATACAATGGGATTAAAATACTCTGACCAAGAGTTTATACTTTAAATAATAAAATATTTAATTAAGTATACATGCCTGCATTCATACTAAAATCAGTGTCACAATGACAAGAACAAAAGTATTACGATTGTTGAATATCACAGGTAAGCTCGGGGATGTATGGTCAGTCTTGGGAGTGGCATAGCCTGATCAACTATGCTAGTCCAAGTAGTGATTAGCACGTGCCCAAGAATAGTTGTGACATGGCAACAAGTCTAAAAACTTACCAACACTACCACAATGAGAACATTATAACAGAATCTAAGTCTAAGATACTATAGGAGTATTTTAAGTTACTATAATTACTTACTTGAGAACTAAAAAGGATCTTAATTACTAAGTCGATAGTTGCTAAGTGGATACACCAAAGTTATATGTAACTAGGATGTCATAGACTTAGAATCTGTGAAATTTTTTGCTTTACCCCTATTCCTTGTGAATTTGGAGTTAAGGTCACTTATTTGAAGGCCTATCCTGTTTTGCTTACATATAACTGGTATGCACTTTACAAATAGTGATGTAACTAGTGAAGATTATCCAATAATTATCTAGATAGTTCATCTAATAATTATTTTCTTACCCCAATTCTCGCGTAGATAATATGGCTGGACTCCATGTAACACTCTAAAAATTCCAACCAATTTAAACTTTTCAAAAACAACCCAATATCATCAAGTTATTACAAAAAGGGTTTCAATACATTTATTATCAGAGTATTCTCAGAACCATATCATAAAACAAAAACATGAGGAGCGGTACGATCACTCCTTTGCCTTGCCACGGTCTCCTGAAGTACCTGAAACGTTAAATCACAACTGTAAGCCCGAAAGCTTAGTGAGATACCCCCAAAATACCAACAACATATACCATAAACATAACATGTCATACCATAACAGAACAACCATGCACTTTGGGTCTACTGTGTGACTGGTCCGCCGCAGCGGGCCTTCAGTCCACCTGGTCCACCCTCCGAGTCTAGCCATATACATCGAGTCTGAAGTGTGGTTGGTCCGCCCGCACCGAGCCTTCAACCCACCTGGTCCACTCTCTGAGTCTTCAGTATATCTGGTCTTCCCGCACCGGGCCTTCAGTCGGCCTGGTCCACTCTCCGAGCCTCGGCACGTCTGGTCCACCCTCGTGGGGCCTATAGCATATCCGGACCGCTCGCTGGGCCTTCGGAATATCTGGTCCGCCCTGGGTATGTTGGCTTACAGCACAAAGCAGGACCCGCCTCAACCCAACCACAGTCAACCAACCAGGTGCACATAAACATATAATCATATAGCAATTCATCACTAACCAACCGATCTAGCAGATCACATACATAACATAATCTAACCAGGATACCGACCTAACCGGTCACTAACATAATATCATCCTATATATACCGGGATTCGGACCTTAACCGGGTCTCTCACATACACCATCCTAACTACCAGGATGCAAACATATAGCAAAGCAATAACGTAACAACTACCCGGATTTCCATCCGATAAAGGGCTGGCCTTGGTGCCTTAGACCCTGTTGATATAGTGAGGATAACTCACCTCGCAACTGCTGACTGAAAAGATAAGATCACGCTGCTCCAACCTCTGACACGAACTCCACCACTGATCAATACCAAATGACGGAACTCAATAAATACCAATAATTACCAAAATACCCCTGGAAGTCAACTGGTTTACCCTTAGTCAAAGTCAAAGTCCTCAGTCAAAGTCAACCTTCCTGACTAACTCTACTCGCCGAGTCAACCCGCTGACTCGTCGAGTCCCTATACGCAGAAACTCCCAATCCACGACTCAACTCACCGAGTCACCCTAAGACTCGCCGAGTCCAACAAACTCTGAGTCACTTCCTACTCAACTCACCGAGTCATCCCTTGACTCACTGATTCACAGCTCAACCAAAAAAGGTTAGGACTTCACGACCAGACTCGCCGAGTCTGAGAACAGACTCGTCGAGTCCAAGGCAATCTTCAACAGACTCGCCGAGTTGTACTTCCAACTCGCCGAGTCCATGCACATATTCATACAACTCGTCGAGTGCACCCATGTGACTTGCCGAGTCCAGATGTGACATCTTCATCCAGATGATTTCAGGCCATCCCAATGCTTCCAATACATAGGTCTGGACTCCTAGGGCCAGATTCACACGTACAGTTTCCAACTTTACGTGCATGCAAGGCTCAACAAGCTCCAATAAGCTAAAAATTAAGGTTTAAGGCAAGGACACTCTCAATCACGCCCCAAAGCTATCACTTTCTAATCACATGGCTCCAAACCAACCTAGATCTAAAGTTCCAACCTCAGATCTAGTCTCTATACCCGAAATAGATAACAACCATGCTAAAGAACCCCAAATCATACACCATGGATGAAATAACAAGGAAATAGCTTAAGGTAATATCCTCTTACCTTAGAAATGAGTCTGAACTGATGTAGACTTCAGATTCACAAGCTCTCTTGATGCTATCCTCAACTTCCTCCAAATTTCTCTTCACCAATTCCTTCTTCAAAGCTTCAATATTCTCAACAATAGAGTCACACACGAGATGAGGGTGTCTGGATCTCAAATGGGTAGCAAAGAGGATAAGGGTGGCTATAGTGTTCTTTATATAGGGCACAAACCCCGGATTAGGGTTTTCTCCTTTCAGCACCAACTTGCCGAGTCCAACCGCCGACTCGCCGAGTTAGTCACTTAACACTTGACCAGAACTGCGACTCGACTCGCCGAGTCTATCCATCGACTCGCCGAGTCGACCTTCCTTATTTACACCAAGAACCCTGAACTTGCGCCTATGAACTCGGGGTGTTACAATTCTTCCCCACTTAAATTAGGCTTCATCCTCGAAGCATGCAGCAACACATCCCAGATGATACTCCCACAATACAGCTCCTGGTCTCAACCGACCCAGGTTCCTCCAAACACTGCTATCAAACTCCTATAAAGTCCAACTCTTTCTCACAGGGTCACGACAACTGCTTCAAGCCGGCCACCGACTTCTTTCTCCGACAACAACACTTATCAACCAATGATCACCCGATGATACTTCCATCGTTCTAAATCACATAATCACTTGACTCTTACAAACTAGATATTACCCTGAACCACCGGGTCCTGACCCGGTACCAACTGCTATCCCTTTCCTCGCTTGCCACAAATCTATCGAATTTACTGTTGGGACTTATCTTGCTTCCCTTATGAATCCAAGTCTTTTCTTTCCGTGCTGACAGGACGACACGTCCTCCAGCTCCTGAGCAACTCCCATGAGCTCTCCTCTACAATCACATACACATGCTGAACCTGATCTAACATCCTCAAGCTGGAAAAACCCGACACACTAACGATACCTCCAAACATCCCGAGGATGAATTACCGCTACATACATAACCTCCTGATCACAACCATACTGGAAATCCAAGGCTCCATCCTTGCATTCCCTCCGAACTCCTCTGGTTCTATACCACCGGAAACTCATCCGCAACCTCAACAGACACCTAATCCATATGTGCTTCCATACCACTGGTACAATCATAGTGCTCAACAACCATAATTGAAATACTCTCAATCATCCATTCTCACTACTGCTTTCACTTCCGTGAACCAACACTCCCTCCCGTAGTTACACACCTTTCCCTTTCCTTATCTAAGGAAATATACTTTCCAACCTTGCTACTTCAGACAAGTGCCACGGTGCTCACACCCCACTCTACACTATCCCTTGTAAAGTAACCGCTACTCCATGCATCGCACATGCTCTGAATCTGCTCGCAAGGACTCTCAGGTCCATGCACTGCCTTCCACTAACATGATCAATACCTGGGGCCAGACCCACTGCTTGCTACTGCATAGCAGCATACTCAAATCACTTTCCGCTTATAGATCTATCAACACTTACAGAGTCCTCATCATGACTGGACCGCCTTACCAGGCCTTCAACCAATCTGGACCACTCTCAGAACCTTCAGCATGTGTGGACCGCCCTCCAGGGCCTTCAGCCTGTCTAGACCGTTTTCCGAGCCTTCGGCCTGACTGGTACACCCACCGTCCTTCAGTCCCCCCGGACCGCTTAAATTATCATTCTGAACTATTCCTCCTGGGAATCTCTCCCATACATATTGTTCTAGACCTCTAGGGGTTCCGAACTGTAACTCTATTCCATATACTCAGATCCCGGCCTAATCCTAGGCCTCACAACAACCAATCACCCTTTCCAAAATCCTTGGTCTGTACTCCGCCCCATCGGTCTGACACTTACTCATACCAGCCCACACTCTTGGCTGACTGACACACTGCTGGATCCCAAACAGCTAATCAAACTCTAATGCTTATCGACCCTCCTAAGAATTTTCCAATTCTCCCCCACTTAGAGCACTGACTTCCAACCACTTGTGACCCAACCGACATCACTTAAACAACCCTAATCAACATTTTCCCCTTATCCATGAACTGATTCCCTCTAAAACGAGCAACCTCTACAAAATCACTCCTCCGACATCGCACATCTCGAACTCTAAGGGGGGGGGGGGTTCGACCCTCAGCTGAGTATTCCTCAAATTGCAAATGCTAAACACGACACTCGGACCAAAAAGACTAATTCCCCACCAACAATCCTCATGAATGATAACCAACTAAGGCTTTCAATACCAACACCCTCGATCATACGATAAACCCGACAAAAGGACGAGCGAATACCCTACCATGAATTATGCGAACGAGACTAGCCAATATAATGTACTCCATAACAACCATGAGATAACAAGATATTAGGAAGGAAACATACCCGCAGTTGTATCCGGCTCTGCCCTGACCTCCTCTGTTGTAAGCTGAAAAGCACGTCCTTGAGCCCTCGGGGGCTCTGCTCCACCCTGACCTCCACCCGTAATCCTCAAAGTGGATGGTGCTGGAGCCTGCACCGGTCCTGCAGTAAGCTGTGGAAAGTTGGCCCTCATGTGACCAACCTGATGGCACTGATAACAAATCCTCATATCCTGAACTAGGGCTGACTGACGGCAATCCCTCGCATAATGCCCCTCTCTCCTGCACTTGCGGCACGCACCACCGGACCTACAAACTTTGGTGTGACCCTTCCCGCACTTCCCACAAGTGCGGCTGCTATGATCTCCCAACCTAGAATCAACGGTCTTGGATCGTTTTGGCACTGGCTACGACTGCGCCGGGGCCTGCCTCTGCTCTCTCAACTGTAACTCAATTTCCAACTCACGCCGCCGAGCGGCCTCCTACAACTCCAGCAAGGTCTCGCACCTCTGTGTAGACACAAACTGCCTGATATCCCTCTTGAGCATACTCAGATATTGGGACATTTGAGCCTGCTCCAAAGCAAACTTCGGGAAAAACATCGCCCTCTCAGTGAACATCCTGGTGATCTCCGTCACCGACTCTAAATCCTGCTTCAGCTCCAGGAACTCCTGAGCCAACCTCTCTCTCTAAACTCGTGGAACATAGCGAGTGCTAAACATCTCCCGAAACTGATCCCAAGAAACCGCAGCCCTCTGCACATCCGAATATGATCCCGTAGTCAACCTCCACCAATCCTTAACCCCGAGCCTCAACAGGTTCAGAGCACACCTCACCCTCTGATCAGCAGGGCATGAACATGTGAAGAAACATCCCTCCACATCTGACAACCATCACATAGCAACAATCGGATCCTGAACTCCATCAAAAGTAGGGGGCTTCGTATTATCGAAGTCCCGATACTGAAAACCTCTACCGACTCCTCCCCTTGCCGATGCTACAGCCGGTGTAGCCACCGCGGCAGCCGTCTCTATAAGAGCTGCATAGCGCTCATCAAAATACTCGACCATGGCGGTCTTGATCGACCTAAACAGTTCCGGCAACTCGGCCTGGAACATATCAGTAATCTCATGAATCCTAGCATCCAACTCATTTGTGCTCATCTGACCGATAACCTCGGGTTGTGCGGATCCACCCTGACCGCCCTCTCCTGCTCCCGATCCTGACCCGAATCCGCTCCCAGCATGCCTCGTAACCACCATACTGGAAATACACCACCAGAAAATCAGATGCTTCCCGAATAACCCGAGAACCAACTCCCAACCTGACCCTAGGGGTTGTGACTTCCTTGATACGCGTATGGGTCTTGTGCTTTCAGCAGTATGGGCCTATACTACCTTCCACACCTACCCATATTTATATCAAGTATCACCACAACACCCTAGCGATGAACATGCATAACAAGAACTCAACCCTCACACCTAGAGGAACACTGGAAATCTCATATAGAAAGAAACCCTAGGCTAGCAGGCATCATAAATCAGGCAACTCTATCATGCAATTCCTGAAGATCCCTAGCCTAGTACTAGCATGTTGTTCTATCATATCTCATAAACAAATAACTTGTATGTTATTTTGGGGTTACTTACTGGCTCCGGCTGATCGTACCTCTGCGTCCTCCTTTACTCATTTTTGAAAACCATTTTAAATTCTCTTTTGAAAACTCTCCTTGATTTGAGACTGGATTCACACGAATGTTCCTCCAATTCACTTAAACAAAGGCTCCGATACCAACTTGTAACACTCTAAAAATTCCAACCAATTTAAACTTTTCAAAAACAACCCAATATCATCAAGTTATTACAAAAAGGGTTTCAATACATTTATTATCAGAGTATTCCCAGAACCATATCATAAAACAAAAACATGAGGAGCGATACGATCACGCCTTTGCCTTGCCACGGTCTCCTGAAGTACCTGAAACGTTAAACCACAACTGTAAGCTCGAAAGCTTAGTGAGATACCCCCAAAATACCAACCACATATACCATACACATAACATGTCATATCATAACAAAACAGTCATGCACTTCGGGTCTACTGTGTGACTGGTCCGCCGCACCGGGCCTTCAGTCCACCTGGTCCACCCTCCGAGTCTAGCCATATACATCGAGTCTGCAGTGTGGTTGGTCCGTCCGCACTGGCCCTTCAACCCACTTGGTCCACTCTCTAAGTCTTCAGTATGACTGGTCCACCCGCACCGGGCCATCATTCGGCCTGGTCCACTCTCCGAGCCTCGGCAGGTCTGGTTCACCCTCGTGGGGCCTACAGCCTATCCGGACCGCTCACTAGGCCTTCGAAATATCCGGTCCGCCTTGGGTATGTTGGCCAACAGCACAAAGCAGGACCCGCATCAACCGAACCCCAATCAACCAACCATGTGCACATAAACATATAATCATATAGCAATTCATCACTAACCAACCGATCTAGCAGATCACATACATAGCATACTCTAACCAGGATACCGACCTAACCAGTCACTAACTTAATATCATCCTATATATACCAGGATTCCGACCTTAACCAGGTCTCTCACATACACCATCCTAACTACCAGGATGCAAACATATAGCAAAGCAATAACGTAACAACTACCCGAATTTCCATCCGCTAAAGGGCCGGACTTGGTGCCTTAGACCCTGTTGATATAGTGAGGATAACTCACCTCGAACCTCCGACACCAACTCCACCACTGATCAATACCAAATGAATGAACTCAATAAATACCAATAATTACCAAAATACCCCTGTAAGTCAACTGGTCAACCCTTGGTCAAAGTCAAAGTCCTCAGTCAAAGTCAACCTTCCTGACTGACTCTACTCGCCGAGTCAACCCGCTGACTCGTCGAGTCCCTGTACGTAGAAACTCCCAATGCACGACTCAACTCGCCGAGTCGCCCCAAGACTCGTCGAGTCCAACAAACTCTGAGTCACTTCCTGCTCAACTCACCGAGTCATCCCTTGACTCACTGATTCACAGCTCAACCAAAAACGGTTAGGACTTCACGACCAAACTCGCCGAGTCCAAGAACAGACTCGCCGAGTCCAAGGCAATCTTCAACAGACTCGCCGAGTTGTTCTTCCAACTCGCCGAGTCCATGCATATATTCATACAACTCGTGGAGTGCACTCATGTGACTCGCTGAGTCCAGATGTGACATCTTCATCCAGACGATTTTAGGCCATCCCAATGCTTCCAATACATAGATCTGGACTCCTAGGGCCAATTCACACGTAAAGTTTCCAACTTTACGTGCATGCAAGGCTCAACAAGCTCCAACAAGCTAAAAATTAAGGTTTAAGGTAAGGACACTCTGAATCACACCCCAAAGCTATCACTTTCTGATAACATGGCTCCAAACCAACCTAGATCTGAAGTTGCAACCTCAGATCTAGTCTCTTTACCCGAAATAGATCCCAACCATGCTAAAGAACCCCAAATCGTACACCATGGATGAAATAACAAGGAAATAGCTTAAGGTAAGATCCTCTTACCTTAGAAATGAGTCTAAACTAATGTAGACTTCAGATTCACAAGCTCTCTTGATGCTATCCTCAACTTCCTCCACCTTTCTCTTCACCAATTCCTTCTTCAAAGCTTCAATCTTCTCAACAATGGAGTCACACATGAGATGAGGGTTTCTTGATCTCAAATGGGTAGCAAAGAGGCTAAGGGTGGCTATAATGTGCTTTATATAGGGCACAAACCCCGAATTAGGGTTTTCTCCTTTCAGCACCAACTCGCCGAGTCCAACCGTCGACTCGCCGAGTTGGTCACTTAACACTTGACCAGAACCTCGACTCGACTCGCCGAGTCAATCCATCGAATCGCTGAGTCGACCTTCCTTATTTACACCAAGAACCCTAAACTTGCACCTCTGAACTCGGGTGTTACACTCCATCCCTACGGTGACCCATACCTTCTGAACGAAGGCAATGCTGGATGGTTTGGAGAAGAACCTGAGAATGATCATCCAATCCCTTTGAATGATCACCATGCTAAAGACCTTTTGGATGATGATAAATCTGAGCCTGAAGTTGAGAACCTGCCCCTGGTAGCTCCCATTCCAAATCCTAACCCTCGTCCGACTTTTCATGGCCCGACGCCCGCTTGGGTATAATGATTGGAGACGTGGTGCGAAGGGCAGAATCAGCCTATGCCATTCAATGGAGACTGAAGCTTCTACAACATAAGCGAAGGGAGCTCAGCGGACAGAGTTCTACCAATCCTGGTCCGTAAAGTTGCCCGAAATGAGATTCAGGGCAGGATAGCTCTCCATCGTATCACAGAGGTTGATGCCAATGCAGGAATGCATACCATCTGCACCAATCGCCTTGAACACACTCAGGAGAGATCTGAGAGAGACCATGAGACCCTGCTACAAGCACTAGCTAAAACACGAGCCGAAGTCATAGAGCTCCGAGTACGCCAGAGGGTGTACGAAAGACACCTGCTTGACATGGAACGTCAACTGGCTGAACTAAGAGTTCACCAGAGGGATGACCGTCACCAATAGGAAATGCTTTATTTTCCTTCGTTGTTAAAGGAATCATTTTCCTGTCTATGTCCTATGTGGCATTTTCTATGTAACTATCATGTACTGTAGGTACTTTTAGTTAGGCCTTATGCGGCCAAAACCTTTCTACTCTGGATATGATGTAAGACCCTCTACATGGTCAATTTTCCCAAACTTATTACGTCATGAATATCAAGGATATTGACAGTCAGCTAACTTCTGAGTCATTCTTTGTTCAAATACTTTCATCATGCTATCATAGGAGTCTATCTAAAACCCATTCTAATAGAGTTATTGGACTAGGGTAATCTAGCTCAGGGATCATTCCCGATTCTTTTTCAAGGGTTGGATCATGTTATTTACCAACCGATGGTACCCTATTTTAGACGCCAAGCATCTTGTGACCATTCTATGAACTTACTTCTACTCTGAACTAGGACTGCATCATAGGGATGTAGGTCAAACCTTCGATAACATATTTCTACTCTTTTCATGAACAATCGAAATACTTCTAGGGTTAACCATAATCACTCATGAACTCCTTTTCTTTCGTATTACAGAATCATGTCGCCAAAGAAAAGTAATCAACCCATCGGCCAAAGGCCAACTCTTCAGATTGATGCAGCTACCTTTCAAGCTGCAGTCTCAGCTGCCATGACAGCTGTTTTGACTCACCTTAATGCTAACAACGCAAATGTTAGTGGGATGTTTTTCAATAATTCAAATCCAAGTAATAACCAAGTACACCCACGAGTAACAAACTACCACGACACTTCGAACCTCAAACCAAAGAGCAATAAAAGAAAATTCTGGGATAGAGTTAAAGGTAAATCACCCCGAGGGACGAACACGAAACAATCACCGGTGGTAGCCTTCGCGGCCACGACGTCTGCAACTCCTACTACCATCCCTACTAGCATCCTGGATATCCCTAACCCAGCTAGACAGTATGTTGGTAACCTCCGAAAGTGCAATAAATGCAGCTTCGATCATCTAGGTAGTTGTCATTTGTTGCACTGTAGGAACTGCAACAAAAAGGGACACACTACCCGCTTCTGCAGGACTCGGATTCAACACATTACTCCAACCACCAATGTTGAAATTTCTCGGATATGCCATCTGTGTGGTGTAATGGGACATTTCAAAAGGGACTGCCCAACAGAGAAGGGTGACGGGGTAACATGAGGAGTTTGACCCCAGAACAACAAAAGACAGCTAAGGACCCTACTATAGTATAAATTCACTTCATTTTCGTCAGTATAAAGTATGCGTTGAAACATGTTTAAAACTAGTGCAACTTGAGTCTTATCTTTTGCAAGATCCTGTCAGTTAAGGAACCCTCGTGCTGCGTATACTTGTCTTTTGTAGTATACCTGGTACGCAACAATAGTCTTGTAGTAAATCTATAGTACTGTAACTCAGTTAAAAGTTGCACTGTTGGGTTTTGCTTGTAACGCCTTTATGATCAAGTCTAATGTCTTTATTTCCATGTGAGTCTGATATTATCATACAACTTTATTCAATTCGATCCGCACAAATACCAGTTGCGTACGTACATCTCTTTCTCCGTAAACGTCTTTCTAGCGAAGCCGTCATTTCAGAACTCTGAAGTACTCATGCGTAGAGTACTTCATGCTTCTTATCCTTTCCGAAGAAACCTCGGCAAACCTCCCCAAAGCACCACTATTACAGTATGCCAAGTTCAATCCAAAGATTCGTACTATTGATCTATCGCGGAAGAATGTATACACAAGGGTGGTATATAATCAAGGTTCTACAGATTTAGAATTGATGATTCCACTTTAACTTCTTTTCCTCGTTAGGATGTGAGCTTAAAGAAGAATCATTTATTTGACTACCTTTTCAATCTTTATTATATACGACTCGTATACACGAGACTGTGATTGATGAACCATGTATGAAATCTAATATGAACTTCAGGACAGAGACTGCGCAAGACTACGAGTAATCGCATTGTCATGCGAACAAACTTAGAACCCAATATGACTCCTATAACCAGATCGCCCTACAGTCTAACACCTACAGAGATACAAGAACCGTCTGGACAACTTAATGACTACTCAGCAACAGGATTGAAGACCTTGCTCCTCACCCTGGAGAGCTCCGGTCTTATTCTTCAAGAAGATAGAAGGATTGTTTCTTAAGTCCATAGAATTCAGATACCTCGAAAAGATTTCCATTATAAATCATTACCCACTGCCTCACATAGATGAGTCGGTTAACCAACAACAAGGAACTATTTACCTTTCAGAAATAGACCTGAGACCCGAATATCACCGGTTACGAGTGTTAGTGAAGGATGTCATGAGGACAATCTTCCAAACTCTATGCGGACGCTATGAGTCCGTAGTGATAGCCCTCAGATAAGACCAATACGCCTGTAGTATTCATAAACTTAATGAATAGGGTACGCCATCCTTACTTGGATTAGTTAGTCATTGTCCTTGTAAATGACTTACTTATCTACTCATGTAGTAAGAGAGGGAAAAGAAACATCTACAACTTAACCTACCCCGCAAACTCAGTAACGTACGTTTTACCCTCCACGTCTCGAACTTGAAAAAGTATACGTTAGACGAGACTCTTGTAATCCCACTCGACGAGATCGGGTCCAACGAGAGCCTCACCTTCATGAAAGAACCATAGTGAACATGGACTGAGAGGTAATGCGAACGATTCATAGTTGTTTCCCATTAGTGAACGTTCGATGGAATGCCAACCGAGGACCTGAATTCACTTAGGAGCACGAGAATCAATCGTTTAGGGAGTATCCCCACTTCTTGTCTCGATTATTCATGCCTACTCCTTTACCTAAATCCTAATTTCGGGACGAAATTCCTTCTGACGGGGGGATGATGTGATAACCCGAGATTTCTATTCTGTACAACCCTTCACTTCAATAGAAGTTAGAACAATTTCTGCTAATTTTCAAGCTTTTTGGAATAAGTTTGAGTATTTTAGGATTAGCACTTTAGGAGAAATCAGGAGAGAGGATGCCCTAGGGTTTATTGTGCATCAATAAAGTTCCAAAAACTCCAAGAGTTTGGAGTTTACGGCCCAAATGGATTTTGTACCGTAAACCCTAATGACTATATATATGGCACTTAGCCATTTTTCAAACTTTTTCACTTTTCAAGAGCAAAACTCAAATCCTCTCAAGTAGCATCCGAATTTTCCTTCTTGATCTTCAACTTGTAAGTCTTCCTATCCCTAATAAGTTGATATGTACCTTAATCTAGTGATCTAACACACTTCCACCCGTGAGATCACTCCAAAAGTGTAGATCTTCAAGTTTCACCAAGAACACCAAGAACACATGTTAGTGTTCTTGGACTTTTAGCACCTTTTCAAGCTTCTATCTTGTAAGTACTTATATCCTAGAGTATCTTAAGTCTTGTTACACTTCCATATATCAAGAAATCAAACAAGAAACATGAAGATCAAGGTGTTTACGGTCCAAGATGTTCTTGGACCGTAAACCCTAAAAAGGGTGCCAAAGTGTGCTCTAGTCCCTCTTAAGCCTTGGAAACTTGCTTAGATCCCTTCCTTGATGAGTTAAGGGCTTGAAAACATCAAAAGAACATAAACCATATGGGTTTACGGTCGTAAACCCAAAGGAAAATGGTCTAAGGACCGTAAACTCCATTTAGGAGTGAAATGGTGCCCTAATCCCTTCCATAGGCTTATACTTCAAGTAGAAATGCTTCTAAGGACTTATGAGCCTTCAAATCACAAAGTGGTCAAAGGAGCATGAGTTTACGTCCGTAAACGCATGGGTTTACAACCGCAAACTCAATGGGTTATGGTCACAAAAACCGTAAACTCAAATGAAGGGTTCCCTTGAACCCTAAACTCCATAGCAATGTCCTACAACACTTAGATGCAATCCTTAGGACTTATAGCACTTATATAAGGTGTTTTACATGTCCACGCAAAACATTAGGGCATCGGTTATCCGTCCGAAGAACATCTTAATATTAGTTATATATTATGTATACATATATAGACATAAAAGTTCTAGCAGTCAATTCAATACCCTTGGGTAGCAAGGGTATACATTCATGTTCATACATACAAGTCATATTACTAGTAAACTATGATAGGTGTAGTTTAGGAAGTTACTAATACTATTACTAGAACAAAGAATCATACAATGAGTCAGTTCATTCGTCAGTCAATACTTGCTAGATAGAGAGAAAACACACAATACAACTAGTACACACAGTACATTTCAATACTTGCTAGATAGAGAGAGAGCACACAATACAACTAGTACACATAGTACATTTCAATACTTGCTAGATAGATAGAACACACAATACAGCTAGTACAAGCAAAACATTACAATACATACAGGCTAGACAAAGAAAGAACACACAATACAACTAGCACATACATTACATATACATTCATTTAGTTATGTGAGCCACTAAACGGTGCATGGCACTACCTGCCATGACCGTTTTTGTATCCATAATCTCCTTAATTAGGGAGCGTATGAGTTCGCATATAGAGCTATACTGGATTGACTATCCTACACCTTGCTGCTTGATACAGTGGGACTTGCAAGTCCACGGGTGCCAAATGTCATTTCTTACGGCGTCTTACATCGTCGTTTTACTAGAGTCGGTAGCAGGATATAGGTTGATCACATGGTACTTTAAATTACAATTGGTTTAAGGTAGTTAGTACAACAGTAGTTACTTATTACAATACTATAGTACTATAATATTTTTCCCATTACATTCACTTCGTGAACATTCTCACGATGCACGGTAATGTAAAAACTATATTTTTGGTTAATGATAGTCGGATTTGGGAAAATACACACTCTTACAAGAGACACACACAGATACTAGATGCCTTGGTAGAAGGCTACTTTTAGTAGGAAGCATAGGGTTTTCTAGGAGGTTCAACACTTTTACATACTTACACTTCACATACTTACAAATACCTTCTTACAAATTCAGACACTAAAATACTTATGATCTCACTAGCTTTAAAGTTGATACTCTCTTTCAAAATAACTTGTATCCTCAGGTTACTAGTAGACAGGTACCGGTGCAAGGTTCGGAGAAGATGGAGCTCGTTCAAGACTCATCTTTCAGTTTGATTTATATTTTGGTGTCTATATAACTTGAAAGAATACGCTTGTATTAAAATTATATTATTAATGCAATGGATGATGTTGTTGCTTGTTTACTACTATTCACTGTTGTGATACTGTACATGACGTCCTCCGCTCCAGAACGTTTCCGCCATTCCTGGTTTTGGGGTGTGACAAATACTCACTTTTACAATGAACAAACATACATCACATTTGATGCCTTGGTAGAAGGCTACATTTGGAAGAAAATATAGGATTTTCTTGGAGATACAAACATTTACAAACTTATACATTTAAACACTTACAAACATTTTCATACAAACAATGACACTAAAATACTCTTGAACTCACCAGCTTTAAAGCTGATCAACTCTTTCAAAATAACTTGTATTCTCAGGTCATCAATAGACAGGTACCAAGGCCAGCTTTTGAGAAGATGGAGCACTTTCAAGACTCCTCTTTTATTTTGATTCATATTTTGGCGTCTTATAAACTGTACAGAACACACTTATATTAAAATACATTATTAATTCAATGGATGATGTTGTTTGCTTGTTTACTATTATTCTGTGTTGTGGTACTGTACATGACGTCCTCCGCCCTAGAACGTTTCTGCCGTTCCAGTTTTGGGGTGTGACAAAGACCCACACTTTCATATTTGAAAATTGTTACTCCAAAACATGCTACATGCATATTCAAAATTATTTTTTTAAATTGATAACTTGTTTACAAACGACTGGATACAAACCAACTATTACAAAGTGTTATATATCACACAACTACCTAGGATACTATACTTTTATATATACATGATCCCTAAATACAAAAGTAATATTATAACTATTCTAAACCTTCCAACAGTATACGACTATACTAGTTACTTATCTCCTGCAATTTGTTATACATTGAGAGGGTTAAGCGGTGACACTTAGTGAGTTCAATAATAGATGCAATATAACGTTATGCCATATACATACTTTAATATGGTAGAAGCAAAGAGGAACAAAGAACAACAAATGCATGTGTATCATGTGACAAGCTTTCCATATCAATCAATGATTTGATTCAAAGATATACAATCAATAAGACTTAACAATTTCCATACTAGATATACATCAATAAAGCTTCGGCCCAAATGGCACAGAAGACATACACTTTCTGATTAAACATTTTGGTAGATTTCAGGCTTTTAGCCCTGTCTAACCTTCTGCCAATGCCATAGAATAGAAGTCATTCTATTACGAGACATGCTCTACATGGCCAGAGGCTACATACCAGTACCACCGTGAATCTAAGTCCTTTCACTGATCACATGGTCAAAGGTACAATTTTTGCTACCATAATAGCATGAAATAATAACAGGAGATAATAACATGGAAAAGCACATAGCACATATAACACATAACATACAATTGCTCCTATATATTGAACTCAACGTGCATTAGTTGGAGGTTAAAATAGTAATTTGTGCAACACTTCGTTATAATAGATAACTCTCTTCGTTGAAAACCAGGACTTTATTGAAAATCGGACCCTGCAAGGGTTGATCTTCAAACCGAAAAGATAAATTTCTCGGGCTCTTCGGGCACTTCGGTACGTGTTTCGGGTGTTAGGAATGATCCTGGGGCTTCGGGGGAAGTTGAAATAGCTAAAAATTGGATTTAGGGGTAAAAAGTGTGAAATTTCCAAAATTACCCGGGAGGTCTCGCACATTTTATATAGGTGCGAGCCTCGGATCTGAAGCAAGGAGAAGCGAGCACATGCCTCGCATGCGAGGGGGGGGGGGGAGATAGCGAAGCTCAGAAGGCGCCAACGCTTAGCCACGCGTTGGATCAGGAGAGGACCGCGCCTTCGGTGCGAGGTGGTTGTGATACATGTCAGACACAGATCATCTCGCATGCGAGGTGATGTGGCCGAACCCCAGCCATGCGAATTTTCTCGGATTTCGGATTTTCTCGATTTTTGTGTCCCAAACTTCTAAAATCCATAACTTTCTCATACATGCTCCGTTTTAACGTTCTTTATATGAACGCATAGGTGAAATTATGCTCTACAACTTTCGTTTAGACTCAGTTGCCTAATTTTGACTTTATTTTTAATATTATTATTTTTACAGACCAAGACAGGAAAATCCGTTAAAAATATATAACTTCTTCATCCGATGTTCGTTTTCGTGTGTCTTTTTACCGTTGTACTACTATTGACGAGACCTTCGATTCTCGTTTAGGTTGTGTCGGCTAAAAGTCACTCGATCTTTATTTCGAGTTTTTAGTTGTCTACTGCTATTCCGAAACTTAAAAATATCATAACTTCGTCATACAAAGTCAAATTTGTACGTTCTTTTTATGAAAATTATCGGTTTAACAAATACTACGACTTTCATTTAAATCACCAAGGCTAAAAAGTAGTTTATCAAAAACTCACATTTTACGTCATTCAACGTCGTGCCGGGTTTGTCCTAGATCTTTGATTGGTCATAACTTCTTCGTTATAAATCCGATTTTGATGAGGTTTTCGCCTGATTGTTTCTAATGAGATTCTTTACAACTTTCAATAACAAAATTTTACTTATTTCAAAATTTATATTTTCGTTAAATTTCAATATTTGACTTTTAATCGGAATCTCATACGACTTCTAATATATTTCGATTGATTCTAAACATAGTTTTACTTTATTTCTAGTAAAAACTATCCGTTAGAACTCAATTACTCAAATTCATATAATATTTCATAATATTATTTATTACAAAACACGATAACTAAACATGCGTGTTACAATAAACCCTAATTTAATTCATGATTTCTCATGCATTTTCACTCTTTCCTACTTGAAAGTCTCGGTTCTAATTTTAAATCAAAGTGATTAGACAGTTCATTTTGGCTATTTTATGCAATTATTTGGCACGATTATGTACAAAGTATACTTGCTTGCCTATGATAACCTATAATACTTTAACATATCATCCTTTTGAGACATGGCTCTTTGTGTCTAAACGAGCACTACATCCGCCTTCCTATCTGTAACTGCGAGTTATGTAATGTGTACCATGAGTGGCATAATAATTCATGATATAATGTATATTCTTTTTCTTCTCTAATCTTTCTGCGAACCATATTATTGTCTATGACTGCAAGAATTTCTTGCCATTTCTTTTGGCATTAACAACTCTTCAAATTTCCAAATATTCAAAATTATTTATCCACAACATTTGTGTATACGGGGTTGACAGCTGACAGCTGACAGTTGGCTAACATTGGAAATCAACATTTTATTGTTTATTAAACATGATGTTTTGTGTTTATTCATAGCCAAGACTTTCAAGTTATTCTATTGTTTTTTCCTTATCAATTTCTTCTTGGTAATGCATGGTCAAGAAGTTGATGTTTTTATATCTTTTTATATGCAGAAAAGATTAATGTTCCTATGTCAAGCATTACAACCAATTATATAAACTCAACTTGTGAAAATGTGTACTTTTTGCAGCTTTTGGAAAAGGGTCCAGCATTAGAGCGCTTCAAATCATATAGAAAAGGTGCCTCACACATCAGAAGAATTGGAGATTACCTCACTGTTGCAGTTGTAGCTGGTATGTTAAAATCCAAAATTGAAAAAGAGTCAGAAAAATTTAAGTGGTGTTGATTATTTTAGCCTATATGAAATTGTCTTGGTAAGTTTCACATATGTAAAGTTGTTCTAAAGAAAATAAATTTCAAGCATGTAAAGTTGTTTTCAATATGTCTATAACCTGATCTATTCTAGGATGCTATTGTTTTTAAGAAGATACGTTCTATACTTGGAGGAGGCGTTCACTTCATGCTAGGTAGTGGTGCTCCTTCAGCTGCAGACACACAACGCTTTATCAATTATTTGTTTAATGCAAAGAAATCCAAAAGATTTGTCATTAAATTTTGACCCTTAGATATATGTTTCATTAAATTTTATTTTTTAGATAACTTACAAACTTTTAAGATTTAAAAAATATCTAAGTTTCTATAAATAAAATGGGTTGAGAGTGACTTTGAATACATGGTTTATATATGTATATGTTGGGACATTATGTGCTTGTGTATTTGAGTGAATGTCTCTTTCAGTTTTTATGTCTGTAAAAGTAAAGACTTCAACATATTTTTTTTGTTGTTTTTTTTGTGTATGTGTATTTTTATTTTTACTAATTAATTTCAGTATATATACTTCAAGAGAATATACCTTTTTTTTGTTTTACTATTATAACCTTTTTCATAAAAATTTAATTTTTTTGTAATATAAAAACAGTATGTAAGGGAAATATCGTCCTAAAACTTTAAAAATTCAATTTTTTTTAATATAAAAACAGTGTGCAAGGCAATATCGTCCTAAAACTGGTAAAAATGAATTTTAGTAATATAAAAACAATGTGCAAGGGCAAGATCGTCCTAAAACTATAAAAAATAATTTTTTCAATAATGTGATCCTAAAACTATAAAAATCGATTTTTTATTATAAAAATAGTGTGCAGAGGCAATATGGTCCTAACACTGTAAAAATTAAATTCTATTAATATAAAAACAATGTGCAGGGCAATATGGTCCAAAAACTGTAAATATTGAATTTTATTAATATAAAAACAATGTACAGGGGCAATATGGTCCTAATGTGAGGATTGCATTGATTTGCAATAACCTTTTTTATATTTGTAAAATTAAAATGTGATTTATATCAGTTTCTTCTTCAACAACCTCTGCTGCTTCATAGGTAATTCACTCCCATAGAAGGTTTTTACATTACATGGGTCATTGATATCTGAAATACATTCTCATTTAAAATTAATTCAAATCTAATGTTTGGTTGAACACAAAACCCACTCAAATGGCATTGATAATATTTTAATATTATAAGGGTATAGTTAAGGCAAACCAAACAATTAATACATACATGTTTCCTCCTAAGCATGAGACTTGTATATAAGATGAACAATAAATAATTTATCATATAAACATTTACAGTTTTATGTAAATGTTAATATTTTCACATTAAATTATATCTAATTAATAAAATTGTAAATACAATATTTTTGAATATTTTTGTAGAATCATGGATGCCCACACTTATGTTGTTAACTTTTCATTGCTACTAAGCCCTCATTTATGGTATAATTTAACAACCGTCCGAATGGAGTTCTTTGGAGAGATGTTACATCGAACAAATTGTTCATTATCCTTATTGATCGAAAATTAAGGTTAAAATGCTAGTTGTACTTTGTTTTCATGGTTATATATATTTTTAAGTAATTTATTTAACTAATTATTTTGTCTATTAAAGAGATAAGAAGGTAAGAGTTGTTCATCCACAATTGATGCCTTTTTTCAATGGAGAGAATCTAGTGGAAGGTGTTTTCTCTTTGAACCATTTCCAAATTGAACCAACCTACTATGAGTTTACGAGATATCAAGGATACAGTTTTAACCGTGATGATTGGATGATTCACATAAGCACTAACACACGGTTTTATCGATGATTCACATAAGAAGATAGGATATCCAGAAAAATGATGATCGGTATATTAAATTACTAATTTGTTTTTTATAACCATATTCTAATTTTTAAAATAAAAGTTCATCCTTTTTAAATGTCTTGATTTTTAGATGTTGATGGAAAAATCGTTTGGGGAAAAGTAAACTACTCACGTATGTTTGGCCATCCTGATCGAGGTTGTTGTCTCAATCAAAAATAACCTCAAAAACCACTAGATAGCTAGGGTAAGTAAGGGTCGAATCCACGAGGAGTTAAATAAAACAAACTAGAAACTTTATATTGCAAATGATTACCAATGAGAAAAACAAGGTTACTTCAGGTTCAATGTTGGATTATTAAGAATCACGTGTTTATCTTCCCTTAAATTCCAAATTAATTATGAAAACATAACTAAGATCAATCAGTATGCAATAAATAACTTTTGGCACACAATACGTTATTCCTACCAATTGTCTTACTCCCTATGTCTAAATGGATTAGGAACAATGAGTGGCTTGGCAATATTGTGTCTTGTGATTACCAATTACAATGTTTAGCATTTAAAATCACAAGTTTGGAATAGTATATGTTGATTCAACTGATCGTCTTAGTTCCTAAACTATATGAATTCGGCACAATTAGTGAATTGACAATAAACTATCTTAATTGTAAAATTAAACACACGAATAAAACCCAATTTCAATTATCATTAATAGAAATCATAAATTTAAGAACATATAATAACCAAAGTTTATTGGAATAGAAGTAAAAATCAAAACACGTTCATCAAATCATCCTAAACATTCCCGGAAGTAACCACAAATGGTTTAGCTTTTCATAACAATCAAAAAGCATACAACTTCAATAAAAACAAAGAAATCCGGTATAAAATCCATAAACAAACTAAAAATCATAAAATGAATGATGTATGATGATCCATAAATCATAGAACAATGGAACCTTATAGAACAAGTAATCAATTCTGGAACTTGATGGAATTGATGAAAATCCATCGGTTGAACGATCTTCAAATGTTGAATGAATATGAACTTGATGATTTCTTCACTTTGATTCGGAAATTGATTATCAAGAACGTGTTTGGAGGAGGGTTGGAAGTGTTTGGAACCCTCCAAAACTATGGAAAATCACAGGGAAGAAGTCCTAAGTCGATTTGGGTTTAATCTCCCATAAATAGGTGCTAAAAAAACTGATTTTCGAAGCTGTTTTCCGCTTCGGCATCCTAGCAGGCGTCTTAGACGTCAGGTAGGACGTCTCGGCGTCCTTCATGGTGTTTTACATGCCTTCTGTCGTCCTTGATTTGCAATTGAAAATGGCCTAAAATGGGTAGGCGTCCTAGGAGGCGTCTTAGACGCGTTCAAGGACGTCCCCTAATCTTTGTTGCCCCTTTTGGTGATGAAATGGTAAAATCAGCGAAAACGCAAAACATGAAAGTTGTAGAAAATTTTGTCTAGTTTCTGAAACTTATTCCTTCATGTCAATTGGAGCTCTAGATCTTGAGATATGATCAAAACATTGAAGAGTGGTCAAATTTCTCAGCACCATTTTTCTTCATTCTTTTAGCAATTCGTCTCCCATGCTTGTTAGCTTCATTTTGCTCGTTTTTTCTTGCGGGTTCCGCCCACTTTAGCACTAAGTATTTACCTGCATATAAAGTTCAACAACTCATCAAAGTAGTGCCATTCTTGGACAATTATGCATCAATTCAAAATATTTAGTACAATTTAGGATATTCATAAAATAGACTTATCACATCCAAGGGCATTAACTTTGTTCACTTTGTTTCTCCAAGATGGACCACAAGTTTATTGGTTATACACATAAAATATATCTTTACTAACACATATTCATTAAACAAATTTTGACCATACTTTTAAATGATTAGGGTGAATATAATAAAGGTTAAGCTACATATAACGGAACGGATACGCCACCAAATTGTGATGATCTATTATGTGTTGAAGAGAAAGTACATAATATATGCTTCTCGATTAAAGTTGGTTCATTTGGCTGCGAGTAAGTGGGATTTCTGTTTTTGAAATTTTCATACTTATAGTAATATAAAATTAAATAAGTCAAAACTTTTTGTTAATTATTATCCTATATACATTAAACGTTTTAAATTCAATCGAGTTAACCAACATAGTATTCAAATCGATGATGCCGGAAGCAGCTAACAACAGACTTATGCCAAGAAGAATCTTTAATTTTGTGTGAGACATTTTGTGGTTGATTTTTCATATTTTCAATGTGTTTTTGTTTAAGATTTGATCTATTTGGTTGTCAAACATTTGTTGGTGAATGTTTTTCTATTCTTATTTTCTGTGTTTTTATTTTGGATTTGACCTTATATTAAATTAAGATAAATTTTTGGTGATAGTTTTGTCTAAGGTAGGTTTTATATGTTGAAATTTTTTGTGATAATTTTACCTAACGTAGGTTTTTTGTGTTTATTTTGAATTTGACCTTATATTAATTTAAGATTATTTTTTCGTGACAGCTTTATCTAAGGTAGGTTTTTAATGTTGAAAGCATCAGGTTATAAGATTCAAATTTCAAATTCCTTTCCTACGCCAATCTTATCTTATACCTTCTAATAAATTCTTATTCTTTACATTTTTATTTCAGTATGCAATGAGGATTATGGAAAAGGAAATTTAAAATCATGATGTTTGCCAACATGGTACTGATTAACAAAAAGGTATACAAACACACATGTATGTATTATATATTTACATTCATATTATATATATATATATATATATATATATATATATATATATATATATATATATATTCATCAAATAAATTATTATTTTAGAAAACTGAAAAAGATACAATAGCAACTATTTTGCAAGACAGAAGGAGAACAAAATGAGAAAGATAGCTAACAATGAAGGAGCCAGCCAATCTATAACACCGTTGTTGACAGACAATACATATTTTACATTTTTATTACAAATAACAACTATTACCTTAATCGTACACATAAAAAACTTTATAAGTATAATCTAAATTATGATATCACAGATTCTAATTCTACAAGAGGTAGGAATACTGTAACTATGCACAGGTACTATTGATACAAGTTCCAGATACATTCAAATCATACATAATTCTATTAGGAAGGATATTGTTCCAACAATTTGTGGTAGATAGGTACATGAAGATTGAGACTTCATGTTTGGTTTTTTGTGAAGAAAACCAAACCAAAATTAGAGCTGATTTATAGCAAGGTATTGTTGATTGTTTTAATGTCGGTGAGGGTCAAACAAGTATGGTTAGATAACGAGTTGTCTTACCTTCAAGCTTCATCGGAGGCACACATGACATGCGAAAGTAATTTCTGAATGCCATGGCCTTAGTTCAAGAGGATGGGAAGCCTGATATATTCCTTACAATGACATGCAACCCAAATTGGAAAGAAATTTTAGATGAGTTATTGCCCAAGACAAACAGCTCAAGATCGACCAGATCTTATTACAAGAGTTTTTTGTGCTAAATTAGAGGATCTCAAGGTACAATTATTGAAGAGGAATATCACTGGTGAGGTAGGAGCATAGGTATATGTGGTAGATTTTCAAAAGCGTGGATTGCGACATGCACATTTCCTCGTAATAACAAGACATGCACATAAGATGACCAATCCAGACAATTATAACAAAATCGTGTACGCCGAAATTCCAGATCCAATTAAGTATCTCCCAATGCATGATTTGGTTAAAAATCATATGATTCATGATCCCTGTGGTAGTTTACGAGAAAAAAGTCCATGTATGGAGGGTGTGCCCAAAAAATGTCGTTTCAGGTATGCTAGGAAATTCAACGACAAAACATCACAAGGAGAAGACTCATATCCACTATATAGAAGGAAAAATAATGGAATTAAAATGAATATAAGCAATACAAAATTGGGTAGCTCCATACAACCTGAAGTTGGTAATGATGTTCAATTTTCATATCAATGTTGAGGTTTGTTCGATATAAAATCTGTGAAATACATCTTCAGTATCTTTATAAGGGTCATGATAAACAAGTTATCCATATTGATCAAGACATAGAAAATGACATGATTACTGAAATACGCAAGTTTCAAGATGTGCGTTATGTATGCCCTCCTGAGATGATGTGGCGGATTTTTAGCTTTCCACTTTTTCAGATCCACCCTTGTGTCATGGCTTTGAAAATACATTTTCCGAATCAATAGTTAGTTAGGTTCAAATATGGTGATAGATTGGAAGATATTGTTGAAAGGGAAAAAGATAAGAATTCAATGTTGACGACATTTTTTGAGAAGAATAAAGAAGACTCCAATGCTAGAAAATATATTTACAAGGATTTCCCTAACCATTTTACATGGAATACGAGCACACATTGTTGCAGTCCCCAGAAAATAAAATCAATGATAGGAAGACTTGTTTATGCTAATCCAGTTGAAGGATAGAGGTACTACCAACGCCTGCTTTTATGCCATATTAATGGGCCTACTTATTTTGAAGATATATACACAACCAACGGTGTATTACATCCTACATTTCAAAATGTGGCTCTTGAGAGAGGATTAATAGAGACTGATGATAACTTGTCCTAATGTCTTGCAGAGGCTTCCTTATTTCAATTCCCCAATGCCCTCAGAAGGCTATTTGCTACAATATTGATTTTTTGCGAACCGGGTGATGTTCGTAAGTTATGGTGTGACCACTATGATCCTTTTTATGAAAATTATAGGAGATAATATGCATGTTCTAAACGAGGCCAGAATATGGTCCTCATCGACATCAGAATTATCCTACATTCTTTGGGAAAGAAACTTAGTGATTACGGTCTTCTAGATGTGAATGGAGACATTAATTTACAAGCAAGAGGTTGTCGTGAGGTTCAAGGAGAATAATCTATACTTGTGGAAAACAAAGACTTACATGCAAAAGACTCCCTCAATCCTAACCGGAAATTCACATATGATGAGATAATAAGGCATGTGGAAGAAAACATTATGTATGTGTTCTTCATAGATGGTCATGGTGGAACTGGAAAGACGTTTCTCTACACAACTTTATTAGCCAATACCCGTGCCGATGGTCTCATTGCACTTGCGACAACTATGTTCGTGCCGATGGTCTCATTGCACTTGCGACAACTATGTCAGGTGTTGCGACTAATAACATACCAGGAGGGAGAACAACCCACTCACGATTTAAAATTCCCCTCACTCTTTACAATAACTCGATGTGCAAAATCAATAAACAAAGTGGGGCAGCTCATCTACTTCGGGAGGAAAAGGTAATCATATGGGATGAAGCATTGATAGCTAAGAGGCAAGAAGTGGAGGTAGTTGATCGAACAATCCAAGACATAACAGGTGAGAAACTCTAATTCGGTGGAAATATAATGATTATGGGAGGTGAATTTAGACAGGTGTTGTCAGTTGTAAAACATGGAACTCGAGCACAAATTGAAGACTCTAGCTTACGAATGTCACCTCTTTGGGCATCAATTTAAAGGCTTCGGCTAACTATCAACATAAGACCAGTAACTGACCTGTCGTTTCAAGATTTTTTATTACGAGTCGGTGATGGAAATTGGGGGAAGAATGGACGAGAGCTTTATTCGCATACATGATGACATGGATATTAAGTACACTAATAAGGATAACTCAGTGGATGCTCTTATTGATGCAATCTTTCCTTCTCTGCAATCCAACGAAGCTGATTTAGAAATTATCATTTCTATGGTAATATTAACAAGTAAAATGAAAGTGTTGATGAGATAAATTGCCAAATGATCAAGCGGTTTTCGAGAGAGAAAAAAGTTTACTATAATTATGATGAGGTGGGAGACGATAGTAATAACTTATATCTGACGAAGTTCTTGAACTCACTGAATGTTAGTGGCCTTCCCCCAAGTGATCTTCGGTTAAAAATTAGTTGCCTAGTAATACTGTTATGAAATATCGATCCATCGAATGAATTATGTAATTGGACGAGATTGATATGTAGATCTTTCCAGCAAAATGTCATTAATGCAGAAATAGCCGTTGGTCAACATTATGGAAAAAGAGTGTTTTTGCCAAGAATTCCTCTATGTCTATGTCTGTCTGATGATGAGATGCTCCCATTCAAATTGAAGAAAAAGCAATTCCACTTCGCCTTAGTTTCTCGATGACGATAAATAAATCTCAAGGACAAACAATTCCAAACGTGGGAGTTTATCTACCAAAACCGGTATTCTCACATGGCCAACTTTATGTGGCTTTATCCAGAGGAATATCATGTGTGGATACAAAGGTATTAGTAATGCCATAAAAATATTCGATCATGATGCAATCTACACATCAAACGTAGTGTACAAAGAAGTCTTATGTGATTAATAAGGTACAATTAAGAACTCATTATTTTACAATTGTTACAATATATATCGTGTATAATCATTTGATGTTTATTTCAAAACATGTCATTTTATTTATGCATCGACTTTTATCCATTGGTGATCTAAAAGAACAAACATGCAAGATTGTAGATTTGATATTTATAAGGAAGTAACACATAAATTTATTTATCAACGTGTAATTGTGGAAATGAAAGAATTAACAATATTTTGTATCTTGTTTAATACTTAATTGTTTTTATGGTTTGATCAAATTGCTGCAAGGAAGCTATTCAACGAAATGAGTTAATTACCACCCGGAAACTATTTGGCGGCGCCGCTTTGCGCGGGTACACAACTAGTATACCAATAATTGGTATTTGGAAATGTTACATGACATATATATATATATATATATATATATATATATATATATATATATATATAGTGTTGTTATATAATTTTAATTATATAACACATGCATTGTGATTACACGACTAATTTAGATCTTTTGAAGTCGCATACGACAAGAAAAATATATATACATATATAGTGGCATTGTCATTATACAACATATAAACATTATTCACAATAATAACTACAGTATTATATATATATATATATATATATATATATATATATATATATATATATATATATATATATATATATATATATATATATTTATCGTGATGTAAATCTTGATTTTCGTGCCATCATACTGATTCATATAAATTTTATAAAAGTATATGTTTAATGTTTAGGTTGTGGTGATTCCAAAAAAAGAAGACATAATTGAATTATGTTATACTGATCTATGTGAAATGACGTTTAAAGTTTCATGTTTAATTAAGCAGAAAATGTCAGAGTTTTTACTTTTATAAATATTTTTATAAAAATATATATTTCAAATATAGAATTAAATATTAGGCCATAGCCTGAGTCCAAAAATGCTTTCGTAATTTTCATTTGAGGCACACAAGTCCCTCAACGGATAGAAGCGATTTTAACAATTTTAACTCTCAAACCAATACCTATTTCCACCAAACCGATACCTATTTCCACCAAATGACCGATGCCAGTCTTGGTGCCTTCGACCCGACTACTGAATCTTAGCTCTCAAACTGATACCTATTTCCACCAAATGACCAATTCCATCAAAATCCCAAAATACCCAAAATACTCCCAAGGTCAAACTTGGTCAAAGTCAACTGAGTTATCCCAATCGAGTCAACCCACCGAGCTGAATCCGTGCGTGTACGCAGGGAGTACTCCAGAGTTACGCTTAGCGTAGTCCAAGCCTCGCTTTGACTACCATCGGGGTGGTTGACCGAGTACGCGGGTCATACTTCCTTGTACGCGGGGCGTACCCTAGTACCTCCCAAAATCTCCATTAAGTGCTTAATCCAACAAGTCTAAATGTCCAATTTCAGATCCAAGCCTAAAAAGTTGTTCCAAACCATAAAGTTTCCAACTTGATGGTTATGAATGTGTCCTTAAGTCCCAAAACCAAGATCTTACTTTGTCTTAACCACTTAAGGCCTCTATAACTTGCATTCATGCACCAAATGAGCCAAGATAGCATTTTTATAACTTAATGCATCTTAATTCTTTAGAAAGGACATATCCTTTGGTCTTAGAGTAGCTCATACTCATTAAGGCCATGAAAGGGACTAAAAACACATAAATTTCTCATGACCAGATCTTAATGAAATACAAGTCAAGATCAAAGCTTTATACCTTCTAGAGCTTCTTAATAAGGTAAGAATCCCAGATCTACAAGTTTCACCTACAACAAGGCTTCTCCATGAATTTCCTTCTTCCTTCAATACACCAAGAACACACAAAGAACACACACTTGAGTTCCCAAATGCACACTCAAGGGTTAGGGTTTCTAAAAACATCTCAAAGGAGGTGGAGGCTGAAAAAGTGTGGAGAAATGAGCCATAATGTTGCTTAAATACCCTCAAACCCTAAAAATTAGCATTTCCTCCTGACATTAGTTTGTTGCACGTACATAGGTGTACGCCACGCCCTTGTATAGTCCACGTACACACATGTACGTTTGGTGTACTCCTCCTTCCCAAATTACGAAACTGCCACTAGGGCTTCAAAGCATAACTCTTGGACTTAGTGGGATCATTTTGACATGAAATAAAATTATATGGATGAATTTAGAAATACATGAACTCCGGGTTGTTACAATTCTCCCCAACCTGAACTAGACTTCATCATCAAAGTCTACTACAGTGAACAAATCCAAATAATGCTGCAGCATCTGAGCCTCCAGCTCCCAGGTCCACTCGGAACCCCTCCGGTGCTGCTACCGTACCTTTACCAAAGGTACTTCTTTGTTATGCAAAACCTTCACCTTCCTTTCCGAGATAGTCACCGGCTTCTCAACATAGTTCAGGTTCTCATAGACCTAAATATCATCCAAGGAGACCGCTGCCTCCTCATCCAATATGCACTTTCCCAGCTGCAAAACATGGAAAGTGTTGTGAATCTGACCGAGCTCCTCAAGAAGATCTAATCTGTAAGCAACCTTGCCAACCCGAAAAGGCCTAATATACCAGGAGCCTAACTTCCCCTCTTCATGAATCGTATCACACCTTTCTAAGGTGAGGCCTTTAGTAGTACCATGTCACCAGCCTGAAACCACTTCCCCAACACTAGATCGTGGATAGGATGTCGCCTTTCTTGTGACTTCAGATGCCGTGAATCATAAGCTATCACCCCTCCTCTCTGCATGAGGATTGCCCACAGACCAATAATGGAAGAATCACAGAATACCACGAAATCCTCAATTCCCTCTAGGAGAGTCAAAACCGGGGCCACATATTTGCCAATGAGTGTAAGATTCCAAGTATTGCTTAGGGCCTCATCAGAAATCCACCCCCTTCCTTGTCAGACGAGTGAAGGGTACTGCAATCTTGGAGAAATCCTGAATGAATCTCCGATAGTACCCTGCCAAAATCGAATAAACTCCTTAATTCGAGGGAGACTTCGGAACCTCCCACTGTATTACGGCCTCGATATTGGCCAGATCGATCAAAATCCCATCCTGGTTAATGAGGTGCCTAAGGAACTGGACCTCTCGTAACCATCACTCGCACTTCAAGAACTTGGCATAGAGCCATTCTTGTCTCAAAACCCCCAGAATCTCGTAAAGATGCTCCTCACGCTGCTCTCTAGTCTTGGAATACACAAAGATATCATCGATAAACACAATAACATAACGATCAAGAATCAGCCTGCAGCATGACTGGTACACCATACTGTATGGGTGAGCAAAAACGAACGGATAAAAGGAAAACCATAAAAACCGCAATAAACCGCAACCGAAAAACCAAAACCGGCGCAAAAAATGATGGTGCAGATTTTATTTTTTTAAAAACCGAATTTATTGGTGCGGTGCGATTTTTATCTAGAAACCAGACCACCAAAACCGAACCACACTGCAAACTTAATAACAATAAAATAGATCACTAATTTATATTATACAATTATACATTTTATTTAAAAAAAACTAATAAATTGTAATTTATACATATATTGTATATTGAACTTGACGGTAATTAGTAATTAAGTATTATGTTTAATATGCGAGTTTGTCACTTTGTGTTTGTGACTGAATGATTATGTGTAAAGTGTAAACACTATGTGGGCTACAACTTGCAAGCTTGTAACTTCTAAGCACAAATTGAATAAAAAAAATGAGCTTGGGAATATGGGCTACAAATGAATTGATCAAGTAAACAACATAAAAAACTCAAAATTAAAGCTTCTAAATGTGAGGAAATGAAATGACAGCATGTCATACAATCATAAATCTTTACATGAACACCACGGTTAAAAACATCGTACGGGTGAACATAAAACACCGCACCATATGTTTGACTCGGTTTAAACCGACACCGAACCGGTACAAACCGAAACTGCACTAAAAAACCGAAAACCCGAACCATTGAAAAACTGCACCCAACGGTTTCTAGAATTCAAAAACCGCACCTTGCGGTTTGTGGTTTGGTTTGGACCTAAAACCACACCAAACTGCACCATGCTCACCCCTACCATACTGGGCCTTCAGCCTATCTAGACCGTTCTACGGGCCTTCGGCCTGACTACTACCCCACATTGGCCTTCAGTATATCCAGGACGCCTTGGGTCTGTTGGCCTTCAGCACAAAACAGGAACACCTTAACCCAACCACACATACACCGTGTCGACACACATATATAGCAGTCAAGCATAAAAATAACCAACCAATAAACAAACAGACAGATCTTACAAATCCATAAGCATAACCTCATCAAATCTACTAGGATACAGATCTAACTCATAACTATAGTACACAATCATACGATAAACTGGTATAATAATCCAAAGGGTCGACCTTGGTGCCTTCGACCCGTAAGTACAGTGAGGAAAACTCACATATCAAACTGAACTGAACTGATAAGGCCCGACTCTGAATCTTAGCGCTCAAACCAATACTTATTTCGACCAAATGACCAATTCCATCAAAATCCCAAAGTACCCAAAATACACCAAGGTCCAACTTGGTCAAACTAGGTCAATTTCAACTAGTTAAACCCATTAAGTCTATTGACTCAACCCAACCGAGTCAACCCTCCGAGCTGACCCAATGTAAGTATGCGGGGTATAATCCGGAGGTACGCTTAGCGTACACCAAGAATCACATTGACTACAATCGGGGTGGTTGCCCAAGTAAGTGGGGCGTACTTCCTTGTATGCAGGGTGTGCTCTCGTAACTCCCAAAATCCCTATTAAGTGCTTAATCCAATAAGTCCAAACATCCAATTTCAGATCCAAGCCTAAAAAGGTGTTCCATACCATTAACTTTCCAACTTTATGGTTATACATGTATTATTAAGTCCCAAAACTAAGATCCTAGTTTGTCTTAACCACTTAAGAACTCTATAACTTGCATACATACACCAAATGAACCAAGATAGCATTTTTATGACTTAATGCACCTCTATTATTCAGAAAGGACGGACGCTTTGGTCTTAGAGTAGCTCATACTCATTAAGGCCAAGAAAGGGACTAAAAACACATAAATTTCTCATGACAAGATCTTAAATGAATACAAGTCAATATCAAAGCTTTATACCTTCTGGAGCTTCTTAAGAAGGTTAGAATCCCAGATCAACAAGTTGCTCCCACACCAAGGATTCTCCAAGAATCTTCTTTTTCAATACACCAAGAACGCACACTTGAGCTCCAAAACATACACTCAAGGGTTAGGGTTTGCAGAAATGTCTAAAAGGTGGTGGAGGCTGAAAAGGTGTGGGAAAAATGAGCCATCATGTTGCTTAAATACCCTCCAAACTTAAAAATTAGGGTTTCAGCTTGTCGGTCTCTTTAATGGCTAGGAAATGGGTGAAATTGGTGAAACGGTGAACTACTGACCAATACGGAGTCATAACCTCTTGATGTCTTTGGCAACTTTGTTATGAAGTCCATGGTTATCTATTCCCATTTCCATTTTGGGATTGACGGTTGTTGTACTAGTCTTGATGGCTTTTAGTATTCTACTATGACTTTGGAGCAGGTCAAGCATTTACGGACGTATGTGGAAATATCTGCCTTCATGTTGGGCCACCAATAAATCTTCTTGGGATCAAGATACATCTTTTCTGATCCATGTTATATCGAATATCTCGACTTATAAGCTTCATTTAAAACTAGACTCTTGACTTCAGTAAACTTTAGGGTCCAAATTCGGTTCATGAAATATCATGTTATGTCTCCCTTGAGGTCGAACCATTTGTCTATACCTCGTAGGTTTTCTTCTATGATATTCTCGGGTTTTAAGTGCTTACAACTAAGTATCTCGAATTTGGGTGGTGAGATTGGAGTGGGTGGTTAGGGTTAAGGCTTTACCACGAAGTGGCTTAACTTGCTCTTTGTTGGTTAAAGCATCTGTCATGACATTTGCTTTTCCAGGATGATCACGAATTTCACATTTATAGTCATTTCGTAATTCTACCCACCTTCATTTTCTCATGTTGAGCTCTTTCTGGTCAAAGATGAGTTGAAGGCTTTTGTGGTCGGTATACACGACATACTTCGTCTTGTATAGGTAGTGTCTCCAAATCTTGAAGGCAAACACTAGACCTCTTAACCCAAAGTCATGGATAGTGTAGTTGGTTTTGTTTGGCTTAAGTTGTTTGGTTGTATATGCAATGAATTTTTTTTTTGCATCAATACACATCATAACCCTTGGTGTGAGGCATCGTAGAATACTACAAAGTCTTATGTTCCTTCTGGGAGAGACAAAATTGGTGCACTGCACAAGAATTGCTTCAATTTCCAGAAGGTAGACTCTTAATTGTCTCCCCAATCAAACTTTTTGTCTTTCTGGGTTAAAGCACTGCGAGACTTGGCTATTTTGGAGAAGTTCTCGATAAATCTTTGATAATAACCTGCAAGCCCTAAGAGTTGGCACAATTCGGTTCACGCCGTTGGTCAGTCGCCGTTGGTCAGTCGGAATGGGATAACTAGAAACTCGTAGTGACCATACCAAGTCCTGGATGTCGTCTTTCGAATATATGCTTCTTGAAATATGAGTTGATGATAGCCGGATCTTAGATGGATATGTGAGTAGTAACAGGATTTTTGTAGTTGGTCGAACAGGTCATCGATCCTCGGGAGTGGGTATCGGTTTTTTACGGTGAGTTTTTTCAACTCTCGATAATCGATGCACATCCTAAACGATCCATCCTCTTTTTGACAAACAATAACGTAGATCCTTATGGAGAGAAGCTTGGTCGGATAGAGCCTTTTTCAAAAAGTTCTTGAAGTTCATTGGATAGTTCTTGCATTTCCGATGGAGCTAGACAATAAAAAGATCTTTCCATTGGTGTTGCACACGGGATTAGGTCGAATCGGAATCCGACCTATCTGACTGGAGTTACTCTAGTTAAATAGTTTAGAAATACATCTGTGTAATCGCACATTTGTGGTATGTCTTTGATTTCCTTACCCTTACTTTCCTATCTACTACAGGGGCCAAGAAAGTGAAGCAACTGTTTTGCAATGCTTCCTTGCCTTCATGCAAGTGATGAATCCTATGTTCTTTCCTGATTTGCATCTATAAGTCATGAGGACTTTGTTGTTTGCTAAAGGTAGTCAGACGACTTTTTTGTGACATAAGATCTTTGCTTGATGAAGTGATAACCAGTCCATTCCGATGATCACATCGAAACTTCCAATGTTCATAGGTATTAGGTTGACATGAAAGATGTGGTTATTAGGTGTGACAAGGAAAGTAGTGAGTATTTCTAAGGTGCTTTTTAACTGCTCGTTTGCTACTTCTATAGTGCAAGATTTTTTAAGTTTGTATGATTTATGGTTAATCAAGCTTCTAAACCTATGGAAAAATAAAGCTTCTATCGGCACGAGTATCAAATAATACGGAAGCATAAATACTGTTGATGGGAAAGATATTAATAACCAAAGTTGGTTTCTGGAGATCATCTCCAACACCTATCACAAATGCTCTTCCTTTTGTCACCCTGATTCTTCTGTTTCAAGGAGTCCTTCTTGAAATGCCCTTGTTGATTGTATTCGAAGCAATTTCGGTTTCCTCCTGTAAGGGTGGTTAAAGTTTTTCTTGTTCGGGCCTTTCTGCAGTAACTAAAGGTGTGACCTCTTAAGTTATAGATGTTGCAAACCATGCAATTTCCGACATGGTGGAAATTGCACTTGGTATACTAGGGGTAAATTCCCAAAGTAGGGCTTTGATGGAGGTGAGTGTTTGTGATTAAGGAGTATAGAACCACAATTTTTGGATTGGTTTTGTGATTCTTGGAGTTCCCATTTGAATTTCCACGAAACTTCCTCTTTGTACTCCTCGTCTGGTTCTTTTCGGTTTGTGGGGTTCTGGTACCCTGACGGATACAATGCTTAGTTAATTGATATGCCAATTGCTTAACACTATTGAAGGTAGTGGGTCTGGACACAGTAACCGGACCTTGAACTGGTGATCCTAACACTCATATGTACCTTTGGGTCTCCTTTTATTCCAGGTTCACCATTCATGGGCTAAGCGTTGCGAGGTCGTTAAATCGGGAGGTGTAAGCAGTCACCTCCGATCTTTTCATGGCAAGGTTCTAAATTATAGAAAGTGATTGATTCTATAAATCCTATAGATTTCCAAATTATAGAGAGTAATCGATTCTAAAAATCCTAAAGATTTCCAAATTATGGAGAGAGAATTGAAATCCTACCGATTTCAAATGATAGAGAGAGAAGTTTGTGTTGGTTTTAAGCACTATAACACTCCTATGGTGCACATGCAACCATAAATGCTTTGGATCTATGTTTTCTCTAATTGTACGTGCAATAATATTTCCAAAGCATGAAGCCTACAACTAGCATACAATATTGGTACATGAATCATAAAATCAAGTTAGAAGAATACCTCTTTATTGTAGCTTGTAGTTTTGGGCTTTGAAGAGCTTAGCACGTCAAGTGTGATGCCTCAAATGGTTCACAAACACCATGAGCAAAGGAGGACTTTGAGAGAGAGGTTTAGACACTCCAAAATCAATTTCTCTCTTCCTAGAACTCTTAGGTGTGTCGATTTTGGCTAAGGGGTAACATATATTTGGGTTATGATCCATATCTCATGTGGGCTAACTATTCATGGATACTTACATAAACTTAGCCCATCATGGATCAATAGCCCAAACAATATATATCACTGATTTACATAATCATTCCCCATTAATTTAATTAGTCTCTTTTGATCACAAAATTAATTCCAAATTAATTCTTGATCAATACTAGTTAAATATTATGATTTCTCAATTAATATATTATACTTATAATATATTAGTAAATTATAATAGCCTCTTTCTCAAATATTCATCCTATCATATTGTTTTGGTGAAGGCAACCCAAATGGACCATGCTACTCTCGGGTCAAGTACATTCCGATTATAGTTATGGGCTTAGTCACCTAATCCAATAGTCTCCCACTTGGATAAGTCTAATAACTATTATTGCAAGTACGACTCCAAAATCCTAACTACCAATCGTAGCTCTCAAAAGTCGTTGTTGAAGTCTGACCTAGTCAAATGACGTCCCCATTAGATAAGGGATCATATATTCCTCAATTCTAGATATCGTATGAATTGAGACATGGATTATAATCATTCTCTCTGTTCATGTGTTGTTTCCCGATTTCCGATTTATGATGACTGACTAATTAAACAAATCAAATCAGTCCAGGCTTGGACAAGCGCTTAGGGTTGTCATCACTAAATCATCTAGGGCCCCACAGATATCCCTTTTATCCCACATTGGGTAAAAGGAATAGATAAAATTCGACTCAAATTCTTGCTTTTACTTACTCATCAAATCACATACAACAATATGTTTTATAACACCAAGTTACTGGTGCGTGTACATATGTATCTTGTTCCGAAGATTAACGGTTATAGTAGTGTGGGTGTGCTAAGTGTTTAGACTCAGCTAATGAATAATGTCTCACTATAAAGACCTTAACTAAAAAGTTTGTGAATAACTCTCAACTCTAACTTAATTGTGATTAAGTCACTAGGCATAATGAATTTGATTGTATGAAGTTTATAAAAGCCGAGTATGCTTGGTATGTATGCAAAAGTGTAATGTACTTGCTTCTATAAAGATGTATGTTTCAAAGTAATGAAAATATGTACATGTATAAATTTTATGCGCTTAAACATATAAATATACATGAATAGTAATAGTTTAAATCCTTGAAATACTACAAGTGTTATAACGTTCTTGTCATAATATATAATGTCACATAAAATTATATATGTTTGTATCATGTAACATTTATCGTGTGGACTAGTTATTTCACAATAAAAAATCAATAATATGTTTACGAATAATTTATACTAGTTATTTGTAACAATGTGTTAAATTTTTAAATAATGATTTTATAAATTAGATTTAATTTATTCTTGCATAAAGGATAATATATTTATATAAACAAAATATATAGGCACATGTATTACCCCTCCCCCCCCCCCCCCCCCCCCCCCCCGGGAAATAATTAAAATATTAAAAAGGGGTCGTAAGCACTCACCTTTGAAACTTGGGTTCCTTTTGTTCGAATTCGGTTTCTTTTGAGAAACTTGTCGTGTGAAAACTGCAAAATCCACAATCCTTGAACTTTGATATACTCTCGGGACCGTTTCTTAACAAATTTAAACTATTGGTGGCTAATTTGTAACTTCACTAAAGTATAGGGGCTTTTGGTAATTTGACTAAATGATTAGGACTATTTTCATAAAAAAGAAAATACAAATAGACGGGTTGTTTTAAACAAATTGGTTCAATAATTGGGATTGAGAGTGATTTTGAATACATGGTTTAATAAGGAGGGCATTTTGGTCATTTGTGGGTCGATCAAGGAAACGAACGGGACATAATGGCAGTCACGAAGGAAAGCACCAAGACAGCGGTGCGGCTTTTGGTTTCCTTGCTCGTCGCAGGCCAGAAAGAGGGCTGAGGGAGGTGTCCGGCGATTTCAGATCGCGAGGAGGAACAAGGGTGTCTTCGGGGTCGACGAGACCGAAGGGGAGGAAGGGAGGAGCAGCGAGGAGCTGCTCAAGCAGCTTCTCGGCTCCAGCATCGCGGTGCGAAGGAAGGGCAATCAGCGACCGCTAGGTTTTTCGGCAGTGGATCTCGACGGAGAAGAAGAATGGTGCGATGGGCGAAAAGGGAAAAAGATTCAAGGACTTTCAGATCGAGGGTTTGGTGTGGCTGTTTTTGGCTGCTCTTCTTCTGGTTCGATTGGAAGTAAACGTGATAGAAATGGGAAACAGTTGGATTGAAGGGTAAGGACGAAGCAGCAACCGGTAATCCTCTTGATTCATCTTTTTTTTTTTTTTTTTTTTTTTATTTATTTTTTTTTTTTTATTTGGCATCCAATCCAAAGGATGTTGACACTGGCAGAATGATCGATCAATGGGGTGTCGTGGGAGGCAGCAGCAACTCCGGTTGCTGTTGCTGTTGTTTTTCTCTTTTTTTATTTTTGTTCTCTTTTTTTTTTATTTTTTTCTCTTTTGTTATTGTTTTGACAGAAATCGATGAAGTGTAAGAGGATTGTTTTGTTTGGTGTTTGATTTTTGACTGGGAAGTGAAGGAGAAGAAGGGTGTTGAGTGGGGAAGAAGGTAAACGTGACTGAAGCAACACTTTAGATGATCTTTATTTGATTGTAATTGTATAGATTGTGGGTTGTATTTAATAGTTTAATTGGTTAAAGGATGTGTGCAAGCAGTCTTCAATTTGAGTGGGGAAGAAGGTAAACGTGACTGAAGCAACACTTTAGATGATTTTTATAGATTGTGGGTTGTATTTGATAGTTTAATTTGACAGTCAAAGACTTGCAAGTTACTTGGCTGTCAAATTCTTTGTATTTGGTAGTTTAAAAGAATGAATTTGGTGGTATAATGTTGTATATTCATCCTTCTGGGACATGGCTCTTCGTGTCTAAACGAGCACTACATCTGCCTTCCTATCTGTAACTGTGAGTTATGCATGAGTGGCATAATAATTCCTGATATAATGTATATTCTTTTTCTTCTCTAATCTTTCTACAAACCATATTATTGTCTATGACTGCAAGAATTTCTTGCCATTTCTTTTGGCATTAACAACTCTTCAAATTTCCAAATATTCAAAATTATTTATCCACAACATTTGGGTATATGGGGCTAACAACTGACTTCCATTGATTTCTAGCAAGCTTTAGTGTGTGTAACCTTAACATAGGAAATCAACATTTGATTGTTTATTAAACATGATGTTTTGTGTTTATTCATAGCCAAGACTTTTAAGGAAGTTATTCTATTGTTTTTTTTTTCCTTATCAATTTCTTCTTGGTAATGCATGGTCAAGAAGCCGATGTTTTTATATCTTTTTATATACAGAAAAGATTAAGAGAAATTAAATATCCTCTTACTATTTTTTCCTACAAATCCTCTTACCCAATTGATTAGTGACATGTGTATTATTTAATGCTCATTTAATGATATTTTAATACATTAATATGACACATGTCATTATTTAATTGGGTAGGAGGATTTTTAGGAACAAAAGTAGGAGGATATTTAATTTCTCAAAGATTAATATCTGTATGTCAAGCATTGCAGCCAATTATATAAACTCAACTTGTGAAAATGTGTACTTTTTGCAACTTTTGGCAAAGGATCCAACATTAGAGCGCTTCAAATCATATAGAAAAGGTGCCTCACGCATCAGAAGAATTGGAGATTACCTCTCTATTGCAGTTGTAGCTGGTATGTTAAAATCTAAAATTGAAAAAGGATCAAAAAAATTTAAGTGGTTTTGATTATTTTAGCCTACATGGAAATGTTGAGCTAAGTCTCACAGATGTAAAGTTGTTCTAAAGAAAATAAATTTCAAGCATGTAAAGTTGTTTTAAATATGTCTATAACCTGATCTATTCTAGGATGCTATTGTTTTTAAGAAGATACGTTCTATACTTGGAAGAGACATTTGTTTCATGCTATGTAGTGGTGCTCCTTTAGTTGCAGACACACAAGGCTTTATGAATTATCTGCATTGGGTAAGTATTATTACTTTATTACTAATATATTAATATACATATTGTGACAACCGTCAAATTCTGGTCAACTCAACTAACCCTTGCATTCTAGGGTTTACGTTATGTATTTACTGTACAACTCACTATTTTAATAAGAAATCATCACTTGGAAGGTTCGTATTTTTTAGATTTCTGTAACCATAATCGGGGTAAGTGAGGTGAAAAAACGATAAAACACTATTGCATACCCATCGGGGGTGTGTAAGATCCTTAAACATGGCTTCACGAGGTTTACGGACCTTGCATTGCGAAGCCAAACATTCAAAAAGGTCACAAATGAAGCCTCTCCCAATCTCTTTCACTCTATCTCTCTCTACTAAAAATCTCTTCCAAATCTCTCTCAAAAGTTCCCATAACTTTTTGAAATCATTTGGGTCATCCCGACCCTTAACCGGGTCAAAAATCACTTAAAACGGGGTAATATTGGGTAAAATAGCCTCAAGGAACCGAAACCTCTCTTTAAGGGGAGAACCCTCTTAGAGCCGAAGAACCCCTATTGGGACCGAACCTGTTGAGAACCGAAGCCTCAGGATCGAACCTGAAGCTCCATTGAACCGAACCCGAAGCTGCCAATGAACCGAACTCGAACCTTCTCCCTTCGGACCAAACCTCCTTCCGCCTTTAGTCTATTTTGCTTCTCGCCTAGGTTCGCTTCTGACAGGCTCGGGTCTGACAAGTTCGCTTCTGACATTTCGCCTTCGGTTCCCACCAAGCAACCAAACCCAACCTTCGATTCTCAACCTCTAAGGGCCGAACCCTCGCACCTTCGGTCCCCCATGCGAGAAGCCTCGTAGATTTAGCTTTTCTTCCCGTTTTTTACTACGACTTCATTTTAGGCCCGTTTTCCATTATTTTTGTGTGGGATTTTCACCCAAAATCATGTTTTAACATATAAAACCCCATACTTCATGAATAATCATGTTTTTTAGTGCAATCATTGTCCAAGATTAGTGGGTGAGATACTTAAGGTGGAGTGTTGACTTTGTTTTAGTATATGACACAAACAACCACCCCATGCCCACTCTATGACCCACCATTGTCCTTCCACCATACCCATTCTTTCCATAGTACTTTTCCCACCATCTTCCAGCCACACACTTGGTCAAGGTCTGGAAAACCCTCCTCTCTCCCCACATTTCTCTCATTTCTCTCATTTTTCCTCCAAAAGACAAACACTTTTCTCTCTCAATTCTCTCTCTAAATTTAGAGATTCAAGGCCATTCTCCAAGCTTTTCTTCTACTTTTGGTAAGTTTTATCATCCTCCACATTATTATTTCACTTCCTTCTACTCAAATCATAGATATCTTACACAAACATCATCACATTCGTGTTTGATCTTCGAACCTTCAAGGCATCTTCTTTGTGTTCTTGAGTAGAACACTTCTTTTCTTCAACATCCATCCACTAAGAACACACAAGGTGAGTTCATACCCCTATCTTTTCACGTTTTTCTTAAGTTTTAAGGGGGGCAATACAAGTTAAAACACCAAGAACACAACTAAACTCATCCAACAGCTTTCATCATAAAAGTTTAACTCCATTCACGGACTGTTTTGGTCAACTTAAGCATTTTAGTTTTCAAAACTATATTAGGTGCAAATAGTTTAGGTTCATGCCTTTAAAATTACTACTTGAACATCTCCATACGATTTTTCTACAATTTATGGTGATTTTGCAAAACTGCCTATCATTCCAAGAACAAATCCGGACCAATCTGTGAATATGGACTTTTTCACACAAGTTGGAGGTCACTAAAAATCATAATAAAATTTATGAAAAAACTAGACACATTTTCCAAACTCTCATAATTTACGGATTCTGATTTGGAACTGTGATCATTTTTCTATAAATCTTCTATGAACAGGAATAAAAATGTTAACACTAGAAAAATGTTATCAACTTTATTTACACCTTGTAACTTGTTGAGAAAGTTGTGTATAATTATGTGAATATATATTTTTACATTATATGTCATTTTGTTTTGGTGTATTGACATACATCAGAAAACAAATGGATTTTTACCTTCATAAGTATGGTAATTAATTAATTGTTATAAACAAAGTTTACATCCATTGTATACAAACATTCGATAAACTATGGTAGTATAGTTTATGTTGCTTTTACATTATAAACAATTATGATAAACTATAATAGGTATAGTTTATGTGTCATTTACATTTCAAACTCATTACCTAAGGTTTTCAGTTCACGTAAATCTGTTAATGAATAAATTTGTGAGATATTCGCTTCACGTTACATCCAAGTAACGAAATCAAAAGTCCTGTATGGTAAAATACTTGTACACTTCTAAATTTAACGAGCTTATGTCGATTCAAACTTGCATAAATTTCTTTAAGTATGGTAAAATACTTGTACACTTCAGTCTTGACTTTTAAGACTACAATGCATTACATAAGAAAATATGGGATCTTTTTTGAACAAACATCACTTTTACAAGAAAAGGATTTTAGCATCACCTTCAAAAGCTTATGAACTCACCAACTTAATTGTTGACACTCTTTCAAAATTACTTGTATTCTCAGGAAATCAACAAACATGTAATCAAGTACTTTTGAGGATGGGATGTTAAGGCATCAAACATTTCATTTTTGTCAACATAATGAAATTGATTTGGAAACATGTAAACTCATACAATGATGTAACTTTTTCAATTATATTTATGTTGGTTGTGTTTACTTTGATCACTATTGCAAATTGTTGTTATGATACTATACATGAAGTCCTCCACCCCCGGACGTTTCCGCCATCCTTGGTTTGGGGGTGTGACACATATTGTGTGTAAATGGTATTTTTTAGGACTCCAATTCGGCAAGGATATGGGCTCACAAAAACTTGTGCTAGAGCTGCTTTCTCTGATTTTGATGATCCTTTGTATTTTTAGTTCAAAATGTATGTGAAATCCATCAATCGTTAAGGATTTAAAGGCAAGAACATCAAGAACTGGTATGATTCGGAACTTTACAATCCAGATTTTAATGTAGTTCTTCTCTTATTTCCTAATTCTTATTGATTTGGTTTCCTAGGTCATGTGATAGCTTATAATTTGTAAATTGAATCAATAGTCACCGAATTACATTCATGAATCAAAAATGCTTTCAAATCCAAATGTAGATTTACTTTATCAACATAAACGACTATATAATCTGCATAAATCTATATATACAGAAGAAAGTGTTTACTAAACAAACATAAGCATAATTACTGAAACTTGATCTAATCATGTGGCTACTAATGTATATCCACACATGAACGCTTTCTAAAACAAACTTTGTTAATCCTATTGTCCATTAAAATATTTCTATCTTCTTCATCATGTTCTTCACCATGATACCCTCCTTGATCGTACCGAAGCTCATAGGTGTCTGGTCTAAAATACTATGCATGACCTCAGACGAAATGAACTATGTCGTCTGCTCGTAGAGCTGCCCGTCTCTAGAGCCCGAGCCTGATCTCTCACCGGCACCTATACTACCGAATGGCCTAGTGTGTAGCATCACCATACTAAAAATACACCATAACAAACATCAGTATACATATCATAACTTGAGGGATCTCACATACTACAAGTTTCCTGGGTTCATCTCAACCTTCCTTGATTCGAGTATGGATCCTCTGCTTTCAGTAGTACGGGCCCATACTACCTTCCATATCTATGCGTACATTCCTCAAGAACTCCTTTGACTCCACCAAGTCCCTTTCACTACTACTACTCTCTACTAATCTCATCCTAGGCTTGCCATAGGGTAATCACCAACCCACTCTCCGCCATCAGTTGCATAAGAAGTCCCTGCTATCTCTCCCTAACTAGATCGTGAATACCATTACATATCAATAAGACCAGACAATTCTTCGAATGAGAGGTCCTACCCTACAACGGTTAGACTCAAACGAGGGCTGCGAAATAGACCTAAACCTAACCTTCTGAAATTATTTAGTCCTCATAATATGTAACTTAACGTATTCATTTACTAGTTAGTTAAAGATAACTAGGACTTCGAAAAGCAAAAAGCAAGCAGCATTCGAGCATTGAGTAAACTTCATCAAGCATATTCTACTCATGCTACCATATCATTGACTAATCAATACTAGCATGAAGTTCATAAAGCTCATACACATATAACAGGCATATAAGGCATCCTTCCTAGACCCTTAACCCGAATCTAGCATGTTGTTCTCATAAGCATATCATAACATAAGCTTGTATGGGTAATTTGGGAGTACTTACTTGAGCTCGGCTGATTGCATGCACCACACCCTTTTTCCCTTTTCAAAATCATTTTTGTAAAAATGTTTTTTCTTTTAAAATTTTTATACCAAGTCCTCAGTTTGAGTTCTTACACACCCGAGAGTTTGCCCGAATCCCTCAAACCAAGGCTCTGATACTAACTTGAAACATCCCAAAAATACGGTCCAAAAATTTCATTTTTAATTTATAAATAATATCATAATATCCCAAACCATCTCGTAAAAACATAATTTATAGTATATAAAAACATCATATCAAAACACTATATCAAAATCATGTGTAACAACCCATTACTTTCAAGTGAAGAAAAGTCAAATCCTTTAAATAAAATTTCGAGTTTTATTTGTTTCATTAAGTTTATGAGGGTTAGAACATAATTTAAATTATAAATGATGTTTTTATATAAGTGCTTAGAAGAATATACACTTAAAATTCAGCATTTCTCTCTTTGGAACTGAGAACCCTTGCACCGAAAACCCTTCTCGTCCGCAAACTCCTCGGACCGAAATCAGACCTCGGACACCAAACCCTTTTCGGCCGAGAACCCCCTTTCCGGGCGAAAACTCAACCGCTATATATATGTCACTCGAAAACTTAGTCATGTTCTCACCTTTCAAATCGAAAACACATACATTTTGCTCTCAAAACTTCATCCAAGAACCTTCAAACATTTAAGAACAATCCTTCAAATCTTCAAAAATTCCACCAAGAACACCAAGAACAATATTCAAATTTTCATATGACCGAAAACAAGTTCCCAACCGAAAACACCATAAGACCAAGAACCTGGTTCTCGGTTGAGGATTTAAGACCGAAATCACGGATTTTGGTAAAGGCTGGACCGAAAACCCTCTTCTACACTCAAAATAATTTTCGATAATTATTTCTTACATAGATTAAGTGTTGTTTAACACATTAAATAATTATTTCGCTAATTTAAATGTGAGTAAACGTTTAAATAATATCAGGATACTGTTATTCCCACATACGTTAGCCTGAGGATCATCTCTACAATTCCAGTATCCAGATTCTAACACGCACTAGAGGTGAGTTCATACCCCTACATTTTCATTAATTAAAATTTTTATTTTGCGGGGGGGGGGGGGGGGGGGGATACAAGTTTAATACAAGGACTCTTGTGTTAACTTTCAAACGATTTCAAAACACATCAAAACATTGCAGTTGTTCCAACATGATTTATCACTACATTTACCAAAATATATTTTATATTTTAACCCTTTGTAGCATGTCGAGCAAAAGGGTAATTTTTCATAAATCTCTTACTACCGCTTTATACACACTATTATATTGCAATGCTTTAGTTCATTACAGGTATACATTTAAAATTTTGGTTGGTATAGTTTATCAACCACTACACTATTTTACATGCTCAAAGAACACCATACATAAAAAGTTATATAAACTATAATAGGTATAGTTTATGGAACACTATTCTATTACACTAATTCAAGGATACACTATTAAATAATTATTTAAGTATAATTCTTTAGATTACAAAATACACTACTACAAGGTAATACATACAGTTTCAAGTACAAGAGAACACTACTACACGACACGTAAACTAGTTAATACAAGGTTGTGAGGCACTACTTCGGGGTACCCATCAGGGTACAATACTAAGTCCTATAAATTATAACCGGAGTCTCCTGGAGGGAGAGCGTGAATTTGTGTATAGATCTACACGGGACTAACAATCCTACACCTGAGCTGCTTACAACAGCTAGGCCGACAGGCCTGGGGTGACAAATGTCATAACATTTCGACGTATGAAGAACGTTGTAGAGGCCACTAGTCATATCAAGCATGGTTATATGAAACATACAATAGTATCAACTACAGTATTAGTTTAAGAGATTAACACTACCTCAAAGGTTTTATTTTAAATAATGAAACCATAGTACACTAATTTACACTACAATATACTACTTTACACTACAGCTGGTGGATTCCAGGTATTCATACAAAAAGGTTTTTCATACAGGCACTACTACAATACACTACTTTTCTAAGTACAGAGTACACTAGTACACTAGTTCAACATATGATTTCAAGAAACATTCATGACATGGTTTTGTTTCTTAATAAGACTATGGTTTACTATTACAAAGTACAACTCACTATTTCAAAGTACAGTTTGCTATTTTAGAATACAGTAACTACATACATTTTGGTCTTAAGGTCTAAGCCTAAATGACATTCACTAAAAGAAAATAATGGATTTTCTGGAAGTACACTATAACATTTTTCAAAGAACAAATACAAGCTTTCCACCTCAAATACATACTTATGAACTCACCAACTTAAATGTTGATACACTTTCAAAATCATTTGTATTCTCAAGGAACCAGTAAACAGGTACTCCCACAGGATTTTGAAAAGATGGAGCTTTTCGAGTCACGTCTTTTATACTTTTGTTATACATTTTGATGTCATACAAAATATGTATTGAACATATGTAAATACTATATTTTATTAATGTAATATCTGTGTTTACTTTGATTACTATTATGCAATTGTTGTGATACTGTACATGACGTCCTCCGCCCCTAAATCGATTTAACTCATCGAGTTCTACCCTATTCAGAATCGGTTCAAATCGACTCAACTCGTCGAGTTCCTCTATGGACTTGACGAGTTCATCATTCTGTTTGGGCCATCTTAATGGATTAAGCCCCTACTCTTTAGATCTAAGCTTCATACTTCTCATATACACTGAAAATGTCGTTTTAAGGGTAAACTTTCCACATTTACCCATTAATACCTTTACTTAATGGGTTTAGCTCAAACCCTAACTCTTTAGGAACTAGATCTTGATCCAAAAGCCACCAATGCTCTAAACCAAGGTATATAAACTGAGATATGGACCCTAGACACTACATGAACACGTAAAGCTTCCACATTTCCCTTCATTCATGGCCGTTTAGAGCTTAAAAGACCAAAATGACATCATATAGCTTGCATGGGGCTTCAATGGCCATAAAGTTTGCACCTTTATGCCATGAAAGCCCTCCATCGTTCCAGATCTAATGATATACTCACTTGGGACGTCCATATCCCAAATATCATACTTCTTGGACCAAAACCCAATAAAATGATAATAAAAAGATCTAAGAAGCTACTAAGAAAGTTTGAGACTTGCTTACCAAAAATGATGAGAATGAAGTGGATTCTTTGGATCTACTAGCTTCTTCTTGAACCGCTAAGCTTCTCATTCCTTCATAAGCTTAAAAACACACCAAGTCTCACTCAAAAATGGCTCACAAGCTCACAAACACATTAGGGTTTCTGAATCTACGGATTGGGAATTGGAGGCTAGAAATAAGGCCAACAAGTGGGGATTAAGATGCTTAAACAGGGTGCAAAGCCCTGAAATTAGTGTTTCATTATGGCAGCCCTACTCGTCGAATTGAGGCTCTTAACTCGTCGAATAGGTTACTTAAAATCCTATGTCTCTTCTGATTACTACTTGACGATTTTGGGGATCCTAAGTGGTCGAGTTGCTCTACAAAAATGAATAAAATACAGTTTAAATGCATACCAGGAACCAAGCATTACAGATTGCCAAAACGTGGAAGTGAATCTACTATCTCGGTCTGAGATAATAGATATTGGCACACCATGCCGTCTGACTATTTCCTTGAGATAGGTCATAGTGAGTTTCTTCATCTTGTCGGTCTTTTTGATGGCTAAGAAATGGGCTGAATTGGTGAAACGTTGAACTACTAACCGATATGGATTCATAACCGCTTGATGTCTTTGGCAACTTTATTATGAAATCCATGTTTATATGTCCCTTTTTGCATTATGGGATTGACGGTTGTTGTACTAATCTTGCTGGCTTTTGGTACTCTGCTTTGACTTTGGAGCAGGTCAAGCATTTACCGACATATGTGGAAATCTATGCCTTCATGTTGGGCCCCCAATAAAGCTTCTTAAGATCAAGATACATCTTGTCTGATCCATGTTGTATCGAATATCTTGACTTATGAGCTTCATTTAAAATTAGACTCTTGACTTCATAAAACCTTAGGATCCAAATTTGATTCGTGAAGTATTGTGTTCCGTCTCCCTTGAGGTCGAATCGTTTGTCCATACCTCGTAGTTTTCTTCTACGATATTCTCGGGTTTTGAGTGCTTCCAGTTGATTATCTTGAATTTGGGTGGTGAGATTGGAGTGGGTGGTTAGGGTTAAGGCTTTTATCACGAAGTGGCTTTACTTGCTATTTCCTAGTTAAATCATCTGTCATGACATTTGCTTTTCCAGTATGATAACAAATTTTGCATTTGTAGTCATTTAATAATTCTACCCATCTTTATTGTCTCATGTTGAGCTCCTTCTGGTCGAAGATGTGTTGAAGGTTTTTGTGGCCTGTGGACACGACACACTTCGTCATGTATTGGTAGTGTCTCCAAGTCTTGAAGGCAAACACTATACCTCTTTACTATAACTTATGGATAGTGTAGCTGGTCTTGTTTGGCTTAAGTTGTGTGGATGTATATGCAATGAATTTATTTTTTTACATCACTACACATCATAAACCTTGGTGTGAGGCATGATAGAATACTACAAAGTCTTATGTTCCTTCTGGGAGAGACAAAATTGGTGCAGTGCTAAATAATTGCTTCAACTTCCGAAAGGTAGATTCTTTAATGTATCCCCAATTGAACTTTATTTATTTCTGGGTTAAATCGGTAAAGAGGCTTGGCTATTTTGTAGAAGTTCTCGATCAATTTTCGATAATAACCTGCAAGCCCTAAGAATTAGCATAATTCGGTTGGCGTCGTTGGTCAGTCGGAATGGGATAACCAGAAACTCATAGTGACCATACCAAGTCGTGAATGTCGTCCTTTGAATGTATGCTTCTTGAAATTTGAGTTGATGATAGTCGGATCTTAGATGGTCTGTGAGTAGTAACAGGATCCTTGTAGTTGTTCGAACAGTTCATCGATCCTCGGGAGTGGATATCGGTTTTTTACGGTGAGTTTTTTCAACTCTCGATAGTCGATGCACGTCCTAAACGATCCATCCTTCTTTTTGACAAACAATAACGAAGCTCCTTATGGAGAGAAGCTTGACCGGATAGAGCCTTTGTCAATAGGTTCTTGATGTTGATTGGATAGTTCTTGCATTTCCGATGCAGCTAGACGATAAAGAGATCTAGCCATTGGTGTCGCACATGGGATTAGGTCGATTCGAAATTCGACCTATCTGACTGGAGGTACTTTAGTTAGATATTTTGGAAATACGTCCGGGTAATCGCACATTTGTGGTATGTATTTGATTTTCTCACCCTTGTCTTTCTTATCCATCACGTGGGCCAATAAAGTGAAGCATCTTTTCTACAATGCTTCCTTGAATTCATGCAAGTGATGACTCCTAGGTTCTTTCCCGATTTGCATCTATAAGTCATGAGGGCTTTGTTGTTTGGTAAAGGTAGTCGACCGACTTTTTTGTGACATAAGATCTGCTTGATGAAGTGATAACCAGTCCATTCCAATGATCATATCGAAACTTCCAAGTATTAGGTTGACATGAAAGACATGGTTATTAGGTGTGAGGAGGAAAGTAGTGAGTATTTCTAAGGTGCTTTTTAACTGTTCGTTCGCTACTTCTATAGTGCAAGCTTTGTTAAGTTTGCATGATTTATGGTTAATCAAGCTTCTAAACTTATGCAAAAGAGAGATTCTATCGGCATGAGTATCAAATAATACGGAAGCATAAATATTGTTGATGGGAAACATATTAGTAACCACAGTTGGTTCTTGGAGATCATCTCCAACACCTATCACAAATGCTCTTCCTTTGTCACCCAGATTCTTTTATTTCAGGGAGTCCTTCTTGAAATGCCCTTGTTGATTGTATTCGAAGCAATTTCGGTTTCCTCCTGTAAGGGTGGTTGAAGTTTTTTTGTTCGGGCCTTTCTGCAGTACCTAAAGGTGTGACCTCTTAAGTTACAGATGTTGCAGACCATGCAATTTCCGACATGGTGGAAATTGCACTTGGTATAGTAGGGTAATGTAACACCGTAAAATTTAAGCTAGACAATTTTTCATTTAATTTTTAATAAAAACATTTCATTATTAAATCATCCAAAAGTCAAGTACCCAATGTTTCCACAAAATACATAACATAATTCATAACCCAAGATCTCAAAACCATGACATCTGCAAGTGTGTACTGATCAAGCTGGCGCCTTCCCACGATCCTCGCTAGTACCTGAAACACATAACACATAACACTGTAAGCACGAATTCTTAGTGAGTTCCCCAGAATACTACATACTGCACATATGCCTTTCCAGGCCATAGGATCTTCCGTTCCAAGTGTCTCAGGGGATTTCCATCCCAGACTCTGTTGACCTTCCGGTCCATATCATCTTGACCTTCCGGTCCACATTATCATACTCGTATCACAACATATCACATACAACATACATCACATATACATCATACACATAAGACCTTCCGATCACACATAATTACCCCATCGGGTAAAGCATAGTGAGAAGACTCACCTCGCTGATGTCAGATAATCACTCGTGCCCAATCTCCCAACCTATCGTCCTCTTATATCATAAGTACAACTCTCATTAATACTTTCCTGACTTTGATTGACTAACACTATCAAGTCAACACTAGTCAACCCTGGTCAACGGTCAACCTTTGACCCGACTCGTCGAGTGCCTTCGGGCAACTCGGCGAGTTCACCCGTGTCCACCCGTACACCTCTAGTCCCGCTTAACACGTCGATTCTTTCCCTTGCTCGACGAGTGACACCTGGCTTGAATCGTGGGGCCACCCCGAATCAACTCATCGAGTCCAATTATGAACTCGGTGAGTTCCATCGCGTACTCACGACCTCTAGATCCCTTCTGACTCACCGAGTCATTCTCCAACCCGTCGAGTCACCAAGTGTGTGATTTACAGGGAAACCCTAACCCTACTCGTCGAGTCTGTTCTTGGACTCGGTGAGCCCATGCCATGCACAAACCCAAATGACCTCCTGAGGTCAGATCTGTTCCATTAATCCATAGATCCGACCTTCCCAAGCATGATAATCACGTAAAGTCTATATCTTGATGCACAAACAACATCTATTTGATCCTATATGATGTTTTAGTGCCAATTATCATAACCCATGGTCAAAACCCCCATTGATCTTCATAAAGCTTGATGAGTAAGGCTCTCCGGACCTCTATGGATCCATATCTAAAGCCTCATCACAAATAGGGACTAATTGGACATCAAATCTAACCAATAAAGGGTCCAAGAAACCCTAAATCCATATGATCATCATAACAACAGAAGGGAAGCCGAATTATTACCTCAAATGTGATGCTCTGAGCTCCAAATCCACAGAATGTCAACCTCCTTTGCTTCCTCTTGACTAGAACCTCCTTCTCCTTGCTACACAATACTTCAAAGGTCAAAAATGGCTTCCTCTTTCTCCCAAAACGCTCAAGCACTCTAGGGTTTCTCTCAAGGGACTGATAGTCGCAAATGACGACCCTAAGGGCCTTTAAATAGGTCCCAAATCCGAGAGATTAGGGTTTCATTAAATAGCGCGGACTCGCAGAGTCCACCCATGAACTCGCCGAGTCCGGTCATCAATCCGGATAAGAATTCGCGACCCTACTCGGCGAGTCTAAGCACCAACTCGCTGAGTCCCTCCACAAACTCCAAAATAAATGAATAAAATAATATACCTGGGAATCCGGATGTTACAATTCTCCCCCACTAGAATCAGACTTCGTCCTCGAAGTCTTACTCTGCAATCAACTATGGATGCTGCTCACTCATCTCACGCTCCGGCTCCCAAGTCAACTCTGACCCCTTCCGATGTTGCCACTGGACCTGCACCAGAGGCACTTCCTTGTTCCTCAGAACTTTGATCTTCCAATCCCTAATAGCCACCGGTCTCTCAACATAGTTCAGGCTCGCATCCACCTGAATATCCTCTAATGGTAGCACTGCCGACTCGTCAGCAATACACTTTCACAACTGAGATACGTGGAAGCTGTCATGAATCTGGCCCAACTCTACAGGTAGTTCCAACCGATAGGCTACCCTGCCTACCCTCGTGATCACCCTAAAAGGACCAATATATCGGGGCCCTAGCTTGCCCCTCTTCCTGAATCGGATCACTCCTTTCCAAGGAGAGACCTTCAGGAGTACAAAGTTGCCGACCCGAAATTCGAGCTCGGACCGGAACCTGTCCACATAACTCTTCTGGCGACTCTGAGCGGTCAGCAACCTCTGTCTGACCTGATGTATCTGCTCTGTCGTCTAAAGCACAATCTCTGTACTACCCATCACACGTTGCCCTACCTCTCCCCAGCAGATAGGAGTCCGACACCTCCTCCCATACAACAGCTCAAAGGGTGGCATACCAATGCTCGAATGATGGTTGTTGTTGTAGGAAAACTATGCCAAGGGCAAATACGTGTCCCAACTCCCGCCGAAATCCAACACACATGCTCGGAGCATGTCCTCGAGCGTCTGAATCGTCCGTTCACTCTGCCCGTCAGTCTGTGGGTGGTATGCGGTACTAAAATGCAGCCTCGTACCCAATTCCTTATGAAATTTCTTCCAGAATCTGGAAGTGAAACGCACATCTCGATATGAGACAATCGAGATCGGCACTCCATGTCGCGATACCACCTCCATCACGTACATCTCTGCCAACCTCTCAACGGAAGAGCTCTCACTAATAGCAAGGAAGTGAGCACTCTTTGTCAACCTGTCTACAATCACCCAAATTGCATCGACGCCCCTCGCAGTCCTCAGCAATTTGGTGATAAAAGCCATGGTAATTTGTTCCTACTTCCACTTGGGAACCTCTAATGGATGCAACTTACCATGCGGTCTTTGGTGCTCGTCCTTAACCCTACGACAGGTTAGGCACCTTTCAATGAACCACGCGACGTCCCTCTTCATACAGGGCCATCAATACTCCCTCTTTAGGTCCAAATACATTTTAGTGGCCCCGGGATGGATCGAGAACCTCGATCTATGCGCCTCCTCCATCAAAATGGTACGCGCCCCGCCCACAAACGGTACCCAAATCCGACCTTGAAAAGTCAGAAGCCCTCGGCTATCGGTAACGAACTCCGACACCTGCCTGATAACCCTCTCTCTCTTACGATTCTCCGGTCTCACTGCCTCAACATGGGCCCCTCGAATGGTGTCCAACACCAGATTCATCACAGTCAATCTCATGCAAATGTCTCGTACTGGGACACTCTCTGCCCTACGACTCAGGGTGTCGGCTACCACATTATCCTTGCCCGGGTGGTACAGGATCTCACAATCATAATCCTTTACCATATCCAACCACCTCCTCTGCCGCGTGTTCAAGTTGGGCTGATCCATCAAGTACTTCAAACTGTTGTGGTCCGTGTATATGGTACATCGAACCCTATATAGATAGTGACGCCAAATCTTGAGGGCGAACACTACTGCCCCCAACTCCAGATCGTGAGTGGGATACCTCACCTCATGAGGCTTCAGCTGCCTCGATGCATACGCTATCACATGCCCCCTCTGCATGAGCACCGCGCCTAACTCGGATATAGATGCGTCATAGTAAACCACGAAATCATCAACTCCCTCTGAGAGGGATAGCACCGGGGCTTCACACAATTTTTGGTGAAGAGTCTCAAATGAGGTCTGCTGCTCTAGACCCCATGAGAAAGCAACACCCTTTCGGGTCAAACTGGTGAGTGGCACTGCAATCTTGAAGAAATCCTGAATGAATCTCCGATAATAACCGGCCAACCCCAGAAGACTCTTGATCTCGGAGGCAGACTTCGGTACCTCCCAGCTCATCATCGCCTCAATCTTGGCCGGATCGACCAAAATCCCATTCTGGTTAACGAGATGTCCCAGGAATTGGACCTCTCATAACCAAAAATCACACTTGGAGAATTTGGCATAGAGCCTCTCCGATCTCAAAACCCCGAGGATCTCCCTCAAATGCTCCTCATGCTGCTCTCTAGACCTCGAATATACCAATATATCATCGATGAACATGATCACCGAACGATCCAACATTGGCCTGCATACTCTGTTCATGAGATCCATGAATGTTGTTGGTGCATTGGTGAGCCTGAAAGGCATCACCACGAACTCATAGTGCCCGTATCGTGTTTGGAACGCAGTCTTCTGAATATCCTCATCGCGCACCCTCATCTGGTGATATCCAGACCTCAAATCAATCTTGGAGAACCAAGATGCCCCCAGAAGCTGATCAAATAAGTCATCAATCCTCGGCAACGGATAACGGTTCTTAATCATTAACTTGTTCAACTCCCGGTAATCTATACACATCCGGTGTGAACCATCCTTCTTCTTAACGAAGAGAATCGACGCTCCCCAAGGTGAGCTGATCGGACGAATGAACCCCTTCCCCAACAGTTCCTACAACTTTGAGGATAACTTCTGCATCTCTGGCGGTACTAGGCGATATGGCGCCTTAGCGATAGGCGCAGCCTCGGGAATCAAATCTATGCGAAACTCCACCTGCCACTCAGGAGGCACACCCGGAAACTCCTCAGGAAATACGTCCGGGAACTCACGCACTATCGGAACATCACTAACTGAACTCGGCCTCCCAGCGACCTCACGCGTATCCATCACATAGGCTACGAACCCCTTGCAGCCCTGCTGCAAACTCTGCCTCACTCTGGTAGGCGAACAGAATGTTGAATCACTACGAGTCCCCTCACCATAAACTGTCAACACTCCCCCACTAGGATCTCGGATCGTCACCAACTGCTGCTCGTAGTAGCAGGGGCAGATCCCTGAGATGCTCCCGGTGTCGTCCCTCGCAAATGTGGACACTCCGCCTTTCGGTGCCCAGTCTGGTTGCAATGAAAGCAGACCATGAATCCCTTGGGGCAATCCTTGGCGATATGCCCCTCCTTGCCACACTTCTAGCAAGCACCAACCCTACAAACTCCATCATGACCCTTGCCGCACTTTCCGCAAGTGCAGCCCTTCTGACCCCCATACCTCGAATCGGCGGGCTTGGCCCGCTTGGCTGCCGGCTGAGACTGTGTCGATCGCCAATCCACCTTTTGAGACTCGGCCTCCTCCCTGGCCTACGTCTCCAACTCAATCTCCCTCTTCCGGGCATTTTCCTGAAGCTCAGCAAATGTCCGGTATGATGAGTTTGCTGCAAAATCACGAATGTCTCTCCTCAGAATTCTCAGATATCGGCTCATAAGTTCCTGCTCGGTCGACACGTGCTTAGGGCAGAACATCACCCTCTCGTGAAACATCCGGGTAATCACAGTAACTGACTCAATACCCTGCTTGAGGGTCAAGAACTCCTGAGCCAAACGCTCCCGTTCCACCGGGGGAACATACTCATCATGAAACATAGAGGTGAACCTCTCCCAGGTCATCACAGCAAGCTCTGCTGAAGAATAATGCGTTGTCACGAACTTCCACCAGTGCTTCACCCCCAAGCGAAGCTGGTTCAACGTGAATCGATCTCTCAGATGCTCCGGACATGAACATGTGTAGAAGCATCCCTCTATGTCAGAGATCCACCTCATTGCGGCTATCGGATCCTGAGTCCCGTCAAACTCTAGTGGCTTCGTGTTGCTGAACTCCCGGTACAACAACAAGTCACCCCCCTATGGCCTGGCAGCAACAACGGCCGTAGTGGCTGCTGCAATAGCAGCATCAGAAAGAGCGGCATACCGCTCATCAAAAGTCTCAATCAAGGTGGTCTTAATAGACCCGAACATCTATGGAATCTCAGCCCTGATGGCCGCAGCCATGACCTCGTAGATGATTCTATGGATCTCCTCATCACTCGTCCCGCTGATCTTTGGTGTATGGCGTGTCCCAACCATGATCTACCTCTGAAATACAACATAAAGAAATATCAGGGACTCGCCCGAGTATACATACACTCGATAAACCCACCCTACTTATTCCTTGGTACCCTAAAGATTCTTACTTGGACTGCGCACTGACTCGGTGTCTTCAGTAGTACGGGCCCAATACTACCGTCCACACCGCATCAGCATCCACCCCAAGTCCTCCTCCGAGGATCCCAAATCACAAGTACTCTATCTCTTTTCACACATAAACTACCCTTCGGTAGACTCTCATAGCACCTCACTGCTACCCACTTACTCTAAAGCATATCATGGCCGCAGAAATCTTCCTAGGCTAAGGCATCACAAATCAGGCCACTCTAGTCCTAATATGAATACCTAGCCTACTCTAGCATGCGTAGCACCTTTCAATATATCTCATAACACAAAATGTAAGGGTATTTTGGGAAATCACTGTTCGGGCGCTGGCTGATCGTACACACTGCTCACTTGCGTATCTTTTCAATTCTTTTATTTTCAGAAAAATTGTTTATCTTATGAAAAATCTCTCAAATCCTCAGTTTGAGTTCAAATACACCCGAAGGTGAATCCGAATCCCTTAAACCAAGGCTCTGATACCAATTTGTAACACCGTAAAATTTAAGACAATTTTTCATTTAATTTTTAATAAAAACATTTCATTATTAAATCGTCCAAAATTCAAGTACCCAATGTTTCCACAAAATACATAACATAATTCATAACCCAAGATCTCAAAAACATGACATCTGCAAGTGTGTACTGATCAAGCTGGCGCCTTCACGCGGTCCTCACTAGTACCTGAAACACATAACACATAACACTGTAAGCACAAATGCTTAGTGAGTTCCCCAAAATACCACATACCGCACATACGCCTTTCCAGGCCATAGGATCTTCCGATCCAAGTGTCTCAAGGGATTTCCATCCCAGACTCTGTTGACCTTTCGGTCCATATCATCTTGACCTTCCGGTCCACATTATCATACTCGTATCACAACATATCACATATAGCATACATCACATATACATCATACACGTAAGACCTTCCGATCACACATAATTACCCCATCGGGTAAGGCATAGTGAGAAGACTCACCTCGCTGATGTCGGATAATCACTCGTGCCCAATCTCCCGACCTATCGTCCTCCTATATCATAAGTACAACTCTCATTAATACTTTCCTGACTTTGTTTGACTCACACTATCTAGTCAACCCTAGTCAACGCTGGTCAACGGTCAACCTTTGACCCGACTCGTCGAGTGCCTTCGGGCAACTCGGCGAGTTCACCCGTGTCCACCCGTACCCCTCTAGTCCCGCTTAACACATCGATTCTTTCCCTTGCTCGACGAGTGACACCTGGCTTGAATCGTGGGGCCACCCCGACTCAACACGTCGAGTCCAATTATGAACTCGGCGAGTTCCATCGCGTACTCACAACCCCTAGATCCCTTCTGACTCACCGAGTCATTCTCCAACCCGGCGAGTCACCAACTGTGTGATTTACAGGGAAACCCTAACCCTACTCGTCGAGTCAATGCCATGCACAAACCCAAATGACCTCCTGAGGTCAAATCTATTCCATTAATCCATAGATCCGACCTTCCCAAGCATGATAATCACGTAAAGTCTATATCTTGATGCACAAACAACATATATTTGATCCTATATGATGTTTTAGTCCCGGATATCATAACCCATGGTCAAAACCCCCATTGATCTTCATAAAGCTTGATAAGTAAGGCTCTCTGGACCTCTACGGATCCATATCTAAAGCCTCATCACAAATAGGGACTAATTGGACATCAAATCTAACCAATAAAGGGTCCAAGAAACCTTAAATCCGTATGATCATCATAACAACAGTAGGGAAGCCGAATTATTACCTTAAATATGATGCTCTGAGCTCCAAATCCACAGAATGTCAACCTCCTTTGCTTCCACTTGACTAGAACCTCCTTCTCCTTGCTAAACAATACTTCAAAGGTCAAAAATAGCTTCCTCTCTCTCCCAAAACGCTCAAGCACTCCTGGGTTTCTCTCAAGGGACTGATAGTCGCAAATGAAGGCCCTAAGGGCCTTTAAATAGGTCCCAAACCCGAGATATTAGGGTTTCATTAAATAGCGCGGACTCGCAGAGTCCACCCATGAACTCGCCGAGTCCGGTCATCAATCCGGATAAGAATTCGCGACCCTACTCCGTGAGTCTAAGCACCAACTCACCGTGTCCCTCCACAAACTCCAAAATAAATGAATAAAATAATATACCTGGGAATCCGGATGTTACAGGTAGATTCTCAGAGTATGGATTTGATAGAGGGAAGTGCTTGTGATTACGGAGTACACAAGCAAAATTTTTGGATTGGTTTTGTGATTCTTGGAGTTCCCATTTGATTTTCCACGGAACTTCCTCTTTGTACTCCTCATCTGGTTCTTTTCGGTTTGTAGGGTTATGTTACCCTGACGGATACAATGCTCAGTCAATTGATAGGACTATTGCTTAGCACTATCAAAGGTAGTGGATCTGGACGCAGTAACCAGACCTTGAACTGGTGATGCTAATACTCAGATGTACTTTTTTGTCTCCTTTTATTCCAGGTTCACCATTCATGGGCTAAGGTTAGCGAGGTCATTAAATCGGGAGGTGTAAGTAGTCACCTCCGATCTTTCATGGTAAGGTTCGAAATTATAGAGAGTGATTGATTCTAGAAATCCTACAGATTTCCAAATTATAGAAAGTGATTGATTCTAAACATCCTATAGATTTCCGTATTATGGAGACAGAACTAAAATCCTACCAACTTCAAATGATAGAGAGAGTTTGGACACTACTGAATGATCGATTAGGAACTATGGGTTTCTCTGCTACGACGGTAGCAAAGCTATTAATTCTTTGTTCTTCTTTGGGTTTATGCGAACTCTAAAAATCTAAACATTATCCTAGATTTTTAAGTATTTTTAAAATGTAGATGTTGTTTTGGGGTTGATATAAGGTTGCTAAGGTACTAGGTTTCTGCAGCGAATCTTGAGAACATCCTTCAATCTCTAGAACTTTCAACCATTGTAGTCTGTCAAACTCCTTGCTCAACGTTGGTTGATCACCAGCCCGACCATAAATAACATACACATACGTTCCAGGTTTATTTATGATATGACTTATGTACGGCACTAACCTTAATTGAGGCGTTTTGTGACATCCCCAAAATCTCGGCCAGAAAAGACCGATTTTCATTTATGCTTTTAAATATTTTCAGAGTAAATCCTTTTGATTTGAAAGAGTTGCGGAATTTGTTCCCAAAAACAAAACATGATAAAACATTGTTTACCGAAGCATTTCATAAAAGAAATGTATTTTCATTATAATCAAAACTCGGGGTGTCATGTTCCGATACAGACCAATAAGCATAAACGAATACATTACAAGTCATATAACAAATATAAACATATGCAGACTTGTAAACAAAACAACTTGATGGTTCATCCATCTCATGCCCTTCCGCCACTACCTGTAATACAATTTAAAACTGAGTGGGTCAGGCTTGGGAGCCTGGTGAGCATATAGGGTTTTCAACCCACAATAAATATCATATTTAATTTTCACCAACCAACAATAACCCAATTACCCATTCCCGTTATTCTCACTTTAATGTCCCTAAAACAACTAACATAAGGGACCTAGTCTAAGAATATTTCATCGGGGTGACAACACATGCTTCGGGGGTACCTCAGCAATATAAGTCAAATAAGGCAACCATGAGGGGGATGGAGTACAGCGAATGAACACCCAAGTTCATTAACACCTACAGGTGGCGAACCTGCTAATGTTTCCACAAGACTGTCTAGAATAGCCGGTGGTCGTCATCTAAACTCCGCTAGATGACTCAATCAAACAACAACGAGGCCTCTCATCTGTTTATTACACACCAACTGTCTACCCATGTTCTACCCAACATATTAGTAGATAAAAATATACATTTGTATACATAGTTTAAAGAAAACTTGTATAGCATGCTTTAATCAACACATATATCACATAACAGATGAGGCACAACACACATAACACATATCTCATAAAGAAATAAGCAGATCTGTAAGATAGAAGAGAGTGAATACTCATTCACACATAACACAACCAAATATATACACATAGCACGTATTTTTATATAAAATACTTCGTATTATTGTATTAGAAGAAATAACTACACACTCACACTTATAAACAACAATACTCTTAATACACTCGAACCAAACTCGTATTATTATTGTGTTTATGAAAGGTAGTATACACTCACTTGATCAGAAGATGATCGGACAGCACTACGGCTTATAAAAGTAGTATTCCTCAGCAGATCTGGAAGATCTCCTCGAAAATCGAACTTCTCGCGGGCAGAGCTTCGACTCGGGAACCGCGCTTCTCGGGATCTTCGGGATCTCGGGACTTGCCTCGGGGCTAGAGTATGATACCGGGGCTTCGGGGTAGCTTCGGCACGAAAAACGATGCAAAAGACTAGAGAGAAGAGAAGAAATTGAACAACAAAGAAGGCTGTCTTCGGATCCTTTATATAGAGGCTGGAACCTCGGAGTACGCGGGGCGTACTGCGTTACGCGGGGCGTACTGCCCAAAACGTCATTGCTTACGTATCCGAAGTGCTCGAGTGCGAGTGTCGACATCCCTCGGAGTACGCGGGGCGTACTCGAGTACGCGGGGCGTACCTCGGATCAGATCGGTGACTCCTTCGGATAATGCTTCCGAATTTTGATTTAAAAATAAATACAAAATGATTAATAAACTTCGGAAATTCATAACTTCTTCATACGAACTCCGTTTTCGACGTTCTTTATATCCACGGTAAGGTGAGACCATGCTCTACGACTTTCGTTTAGACTCCGTCGGCTAATTTTGACTTTATTTTTATTAATTATTTTTAATAGGCCGGGACAGAAACTTTCGTTATAAATTCATAACTTCTTCGTTTGACGTCCGTTCTCGCCTAACTTTTTATCGTTTCAATACCAACAATGAGATCTTCGATTCTCATTTAGATTGCTTCGGCTAACAACCGCTCGATCTCAAATCGAGTAAAACAGGCTGTATATCGCTAAGCCGGAACTTCGATAAATCATAACTTCCTCATACGAAGTCAGATTTGGGCGTTCTATATATATTCGGAAACCTCGTTTCAACTACTACAACATTATTCAAAGATATTAAGTTTATTTTACACTTAAATTTTGACGCTTATTTTTATTCTTAATTAATCAAACCACATAATTAAGCAATTAAGCACAAAACACATAATACTCAAATAATACAATCTTATTATTTCAAAACGGGTTACAAAGGTTAACCTAGACTATTACATTGCTACAAATGGCAAGCCCGAAACACAGGCGTTACAATTCTCTCCACCTTAGAATGATTCCGTCCCCGGAATCACACATCAACAAACAAATGCGGATAGCGACTCAACATGTCACTCTCCGTCTCCCAGGTGAGATTCGGCCCATTCGTGTGTTTCCATCGGACAAGCACTAACCCAACCATTTTGCGTCGCAACTTCTTAGTCTTTCGGTCAACAATTGCCTCTGGTTCTTCAATCAACCTTTTGTTCTCATCAATTCTCAATTCAGAAATTGGAATTATATCGGGAACTCCTCCCGTGAACTTCCTCAAATAACACACATGAAAGGTGTTGTGAATTCCATTCAGTTCTTCGGGTAATTCGAGCTTGTAAGCTTGGTTCCCAACCCTCTGAAGAACTTTAAAAGGTCCAATAAACCTTGGACTCAACTTTCCCCTTTTACCAAATCTTATAAGTCCCTTCCACGGCGAGACTTTAAGCAAAACCGAATCTCCAACCTCAAAAGTCATCGGTCTTCGCTTCTTGTCAGCATAGCTCTTTTGACGATCTTGAGCTGCTAACATTCTTTCCCTAATTATTTTCAACTTTTCAGCAGTTTGATGAACCATCTCCGGTCCCATAAACTGCTTTTCCCCAGCCTCAAGCCAACAAGACGGCGTACGACACTTCTGTCCATACAAAGCTTGATAAGGTGCCATCTTAATGCTCGAGTGAAAACTATTATTATAGGAAAATTCTACCAACGGTAAATGTTCATCCCAATTACCTAGGAATTCCAAGGTACATGCTCTCAGCATATCTTCAAGTGTTTGTATTGTTCTTTCACTCTGACCATCAGTCTGCGGATGGTAAGCTGTGCTTAAACATAACTTGGTACCCATTTCCTCTTGTAGACTTTTCCAAAACCTTGAGGTGAAACGGCTATCACGATCCGATACAATCGTTAACGGAACACCGTGAAGCCTCACAATTTCCTTCACGTAAGAATTCGCAAGCTTCTCCATAGACCATTTCTCCCTGGCCGCTATGAAATGCGCACTCTTAGTGAATCGATCAACGACCACCCAAATCACGTCGTGACCATTCTTTGTTCTGGGCAGTTTAGTGACAAAATCCATAGCAATGTCTTCCCACTTACCCATAGGCACAGGCAAAGGTTCTAAACTCCCGTAAGGTTTCTGATGTTGTGTCTTGACTCTCGCACAAGTCACACACTCGGCCACATACTTTGCAACATCAAGCTTCATCGTCGGCCACCAGTAGTAGGGTTTCAGGTCCCTATACATTTTAGTGCTACCCGGATGAATTGAGTACATGGTTTTGTGAGCTTCTTCCATCAGAAGATCCCTAATTCCTCCTGACTTAGGTACCCAAATACGATCTTGGAATACCTTCAGTCCATGACCGTTAGTACCAAACACCAACGTTTTACCCAAACGTTCCTCCTTTCGGTCATTTTTCTCAGAAGCTTCCTCTTGAGCTTTCTTTATACTTTCCACAATGGTCGAGACAACTTCAATTTTCAACGCTCTTGGCCTCTTCCTTTCAAGATTGACTTTCCGACTGAGAGCATCAGCAACAACATTAGCTTTACCGGGGTGGTAAAGTATCTCGCAGTCGTAGTCTTTAAGTAATTCTAGCCAGCGTCGTTGCCTCATATTCAATTCTTTCTGATTAAAGAGGTATTGGAGACTCTTATGATCAGTGAAAAGTTTGCACTTCGTGCCATAGAGGTAATGCCTCCATATTTTCAGAGCGAAAACTACCGCTGCCAACTCCAAATCATGAGTTGGGTAATTCTTTTCATGCTCTTTCAACTGTCGAGACGCATATGCTATCACCTTTTCTCTTTGGGTCAAAACACAACCCAATCCAACACCAGACGCATCGCTATAAACAGCGAAGTCTTCGACTCCATCGGGTAGAGAAAGTATCGGTGCCTCGCATAGCTTCTTCTTTAACTTCTCGAATGCTTCTTTATGCTTCTCACTCCAAGCATAAGTAGCTCCTTTGTGGGTCAAAGCTGTCAATGGAGTAGCAATCGAAGAAAAGCCTTGGATAAACCTTCGGTAATATCCGGCTAATCCTAAAAAGCTTCGAATCTCCGTGGGACTTTTCGGTTGTTCCCACTTCGTCACAGCTTCGATCTTCGCTGGATCAACCATTATCCCTTCTTGGTTGACCACGTGACCCAAGAATTGGACCTCACGAATCCAAAAATCACATTTGGAGAACTTCGCATAAAGCTTCTCCTTCTTCAAAACTTCTAACACTTCTCGCAAGTGTCTGCCATGCTCCTCCTGGCTTTTCGAGTAAATCAGAATGTCGTCTATGAACACTATCACGGATTTATCAAGGAACGGGTTACAAACCCTATTCATCAAATCCATGAACGCTGCTGGAGCATTGGTTAGTCCAAACGACATAACCAAGAACTCGTAGTGTCCATATCTAGTTCTGAATGCAGTCTTCTCGATATCTTGCTCTCTTACTTTTAGCTGATGATATCCTGACCTAAGATCGATCTTCGAGAAATAGCTCGAACCTTGCAATTGATCAAACAGGTCATCAATCCTCGACAACGGATATCTATTCTTTATTGTTGCCTTGTTCAGCTCTCTGTAATCGATGCACATTCTCATACTTCCATCTTTCTTCTTTACAAATAACACCGGAGCTCCCCAGGGCGATGAACTAGGTCTAATGAAACCTTTGTCCAATAACTCCTGAAGTTGCATCATCAGCTCCTTCATCTCCGTCGGTGCTAATCGATAAGGTGCTTTTGCTATTGGCGTGGTTCCTGGTAACAAGTCTATTCTGAACTCCACTTGTCTATCAGGTGGTAATCCAGGAAGATCCTCGGGAAATACTTCCGGATAATCACACACCACTGGAATGCTCTGCATCACCTTCTTTTCCTTCTTAGCATCAATCACGAATGCTAAATATGATGTACATCCCTTGGTCAAACACTTTCTGGCTTTCATTAGAGAAATGATTCCAGAATTCACTCTGCGTTTGTCCCCATACACCATAAATGACTCTTTTCCAGGCGGGTTTACTTTAACTATCTTTTTCTTGCACAAAATTTCGGCATCATTGGCGCTAAGCCAATCCATTCCCAAGACGATGTCGAAACCATTTAGTTCGATAGGCAATAATTCCTCGAGAAACTTATTCCCATTAAGGTCGATCAAGACGTTTTTCATACGATGGCTAACAGGTACAAACTTGCCACTAGCTACTTCGACTAATAAAGCATTATCTAGTCTGTCAATAGGCAAAGCTAGCTTTCTACCAAACTCATGCGAAATAAAGGAGTAGTTGGCTCCGGAATCAAACAATATATGAGCAGGTAATTCGTTTACGAGAAAGGTACCTGAAGCGACATCAGCTTCATCTTTCGCAGCCTCAAGTGTCATCTGGAAGGCTCTTGCCTTCGGCTTTGGTGGAATGTTGGGCCTAGCTGCCTCCTTCTTCTTCGGACAGTCTTTCAAAATATGCCCCTCTTCATTACACCCAAAACACATCCTTTTGTTGTTCGGACATTCATTGGCAAAATGTCCAACCTTTCCACACTTGTAGCAGGTTACATCCTCGCTACATTTCCCAAAGTGCTTTTTCCTACACTTATCACACCACTTCGCTTCGCCTCCTTTTCCTCCAAACTTTTTCGAATCAGATTTCGAAAATTTGCTTCGTTTACCGGAACCAGATGTTCCCTCAAACTTTCTTTTCTCACCAACCTCAACCTTGTCGGTGGTTCTTCCCTTTATCATGTTCTCCACAGACTTGGCAGCCCAGATAGCTGCCTCTAGAGTAAGTGCCTGACGTACCGGCACCTCGTACTCCCATGGAAGTCCCTTCGCATACCGATCCACCTTTGTCAGCTCGTCTGGAACGATACGCAAGGCAAACTCCATCTTATCGGTGAAGTTATTGGTGTACTCATCAACTGACATGCTACGTTTCGTCAATGTCAAAAACTTATTCTCCAACTCCAACAGATTTTGAGCCGAGCAGAACTTGCGCTTGAACTGCACCAAGAACTCTGCCCATGTCAATTGCAGTGTCTCATTAGGGCTTAAGGTCTTCCCTAGAGTGTTCCACCAACGAACGGCTCCACCTCGGAATTGACGCACGGCATAGATAGTCTGCAACTTGCCTCTACAGCCACATGTCATAAAGGCTAACTCCATTTCGGAGATCCAATCCATAACCCCAATCGGATCCTCCTTTCCATTGAAGGTCGATGGTTTACAAGTCAAAAAGTCCTTGTACTTGCATCCCATTCCATCATTCCTTCCATCATGGTTATCTTGCCTAACTATCGGTGGGTTGGCTGGACCAACAGACCCACTGAAGTTTTCACCTTCCGAGTGCCCTTCATTCAGTTCAGGCTCTTCCACACGAATCGACAGTTCTTCACGATTTTGTTGAAGCAACCGTCTAGTTTCATCCATCTGACGATCCAACATCGTCTGAATCATCAATTGCACACCAGCCATGGTTATTGGCTCAGGTGCTGCTGCTACGACAGGTATTGGCTCAATCACTGGTGGTTGATTCCTGTTTTCGTCAGCATTTCCAACTCCACTTCTTGTTCTCACCATTTTGATCTACACCGAATAAGGTGAAATTAGATCCTCAATCATGATGGATATTCAAATCATCCTTATCACTCCGAAACGTTTACATGCTAGTTCTAATTTCGTAGATGTACGCTTAGAATCCTACACACATAAGGTTTCTAGATCCGGTCGGCAACAGACCATAGATCCGAGCAAATAATATCATATATGGCAACATATAACATTTAGCACATAAAGCATTTTAGGCAACTTTCCTAAAATAAACTAGTGCTCGTGTCTAAACCACAACAGACACACATCTCAAAACTTCACTTAGCATTCTAAGTTTAAGTCTAGAAATCCTACAAATTCCTAGTTCGCTTAAACTAATGCTCTGATACCAACTGTGACATCCCCAAAATCTCGGCCAGAAAAGACCGATTTTCATTTATGCTTTTAAATATTTTCAGAGTAAATCCTTTTGATTTGAAAGAGTTGCGGAATTTGTTCCCAAAAACAAAACATGATAAAACATTGTTTACCGAAGCATTTCATAAAAGAAATGTATTTTCATTATAATCAAAACTCGGGGTGTCATGTTCCGATACAGACCAATAAGCATAAACGAATACATTACAAGTCATATAACAAATATAAACATATGCAGACTTGTAAACAAAACAACTTGATGGTTCATCCATCTCATGCCCTTCCGCCACTACCTGTAATACAATTTAAAACTGAGTGGGTCAGGCTTGGGAGCCTGGTGAGCATATAGGGTTTTCAACCCACAATAAATATCATATTTAATTTTCACCAACCAACAATAACCCAATTACCCATTCCCGTTATTCTCACTTTAATGTCCCTAAAACAACTAACATAAGGGACCTAGTCTAAGAATATTTCATCGGGGTGACAACACATGCTTCGGGGGTACCTCAGCAATATAAGTCAAATAAGGCAACCATGAGGGGGATGGAGTACAGCGAATGAACACCCAAGTTCATTAACACCTACAGGTGGCGAACCTGCTAATGTTTCCACAAGACTGTCTAGAATAGCCGGTGGTCGTCATCTAAACTCCGCTAGATGACTCAATCAAACAACAACGAGGCCTCTCATCTGTTTATTACACACCAACTGTCTACCCATGTTCTACCCAACATATTAGTAGATAAAAATATACATTTGTATACATAGTTTAAAGAAAACTTGTATAGCATGCTTTAATCAACACATATATCACATAACAGATGAGGCACAACACACATAACACATATCTCATAAAGAAATAAGCAGATCTGTAAGATAGAAGAGAGTGAATACTCATTCACACATAACACAACCAAATATATACACATAGCACGTATTTTTATATAAAATACTTCGTATTATTGTATTAGAAGAAATAACTACACACTCACACTTATAAACAACAATACTATTAATACACTCGAACCAAACTCGTATTATTATTGTGTTTATGAAAGGTAGTATACACTCACTTGATCAGAAGATGATCGGACAGCACTACGGCTTATAAAAGTAGTATTCCTCAGCAGATCTGGAAGATCTCCTCGAAAATCGAACTTCTCGCGGGCAGAGCTTCGACTCGGGAACCGCGCTTCTCGGGATCTTCGGGATCTCGGGACTTGCCTCGGGGCTAGAGTATGATACCGGGGCTTCGGGGTAGCTTCGGCACGAAAAACGATGCAAAAGACTAGAGAGAAGAGAAGAAATTGAACAACAAAGAAGGCTGTCTTCGGATCCTTTATATAGAGGCTGGAACCTCGGAGTACGCGGGGCGTACTGCGTTACGCGGGGCGTACTGCCCAAAACGTCATTGCTTACGTATCCGAAGTGCTCGAGTGCGAGTGTCGACATCCCTCGGAGTACGCGGGGCGTACTCGAGTACGCGGGGCGTACCTCGGATCAGATCGGTGACTCCTTCGGATAATGCTTCCGAATTTTGATTTAAAAATAAATACAAAATGATTAATAAACTTCGGAAATTCATAACTTCTTCATACGAACTCCGTTTTCGACGTTCTTTATATCCACGGTAAGGTGAGACCATGCTCTACGACTTTCGTTTAGACTCCGTCGGCTAATTTTGACTTTATTTTTATTAATTATTTTTAATAGGCCGGGACAGAAACTTTCGTTATAAATTCATAACTTCTTCGTTTGACGTCCGTTCTCGCCTAACTTTTTATCGTTTCAATACCAACAATGAGATCTTCGATTCTCATTTAGATTGCTTCGGCTAACAACCGCTCGATCTCAAATCGAGTAAAACAGGCTGTATATCGCTAAGCCGGAACTTCGATAAATCATAACTTCCTCATACGAAGTCAGATTTGGGCGTTCTATATATATTCGGAAACCTCGTTTCAACTACTACAACATTATTCAAAGATATTAAGTTTATTTTACACTTAAATTTTGACGCTTATTTTTATTCTTAATTAATCAAACCACATAATTAAGCAATTAAGCACAAAACACATAATACTCAAATAATACAATCTTATTATTTCAAAACGGGTTACAAAGGTTAACCTAGACTATTACATTGCTACAAATGGCAAGCCCGAAACACAGGCGTTACACGTTTGACCTAAAGGGTTGAGTTGATAGTTTTAGTTGGAGGTATGTTAGAGTTTTATTAAGTGTTCTCATCATGGGTCATAGTGTATATAAGTCTTATATACTATTGTGGTGGGTTTTTAATATTATTAAATTTTGTTTTGTAATCTAAGACTACCAAGTACAGATGTAACGCCTGTGTTTCCGGGCTTGCCATTTTTAGCAATGTAATAGTCTAGGTTAACCTTTGTAACCTGTTTTGAGATAATAAGACTGTATTGTTTGAGTATTATGTGTTTTGTGCTTAATTGCTTAATTATGTGGTTTGATTAATTAAGAATAAAAAAATAAGCGTCAAAATTTAAGTGTAAAATAAACTTGATATCTTTGGATAATGTTGTAGTAGTTGAAATGAGGTTTCTGTATATATAAAGAACGCCCAAATATGACTTCGTATGAGGAAGTTATGATTTATTGAAGTTTCGACTTAGCGGTATGCAGCCCGAATTACTCGATTTGAGATCGAGCGGTTTTTAGTCGAATCGATCTAAACGAGAATCGAAGATCTCGTTGTTGGTATCGAAGCGATAAAAAGTTAGGCGAGAACGGACGTCAAACGAAGAAGTTATGAATTTATAACGAAGTTTTTCTGTCCCGACCTATTAAAAATAAATAATAAAAATAAAGTTAAAATTAGCCGACGGAGTCTAAACGAAAGTTGTAGAGCGTAGTATCACCTTCGCGTGGATATAAAGAACGTCGAAAACGGAGTTCGTATGAAGAAGATATGAATTTCCGAAGTTTATTAAATAATTTGTATTTAAAATTAATTGGAAAATCCGGCATTATCCGAAGAGGAGTCATCGGACTCATCCGAAGTACGCCCTGCGTACGCCGAGGAATGTCGACACTCGCACTCGAACACTTCGGATACGTAAGCAATGACGTTTCGGAGCAGTACGCCCCGCGTACTCCGAGGCTCCAGCCTTCTATAAATAGGATGCGAGGGCAGCCGAGTTCTTTTGCTCTTTTCTCTCTTCTCTCTCCCGTTTTGCATCGATTTGCGTGCCAGAAATACCCCGAAGTCCCGGTATTATTCTCGAGCCCCGAAGCAAGTCCCGAGATCCCGAAGATCCCGAGAAGTGCGGTTCCCGAGCCGAAGCTCTGCCCGCGAGAAGTTCGATTTTTGTGAAGATCTTCCAGATCTGCTGAGGATTACTACTTCTGCAAGTCGTAGTGCTGTCCGATCATCTTTTGATCAAGTGAGTGTATACTACCTTTCATAAACACGATAATAATACAAGTATGGTTTGAGTGTATTAAGTATATTGTTGTTTATATGTGTGAATGTGTATTCACTTTCTTCTATCTTATAGATCTGATTATTTCTCTATGAAATACGTGTTATGTGTGTGTGTGCCTCATCTGTTATGTGGAATATGTATTGATTAAAGCATGCTATACAGGTTTTTAAACTATGTATAAAAATGTATATTTTTATCTACTAATATGTTGGGTAGAACATGGGTAGATAGTTGGTGTGTAATAAACAGATGAGAGGCCTCGTTGTTGTTTGATTTAGTCATCTAGCGGAGTTTAGATGACGACCATGGACTTTTCTAGATAGACTTGTGGAACAGTAGCAGGCTCGCCACATGTAGGTGTTAATGAACTTGGGTGTTCATTTGTTGTACTCCATCCCCCTCATGGTTGCCTTATTTGACTTATATTGCTGAGGAACCCCCGAAGCATGTGTTGTCGCCCCGATGAAATATTCTTAGACTAGGTCCCTTATGTTAGTTGTCTTAGGGACATAAAGTGAGAATAATGGAAATGGGTAATTGGGTTATTATTGGTTAGTGGAAATTAAATATGATTATTTATTGCGGGTTGAAAACCCTATCTGCTCACCAGGCTCCCAAGCCTGACCCACTCAGTTTTATTTGTATTACAGGAAGTGGCGCGAGGGCATAAGATGGATGAACCATCAAGTTGTTTTATTTACAAGTCTGTATATGTATATATTTGTTGAATGACTTGTAATGTTATCATTTATGCTTATTGGTCTGTATCGGAACATGACACCCCGAGTTTTGATTATATAATGAAAATACATTTCTTTTATGAAATGCTTTGGTAAACATTGTTTTATCATGTTTTGTTTTTGGGAACAAATTCCGCAACTCTTTCAAATCAAAAGGATTTACTCTGAAATTATTTTAAAAGCATAAATGAAACCGGTCTTTTCTGGCCGAGATTTTGGGGATGTCACAACAGACGAGGGCTAGACAGGAAACACCGGAGGGCAGGACCATTTAATTAATTAAATCGTCTGAAATCCAGCAACCCTATGTCACCCTTCAAACCAGATTCTTCGTACCGTAAGTAGCCAAGAAGCTAGTTGCTATAGTTGTATTTCTCTTCCGAGGATACGAGTTCTCTATAGCCAATTTAGCTATGATACCAATCTGTCACACCTTCGGTCGAGTTTGCAGAACACATCGGGTTGTGCGACTAAGTTCATGTATCATAGGTAAACTAAATATATAGCACAAGTACAATAATAAACAATATAGCATTCGTGTTCCATCTTGATATTTAAATACAAGGTTTTTATAAATAACAATAATACATGAATTGCCTTAATAGATAGGCATATAATACAATAGCAAGTAAACAAGGTCAATCCAGCCCGGATTGAATGTTTGTTTAGTGATTTCGTGATTTCTGAGAATACATGTAGTTTTGAAGGTCAACACAAGGCTAGTGAGTGTTACATGTTTTTTGCTAACAACAGTAATACTTGATATAAGTCTAAAAAGTATTTTCTTTGTATTTATATCAATAGTTAAAACAATGTTTGTAATGAGTCTTTAAAAGCAAAAATGTATTTTTGTATATGTAAATCCATACTTTAAACCGTGTTTGTAATGAATCTTTGAATATCCTTTAAAACCAAATTGTTATGTTAGATAAGTAATTCCATACTTAAAATAGTTTTGAAAGCAACCAAGCCCATGGTTGGTAGTGAGAAAGAGAAAGAGAGAGAGAGAGAGAGAGAGAGAGAGAGAGAGATATTCTAGTTAATGTTATAGTAAGCCCTATAACCGAGCTATGTGACTGAGTGTACCCCCTACAACGCTTCATTAGACGTTGCAGTAACAATCATTGACACTTATCACCCGCTTCGATTGATCGGTCGAGGTTCTAGCTAGCAACCGCAGGTGGGGATGTCAACCCCGTGTAGATCTATACATATATATATCTCGCTCTGCAGATTAACAGTTACAGTAGTATCGGTATGCTAAGTGTTTGGACTCAGCTAATGAATAACGTCTCACTAAAAAGGCCATAAGCAAAAAGTTTGTGAATAACTCGCAGCCCTAACTTAATTGGTCACAAGGCATAATGAATTTCATTGTATGAAGATTATAGAAGACGAGTATACTTGGTATGTATGTAAAAGTGTAATGTACTTGCTTTTATAAAGATGTATGTTTCAAAGTAATGAACATACGTACATGTATAAACTTTATGTGTTTAAACATATAAATATACATGAATAGTACTAGCTTGAATCCTTGAAATACTAAAAAGTGTTATAATGTGCTTGTCATAATATACAATGTCACATAAAAATTATATATTTTTGTATCATGTAACATTTATCGTGTAGACTAGTTATTTCACGATAAAAAATCCACAATATGTTTACGAAAAGTTTATACTAGTTCTTTGTAACAATATGTTCAATTTTCAAATAACAATTTTATAAATTAGATTTATTTTATTCTCGCATAAAGGATAATATATTTATATAAACAAAATATATAGGCACATGTACCCCCCCCCCCCCCCCCCGCGAAATAACTAAAATATTAAAAAGGGGACGCAAGCACCCACCCTTGAAGCGTAGGTTCTTCTTGTTCGAATTCGGTTTCTTTTGAAAAACTTGTCATGTGAAACCGCAAATCCACAACCCTTGAATTTTTAAATACTCTCGGGACCATTTCATAACAAATTTAAACTATTGGGGGCTGATTTGTAACTTCACTAAAGTATAGGGGCTTTTTGGTAATTTGATTAAATGATTAGGACTATATTGGTAAAAAAAATACAAATTGACGGGTTGTTTTAAACAAATGGGTTCAATAATTGGGGTTGAGAGTAATTTTGAATACATGGTTTAATAGGAGAACATTTTGGTCATTTCCTAATTAAAAAAAAAATGACTTTGGGCTTTTGTATCCATCCCATGTTTAATGGTCCAACATAAAAGGAATTAGGGCTTTATCCCCCCCGTTTTCATTTGTTGGTCGATCAAGGAAAGGAACCGGACATGATGGCAGTCACGAAGGAAAGCACCAAGACAGCGGTGCGGCTTTTGGTTTTCATGCTCGTCGTTGGCCAGAAAGAGGGCTGAGCGAGGTATCCGGCGGTTGCAGATCGCGAGGAGGAAGAAGCGTGTCTTCGGGGTCGACTAGACCGAAGGGGAGGAAGCGAGGAGCTTCGCGGCTGCTGGCTCGGTTCCAGCATCGAGGTGCGAAGGGCAATCAGCGACCACTGGGTTTTTCGGCAGTGGAGCTCGACGAAGAAGAAGAATGGTGCGATGGGCGAAAAGGGAAAAAGATTCTAGGATTTTCAGATCGAGGGTTTGGTTTGACTGTTCTTGGCTGCTCTTCTTCTGGTTCGATTGGAAGTAAACGCGATGGAAATGGGAGACAGTTGGATTGAAGGGTAAGGACGAAGCAGCAACCGGGAATCCTCTTGATTCATCTTTTTTTTTTTCTTTTTTTTTGGCATCCAATCCAAAAGATGTTGAGACTGGCAGAATGATCGATCAAGGGTGTTTGTGTTTATTGTTTTTACAGGAAACGGAAGAACGAAAAATGGGCTGTGATCGTGGCTAACAGCTCCGGAACAAAAAAAAAAAAAAAAAAAAAAACGAATGCGAAGATTTGTCTAGCAGGGTAGGTATGAAACAAAGGGGGTTGTTGATTTTTTTTCGTGGTGGTATCGTGGGAGGCAGCAGCAACTCCGGTTGCTGTTGTGTTGTTTTTCTCTCTTTTTTTTTTCTCTTTTGTTCTTGTTTTGACTGAAATCGATGAACTGTAAGAGGATTGTTTTGTTTGGTGTTTGATTTTTGACTGGGAAGTGAAGGAGAAGAAGGGTGGAGTGTTCGATTGAGGGTTGAGTGGGGAAGAAGGTAACCGTGACTGAAGCAACACTTTAGATGATTTTTATTTGATTGTAATTGTATAGATTTTGGGTTGTATTTGATAGTTTAATTTGTTAAAGGATGTGTGCAAGCAGTCTTCAGTTTGACAGTCAAAGACTTGCAAGTTACTTGGCTGTCAAATTCTTTGTATTTGGTAGTTTAAAAGAATGAATTTGGTGGTATAATGTTGTATATTCATGCTACATACCTATATGTATTTATTTAGGACTTTATAAACAATTCCCTTATATATAATATATCTATATGTATTATAGGTTTGTTGTATAATTTGTGTAATATATATATATATATATATATATATATATATATATATATATATATATATATATATAGGGAAAGGATCAAATGAGAACACCTAAAAGGTTGAGAACGCTAAAACAAGTATATTCATTTGTGATTCCATGTATTCATTTGTGGAGAAATGATAAATTTTTACGCACAATCAACATAAACATGCTTTTTCTCTTCAATTAAAATTTAAGGCGTAAAAATTTATCATTTCTCTACAAATGAATACATGAAATCGCAAATGAATATACTTTGTTCTTGCATTCTCAATATTTTTGGTGTTCTCATTTGATCTTACTCCTATATATATATATATATATATATATATATATATATATATATATATATATAAGTTCATATATTAGGAAATGTAAAGTTCTTAATTTGTTAACCTCAGTCTCTAAATCTCAAAATTGACACATAATGTACATTTATGAACTATATAAAGAATTGGGGATCTATATATAACAAGTGTCCAAGTTTGTCATATCTTTACTATTATATAAAACATATAAAGAATTGGGGATTTATATATAACAAGTGGCCAAATCTGTCATAACTTTATCTTTACTATTATATAAAACATATTATACTTTTTTGATGAAATTTAAGAGGTACAAAACCAAATACATGTTATACAAACATGTTATGCTTGTTACTTAATTGACATCATATACGTTTTTCTATTCCTTTTATGAAAAACCCTCTTCAATCTCTGACAAATGAACGTAACTGCCAGCCTCTTGAAGCCGTCGCTACCTACACCCTCCTGACACCGTCAGTTTCAATATAAATTTTTATTTGATTTAGGCGGCGGAGGTTTCGCAGTTGCAATCTAGATGTCAACTTCATGTCGAACCTGGGGCTCACAAGAAAGTCGTAAGTGTTTGTTTCATCCCATTTGGTATTGATTTGTATCAATGGTTGTTGGCATAGGATTGCATGTGCATATGGATAGGTCGAAAACGAAGCTAGATATTTTAATTGACGTCTTATTCGTCGAGATTTTCTTTGTTTGAATTTCAATTTCTCAGGATACTCTATAAGAATAAGTGAAAGACCCACACTTTCATATTTGACAACTGTTACTCCAAAACATGCTACATGCATATTCACAAATAATGTTTTAACATTGATAACTTGTTTACAAACGACCGGATACAAACCAACTATTACAAAGTGTTATATATTACACAACTACCTAGGATACTATACTTTTATACATACATGATCCCTAAATACAAAAGTAATATTATAACTATTCTAAACCTTCCAACAGTATACGACTATACTGGTTACTTATCTCCTGCAATTTGTTAAACATTGAGAGGGGTAAGCGGTGACGCTTAGTGAGTTCAATAATAGATGCAATATAACGTTATGCCAAAAGCAACGAGGAACATGGAACACCAAAGGCATATGTGTATCATGTGACAAGCTTTCAATATCAATTAATGATTTGATTTAAAGATATACAATCAATAAGACATAACAATTTTCATACTAGATATACATCAATAAAGCTTCAGCCCAAATGGCACAGAAGACATACACTTTCTGATTAAACATTTTGGTAGATTTCAGGGTTTTAGCCCTGTCTAACCTTCTGCTAATGCCATAAAATAGAAGTCGTTCTCTTACGAGACATGCTCTACATGGCCAGAGGCTACATACCAGTACCACCGTGAATCTAAGTCCTTTCACTGATCACATGGTCACAGGTACAACTTTTGCTACCATAATAGCATGAAATAATAACACAATATAATAACACGGAAAAGCACATAGCACATATAACACATAACATACAATTGTTCTTATATATTGAACTCACCGTTTTCTAGCTGTTCCCCTGATTCTCGATACCCGCTCCTTGGCACTAGCGAATTGTAGTTGGGGGTTAAAATAGTAATTTGTGCAGCACTTCGTTATAATAGATAACTTTCTTCGCTGAAAACCAGGAGCTTTATTGAAAACCGGACCCTGCAAGGGTTGAGCTTCAAACCGAAAAGATAAATTACTCGGGCTCTTCGGGCACTTCGGGACGTGTTTCGGGTGTTGGGAATGATCCCGGGGCTTCAGGGGAAGTTGAAATAGCTAAAAATTGGATTTAGGGGTAAAAGGTGTGAAATTTCCAAAATTACCCAGGAGGTCTCGCACCCTTTATATAGGTGCGAGCCTCGAATCCGAAGCAAGGAGAAGCGAGCACGTGGCTCGCATGCGAGGGGGGGAGAGAGAGATGGCGAAGCTCAGAAGGCGCCAACGCTTAGCCACGCATCGGATCAGGAGAGGACTGCGCCTTCGGTGCGAGGTGGCTGTGACACGCGTCGGACACGCGTCATATCGCATGTAGGTGACGTGGCCGAACCCCAGCCATGCAAATTTTCTCGGATTTCGGATTTTCTCGGTTTTTGTGTCCGAAAATTCTAAAGTCCATAACTTTCACATATGTGCTCCATTTCTGACGTTCTTTATATGCACGCGTAGGTGAAATTATGCTCTACAACTTTTGTTTAGACTCCGTTGGCTAATTTTGATTTATTTTTAATATTATTATTTTTAATAGACGGGACGGGAAAATTCGTTAAATATTCATAACTTCTTCATCTGATGTTCATTTTCGTCTGTCTTTTTACCGTTGTACTGCTATTGATGAGACCTTCGATTCTCGTTTAGGTTGCGTCGGCTAAAAATCACTCGATCTTTATTTCGTGTTTTTAGCTGTCTACTGCTATTCCGAAACTTAGAACAATCATAACTTCTTCATACGAAGTCAGATTTGGACGTTATTTTTATGAAAATTCTCAGTTTAACAAATACTACGACTTTCATTTCAACCACCAAGGCAAAAAAGTAGTTAATCAAAAACTCACTTTTCACGTCATTCAGCGACGTGCCGGTTTTGTCGCGGATCTATGATTGGTCATAACTTCTTCGTTATAACTCGGATTTCGATGAGGTTTTCGTCTAATTGTTTCTAATGAGATTCTTTACAACTTTCATTAATAAAATTTTACTTATTTCAAATTATATATTTTCATTAAATTTCGATATTTGACTTTTAATCGGAATCTCATAAGACTTCCAATATTTTCTGATTGATTCTAAACATAGTTTTACTTCTTTTCTAGTAAAAAGTATCCGTTAGAACTCAATTACTCAAATTCATATAATATTTCATAATATTATTTATTACAAAACACGATAACTAAACGTGTATGTTACAATAAGCCCTAATTTAGTTCATGGTTTCTCATGCATTTTCACTCTTGCCTACTTGAAAGTCTGGATTCTAATTTTAAAAAAGTGATTAGACAGTTCATTTTGGCTATTTTATGCAATTATTTGGCATGATTATGTATACAGTATACTTGCTTGCCTATGATAACCTATAATGCTTTAACATATCATCCTTCTGAGACATGCCTCTTCGTGTCAAAATGAGCACTACATCTGCCTTCCTATCTGTAACTGTGAGTTATGTAATGTGTACCATGAGTGGCATAATAATTCCCGATATAATGTGTATTCTTTTTCTTCTCAAATCTTTCTGCAAACCATATTATTTTCTATGACTACAAGAATTTCTTGCCATTTCTTTTGGCATTAACAACTCTTCAAATTTCCAAATATTCAAAATTATTTATCCATAACATTTATGTATATGGGGCTGACAGCTGACAGCTGACTAACATAGGAAATCAACATTTGAATGTTTATTAAACATGATGTTTTGTGTTTATTCATAGCCAAGACTTTCAAGGAAGTTATTCTATTGTTTTTTTTTCCTTATCAATTTCTTCTTGGTAATGCATGGTCAAGAAGCTGATTTTTTATATCTTTTTATATGTAGAAAAGATTAATGTCCGTATGTCAAGCATTACAACCAATTATATAAACTCAACTTGTGAAAATGTGTACTTTTTGCAGCTTTTGGCAAACGATCCAGCATTAGAGCGCTTCAAATCATATAGAAAAGGTGCCTCACGCATCAGAAGAATTGGAGATTAGCTCACTATTGCAGTGGTAGCTGGTATGTTAAAATCTAAAATTGAAAAAGAATAAAAAAAATTAAGTGGTTTTGATTATTTTAGCCTACATAAAATTGTCGTGGTAAGATTCACAGATGTAAAGTTGTTCTAAAGAAAATAAATTTCACGCATGTAAAGTTGTTCTAAATATGTCTATAACCTGATCTATTCTAGGATGCTATTGTTTTTAAGAAGATATGTTCTATACTTGGAGGAGACATTCGTTTCATGCTATGCAGTGGTGCTCCTTTAGCTGCAGACACACAACGCTTTATCAATTATCTACATTGCGTAAGTATTATTACTCTATTACTAATATATTAATATACATATTGTGTGTAAATGGTATTTTTTTATTTCAGGACTCCAATTGGGCAAAGATATGGGCTCACAAAAACATGTGCTGGAGATGCTTTCTCTAAGTTTAATGATCCTTTGTATTTTTAGTCCAAAATGCATGTGAAAGCCATCAATCGTTAAGGCTTTAAAGGCAAGAACATCAATTTACATTCATGAAACAAAGATTCTGTCAAATCCAAACGTAGATTCACTTTTTCATCATAAAAGACTACATAATCTGCATAAATCTATATACAGAAGCAAGCGTTTATTAAACCAACAAAAGCATATTTACCGAAACTTTATCTAATCACGTGGCTGCTAATGTATTTCCACACATGAACGCTTTCTAAAACAAACTTTGTTAATCCTATTTTCCATTGATACTCACAAAATATTTGTATCTTCTTCATCATGTTCTTCCCCGTGATTGCAAAGGGGGTAAGGTTCAATGTCGAAAAGAAGCAAGTTGGAAATTATTACTCTACAAAGGTAAGCTATAAATTTTAAATATTTCCAAGTAATATCACTGAATTCACCTTTTTCCAGGATTATTCATTATGATTCTTGATATTATTTAAGATATGGAGCTTTACCATGAAAGCTCCATGCTGCAAGCATGTAATTGTGATTCAAACAAATCCAAAGAATTGTCAGTATTTGTTTATTAGTGGGGCCCAAAAGAAGGTTGAAGAGTTTGAACCTGAAGATGCAGAAACTATGGTACTTCAAGTTGAGGAAGGTTAGTAATTAGTATTAATATAATAATGTCATCAACTTTCACAAATGATTTATAGGATTAAGATCCATTTTAAAGCTTGTATCTATTTTTTGTTTCTAGTTTTATGAAATACGAATAAGATTTAAAACATGTAGCTTTAGTAAAACATGTGTTTCTTTTTCTTCAATTCTTCATTGTTTCTCTTTGTTAAGTGTTTATCTCATAAAAGTTGTAACAATCTTTGTTTTGGGAATTTTAATTTAATATTGATGAAACATTTTTTTCAATTCTAAAGCTAAAGTGACATTTATACCCATGCTTATCGTCACTAATGCTACAAATTCTATTTAGAATACTTACTTAGTGTAACATCTCGAATTTCAGAAGTACGATTTCAGAGTTTAAAATTTAATTTTGAAGAAGGGACTCGACGAGTAGGTATGCTTACTCGCCGAGTCGGAGCGGGTTTGGGTCTCGAATTAAGTGACCAACTCGCCGAGTCGGAAGCTGGACTCGACGAGTTGGTGTTGGAATGAGAAAAACCTGAATCTTAGGGTTTGCACCCTATTTAAAGGACTTAATGTCCTCCCCTCAGCTCCCTTATCCCCCTTTGAGATCCAGTAAACCCTAGATCGTGTGTATAAGGCCATTTGAGGGAGATTGAAGCTTTGAGAGGTGTTCTAGTGGAAGAAACTTGAAGATCAAAAGGGTTTACTGTTGGGTTTTGAGCAATCTAACACTTCCTAAGTGTGCATGCAACCCTAATAAACCTTGGATCTATGTTTGTCTAAATACATGAAAAATAATAATTTTCCAAGGTTCATAACCTATCTAACATGGCATGGGGAACATTTCAACATAAAAGAGTTAGAAGAGATTACATACCTTTTTGATGAGTTTGATTCTTGAGGAGTTTGAGGGCCAAGCACCAATAGTGTGAATGCCTCAAATGGAATCACGAATCACCACAAACACTTGGAAAACTTTGAGAGAGTATACACACTTGCAATTTTCGGCCACACACAAGCACACACACACTAGTTCACTAGTTTCCATTTCATGCACCATAAGCATGCTTATATAGTGTACATGGTTAGGGTGAAACCCTAATAACCCATGACCTTTCCTTTTCCAAGGATCCATGGGTTAAAAGCTCCATGAATCATCCATGGACTTCCATCCAAGCCTAGCCCATTAACAAATGAGTGTTAGCCCACACCATATAAAACCAATAGCCCATAATCTAATTAGTCTTTCTTTTAATCTCTAAATTAATTCATAATTAATTTAAGACTAAGACTAATTAAATAACATAACCTCATATTAATATATTATAACTTATAATATATTAATAAACATATGCGTATAACTCTCATAAAATTATCCATAAACTGTTCGGGTGAAATGCAACCCAAATGGATCATGCCGGGTCGGGTCAAGTATATACCAAATAAGTTATGGACTTAGACACCTTATCCAACAGACTCCCACTTGGATAAGTCTAATAACTCTATTTGCCTATATAACTTCAGGAACCAACCAACAATCGTAGCTCTCGAAAACTCTGTTGAACTATGAAGCGCCATTTTAAGACAAGTGATCATTTAATCCTCTGTTCTCATGATATCAGCCGGACAAACACATGGAACTATGTCTTGCTTATTGTCTGGCAGTTGTTTCTCGATTTCCGATTTGTTTGACAAAGAACTTTACTGAACACATCAGTTTAGTTCTGACCGGGCCCGGTACATGGGTCAACACAAAATTATCGAGGGGCCCAGATATCGCTTCTATTTCTAGAAGGAACAGATAAACTTCGACTCATATGCTTGTTCTACTACTTGTTGAATTGTACACAAAGGCACGTTTTATAACATCAAGTTACTGATGCGTTTACGTCCAATCAATGCACAACCAACTCATAGGTAACAACTCATATCTCTAGGTTTGAAGACTTATATGATATTATCGTCTCACGATCACTCGAGATAAATTCCATGAAGTGATACAAGTGAGCGTGGGTTTATACCAATACTCATAACTTATGAGTACTCATGAATGTTGTAGTAACCATTGTCATGTCTAAACACCTTTAGCCATCTACAAACCCAATTCATGACAATCTTGATTCATACCTACTTCTGACGTATGACCGATTGTGGAAGTTTGAATAAATTAATTATTCTGGAAGTCAAAACATGCAAAACTGAAACAATGGTAAATAATTGACAATGACAGTAACACTTTACTCATAAATAAATCACAAATTTTATTCATCATCAAATGTCGATTACATTTTACAAGTTTCAGGAAAACTATCTAATCTGTAAAACTAATATCGTCCCTCAGCCCGATGCGCCTCGCATGCTGAAAATGCTTAACCCTCGTCAGTCCCTTCGTAAGGGGATCTGCAGGATTCTCATCCGACGATATCCTCCTTGTCACGAGGAGTCCTTCTTCAATCTTATGTCTTATGAAGTGATATTTTCTGTCAATGTGTCGGGATCTGCCATGATCTCTTGGTTCCTTGGCTAAGGCAACCGCACTATTGTTGTCACAGAAAATCTCCATAGGTTCCTTAATAGCTGGTACAACTCCAAGGTCTCCGATGAAGTTCTTTAGTCATATCGCCTCCTTCGCTGCTTCACTCAGTGCTATATACTCTGATTCACAAGTCGAATCAACCACTGTCTCCTGCTTGGAACTCTTCCAAGAAATTGCCCCTCCATTTAAGGTAAAGACCTAGCCCGACTGAGAGCGGAAGTTATCCCTATCAGTCTGAAAACCAGCATCATTATACCCTAATACTCTCAAGTCATCACTCCCACCAAGGGTAAGGATCCAATCCTTAGTCCTCCGCAGATACTTGAGAATGTTCTTTACCGCGGTCCAATGAGCCTTGCCAGGGTTCCCCTGATACCTGCTGACCATGCTCAAAGCAAATGCCACATCAGGGAGGGTACAAGTCATAGCATACATGATCGAGCCAACAGCGGAAGCATACGGTAATTGGCTCATCTCAGCTATCTCTGCCTCTGTACTCAGACTCTGAGTCTTACTTAGTTTGGCATTCCTTTGGATCGGTAAATCTCCTTTCTTGGAGTTCTGCATGTTGAACCTTTTCAACACCTTATCCAAGTAGGTGCTCTGACTAAGTCCAATTAGTCTTTTACTCTTTTCTCTTAATATCCTTATCCCTAGGATATAGGCAGCCTCCCCTAGGTCCTTCATAGCAAAGCACTTCCCAAGCCAGGACTTAACCTCCTGCAAGGTTGGGATGTCATTTCCTATAAGTAGTATGTCATCCACATACAGTACCAAGAAGCTAACTATACTCCCACTAGCTCTGACATACACGCAAGACTCATCTTCACTTCTTGAGAAGCCAAACTCCTTGACCTTCTCATCAAAACAAGGATTCCAACTACGAGATGCTTGTTTTAATCCATAAATGGATTTCTCAAGCTTGCATACTCTATTAGGGTACTTTGCACTGACAAAACCCTCTGGCTGGTTCATGTACACATCCTCAGCCAACTTTCCATTAAGGAAAGCGGTTTTGACATCCATTTGCCATATTTCATAATCATGAAATGCTGCAATGGCTAGCATAACCCTAATAGACTTAATCTTTGCTATCAGCAAGAAGGTTTCATCATAATTAATACCCTGAGTCTGAGTAAAACCCTTCGCAACCAGTCGAGCCTTATAAGTATGCACTTTTCCTTCCATGTCGGTCTTCTTCTTGAAGATCCATTTGCACCCGACTGTTTTACGGCCTGGTACATTGTCAACCAAGTTCCAAACTTGATTGTCATACATGGACTGTATCTCGCTGTCCATAGCCTCCTTCTATTTAGCAGACTCCGGGCCTGCCATGGCTTCCTTAACACTGCTAGGTTCATCCAAATTTACCAGTGTACTATCGCTGATAAACGTATCACCTTCCGTAGTAATATGAAACCCATAATAAAACGAAGGTGTGTTCCTAACCCGTGTGGAACGCCTCGGAGGTACAGACATGTCAGCTTGCTCAACAGGAGTTTCCTCCTCAGGTTGATTGCTAGTGTCTGAGGTTCCTTCACCAATTGCTTCTTGAATTTCTTCAAGATCAATTTGCCTCCCACTGTCTCCTTGGCTTATAAATTCTCTCTCACGAAAGACCCCTCTTCTCGCTACAAAGACCACATTCTCACTGGGTCTGTAGAAGAGGTAACCGAAAGATTTCCGTGGGTAGCCGATGAAAATACACCTTTCACTTCGGGGTTCGAGCTTATCATGAGTTTCACGCCTCACGAAAGCCTCGCAACCCCAAATCTTGATGTGGTTCAAATTGGGAACCTTCCCAGTCCACATCTCATGAGGTGTTTTGGTAACCTTCTTTGTAGGGACTAGATTAAGGATATGGGCAGCAGTCTCTAAGGCATACCCCCAAAAAGAGATTGGTAGCGAAACTCGACTCATCATAGAGCGAACCATGTCCAACAAGGTTCGATTACGCCTCTCAGCTACACCATTCAGCTGTGGTGTCCTGGGAGGAGTTAATTGTGAGACAATCCCACACTCCTTAAGATAGTCAAGGAACTCGGTACTAAGATACTCACCACCTCGATCGGATCGAAGCATCTTAATGTTCCTGCCCAATTGATTTTCTACTTCCTGTTTGAATTCCTTAAACCTTTCAAAGGTTTCTGACTTATGTTTGATTAAGTAGACATACCCATATCTACTAAAATCATCAATAAAAGCCACATAATACCGATTAGCATCCCTTGTGGCGGTTTTGAATGGCCCACATACATCAGTATGTATTAGGTCCAACAAACCCTCACCCCTTTCACAAGTTCCAGTGAAGGGTGATTTTGTCATCTTTCCAAGTAGACAAGATTCACAACTATCATCCGATTTAAGGTCGAATGATTCTAAGACTCCACTCTTTTGGAGTTGGCCTATGTGTTTCTTGTTTACATGTCCAAGACGACAATGCCACAATGATGCTTTATCTAGGCTAGTAGAAGAATCAATATACAACACATTATTTCCTAAGTTGTCTACAATCGACACAGTTTCATACACACCATCACAAGGTAACGCTTTAAAATAAAACACATTTTTAAAGAAAGCATTAATACCACCACATTCATTATCAAACGAAAAGGTAAAACCTTGTTTGTACAAAGCATGAAAAGAAATAATATTCCTCGCCATTTCAGACGAGTACACACATTTATTCAAATCTAATTTTAACCCATTATTAAGCAACAAAGTATAAACTCCAATCTTGGAAACAGGTGAAGCCTTCCTATTCCCCATGATCAAGTTTATCTTCCCGTGCTCCACATCCTCACTTCTTCTTAGGCCCTGCAAATCAGAACATATGTGAATACCACATCCTATATCAAGCACCCAAGAGTTAGAATATGTTGAGTAATTAGACAATATAGTGTAAATACCTGCATGGGTGGGTTTCACTTTCCCATCCTTTAGATCCTGCAAGTACTTAGGGCAGTTTCGCTTCCAGTGTGCCTTTTCATGGCAATAAAAGCATTCAGCATCCTTGGGAATGGCAGAAGGAGTGACAGAACCGCTCTTGGTCTTCGATGAGGAGCCTTCAAGAGACTTTCCCTTGGTACCCTTCGAAGGGTGCTTCCTCTTTTTCCCTTTGCCTTGCCCGATAGCCAAAACATGGGTAAATGTTGGAGTAGGAGTAGTAGAGGTAACAACCGCTTTGCCCTTAAGACCGGTTTCAACGGTCTTCAAGAGTCCTTGAAGCTTGCTGAGGGTAACTTCCTCCTTGTTCATATGATATGTCATACGAAAATGGTCATAACAAGAAGGTAAGGAGTGCAAAATGATGTCAATTGCCAACTCCTCAGGGATGTTCACATTCAGCTTCAGCAAACGGTCCACATACCTTTGCATCTTTTGCATGTGAGCCATGATGGAATCACCGTCCTTCATGCAGGTAGTTATTATGGAGGAGATTATTTCATACCACTCCTGACGAGCACTTTGATGGTACCTTTCCATCAGGTCTTGGTGCATCTCAAAAGGGTAGAAATCTTCATATGACTTTTGGAGCTCAGCTGTCATCGTGGCCATCATGATACATGCCACCTTAGTAGCATCTCTCTCATGTGTCCTCAATTCAGCGATGTCCTCAGGAGTAGCAGTAGACTCATCAAGCTCTTTTAACTCCTTATCGAGGACATATTCCTTGTCCTCATAATGAGTAACCATCCTGATGTTCCAAATCCAATCCATGAAGTTGGATCCATCAAAGATGACCCTCCCACAAAGATTCATGAGAGAAAAAGAACCAGTTGGGTTAGAGCCTGAAGCATTAGTGTTGGAAGACATCTGAAAGAAGAAGGCAATTTTAGATTAGATATATAGAATCCTTAATAAGACACCCAAATGTAATATTAAGGCTAGGACCCAATCACAATACATTATACTTAGAAGAGGGATGCCGTAATCTAAGTAATAATATATTTGAAAGGTAGGTGAATGACGATTCACCAATTTCCACCATGAAAAACAAAATGAATTATTAGGTTTTAATTGGATTTGAAATTCCTAGATTCGTTTGAGATTCATTGAGCTTTTCAATGGCATGTTTCAATCTTGATTGTGCCCTTCAAGTTTTGTGACCGGGATGCCGAGGATCACAAAACAAGGTGTGAATAACCATGCTAATTCACTTGGTACCCTTAATATTATCACCTAATCAATGTGCCGGTTAACCACACACGCTCCATTGATCTATGAAAAACATTAAGTCACCCTTCGTGATCCTTACTAGTCCAAGTTAGTGTGCCGGTTAACCACACACGCTCCACCAACGACTTCGTAAGGTACAAAGTGTGAATTCCATGGACTAGCACCATGTTCACATTTTTCCTAAAATAACTAAGATTGGGAATTAAAAAAAGGTTTAGTTACTTTATAATAATCATTATACTTTTAATGAGGATTTAAAGTCATTGTCCTACCCGTTCGGCTAACGACCCTCCACCAGTCAAGCAAGCGGTGGGTGAGAGTGGACACCCATTAAGTCGCCATTTTATAGGCAACAACCTTATACCCACCTTATAGACCGGCTTCGTGAATGAGGCCTACTAACGGTAGAACGACTTATTCTTATACATATATATAATAATTAACCTTAATGTTATAAATAGTATAAGGGTTGAATTTTAACTATTAAAACTCTAAGGGTTGGAATTAAAGTTTATTAAAGTGTGTGAAACTTTACAAATTCCAAAACTTGAGGACAAATTTTGTAACTATCCAAAACTTTTCATTTCATAACTTATGAATTAAAGGTTCATAAAAATGAAGACTCTTCATTTTCATGTAACTTATGTGTTTAAATGTGTGTGTTAAAGAAAGTGACCTTTGGATATCCATAACTTGAGAACAAATTATGGACTCCGTTAAAACACATAAATGATCAAGAATTAATTCTAAACAATTCAGCAAATAATTCCTATCATCTTCTAAATTCATAAGAACATGAACATGATCATCAAAATTTCAAGAATTATATGAACACATAAAATCATGGAATTTTGATATATGCTATTGTAAATGGATTAGAACAACCATTACACCAACTAAAACAAGTTTTAAAACACCAAAACAGTTTAGGGTAATGTTTCTAGTCCATTTCCAGCAGCAAAAGTCGAAAATCTGCACTCTGTGGCTCCTACTCGTCGAGTGCATGAACCTACTCGGCGAGTAGGTTGAAGATACACATGAACTCGGCGAGTCCCCCCATGGACTCGGTGAGTTCATCAGGCAGACAACAAGTTTTTCGACTTTTTCAACTATTTTGCATCAAGTATCAAACAAGCAAACCTGACTCTGATACCATTGTTGGGTTTTGAGCAATCTAACACTTCCTAAGTGTGCATGCAACCCTAATAAACCTTGGATCTATGTTTGTCTAAATACATGCAAAATAATAATTTTCCAAGGTTCATAACCTATCTAACATGGCATGGGGAACATTTCAACATAAAAGAGTTAGAAGAGATTACATACCTTTTTGATGAGTTTGATTCTTGAGGAGTTTGAGGGCCAAGCACCAATAGTGTGAATGCCTCAAATGGAATCATAAATCACCACAAACACTTGGAAAACTTTGAGAGAGTATACACACTTGCAATTTTCGGCCACACACAAGCACACACACACACACACACACTAGTTTACTAGTTTCCATTTCATGCACCATAAGCATGCTTATATAGTGTACATGGTTAGGGTGAAACCCTAATAACCCATGACCTTTCCTTTACCAAGGATCCATGGGTTAAAAGCTCCATGGATCATCCATGGACTTCCATCCAAGCCTAGCCCATTAACAAATGAGTGTTAGCCCACACCATATAAAACCAATAGCCCATAATCTAATTAGTCTTTCTTTTAATCTCTAAATTAATTCATAATTAATTTAAGACTAAGACTAATTAAATAACATAACCTCATATTAATATATTATAACTTATAATATATTAATAAGCATATGTGTATAACTCTCATAAAATTATCCATAAACTGTTCGGGTGAAATGCAACCCAAATGGACCATGTCGGGTCGGGTCAAGTATATACCAAATAAGTTATGGACTTAGACACCTTATCCAACATTTACATCAAGAAAGTAGTGCAGATCTAGAATCTACTGCAGTTTTGGGCATATCTTGGAGGTTATGAGCTGTTACCTTTCCTTTGTTGCTTCTAGATTTATTCTTGAATGAGATTTGGGGCCATTTTGGTATGATTGAGATCCACTTCGGGTTTGGAGTCCAAATCTGAGATTTTCTACTTCAGATCTAGACTTGTATTGGTCCAGAAAGTCATAAAGCATCAGTTATTGAATTGTTGGTGAAGCCCTTTTGTCTAAAACCCAAGCCCTAGTGTGTTTTGGGCCTATATCTCTTTGGTTTCACGTAAAGTTTGCAACTTTATGTGAGGGATAGATTGTATAAGGGTGGGTCTAAGGATTGGAGCCTCAGCATGGCTCGAAAAGCCTCTGAATGGATTGAGAACTGGAGAGACTCGGCGAGTCACATGGGTGTACTCGACGAGTTGTATGAACACGTGCATGGACTCGATGAGTTGGAAGAGCAACTCGGCGAGTTTATTGAAGATTGCCTTGAACTCGGCGAGTCAGGTCACAGAACCCCAACCTCTTTTGGTTAAAGCCTTGGATTAGTGAGTCGGTTGGTGACCCAGTGAGTTGGACAAGATGGGACTCAGAGATCGTTGGACTCGGCGAGTCTTTGGGCCACTCGACGAGTTAAGTTGTGTTATGAGAGTTTTCTGGGTAAGGGAACCTGGCGAATCGACGGGGTGACTCGGCGAGTAGATTCAACCAGGAAGGTTGACTTTGACTGAGGACTTTGACCTTGACCAAGAGTTGACCAGTTTGACTTCCAAGGGTAATTTGGTAATATTGGTATTTATGGAATTGGTTCTTTGGTAGTGTTCAGTGGCGGCGATCGTGTCGGAGGTCGGAGCAGCTGGGTCTTATCTTTTTAGTCAGCAATTTCAGGTGAGTTATCCTCACTATATCAATAGGGTCTAAGGCACCAAGGCCGTCCCTTTTAGTTGTTATCTTGGTTACAGTATGCTACATATGGTTATGATCTGTTAGATTGGTATCAGAATAGACAGTATGTTGTTATGCTCATGTGATCCGTTGGGATTGATATTTTAGTGACCTGGTTAGGTCGATGCCTTGGTCATGAGAGATTGCTATGATCGATGATCTATGAGATAGTTATATCTAATATTTGTACTTGTATTGTTGATGTCCTTATTGATCTGTTAGATCGGCGTCCTGGTAATTGGGACAGTATTATGTCAGTGACCTGGTTTAGGTCGGTATCCTGGTATATAGGATGATGTTATGTTAGTGACCGGTTAGGTCGATATCCTGGTAAGGATGATGCTATGCTTTACGATCGGCTAGATCGATTTTTTTGCCTATGGACTGTTATGCGATTACCTGTTATATGTACACATGGTTATTTGCTTGATGTTTGGGTTGAGGCGGTCCTGCTTTGTGCTGAAGGCCAACATACCCTACGAGTGGTCCGGATAGATTGTAGGCCCATATGGCGGTCCAGTCATACCGAAGGCTCGGATAGATCCAGATAGACTGAAGGCCAGGATCGGGCGGTCCAGTCATACTGTAGACTCAGAGAGTGGACCAGGTGAACTGAAGGCCTCTTGAGGGCGGACCAGTCACGTTGCAGACTTGAGAGGCATGGCTGTTTTGTATTGTGATACAATATGTTATGATTATGGTTGTATGTGGTTGGTATTTTGGGGGTAACTCACTAAGCTTTTGGGCTTACAGTGCAGTGTATTATTTCAGGTACTTCAGGAGATTATGGCAAGGCAAAGACGTGATCGTACCGCTCCTCGTATTTTATGATTCATATGATATGGTTCTGGGGGATGCTCTGATGTTTACACTTAGAGCTCGAAAACAGTGTGTAGGGGCAATATGGTCCTAAAACTGTAAAAATTGAATTTTATTAATATAAAAATAGTGTGCAAGGCAATATGGTCCTAAAACTATAAAAATTGAATTTTGTTAATATAAAAACAGTGTGCAAGGCAATATGTTCCTAAAACTTTAAAAATTGATTTTTTTTATTATAAAAATAGTGTTAAGGGGCAATATGGTCCTAATATGAGGATTGCAGTGATTTTCAGTAAGGTAAATCGTGTGAGTTCGTTAGCAATTGAAAAGGTGTAACCAATCTCTTACGTTCGGATAAAAAAATAGAGATAAAATCTTTTGTCTAACTAAACTTCAAATTTATTACTGATTTTAATTTTTGGATTAGTGAAATTATACAATGAACTTGTTTTAAGAACTATAATTGTAGAAAGAGAGAGGATTAAGAAATGAGTCTGACACCAATGTTTAATGCAAAGAGATCCAAAAGACTCATCATACTTCTGATTTATTTTGACCCTTACATATATGTTTCATTAAATTTTATTTTTTGGATAACTTGCAAATTTTTAAGATTTAAAAAATATCTAAGTTTCTATAAATAAACTGGGTTGGAAGAAACAAAAAGTATTAATTTTTTAATTGCTCATACAAACAAACAGTTTAGTGAATAAAATAAAATATGAAAAATTAGTTTGATTGTCAACCACTCATACCCGATCTTAAAAAGGTAATCGAAACATTTTTTTTTTACTATTTTTTAAGCTGGTTTGTTGGAATTTTTAGATTTTTTCCATAATATAAGAACAAATATGAAATTATGAACGATTACTAATCATTATATTTGCTTTTAAAAACTATAAAAATATATTCCCAAGGCAAATACCAAAATTAACTAATATATGCTTCCCGATTAAAGTTGGTTCATTCAGCTATGAGTAAGTGGGATTTCTATTTTTGAAATTTTCATAGTTATAGTAATATAAAATTAACTAATTCAAACCTTTTTTATAATTATTATCCTATTTACATTAAACATTTTAATTTCAACCAAGTTAACCAACATAATGTTCAAACCGATGATGGCGGATGCAACTAACATTAGACTTATGCCAAGAAGAATCTTTAATTTTGTGTGAGACATTTTGTGGTTGATTTTCATATTTTCAATGTGTGTTTATTTAAGAGTCGACCTATTTTGTTGTCAAACATTTGTTGGTGAATGTTTTTTTATTTTTATTTTTTGTATTTTTATTTTGGATTTGACCTTATATTAATTTAAGATAAACTTTTGGTGATAGTTTTGTCTAAGGTAGGTTTTATATGGTGAATTTTTTTGTGATAGTTTTACCTAAGGTAGGGTTTTTGTGTTTATTTTGAATTTGATTATATATTAATTTAAGATAATTTTTTGGTGATAGTTTTATCTAAGGTAGGTTGTTAATGTTAAAAGCATTAGGTTATAAGATTCAAATTTCCAATTCCTCTCCTACGCCACTCTTATCTTATACCTTCTAATAAATTCTTATTCTTTAAATTTTTATTACAGTATGCAATGAGGATTATGGAAAAGGAAATTGAAAATCATGATGTTTGCCAACATGGTACTGATTAACAAAGAGGTATACAAACACACATGTATGTATTATATATTTAAATTCATATTATGTATATATTCATCAAAAAAAATTATTATTGTAGAAAACCGAAAAAGATACAATAGCAACTATTATGCAAGAGAGAAGGAGGACAAAATGAGAAAGATAGCTAACGATGAAGGAACCAGCCAATTTACAACACAGTTGACAGACAATGCATTGGAGACGGTTCAGGTGGCTACTATAAGTGCGGCTCAAAAGACGAGTACTTATAACAAAGAATATTATCAGTGAAGAAAGGAATGAAATAGGCTAAGAGCAATTAGAGTATACCCCCTCCATCAACAAAGAAAGGAACGAAATAGGCTAAGAGCAGTTAGAGTATACCCCCTGCAGGAGGATCCATATGATTTTGTTTACAAAAACATCCCTATGGAACATCATGTCATAAAAGTTCAGAATCCCTATGTTCATTGTGGAGAAAAAATAATACAATTTGAATTCCCTACCTTTTGTTGCATGAGTGGGAAGACAAAACTAGCAGACTCCCCTATTCCCACATAATTTCTCCAACTATTCACAAAGAAAGATCGACTAGAAGAGGTTTTCAGGTACAACATAAGGGTGTATAACTCAAATTTTTCATTCACATCATTGGGTGTCAAGGTGGATAAAGAATTGGCGAATATAACTTATGGAGTGTATACTTTTTGTGCGCACAGAACATTCTATCATAATATTGATCAGCTAATTCCAAGGGAAGGCGAGTCGAAGTAATTGCAGTTGTACTTTTATGATGGTCAAAATGAATTATCAGATAGAGAGGGAGAGAGAGAGAGAGAGAGCTAAGCACCCGAATATGGATAGAAAAATTATTGAAAAACTTACTCATGTTCTTTCTTCGAACCCATATGTTAGAAAATTTTGACGTCTTTTAGATCTAGGTTCGTTTGACGATTATAGAGTGACTTTGAATGCATCGGTGGAACTTGACTAGAGGGCGTACAATAAGCAGGCTACATCTGAGGTGTGAAAGCTATTACTTATCTTTATGTTATTTAAAATAAAATGTGGCATATTTATTACGAAAGATATACATATTTTTCACGTTATTGAACCACACATTTACAGAGGTTGTTGGTGTTTGGGTTGAAGTCAATGACAACACATTGCATATAAGACAAGTATTATTATGTATGGGAGGTCAAACCATACTAAAACAATTCAACCTCACTATAGTTGTTATCATCCAACAAAGGAGAGTCTGGATGACATCCTAAAATACCAAGACAGGGAGTCTCCATAGATGAGATTATTACTGAAAATGAAAACGCTGACGACGATTTTGAAGATATGCCTTAAATTATATTTTACAATTTTATTACAAATAAGAACTATTAACTTAAGCGTACACATAAAAAACTTTATATGTAACGACCCATTTTTCACGTCCAAAAATTTCATTTTTCAATCAATATTTAGTAAAATCATTTGCAAATAAACATAGTCTGATCAAACCATTTCATAAACATTTACTAAGTCTGAAAACCAAAACATGTGATCCATCAAAATTTCAGAGTATAAATCCCAAAACAATCCCATGAATGCGGAAAACAGTGTGTGTGTATGATGTGCCACTACCGCGCCAGCTCCTTCCCCTTCAACGAAGAGGTACCTGAAACCAAAACTGTAAACTATAAGCACGAATCTTAGTGAGTTCTCCCATCGTACCACATACCATGCGATCACATAACATACATACTGCCAGGCTATTCTAGGGTGCCTGACTACTCGGTGCGGCCATTTTGGTGTGTCGTCCTACCCGTGTCAAGCCATTCTGGGGTGCTGACTACCCATCGGTCCTAACAACCGATCCTCAGGGACTATTCAACCCTACTGCTACTACCACATATATCATATCAGGCCAGCATATAAACATATCATCACATACTGTCAGACATAGCTGGGGTGTCTGACCTACCCTTCGGTCCTAACGACCGAACTCTACTACTATCAGATATAACATATCATGCCAGCACATAACATATCAGGTCGTAGCAAACCTAGATGATATCACAAAGACAATCATCTGACATACAACTCCTATTGGTGGGCCGGCATTGTGGCCGTAGACCCACCGCTACCGGAAGGTAACTCACCTCAAAGTAGCTGCTGATTTGAGCGGGAACTGACTGTCTACTACTGCTGCTGCTGTTCCGGAAGTCCTCCGGCTATAATTCCCACAAAATGCTCAGTCAAACACTGCTAGCTGAACCTAGGGTAAAATGACCATTTTACCCTTGACCAGGTCAAAGTCCAAGTCAAAGTCATCTTCCAGTTGACCCGACTCGCCGAGTTGGCTTTCCAACTCGTCGAGTCCCTACCCATTCGATTGTCCTTAATCCCGCCTCTACTCGTCGATTTAGGCATTGACTCGACGAGTTCTCCTTCTAAACTAGGGTCCAAAGGTCCTTCATCCTACTCGCCGAGTTGCATGAACAACTCGTCAAGTTCATCTTCATCTGATGAACATCCCATGTTGAGACTCGTCGAGTTGTACGAATAACTCGCCGAGTCTGTTCTTGAGGTAAGAAGATGGCCTTGGACTCGCCGAGTCAGGGCATTGACTCACCGAGTCCCTCCATGGGTGAGTCTGGCTTCCGACTCACTGAGTCTCCCCCCCCCCATGACTCACGACTCCACTTAGCAAACAGAAAAAGGGGGAAAACTCGGGGACTCGCGACTCGACTCGCCGAGTCTGATGAATGACTCGTCGAGTCGTTCACATGCAATTACTACATACTCGATTTTGCTTGAATCCAGCTCATGCCATACATAGATTTGGGCTCTTAGGGTAGGTTTTACATGTAAAGTTTCCAACTTTACGTGTATACATGCCTAGGATGGGGATTTAAGGCTTAATAAAGACTAAAATGGTAGATCTAGGACATTTAAGCTATTTATTTCCATAAAGGCCATGGATTTGAGCTTCTGGAGCTCAAACATGCCTAGATCTAGAGGTTAATCAACTCATTACCATCCCTAATCCATAAACAAGCTTGGAAATGGCTCAAGAAGGACTTTAATGATGCTCTAAGGGACTCTTAGCATAAAAACAGAAGGAAACTGAGTTATACCTCAAGGAATCTCTGAAATAACACCAAGATATCTGGCCTCCTTCTTCTTCTCTTGATCTACCCTCCTTTTTCTCTCAAAATCTTCAAGAAATCACACCAAAACACTTCAATCTCACAAGAAACGGGGTTAGCACGATATAGGGAGCTCTGAGGGTGAAGGAGTCGGGCTTGGTTCGCATAAGGTTGGTTTAAATAAGGTGCAAACCCTTGAAATTAGGGTTTCATCCAGACAGCAGGGACTCGCCGAGTCCAGAACATGGACTCGCCGAGTCGCCAACTTAAACGTGCTCAATAACCCGGCTCTACTCGGCGAGTTGGGCCTACAACTCGCCGAGTTCAAGGCTAAAAATGTAAATTACTTAGATAGGTCATACGTACTAGGAACCAGGTGCTACATTATAAGTATAATGTAAATTATAATGTCGCAGATTCTATTTCAACAAAAGGTAGGAATATTGTAACTATGCATGAGTACTATTGTTAAAAGTTCCAGATACGTCAAATTGTAACGTAATTCTATAGGGAGGAAGATTGTTCCAACGGTTTGTGGTAGATACATACATAAAGATTGAGACTTCACGTTTGGTTTTTTGTGAAAGAAACCAAACCAAAATTAGAGCTAATTTATACTGAGCTATTGTTGATTGCTCTAATGTTGGTGAGGGTCAAAGAAGTATGGTTGGACAATGATTTGTCTTACCTTCAAGTTTCATCAGAGGCCCATGCGAAAGCAATTTCTGGATGCCATGACCTTAGTTCAAGAGGATGGGAGGCCTGATATATTCCTTACAATGACAATCAACCCAAATTAGAAAGAAATTGAAGATAAGTTATTGCCCAAGACAAACAAATCAAGATCGACCAGATCTTGTTGCAAGAATTTTTTGTGCTTAATTAGAGGATCTCAAGGTACAATTATTGAAGAGGAATAACATTGGTGGGGTAGGAGCATAGGTACATTTCGTAGATTTTCAAAAGTGTGGATTGCCACATGCACATTTCCTCCAATTAATGAGACCTACACATAGGATGAACAATCCAGACGATTATGACAAAATCATGTGCACCGAAATTCCAGATCCAATTAAGTATCCCACAATGCATGATCTGGTTAAAAATCATATGATTCATGGTCCTTGTGGTAGTTTATGAGAAAAAAGTCCATGTATGGAGGGTGTGCCCAAAAAAATGTCGTTTTAGGTATCGTAGGCAGTTGAACGACAAAACATCATTAGGAGAAGACTCATATCCACTATATAGAAGGAGAAATAATTGAATTGAGGTGAATATAAGCAATAAAAAATTGGATAATATATGGGTGGCTCAATACAAACCAAAGTCTCTAATGATGTCCAATTGTCATATCAACGTTGAGGTTTGTTCGATATAAAATCTGTGAAGTACATCTTCAAGATGCGGGTTTCAAGATGCACCTTATGTATTCCCTCTTGAGGCGATGTGGCGGATTTTCAGCTTTCTGCTTTCTCAGATCCAACCTTGTGTGATGGCTTTGCAAATACATATGTCGAATCAACAGTTAGTTAGGTTCAAATATGGTGATAGAATGGAAGATGTTGTTGAAAGGGAGAAAGATAAGAATACAATGTTGATGGCATTTTTCGAGAAGAATAAAGAAGACTCCAATGCTAGAAAATACATGTACAAGGATTTCCCCAACCATTTTACATGGAATTCAAGCACACATCGTTGGAGTCCCCGGAAACTAAAATCAATGAGAGGAAGATTGGTTTATGCTAATCCAGATAAAGGAGAGAGGTACTACCTATGCCTGCTTTTATGTCATATTACATGGCCTACTTGCTTTGTATAATCATGGATGGACACACTTACAAATGTCACCTCTTTGGCCATCGATTTAAAGGCTTCGGTTAACAATCAACATGAGAGCAATAACTGACCCGTGGTTTTCAGAATTTTTATTATGGGTCGGTGATGGAAATGAGGAAACAGTGGACGAGAGCTTTATTTGCATACCTGATGACATGGATATTAAATACCCTAATAAAGCTAACTCAGGGGATGTTCTTATTGATCAAATCTTTCCTTCTCTGGAATCCAACGAAGCTGATTCAGAATTTATCATTTCTAGGGTAATATTCACAACTAAAAATGAGAGTGTTGATGAGATAAATAACTAAATGATCGAGTGGTTTTCAGGAGAGAAAAAAGTTTACTACAGTTATGATGAAGCGGAAGACGATAGTAATAACTTATATCCGACGAAGTTCTTAAACTCACTGAATGTTTGTAGTCTCCCCCTCATTATCTTCGGTTAAAAATTGGTAACCCAATAATACTATTACGAAATATCAATCCATCAAATGGATTATGTAAATGGACCAGATTGATATGTAGAGCTTTCAGTAAAATGTCATTGATGCAGAAATAGTTGTTGGTCAGCATGCTGTAAAAAGGGTGTTTTTGCCAAGAATTCCTCTATGTCTGTCTGATGATGAGATGCTCCCATTCAAATTATAGAGAAAACAATTTCCACTTCACCTTAATTTCTCGATGACGATCAATAAAGCTTAAGGACAAACAATTCCAAACGTGGGAGTTTATCTACCAGAATCGGTATTCTCACATGGCCAACTTTATGTGGCCTTATCCAGAGGAATATTACGTGTTGATACAAAGGTATTAGTAAAGCCAGAAAAAGTGTTCGATCATGATGCAATCTACACATCAAACATAGTGTACAAAGAAGTCTTATGTGATTAATAAGGTACAATTAAGAACTCGTTATTTTACAATTGTTACAATATGTATCGTGAATAGTCATTTGATGTTTATTGCAAAACATGTCATTATATTTATGCATCAACTTTTATCTATTGGTGATCTAAAAGAACAAACATGCATGATTGTAGATTTGATATTTATAAGGAAGTAACACGTAAATTTATTTATCAACGTTTAATTGTAGAAACGAAAGAATTATCAAAATTTTGTATCTTGTTTAATACTTAACTGTTTTCATGGTTTGATCAAATTGCTGCAAGGAAACTATTCAACAAAATGAGTTAATTACTGCCCGGAAACTATTTGGCATCGCCGCTTTGCGTGGGTACACCACTAGTATACCATTAATTGGTATTTGGAAATGTTACATGATATATATATATATATATATATATATATATATATATATATATATATATATATATATATATATATAGTGTTGTTACATAATTTTAATTATATCGCATATATGCATTGTGATTAAACGACTAATTTGGATCTTTTGAAGTCGCATACGACACCAAAAATATATACATATTTAGTGGCATTGTTATTATACAACTTATAAACATTTTTCACAATAATAACTACAAAATATTATATATATATATATATATATATATATATATATATATATATATATATATATATATATATATATATATGGTGATGTATATCTTGATTTTCATGCCATCATATTGATTCATATAAATTTTCTAAAAGTGCCTGCTTAACAATTAGGTTGTGGTGATTCCAAAAATGAAGACGGAATTGAATTATGTTATTCTGATCTCTGTGAAATGACATTTAAAGTTCCACATTTATTTAAGCTGAAAATGTATGAATTTTTACTTTTATAAATATTTTTACAAAAATATATATATCAGATATAGAATTAAATATTAGGCAATAGCCTGAATCCAAAAATGTTTTCCGAATTTCCATTTGAGGCGTGCACGTCTCCCTACGGATATAAGCGGTTTTAGCAATTTTAAGAAATTCAGTATTATACTGGATTTAGATTCTTAAAATGGTCATATATGTTGTATACGGACTCCATTTTGGACGTTCTTTATATTTTCGAAATTAGGGAAACACGTACTACAAGAATAGAGTGCTTGTATTGCTCACAATGGCTTAAAATGAAATGTCAGTTTTTCAGACACATTCCTAGGGTTGCAGTTTGAACTGTTTGATTTTTTTGTCAGGTTACATGTTTGGAAGTAAGATACCATCTGTTATCTTATAATAGTTGAAATGAACTCATTTATTACACATAAGATGCACTAAAACTCAACGAATCAAATTACAATACTTAAATTCTGGGATGTCACATTACATCCCCGTTAAGGGAATTTCGTTACGAAATTATTAAGTTGCAGGTTACTTTGTTCTACTATCATTTTTTCCACTATTCTTTTGTTTTTATATTGTTTCATTCCAGTATCTTTTCGTTTCCCCTATCATTTTGTTCCACTATTGGTGGGAGCATCGTTGAATAGTTGCAGATACTTTTGTTTCATTTGATCCTCACGTTCCCATGTAAACTTCAGCTCTCTACAAGAGTTCCATTGGACTTTTACTATAGGTATGCGACTTTGTTTAATGCTTTTAATTTATCGATCCATGATCTCCACTGATTCCTTCATGAAGTGAAGTTTAGTGTTGACTTGGATCTCATCAAGAGGAAAGATATGATTCTTACTAGAGGGACACTTTAGAAATTACATATGTGGGAGGTGTCATGAACTTTGTCGAGTTCTTGAGATAACTTGAGTTTGTAAGCCATTGGACCAACCCTTTTCAAGATTTAAATAGGTCTGATGTAATGGGGGTTTAGTTTACATTGTTTTCCAAATCTTATTGATACCTTTCTATCTTGCGGCCTTTAGTAGGACACTATCTCTTATTTTAAATTTATAACGTCTATAAAACTCATGAAAAATTTAAACATTTAAACCATCACACAAATCATCATTGTTGAAAATTTATTTTTCAAAAAATGTTTAATATCATAGTTTTCCAAAAATCATAAGACAAACACACGAGGAGGTGCACGATCATGCCTTTGCCTTTCCGCGATCATCTGAGGTACTTGAAACATAACCCAAAACTGTAAGCCCAAAGCTTAGTGAGTTTCCCCCAAAATACCAACACAACACATAATCATAACAATAACAAAAAACAACATGTATATAGAGCCTTGATTATGACTGGAACGCCCCACCAGCCTAGAGTTTACCTGGTACGCTCACATAACCAACATCATGACTGGTACGCCACACCGAGACTTTAGCCTATCTGGACCATTCTCCAAGCCTTCGACCTAACTGGTACTCCTCACTGGTTTTCACTCTATCTGGGACACCCAGGGTCTGTTGGCCTTCAGCATAAAGTAGGACCTTCTCAACCCAACCACGGATACACCGTGTCGATACACATATATAACAGACAAGCATACAAATAACCAACCAATAAACAAATAGACAGATCTTATACATCCCTAATCCTAGCATCATCCTATCTACCTGATATAGATCTAGCAGATCACTACAATACACAATCATACGATAAACCAGGATAACAATCCAAAGGGCCGACCTTGGTTCCTTCGACCCATAACTATAGTAAGGAAACTCACCTCGCAAACTGAACTGAAATGATAAGGCCCGACTCCGAATCTCAGCTCTCAAACCAATAGCTATTTCCACCAAATGATGAATTCCATCAAAATCCCAAAATACCCAAAATACTCCCACGGTCAAACTTGTTCAACACGGTCAAATTCAACTGAGTCAACCCACCGAGTTGACCAAATGCGAGTACGCAGGGTATAATCTGGAGGTACGCTTAGCGTACTCCAAGCCTCACATTGACCACCATTGAGGTGATTGACCGAGTACACAGGGCTTACGTCCTTGTACGCAGGGCGTACCCTCGCACCTCCCAAAATCCCTATTAAGTGCTTAATTCAACAAGTCCAAACGTCCAATTTCAGATCCAAACCTAAAAGGGTGTTCCAAATCATTAAGTTTCCAACTTTTTGGTGATGCATGTATTATTAAGTCCCAAAACCAAGATCCTAGTTTGTCTTAACCACTTAAGGCCTCTATAACTTGCATGTATGCACCAAATGAGCCAAGATAGCATTTTTATGACTTAATGCACCTCAATTCTTATGAAAGGACATATCCTTTGGTCTTAGAGTAGCTCATACTCATTAAGGCCAAGAAAATGACTGAAAGCACATAAATTTCTCATGACAAGATCTTAAAGAAATGCAGGTCAAGATCAAAGCTTTATAGCTTCTGGAGCTTCTCAAGAAGGTAAGAATCCCAGATCTACAAGTTGCTCCTACACCAAGGCTTCTCTAAGAATTTTCTTCTTCCTTCAATACACCAAGAAGACACATTTGAGCTCCCAAACACACACTCAAGGGTTACAGTTTGCAAAAACATCTCAAAGGAGGTGGACGCTGAAAATGTGTGGAGAAACGAGCCATAATGTTGGTTAAATACCCCTTATACCCTAAAAATTAGGGTTTCCTCCTGAAATTTGTATGCCTCGCGTACATAAGTGTACACTATGACCTAGTATGCTCCATGTACACACATGTACGTTTGGCATACTCCTCCTGCCCAAATTATGAAACTACCACTAGGGCTTCAAAGCATAACTCTTAGACTTAGTGGGACCAATTTGACATGCAATAAAATTATAGGGATGAATTTAGAAGTACATGAACTCCGAGATGTTACAATTCTCCCCCACTTGAACTAGAATTCTGCCTCGAATTCTGATGTAGTGAACAAATCCAGATACTACTCCAGCATCTCAGCCTTCGGCTCCCAGGTCTACTCGGAGCCCCTCTGGTGCTGCTACTGTACCTTTACCAAAGGTACTTCCTTATTATGCATAACCTTCACCTTCCTTTCCAGGATAGTCACCCGCCTCTCAACATAGTTCAGGCGATCATCGACCAGAATATCATCCAAGGAATCCACTGCCACCTCATCCAATATGCACTTTTGCTGTTGCAAATCATGGAAAGTGTAGTGAATCTGACCGAGCTCCTTAGGAAGATCCAATTTGTAAGCAACCTTACCTACCCTGGAAATCTCCCGAAAAGGCCCAATATACCGGGGGCCCAACTTCCCCCTCTTCCAGAAGTGTATCACACCTTTCCAACATGAGACCTTTAGTAATCCCATGTTTTCGACCGGAAACCACTGCCTCCAACTCCATATGATGGGTAGGATATCGCATATCGTGCGACTTCAACTTCCGCGAAGCATAAGTTATCACCACTCCTCTCTACATGAGGAGTGCCCATAGACTAGTGATGGAAGCATCACAGAATACCATGAAATCCTCAATTCCCTCTGGGAGGGTCAAAACTGGGGCCTTACATTGCCTCTGCCGACGGGTCTCAAATGCCAACTATTGCTTAAGGCCCCATCAGGAATCCACCCCTTGATTGTTAGAAAAGAGAGAGATACTACAATCTGGGAGAAATACTGAATGAATCTCCGATAGTACCCTGGATAACAAACTCCTGAATCCGAGGGAGACTTCGGAACCGCCCACTGCATTACAGCTTCGATCTTGGCCAGATCGATCAAAATCTCATCCTGGTTAACGAGGTGCGCAAGGAACTGGACCTCTCGTAACCAACACTCGCACTTCGAGAACTTAGCATATAGACATTCTCGTCACATAACCCCCAGAATCTTGTGAAGATGCTCCTCATGTTGCTCTCTCATCTTGGAATACACCAAGATATCATCGATAAACACAATAACAAAACGATCAACCATCAGCCTGCATACCTGATTCATCAAATCTATAAACACTGCATGCACATTGGTGAGCCCAAATGGCATCACCACGAACTCGTAATGCTCATAACGAGTTTGAAACACAGTCTTCTCCACGTCCTCCTCCCTTACTCTAACCTGTTGATACCCAGACCTTAGATCTATCTTGGAGAACCAAGATGCACCCTGAAACTGATCGAAGAGGTCATTAATCTGCGGGAGGGAATAACAGTTCTTCACCTTTAACTTGTTCAAATCCTGGTAATCAATGCACATCCAGTATGAACCATCATTCCTCTTGAAAAATAGTATCGATGCTCCCTATGGAGAACTGCTCGATCTGATGAACTACTTTCCAAGGAGCTCTTGCATCTAAGACGACAACTCCAGTATCTCAGGCGGTGCCAAATGGAATGACGCCTTGGCAATCAGGGCTACACCTGGCACATGGTCAATCCTGAACTCGAACTTCCTCTCGGGAGGTACACCAGGCAAATCCTCCAGGAATATGTCTGCAAACTCCCTGACCACCAGGACCTTATAAAGTGAAATATGATTCCTAACACGTGTATCCACCAAATAAGCCAAGTAGACCACACAAACGTGTTGAATATATTAATGAGCCCTGGCCGCTAAACAAAACCTTGAACCCATCCTAGTGCCCTCTCCATAGATAACCAGTTCGCCCCTACTTGGGGTTCGAACTACCACTCGCTGGCCCTCATAATCAATCATAGCACCAAACCAGCTCAGCCAATCCATGCCGACCATCACACAAACATCCCCCATGGCAATAAGGATCACATTGATCGGGTAAGGCACCCTGAAGATCTCCAATACACAACCCTAATACAAATATGACGTAGAAACCCCGTGTTTGTTGGCGATATAAATCCGTAATGGACACTCTAACTCCCCTATAGGGATATCAAAGTCTCTACTTAACAAAAGATATACAAAGGACCAAACCGCACCCAAGTCAAACAACACAAGAGCAGGCAAAGAGTTCACTAGGAACCTACCTAACAGAGGCACACATATAAGCATAACATAAAACGTAATCAACAAGATAACAGATAGAAACATACCAATCACAACATCTGGATCTACTCTTCCCTCTTCGAAAGTGAGCTAAAAAGCATGACCTTGAGGCATCGGGGGCTCCGCCCTCGCTTGGCTCCGACGTGTGATCCTCAATGTAGCTGGCGCCGGGGCATGTGTCGGCTTGGGGGCAAGCAATGTACAGTTGACCTTAACATGGCCTACCTGATCATAATGATAGAAAATCCTGGTACTTAGCGTTGGGGCCAACTACTGGCAGTCCCTTATATAATGCTCATCCTTTTCATATTTATGGCACCCACCTCCTGATCGTCAAGCCCCATTATAAACCTTAAAGCACTTCCCACACTCGCGCATTAGCCTATCTAGACCGTTCTCTGTGCCTTCATCTTGACTAGTACACCCTATTGGCCTTCATTCTATCCGGGACGCCCTAGGTCTGTTGGCCTTCAGCACAAACCAGGACCACCTCAACCCAACTACACATATACCGTTTCGACACACGTATATAACAAACAAGCATAAAAATAACCAACCAATAAACAAACAGACATATCTTATCGATCCCTAAGCATATCATCATCCTATCTACTAGGATACAACTCTAACTGATCATTATAGTACACAATCATACGATAAACTAGTATAACAATCCAAAGAGATGGCCTTGGTGCCTTCCACCCGTAAGTACAATGACGAAAACTCACCCCGCAAATTAAACTGAACTAATAAGACCCAAATCTGAATCTTAGCTCTGAAACCGATACCTATTTCCACCAAATGACCAATTCCATCAAACTCCCAAAGTACCCAAAATACCCCAACGTCCAACCTAGTCAAACATGGTCAAATTCAACTAGTCAAACCCTTAAGTCAACTGAGTCAACCTACTCGAGTCAACCCAACTGAGTTAACCCACTGAGCTGACCCAGTTTGAGTACACGGGGCATACTCTGTAGGTACGCTTAGCGTACTCCAAGATTCACATTGACCACAAGAAAGGGACTAAAAACACATAAATTTCTCATGACAAGATCTTTAATAAATACAAGTCAAGATCAAAGTTTTATATCTTCTGGAGCTTCTCGAGAAGGTAAGAATCCTAGATCAACAAGTTGCCCCCACACCAAGGATTCTCCAAGAATCTTCTTCATCCTTCAATACACCAAAAACACACACTTGAGCTCCAAAACACACAATTAAGGGTTAGGGTTTGCAAAAATGTCTCAAAGGAGGTGGTGACTGAAAGGGTGTGGAAAAATGAGCCATAGTGTTGCTTAAATACCCTCAAAACCTAAAAATTAGGGCTTCCTCCTAACATTAGTACACCCCGCGTACATAAGTTTACGTGCGGGGCACTAGGGTGCACCCTAGTACGCTCAACATACTCACATGTACGTTTGGCGTACTCATTGTGTCTAAATTACGAAATTGCCATTAGGGCTTCAAAGCATAACTCTTGGACTTAGGGACCAATTTGACGTGAAATAGAATTATAAGGATGAATTTAGAAGTACCTGAACTTCAGGATGTTACAAAATTCTAAGGATTTGCATCTTACGTCAGCATAGCTTTTCTACGGAATATGTGTGGCCTTTAATCGTTCCTTTATCTGAGCTATCTTCTCTATTGTTTCTTGAATGATCTCAGGGCTAGTCAGTGGAGTATCTATACCATGCTTTTTATCTAGTTGGGTATCTCCAATTCTATCCAACATATAGGAGAACGACATATGTGTCTGTATAACGTCTTGAATGGAGTAGCCTTTATGCAAATGTGATAACTATTGTTATATGAGGACTCATCTAACACGCGGTGAGTATATCATGAAATATTGAAGTCTATTACCTAAGCACGAAGCATATCTTCTAGATTCTGTATTTTTCTTTTGTTCAGTCCATCTGTTTGAGGATGGTATGTTGTACTCATATCGAGTTTATTTCCTAGGAACCCTTGTAATGATCGCCTAAATTTAGAAGTGAATCTACTATCTCGGTCTGATATAAAAGATATTGGTATAACAAGCAGTCTGACTATTTTGTTGAGATAGGTCATGTTAAATTTCTTCATCTTGTGGGTCTCTTCGATGGCTAGGAAATGGGCGGAATTGGTGAAATGGTAAACTACTAACCAATACGAAGTCATAGCCGCATGATGTCTTTGGCAACTTTGTTATGAAGTCCATAGTTAACTGTTTCCATTTACATTATTGGATTGACAGTTATTATACTAGTCCTGATGGCTTTTGGTACTTTGCTTTGACTTTGGAGAAGGTCAAGCATTTACTGACATATGTGGAAATCTCTGCCTTCATGTTGGGCCACCAATAAAGCTTCTTGGGATCAAGATACATCTTGTCTGATCCAGGTTGTATTGAATATCTTGACTTATGAGCTTCATTTAAAACTAGACTCTTGACTTCACCAAACTATGAAATATCATGTTCCGTCTCCCTTGAGGTCAAATTGTTTGTCAATACATCGTAGGTTTTCTTCTACGATATTCTTAGGTTTTGAGTGCTTCCAGCTGAGTATCATGAATTTGGGTGGTGAGATTGGAGTGGGTGGTTAGGGTTAAGGCTTTATCCCAAAGTGGCTTTAGTTGCTCTTTCCTAGTTAATGGATCTATCATGACATTTGGTTTTCCAGGATGATAATGAATTTCACATATGTAGTCATTTAGTAATTCTACCCACCTTCATTGTCTTATCTTGAGCTCCTTCTGGTTGAATATGTGTTGAAGGCTTTTACGGTTGGTGGACATGACACACTTCATCCCGTATAGGTAGTGTATCCAAATCTTGAAGGCAAACACTAGACCTCTTAACTCTAAGTCATGGATAGTGTAGTTGGTCTTGTTTGGATTAAGTTGTATGGATGTATATGCAATGACATTATTTTTTTTGCATCAGTACACATCATAACCCTTGGTGCGAGGCGTCGTAGAATACTACAAAGTCTTATGTTCCTTCTGGGTGAGACAAAATTAGTGCACTGCACAAGAATTGCTTCAATTTCTAGAAGGTAGACTCTTGACTATCTCCCCAATCGAACTTTTTGTCTTTCTAGGATAAAGCGTTGAGAGGCTTGGCTATTTTGGAGAAGTTATCGATGAGTCTTTAATAATAACCTGCAAGCCTTAAGAATTGGCATAATTTGGTTGGCGTCGTTGGTCAGTCGAAATGGGATAACCAGAAACTCATAGTGACCATACCAAGTCCAGGATGTCGTCTTTCGAATGTATGTGTCTTGAAATTTGAGTTGACGATAGTCGGATCTTAGATGGATCTTTTAGTAGTAACAGGATCCTTGTAGTTGGTCGAACAGGTCATCGATCCTCGGGAGTGGGTATTAGTTTTTGATGGCGAGTTTGTTTAATTCTCGATAGTCGATGCACATCCTAAACGATTCATCCTTCTTTTTCACAAACAATAACGGAGCTCCTTATGGAGAGTTGCTTGGCCGGATAAAGCCTTTGTCAAGAAGTTCTTGAAGTTGATTGGATGGTTCTTGCGTTTTTGATGGAGCTAGGCGATAAGGAGATCTTGCCATTAGTGTTGCACACAAGATTAGGTCGATTCGGAATTCGACCTATCTGACTAGAGGTACTATGTTAGATATTTTGGAAATACGCCCGGGTAATGGCACATTAGCGGTATGTCTTTGATTTCCTTACCCTTGTCTTTCCATATCCACCACGTGGACCAAGAAAGTGAAGCATCTCTTCTGCAATGCTTCCTTGCCTTCATGCAAGTGATGTGTGACATCCCCATTTTCACGGCCAAAAAAGACCGATTTTGTTTATGCTTTATAAAAATCAGAGTACCTCTTTTAATAAAAATGTTGCGGAATTTGATCCCAGCAAAACATGATAAATACGTTATCAAAGCATTTCTAAAGAAAAGTATTTTTATTCATTTTAAAACATTTGGGATGTCATCGTCAATATAGTAAAATAAGCATAAACAAAACTTACATTCATTATCACTAATGATTTATATCTCCTTAATCTCTCAGTGTAATGTTACTTCATATCAACACCTGTGATATAAATAAACTGAGTGGGTCGAGTTGGGAAACCTGGTGAGTACATAGGGTTTTCAACCCACAATAATATAATTATTATGTTAAACATCAAGCAATCAACCCAATTACCCATCAACATTATCTTCTTTAATCTTAAGGATCTACCGTAAGATTCAGTTATTCCTCGTTCGTTCATTCCTAAGGAGTATCCTAAGGAATCGGCACTAAGTCTGCATAGTCGCCAGGGTTTATCTCATTTATTGACATTATCGTTTTCGAGAGTCGACTCGCAATACCTGTCAATGGCTTTTTAGAGTACACCGGGTGAACACATCGTTCACAACACCTACAGGTTGTGAGGCTGTTAGTGTTCCACCAGACTGTCTAGAATAGTCCATGGTTGTCATCCATACTCTGCTAGATGATGGGGCCATCACTTGGGTCATCGTTTGGCTCATTGTTTTGGCTCATCGCTTCACACCATATTTTATCACTCATGTATCATTGCTCATCTTTCATCTCATCTTTCATCGCTCATCCTTTATCTCATCTTTCATCGCTCATCATTTATCTCACCTCAAATCTACCCATGTTTTACCCAACACATTTTGTTGATATAAAATACATATACAGTTTAGATCATTTAAAACATGTATAAAATGTTTCATCCAGCATAGACAACAAGTATTCAGACATTATACACACATAGCACGTAATTTATATAAAATACTTCATACCTATGTGTAAGATGATAGTAACTATGCACTCACTTGGTAAGGTGGTGATTCCGAATTTAGACAACGCTTCGTTACTCTTAAAACAATTTCCTTCGACAAAACCTAGTATCAATACCGCTAGGGTTTAGTCTAACGTTAACCGCGACTAATTAATAGTCTAGCTATTATTACTATCATATAAGCGTTAAACAACACTCTTATATAACTCATAATAATAGCCCAAATAATTATTTTAAGGTCCTAATAATGTTACTATAATTAATTAGAAGCTATATTAAAAATAGCGTAGGCGTAGCTCACTTACAGCAGGTTTTTATTAAAAAAAATCGAGCTTCGCTGGAGCAGCGTTTCCGAGCCAAAAGCTTTTCTTCTCGGAGCTTTCGGGCGCTCCGGGACTTCCTTCTCATGCTAGGGAGGTTTCCTAGACTTGGGAGGGGTTTAAGGAGGCTAGAGAGAAGTTAGAGAGAGAAAGAAAGGTTATGGTGTGAAGAAAGTATGAAGGATTCATCCTTTATTTATAGGGATTTTGTCGTAGAGTAGCCCCTAAACTTCGTCCGTATCTTCCGAGTACGAGCTTTGTTTTCTACGTTCTTTATATCCACGTGTTGGTATTTACGATTACTACAACTTTCATTTAGACCTCGTCGGCTAATTCTCATTCTATCTCCGATTTGCAAAACTGTATGAAATCTTTCGCGCTCAAAGAGTAAGGACTAAGTTTCGTCCATATCTTTCGCATAAGAGCTCTATTATCGACATTCTTTATATCCACGTGTTGGTATTTACGAGTACTACAACTTTCATATATATCTCGTCGGCTAATTCTCACTCTATCTCAGATTTACAAAACTGTATCGAATTCGCCGCACTCGAAGAGTAGGGACTAAGCTTCGTCCATATCTTTCGCAATACGACCTCTGTTTTCGAATGTCTTTTTATCGTTTAACTCCTATTAATGATATCTTCATTTCTCATTTAGATTATTTTGGCTAAAAATTGAACGATCTAAAATTCAAATTTCGGGTTGTGCACTACAATGCTAAATCTTAGAAAAATCATAACTTCCTCATACGAAGTCAGATTTGGACGTTCTTTTTATGCACACTCTTGGTTTAACATATACTACGAATTTTGTTTAGATCGCTAAGGCTAAAAAGTATTTTATCGCAAATTCACTTTTTACGATTCCCGGTGTCGTGTCGGTTTAGCCGTAAAACTTCGACGAGTCATAACTTGTTTGTTATAACTCGGATTTCAGCGTTCTTTATATGTACGGAAACCTTGTGACATATACTATCACTTGGTCAAGATTATTTATTCTAAATTATCATATATCAAAAATGTCATTATTGACGCTCATTGTCTCTAAATTGACTAGCCCGAATCTGCAGGCGTTACATGATGACTCCTAAGTTCTTTCCTGATTTGCATCTATAAGTCTTGATGGCTTTGTTGTTTGGTAAAGGTAGTCGGACGACTTTTTGTGACATAATATATTTGCTTGATGAAGTGATAACCAGTCCATTCCAATGATCACATCGAAACTTCCGATGGTCATAGGTATTAGGTTGACATGAAAGACGTGGTTATACGGGGTAAGGAGGAAAGTTGTGAGTATTTCTAAAGTGCTTTCTAACCGTTCGTTTGCTACTTCTATAGTGAAATCTTTTTATAGTTTTCATGATTAATGGTTAATCGAGCTTCTAAACTTAGGGAAAAATAAAGCTTCTATCGGCATGAGTATCAAATAATATGGAAGCATAAATATTGTTGATAGAAAACATATTAGTAACCATAGTTGGTTCCTAGAGATCATCTCCAACACCTCTCACAAATGCTCTTCGTTTTTCACCCTGATTCTTCTGTTTCGAGGGGTCCTTCTTGAAATACCCTGGCTGATTGTATTCGAAGCAATTTTGATTTCCTCTTGCAACGGTGGTTGAAGTTTTTTTGTTTGGGCCTTTCTGCAGTACCTAGAGGTGTGACCTCTTAAGTTACAATTGTTGCAGACCATGCAATTTCCGACATGGTGGAAATTGCACTTGGTATAGTAGGGCTAAATACCCAGAGTAGGGCTTTGATGGAAGGGAGTGTTTATGAGTACGGAGTACACAACCGTAATTTTTTGATTGGTTTTGTGATTATTGGAGCTCCCATTTGAGTTTCCATGGAACTTCCTCTTTGTACTCCTAGTCTAGTTCCTTTCGATTTGTAGGATTATGGTACCTTGACGGATACAATGGTCAGTCAATTGATAGGCGAATTGCTTAGCACTATCGAAGGTAGTGGGTCTGGACGCAGCAAACAGACGTTGAACTGGTGATGCTAATACTCAGATGTACTTTTTGGTCTCCTTGTTTTCCGGGTTTACCACTCATGGGCTAAGGTTTGTGAGGTCGTTAAATCGGGAGGTGTAAGCAGTCACATCCAATCCTTTCATGGGAAAGTTCCAAATTATAGAGAGTGATTGATTCTAGAAATCCTCCATATTTCCAAATTATAAAGAGTAATCGATTCTAAAAATCCTATAGGTTTCCAAATTATGGAGAGAGAGAGAGAGAGAGAGAGTTGAAATCCTACCAATTTCAAATGATAGAGAGAGAAGTTTGGACACTACTGAATGATCGATTAGGAACTATGGGTTTCTCTGCTACGATGGTAGCAGTGCTATTAATTCTTTGATCTTCTTTGGTTTTAGGCGAACTAGGAAAATTTGAATGTTATCCTAGATTTTTAAGTATTTTTATATTGTATATGTTGTTTTGGGGTTGATATAAGGTTTCTAAGGTACTAGGTTTCTATAGCGAATCTTGAGAACATCCTTCAATCTCTAGAACTTTCGACCATTGTAATCTGTCAAACTTCTTGCTCAAGTTTGGTTGTTCACCGGCCCGACCATAAATAACATAGGCATACGTTCCAGGTTTATTTATGGTATGAATTATGTACCGTACTAACCTTAATTGAGGTGTTTGACCTAAAGGGTTGAGTTGGTAGTTTTGGTTGGAGGTGTGTTAGAGTTTTATTAAGTGTTCTCATCATGGGTCAAGGTATATATAGTTTATATATATTATTGTGGTGGGGTTTGTAATATTATTAAATTTTGTTTTATACTCTAAGACTACCGAGTAAAGACGAGAGCTAGACAGGAAACACCGGAGGGTAGGACCATTTTAGCAATTAAGTCGTTCTAAAATCCAACAACCCTATGCGGCCCTTAAAACCATATTTCTCGTACCGTAAGTAACCAAGAAGTAGTGTAATTAATATTCATAATACTTTTATTGAGTTTTTGGTAATAATAGGGTAGTTTTGAGAATGGTTTGTAGAAATAGGGCAGTTTTATTTTTGTTTGTAGAAATGAGTCTTTTTTCTTAGGGCCCCACCGATTCACCTCCGTTTCTTAATTTTAGAATTCAACAAATATTAAATGTTACATTTTTAGTCCTCTAACTTACATTATTAATTTCTTGTTAACTTTTATTAACAAAAACTTTAGATTTTACTCCTATTATTAAAAATATATAATTAAATTCTAATTAATTAATATTTTGAATAAGTTATACCATTAATATAAAACTCACAAATATCTATGAATAAATTTCAATATTTAATATATTGCATTTATTCGATCGATTTGTATTATAATTAATAAATATATGAATATTATTGTTATTATATATTATACATTGATTACTTTATTTAAAAATATGTTCGTGTATTATTTTTAGGGAATTACATTTTTAAATAAATCTAATCAACACCTTCAAATAAAACATCAATATTGAATATATTACATTGTTACGAAATTACAAAAGCATTTAAATATGACATTACATTACTAAATAAGCATTAAGCAACAATACAAATTAAGCACACATTTAAACATAAATTAATAAAAGTACATACTTCACATGGCATTGTATCTTGGTTGAGAATTTGAACAATTTCTTCGATTATGACCAGGTTGGTGGCATAGTTCACATTTGCGAGGTTCTTCGGGGTGGCGAATGTCCATCTCATTATGAAAACTATTTGAACGTTTCCGACCTTGATGAACAGAGAGTTTCGAGTAATCTGCTTGAATCTTCCAATCTGACTCTAACCAATAATCAACATGAGAAAGCGGTACAAAAGCAGAATTATACTGATGTTTATATGTCGTTGTAGTGTACACCTTATTCACAACAGAAAGAGGGTTATCCCCTCTATACCGACAAACTGAAAGAGCATGAGAACACGGGAATCTTTCCATTTGCCATTTTCCACATGTGCATGTTTGTTGAAAATAATGGACAGTATGTGTATTTCCTCCGGTGCCATTTATCCGTAACTTGTAACAATTCTGTAGACGTCGTCATTGTAATGAAACTTGGTTAAATTATGGCTTTGTGCACGAGTGTCCCGGTTACAAAATAGATGCCACATATGTGATGGTAGAGGTGTATTGCAATTCATTGCAACATTACTATGCTTTCTAAAAAGTTGCACGATTCTGTTGAATGTAAGGTCAATACACACCCTAATCGGTAGATGTCTTGCTCCCCGTAACGCATTGTTCATACTCTCAGAGATATTTGTTGTCAAGATACCATTGAATTTTATTGATTTGTTTTAAATACTGCCAAGCTTCGAGTTTGAGTTTTTTGACTTCTCTCATATTTGTAACAAACTTCCTTTTCTGTGTGGTGCTCCCAATATTCCAACATAATTTTTTAAGACTAAAGTTCTTGTACCTTTTCATGAAATTACTTCTAATGTGTTGAAGACAGAATCGATGGTATGCTAATGGCTCTTTCCATTCTTGTAGGTTTTCCATTGCATGGATTATTCCTTGGTGCCTATCCGAAATCACACATAATTGTCTATCTTGAGCAACAAAATGTCTGAGTTGGTAAAAGAACCAACACCAACTGTGTGATGACTCTTCATCGACAATAGCATATGCGATAGGTAATATGTTATTGTTAGCATCTTTTGTGACAACAACAAGCAATTTCCCCTTATATGAACCCTTCAAATGACAACCATCAACTGAAATAACAGGCCGGCATAGACGGGATGCATCAATAGCAGGTCCAAAAGCCCAAAAAACATACTTAAATGTTGCAAGATTTGAGGAGTCATTTGGTTTATGAAACCACTTCACAACTGTATTAGGATTCGAAGCTTGCAAAGCTGCAATGTACTTAGGCAACTCATCAAAATTACTCTCCCATGTTCCATAAACAGCCTCTATGGCTTTTCTCCTTCAATGCCATGCCTTCCAGTAAGAAACATCAACGTTCAGAAGGTTTTTAATATCTGATTGTATATGTTTCACTGGATAAGCAACATCTTTTTCAATTGAATGTAGGATGTATGAGGAAATATTTAAAGAGTTTAAACTTCTATTATTATTTCCAATACACGATCCAAAGCAATTGTGAGCGTCCACCCAACGTGTAATCTTCCACGTTTGATGATTTTTCTTCTTAATTGCACGAACATACCATGCACAACGTGATGTGTAGTTCATAGTAGCTGAACTTTTTCCTTCATCTCCTAGAGTCTTACACTTTGCTACCCATAAGTTACTTTTACTTTCGTACACTTTAAACTCTCTATTATGATTGATCGACCAAAGTGTTACTGTTTTCTTGACTTGTACCTTACTTTCAAATTGCATTCCTAACCTTATTTTGTTTTCTGATTCCTTCCAAACATCTATATGAATGTTGTCTTCTAAATCGGTTATGTCATCGTCGCCTACATCTCCAACATCGTTCATAAATCTCATAACCCGAGTTTCACAAACATCATCATCGGAATCTTCCCCAACATTATTGAATAATTCAGTACTAGTATCTTCACTAAATTGTGAGTTAGCTTCATCAAATCCAAAGTCATTTTCTACTTCAAATCTAACATCATTAGGTAAAGGAAATGCTACATCCGATGTATTACGCTCTGACACTTCAAAATTACATAGAAGATCTACATAACTGGTTATAGTAGGAGGCATTACTTGTTCTTGATTAATTTTTTCTACTACGATAATAACTTGGGCGTAGTAATTTTCATCATTCTCAGCCAAATAATACATCATGTCTAGACTTGAGTCACTTATGATTCGTGAAATATAAGATTTCCCACTAAAATCATAGCATAGTGAGATATTCAACTTATATGTTGTTTTTTGACTCCAACGTGTTCATAAACTAAATCCTTAAATTCTTCATACTGCAGTTTATGCCTAACAACATTTGAAGTGGTCAAAGTTGAATGATCTCCCTTTACAAAACCATTTTCATATAAAATGTTACCACCCCAGTACAAATTAATCATAAACGGACGATCTAGACTCATACTATAAATACACCAGAATATAACAATACCAATAAATCATAAGATAAAAGACGTACCTCAAATGAAGGAAAGATAAAGAAATGAAGAGGGGAATTCTATATGTTGAAATGGATGAAAAAATATTGATGATAAAAAGAGGATTTTATTACAAAAAATGAATTGATTAGACAATTCAGTCATTTGCTTTCTTTGAGTTTTCATGAATAGTGACAACAATTTTTAACAGGCTTTTGCAGGTATGCTATCATGAACAGATATTTTGGAATTTTCAAAAAATAACAAAAATATAAAATAACAACAATATTTATATATTTATTAGTTATAATAAAAATTGGTCAAATAAATGAAATATATTAAATATTGAAATTTATTCATAGGTATTTGTGAGTTTTATATTAATGGTATAAGTTATTCAAAATATTAATTAGAATTTAATTATATATTTTTAATAAAAGGAGTAAAAACAAAAGTTTTTGTTAATAATAGCTAACAAAAAAATTAATGATTTAAGTGAGAGGACTAAAAATGTAACATTCAATGTTTATTGAATTCTAAAATAAAAAACGGAGCCACAAGAAAAAAAAAGACCCATTTCTACAAAGAAAAAAAAACTGCCCTATTTTTACCAACCTTTCTCAAAACTACCCTATTATTACCAAAAACTCTACTTTTATTAGAAGCTACTTGTTATAGTTATATTTCTCTTTTGAGGATACGAGTTCTCTATAGCGAATTTAGCTCTGATACCAATCTGTCACACCCTCGGCCGAGGCGGCAGAACACGCAGGGTTATGCGACTAAGCTCATGTATCACAGGTAAACTGAATATATATAGTACAAGTACAATAATAAACAATATAGCATTCATGTTCCATCTTGATATTTGAATACAAGGTTTTTATAATTGACAATAATACATGAATTGCCTTAACATATAGGCATATAATACAATAGCAAGCAAACAAGATCAATCCAGTCTGTATTAAATGTCTGTTTAGTGATTTCCTGAGAATACATATAGTTTTGAGGGTCAACACAAGGTTGGTGAGTGTTACATGTTTTCTGTTTGTTTTATGCTAATAACAGTAATACTTTTAATAAGTCTAAATAGTATTTTACTTGTATGTATATCAATAGTTAAAACAATGTTTGTAATGAGTCTTTAAAAGCCAAAATGTATTTTTGTATAAGAAAATCCATACTTTAAATTGTGATTGTAATGAATCTTTGAATATCCTTTAAAACCAAACTGTTATGTTACATAAGTAATTCCATAATTAAAATAGTTTTGAAAGCAACCAAGCCCATGGTTGGTAGTGAGTGAGAGAGAGAGAGAGAGAGAGGTTCTAGTTAATGTTTGTAGTAAGTCCTATAACCGAGCTATGTGACTGAGTCTACCCCCTACAACACTTCATTGGACGTTGCAGTAACGATCGTAGATACTTATCACCCACTTCGATTGATCGGTAGAGGTTGTAGCTAGCAATCGCAGGTGGGGATGTCAACCATGTATAGATCTATACATTTGTATCTCGCTCCGAAGATTAACGGTTATAGTAGTGTGGGTATGCTAAGTGTTTAAACTTAGCTAATGAAGAACGTCTCACTAGAAAGGCCTTAACTAAAAAGTTTGTGAATAACTCTCAGCCCTAACTTAATTGTGATTAAGTCACTAGGCATTGTGCATTTTATTGTATGAATTTTATAAAAGCCAAGTATGCTTGGTATGTATGTAAAAGTGTAATGTACTTGCTTTTATAAAGATGTATGTTTCAAAGTAATGAACATATGTAAATGTATAAACTTTATGTGTTTAAACATATAAATATACATGAATAGTAATAGCTTGAATCATTGAAATACTACAAAGTGTTATAATGTGCTTGTCATAATATACAATGTCACATAAAAATAATATATTTTTGTATCATGTAACATATATCGTGTAGACTAGTTATTTCACGATAAAAATTTCAAAATATGTTTATGAAAAGTTTATACTAGTTACTTGTAACAATATGTTAAAATTTAAAATAACAATTTTATAAATTAGATTTATTTTATTCTCGCATAAAGAATAATATATTTATATAAACAAAATATATATAGGCACACGTATTCCTCCCCCTCTTGCGAAATAATTAAAAAATTAAAAAGGGTGGGTTCCTTTTGTTCGAATTCGGTTTCTTTTGAGAAATCTTGTTGTGTGAAACCACAAATCCACAATCCTTGAACTTTGAAATACTCTTGGGACCGTTTCGTAACGAATTTAAACTATTGGGGGCTGATTTTTAACTTCACTAAAGTATAGGGGCTTTTTGTTAATTTGATTAAATGATTAGGACTATTTTTATAAAAAAAAAAAAAAAAAAAAAAAAAAAAAAAAAAAATACAAATTGACGGGTTGTTTTAAACAAATGGGTTCAATAACTGGGTTGAGAGTGATTTTGAATAAATGGTATAATAGGGAGGGCATTTTGGTCATTTCCTAATTAAAAAAAATGACTTTGGGCTTTTATATGCATCCCGTGTTTTCATAAAAGGAATTAGGGCTTTATCCCCCCGTTTTCATTTGTGGGTCGATCAAGGAAACGAACTGGACACGATGGCAGTCACGAAGGAAAGCACCAAGACAACGGTGCGGCTTTTGGTTTCCTTGCTCGTCGCAGGCCAGAAAGAGGGCTGAGGGAGGTATCCGGCGATTGCAGATCGCGAGGAGGAAGAACGGTGTCTTCGGGGTCGACGAGACCGCAGGGGAGGAAGGGAGGAGCAGCGAGGCGACTTTTATCTCGGACGGGGGTGCAGCGAGGAGCTGCTCAAGCAGCTTCTCGGCTGCTTGCTCGGTTCCAGCATCGAGGTGCGAAGGAAGGGCAATCAGCGACCGCTGGGTTTTTCGGCAGTGGAGTGACGGAGAAGAAGAATGGTGCGACATGCGAAAAGGGAAAAAGATTCAAGGATTTTCAGATCGAGGGTTTGGTGTGGCTGTTCTTGGCTGCTCTTCTCCTGGTTCGTTCGGAAGTAAACACGATGGAAATGGGAAACAGTTGGATTGAAGGGTAAGGACGAAGCAGTAACCGGTAATCCTCTTGAATCAATTTTTTTTTTTTTTGTTTTTTTTTTTTTTTTTAAATTTGGCATCCAATCCAAAGGATGATGACACTGGCAGAATGATCGATCAAGGTGTTTGGGTTTATATCTAAATTTTTCTTACCTTATTTTATGTTTTTCCGTTTTTAGAGATTTATAATTAATACAAAAGATTTTGTAGATCAGAGATTCGAGTTGTTACTTTTGAGTTAAAAAAGATTTGTGGCATGAAGATACTAAAAAGTTTGAATTAAAGCTCACCTTAGTTTGTATCCCATAATTTTAAGGTTTTCTCGTTACCGTTTCTCCTACACGTATTGAGATTCTCTATTTGTTTTTTTTCTTTTGTATGTGTCATTTATTATACGTGTATGTATGTGAATCAACTTTTAACATTTCATTGTGTAACTTACCGAATTGAAGAAACTTATATCTTTGTAAATTAATAATTTTTTTGTAAATATTTGATTAGTCATTACGATTTTGAATTTTCAATAGTATTGTTCTTTATCAAAAGCGGTTTCCACGGGTTTAAACCTATTATATCTATATACTAGTTGTGAGACCCGTATATTATACGGGTTGATTAAAACATAATGTTAAATAGAAGTGATTAAATGAGAAGTTTATTTGAATTTGAAATATGAAATAAGTGAAAATTATGACAAAAAAAAACATGCAAAAAATAAATTAACTAAAATTATGTGTTTAATTGTCAGACTCGTGTACTAAACATGTTATTATAACAAAATGTTAAATACAAAGGTTAAAGTGTATATTTATTTGAAATTGAAATTGAAATTTCAAATTTCAAATTAATAGTCATTATGGTAGGTTTAATTTATGAAATATTGGAAATGAATAATGAAGTAATGACAAGTGGAAAATTAATATATCTCAAAATTATGACAAAATGACATGTGGCCAATTAAATGAGAGAATGACAAGTGGTAATAACATTTTCATTTATTAGGGTAGTGTCACACCCCCAAACCAAGGATGGTGGAAACGTCCAAGGGTGGAGGACTTCATGTACAGTATCACAACAACGTGTATAATAGTGCTCAAAGTAAATACAACCATCATAAATATAATTGAAAAAGTTACACCAAGTATATGTTTACATGTTTCAAAATCAATTACATTATGATGACAAAAATAAATTGCTGACGGTTTAGCGTCCCATCCTCAAAGCGCTGAAGTTTTCCTGTTTTACTGATTTCCTGAGAATACAAGTAGTTTTGAAAGAGTGTCAACAATTAAGTTGGTGAGTTCATAAGAGTTTTGTTTGGAGTAGAAACCGTTTTCCTTATAAAATCGATAGAGTTGATTTCCAGAAAATCCAATATTTTCTTAGCTAAGTGTAAATAGAATATTCCTATATGATGTATTAATGAACCCTAGATTGACCCGTAGATTTCCCCTATAATCGTCCAGCGTATATAAGTTATATAAGATTTAGGTTAGATAAAACGTTGAATATAATGGGTCCGCCCTAGGTCCACAACCAAACAAGGAACAGGAGATGAGGCGGGCCCACCAATTCTAAGCCAATCACGGCTAGATTCTATATAACTCTATCATATACACTTAGAAATTATAGCTGAAAACTAACAATGTGAAAGTGAATGTGGACTTAAACCCAATAACCGGAACCAATCCTGGTGTAGTGCACGGAATAGTAATAGTGACTGTGAACATAAACTATGCATACTATAGTTTACCAAAAGTGGTGGTGATGGTGAATATAACCTATACATATCATAGTTCATCGAATAGTAATAGTGATTAGTGAACATGAACTATGCATATTATAGTTTACCAAAAGTGGTGGTGATGGTGAATATAACCTATACATATCATAGTTCATCGAATAGTAATAGTGATTAGTGAACATGAACTATGCATATTATAGTTTACCAAAAGTGGTGGTGATGGTGAATATAACTTATACATATCATAGTTCATCGGATAGTAATAGTGATTAGTGAACATGAACTATGCATATTATAGCTTATCAAAAGTGGTGGTGATGGTGAATTTCTTTCTTGTAATTAAGTTCATTGGGTAGATGAAACCTAAACTATACCTATTATAGTTTATCACTTTGTTTGTAATATATATATATATATATATATATGCCACAACTACACCGATTATAACTAGCGTGTTCGTTTGTGGGGGTATAATGGCTTATCTATGCTTATTATAGTTTATCATAATTATCCATAGTGGTAATAACTCTTTGGTATGTGTAAAACCTTTAATAATGTGTTTGTTATGTAAAATAACCCTAAACTATACCTATTATAGTTTATTAATTATTTGTGTGGGTAGTGAGCGTAAGCCCTTCTTGTCATAACTTACCAATGTTTATTATTTTAATGGATATAGCCTTGTAATATCATTTATATATTTACCATACTTGTGGAGATATAAATCCATTTGTTTTCTGACGTATGTCTATATAAGAATACAAAATTGTCATATATTGCAACAACACATAATCACATAATGATGTATACCTTGCTCAACATGTTACAAGGTGAAATGAAATTTATAGTGTTTTTCTGTTAATAACATTTTCTGTAACTGTTATTGGTAAATTTGTAGAAAAATCATAAAATGTCCAAATCAAGTTCTGCAACTTCTGAGAGTTTGGAAAATGAGTCTAGTTTGTTCATAATTTTTATTATAATTTTTAATGACCTCTTACTTGTGTGAAAAAGTCCATAATCACAGACTGGTCCGGATTGATGTTTGAAATGATAGGCAGTTTTGTAAAAATCACCATAAATTGTAGAAAAATCGTATGGAGATGTGCAAGTAGTCATTTTAAAGCTAAGAAGTGGAACTACATGCACCTAAAACAGTTTTGAAAACAAAAATGTTTAAGATGTCCAAAACAGTCCGTGAATGGAGTTGAACTTTTCTGATGAAGGCTGTTAGAAAAGTGTAGTTATGTTCTTAGTGTTTTAACTTGTATTCCCCCCCCCCCCCCCCCCCTCCCCCCCCTAAAAAAAAAAAAACTTGAGAAAACATGAAAATATGGGGGTATGAACTCACCTTAAGTGATTTCAGTAGGTAAGTGTTGAAGAAGAGAAGTGTTCAACCCAAGAACACTTGAAGAATCACTTGAAGATTCGAAGATCTAACACCATTATAATGGAGTTTGTGTAAGACATCCATGATTTGAGTGGAAATAATTGAGATAATCATAAAGAGAATGGATTATGCTTACCAAATGTGGAGGAAAAACTCAAGATCAGCCCTGGAAATCTCGAATTCCTAGAGAGAGAAAGTGAGAGAGAAAAGAGTTTGATCTTCTTATGAAATGAGAGCAAATGAGAGAAGTGAGGAGAGAGGATGAATATTCAGCTCTCAAAAACGTGGGAAAGAGTGATGATTGAGTGGAAAGGACATTGATGTGACCTAGGTAAGGTGGGGAGATGTGGCTGGTCATAGAGTGGGTGTAGGAGTGGTTGCTTGTGTCATAAAGTAAAGCAAAGTCAACACTCCACCTCTTTGTACTTTACCCACTTGCTTTTATTATTTAAATAAAGATTTTTATGAAAATATGATTAAATTGTGAATATTTAGGGTTTATTATGTTAAAATATGATTTTGGGTGAAAACCCCGCGTTAAAATAATTAAAAACGGGCCTTAAACGTAAAACTACGCGGAAACCGGGAGAAAATGAGTTCCCAGCGAGACCTCTCGGTCCTAGGCCGAGGTTCGGTCCCTAGGCCGAGGCTCGGTCCATGCTGAGGATTGTAGCCGGAAACGAACAAAGGGAACTGAAGGGGCGAGGGGTCCAGTCCGAAGGCTCGGTCCGAAGGGTCAGAAGCGAAGGTGAGGTTCGGTTCGGAGATAAAAGGCGAGAAGTCAGAACCGAATGAACTGTAGTGAACAGTACCTTCGGTTCGGTTCAGCAGTCTTCTTCATCAGGAGGGTTCGGTTCCTAAGAGGGGTTTCGGTTCCTAAGAGGGGTTTCGGTTCCTAAGGTCCGTTTTTCGCGTAGACTTCCGTTTTTGGGCTGTTTTCGCCAAATTCGAGGGTCGGGATGCCCCGAGTGATTATAGAAAGTTGGGAGAGATTTCGAGAGAGATTTGAGAGAGATTCCACATACTCAGAGAGATTTGGGAGAGATTTGACATTCTTGGAGAGATTTCACATACAAAGAGATATTTGGGAGAGATTTCACATACAAAGAGATATTTGGGAGAGATTTCACATACTTAGAGAGATTTGACATACTTGGAGAGATTTCACATACAGAGAGATATTTGGGAGAGATTTCACATACTTAGAGAGATTTGGGAGAGATTTGACATACTTGGAGAGATTTCACATACAGAGAGATATTTGGGAGAGATTTCACATACTTAGAGAGATTTGGGAGAGATTTGACATACTTGGAGAGATTTCTCATACAAAGAGAGATTTGGGAGAGATTTCACATACTTAGAGAGATTTGGGAGAGATTTGACATTCTTGGAGAGATTTCTCATACAAAGAGAGATTTGGGAGAGATTTCACATACTTAGAGAGATTTGGGAGAGATTTCTGATAAGAAGAGATGGAGTGAACACGATTGAGAGAGGTCTCATTGGTGACCTTTTTGAGTGTCCGGCTTCGCACTGCAAGGTCCGTAAACCCCGTTAAGCCTTGTTTAAGGATCTTGCATACTCCCGATGAGTATGTAACATTGTTTTATCGGTTTGGCTCTCCACGTACCACCGTTTTAGGTTAAGGAGATCTAGATGTACGCACTTTTCGATTTATGATCTCTCATTAGAATAGAGAGTTGTTTAGAAATTACTTAACGTAAACTCTAGTACTCATGGCAAATTGAGTTGACCGGTTTGACTTGTTGACTTTAGTTGACTTTGACTTGACTGAAAATTGACGGTTGTCACAGGTAGATATATTATGAGTTTGTTGTATAATTTGTGCAATACATATATATAGATTTAAACTCATATTTTAGGAAATGAGAAGTTGTTAATTTGTTAACCATAGTATCTAAATTTCAAAATTGACACACAATGTATGATTATGAATTATATAAAGAATTGGGGATTTATATATAACAAGTGTCCAAATTTGTCATATCTTTACTATTATATAAAACATATAAAGAATTGGGGGTTTATATATAACAAGTATCTAAATTTGTCATATCTTTATCATTATTATTATATAAAACATATTATACTTTTTCTAGAAATTTAAGAGGTACAAAACCAAATACATGTTATGCTTACTACTTAATTGACATCGTATACTTTTTTTTTTCCTTTTGTGAAAAACACTAAGGGGGTGTTTGGCTTAGCTTTTTATATGCCAAATGAACTTTTAGTAAAAGATCAAAGCCAAAAGATGTTTGGCAAAAGACTTTTAAAATCAACTTTTGGATTTTGGAAAAAAGAAAAATCAACTTTTTGGAAAAGTCAGGAAAACCGACTTTTTGTAACTTTTTGGAAAAAAAACTTTTGGCCTCTAAAAAGCTAAGTCAAACACCCCCTAAATTCCTTTACACTTAAGCTGCCGTTTCTCATATTTCCCTTCTGTCCCCCGTATACTCTCTTCAATCTCTGGCAAATGAACGTAACTGCCAGCCTCTTGAAGTCGTCGCTACCTACACCCTCCTGACACGGTCGCGTTTGTTCGTCGATTGATGCGTGTAGTTTCAGAATAATTGCTCACGAGAAAGCCGTAAGTGTTTGTTTGAATTTCAATTTCTCAGGATACTCTATAAGAATAAGCCCTAATTAGGTCATGATTTCTCATACATTTTCACTCTTGCCTACTTGAATTGTTGAGATAAGTTTCACAGATGTAAAGTTGTTCTAAAGGAAATAAATTTCAAGCATGTAAAGTCGTTTTAAATATGTCTATAACCTGATCTATTCTGGGATGCTATTGTTTTTAAGAAGATACGTTTTATACTTGGAGGAGACGTTCGCTTCATGCTAGGTAGTGGTGTTCCTTCAGCTGCAAACACACAATGTTTTATCAATTATCTGTTTAATGCAAAGAAATCCAAAAGATTCATCATACTTCTGATTTATTTTGACCCTTAGATATTTTGTCATTAAATTTTATTTTTTTAGATAACTTACAAACTTTTAAGATTTAAAAAATATCTAAGTTCGTATAAATAAACTGGGTTGGAAGAAACAAAAAGTAATAATTTTTTAATTGCTCGTACAAACAAAAAGTTTAGTGACAAATAAAATATGAAAAATTAGTTTGATTGTCAACCAGTCATACCCGATCTTAAAAAAATAATTGAAACACTTTTTTTTACTATTTTTTAAGATGGTTTGATGGAATTTTTAGAATTTTTTCCATAATATAAGAACAAATATGAAATTATGAACGGTTACTCATCATTATATTTTCTTTTAAAAACTGTAAAAATCTATTCCCAAGGCAAATACTAAAAAGGTATTATTTAGTATCTTTTGCTGGAAAGTATATAACATTTAAAAACTATAGGTTTTTAGTATCCTTTTGTTTCAACAGTTAATCAGGTATGTTTTCATGAAGATTACTGAAAATTTATTATTCTTTTAAAATGATATCTTTTAAATTATTGTGTTAAATACTTGTTTATGCTGGATACGGTAGTAGCAAACAGAATGCCAATTCCAACTTCCATGGACAAAAGTGAAACCGTTGCACTTTTAAATGCCGAATACATCATGAGTGTGACACCTGGCAAGGAACAACTCCTAATTTTTGTTCTATGATATTATCTAAGTTAAAATCTATACTAATAAAAGAGTAGTTTTTTTGTCATGTGTCACCATATTAGACATTTTAATTAATGTGTTGCCACTTGTCAACCTATTAGTTTTCATTTTAAATTTATTAGACCTCCTCATTAATGTGATTCTATTTTAAATTTTAAATTTTAAATTATTGTTTTCATTAATTCACAAATAAAAAATATCTAATATACATTAAAAATTAATTTTATATATTTATTTGAATCAATGATTATAATTTCACATAACTAATAAAAAATATCTCTTAAATTAATAATTTATTTAAAATAACTTATTAATAATTTTTAGTTTTTACTATAAAAGTTTGATTAATTTTATAACCGTGGTTCCCACGAGTTATAAACTAGTATTATAATAAAATGATAATATTGATACGATTTAAAATATTTTTTGTATGACTTTTGACAATTATTATATTGATTTTTAAATTTTTAATATATTTGTTAATGTTAGTGTTTTTAGTATGATATTATCTTAATTAAAATAATATAATAATATGATAAATTGTGGTATGATTTAAAATATTTTTGGTATGACTTTTGATAGTTATTATATTAATTTTTAAAGTATTTTATTATATTTGTTAATGTTAATATTTATGGTATGATATTAATTTGCTTAATTTTGGAATGGTTATCAGTATCCGAAAATACATCATATAATACTTTATTCCACTTATAAATCTAATATATGTTCTTATTTTTTACTCTTACAGCACAATTTACCAACAAGGAATCAGCAATGGGAAGACTACTTCATTGCATTGCATTGCATTTCTTGACACAAATTCAGATTCTTTTAACTTCTTCTATCTGTTATAGCTTGAAATGTGTATGATATTTTATTTTTTACTTCTTCTGTTTGAAGTGATAGACTTCATTTGTTTCAAATGATAATATTCTTCTCTCTTCTGTTTGAAGTGATAAACTTATTCCATTTGTAATGATAAAGTTCTTATGTCTCCAATAATACATGTATATAACATGTATATATGTATGTATTTGTTTGTGACATCGTATATATGTATGGTTTGTATATGTATATGTTGGGACATTATGTGCTTGTGTATTTGAGTGAATGTGTCTTTGTGTTTTTATGACTGTAAAAATAGAGACTTCAACATTTTTTTTTGTGTATGTGTATTTTCATTTTTACTAATTAATTTGAGTATATACTTCAAGAGAATATACCCTTTTTTCATTTGACTATTATAGCCTTTTCACAATATCGTCCTAAAACTTTAAAAATTAAAATTTTTAAATATAAAAACAATATGCAAGGGCAATATCGTCCTAAAACTATTAAAAATGAATTTTAGTAGTATAAAAACAATGTGCAAGGGCTATATCGTCCTACAACTATAAAATATGATTTTTTAATATATAAATAGTGTGCACGGGGAATGTGATCCTAAAACTGTAAAAATCGATTTTTTTTTATTATAAAAACAGTGTGCAAGGGCAATATGGTCCTAAAACTGTAAAAATTAAATCTTATTAATATAAAAACAATGTGCAGGGCAATATGGTCATAAAACTGTAAAAATTGAATTTCATTAATATAAAAACAATGTGCAGGGGCAATATGGTCCTAATGTGAGGATTGCATTGATTTGCAATAACCTTTTTTTATATTTGTAAAGTTAAAAAATGTTTTATATCAGTTTCTTCTTCAACGAGCTCTGCTGCTTCATAGGTAATTCACTCCCTTAGAAGGTTTTTACATATGGATCATTGATATCTTAAATAGATTCTCATTTAAAATTAATTCAAATCTAATGTTTGGTTGAACATGAAACCCACTCAAATGACATTGATAATATTTTAATTTTATAAGGGTATAGTTAAGGCCGACCAAACAATTAATACATACATGTTTCCTCCTAATAATGAGACTTGTATATAAGATGAGCATATAAATAATTTATCATATAAACATTTACAGTTTTATGTAAATGTTAATATTTTCACATTAAGTTATATCTAATTAATTTAATTGTAAATACAATATTTTTGAATTTTTTTTGTAGAATCATGAATGAACACGCTTATGTTGATGAATTTTCATTGCTACTAAACCCTCATTTATGGTATAATCTAACACCGTCCGAGTGGAGTTCTTTTGGAGAGATGTTACAACGAACAAATTGCTAATTATCCTTATCGATCGAAATGTGAGTTTAAAATGGTATTTTTTTTCTTTATTTTTATGTGTGTGTGTATATATATATATATATATATATATATATATATATATATATATATATATATATGTAATTTATTTAACTAATTATTTTCTCTATTAGAGAGATAAGAAGGTAGGAGTTGTTCCTCCACATTTGAAGCCCTTTTTCAATGGAGAGAATCTATTGGGAGATGTGTTCTCTTTGAACCATTTCCAAATTCAACCAACCTACTAAGAGTTTCCGAGATATCAAGGATACTGATACAGTTTTAACCGCGATGATTGGATGATTCGCATAAGCACTAACACATGGTTTAATCGATGGTCCGATACTACTAATTTATGGTTTCCGGTTTATCCATTTGTTTCCTCCATCAGATCTCTACAAGACGATAGGACATCCAGAAAAATGATGATCGGTATACTAAATTGCTAATTTCTTTTTTATAATCATATTCTAAATTTTAAAATAAAAGTTAATGTTTTTTTAAATATCTTGATTGTTAGATGTTGTTGGAAAAATCATTGGGGGAAAGTAAACTACTCGCGTATGTTTGGCCATCCAAGGGCATTAAATTCGTTCACTTTGTTTCTCCAAGATGGACCGTAAGTTTATTGGTTATACACTTAAAATATATCTTTACTAACACATATTCATTAAACAAAATTTGACCATACTTTTAAATGAATAAGGTGAATATAATAAAGGTTAAGCTACATATAACGGAATGGACACGCCACCAAATTGTGATGATCTATTATCCGTTGAAGAGAAAGTACATAATATATGCTTGTCAATTAAAGTTGGTTCATTTGGCTGCGAGTAAGTGGGATTTCTATTTTTGAAATTTTCATACTTATAGTTATATGAAATTAACTAAGTCAAACCTTTTTTTAATTATTATCCTATTTACATTAAACGTTTTAATTTCAACCGAGTAAACCAACATAGTGTTATGATGCCGGAAGCAGCTAACATTCGACTTATGCCAAGAAGAATCTTTAATTTTGTGTGAGACATTTTGTGGTTGATTTTTCATATTTTCAATGTGTGTTTGTTTAGGAATTGATCTATTTTGTTGTCAAACATTTGTTGGTGGATGTTTTTTTATTTTTATTTTTTGTGTTATTATTTTGGATTTGACCTTATATTAATTTAAGATAAATTTTTGGTGATAGTTTTGTCTAAGGTAGGTTTTATATGTTGAAATTTTTTGTGATAGTTTTACCTAACGTAGGTTTTTTGTGTTTATTTAGTGTTGACCATATATTAATTTAAGACAATTTTTTGGTGATAGTTTTATCTAAGGTAGGTTTTTAATGTTGAAAGCATTAGGTTTTAAGATTCAAATTTCCAATTCCTCTCCTACGCCACTCTTATCTTATACCTTCTAATAAATTCTTATTTTTTACATTTTTATTACAGTATGCAATGAGGATTATGGAAAAGGAAATTGAAAATCATGATGTTTGTCAACACGGTACTGATTAACAAAAAGGTATACAAACACACATGCATGTATTATATATTTACATTCTTATTATGTATATATTCATCAAAAAAATTATTATTGTATAAAACCGAAAAAGATACAATGGTAACTATTATGCAAGACAGAAGGAGAACAAAATGAGAAAGATAGCTAATGATGAAGGAACCAGCTAATCTACAACACTGTTGGCAGAGAATACATTGGAGATGGTTGAGGTCACTACTATAAGTGCGGCTCAAAAGATGAGTACTTATAACAAAGAATATTATCAACGAAGAAAGGAACAAAATAGGCTAAGAGCAGTTAGAGTATACCCCCTCCATGAGGATCTATATGATTTTGTTTACAAAAACATCCCTATGGATTTGACCTTATATTAATTTAAGATAAATTTTTGGTGATAGTTTTGTCTAAGGTAGGTTTTATATGTTGAAATTTTTTGTGATAGTTTTACCTAACGTAGGTTTTTGGTGTTTATTTAGTTTTGACCATATATTAATTTAAGATAATTTTTTGGTGATATTTTTATCTAAGGTAGGTTTTTAATGTTGAAAGCATTAGGTTTTAAGATTCAAATTTCCAATTCCTCTCCTACGCCACTCTTATCTTATACCTTCTAATAAATTCTTATTTTTTACATTTTTATTACAGTATGCAATGAGGATTATGGAAAAGGAAATTGAAAATCATGATGTTCGCCAACATGGTACTGATTAACAAAAAGGTATACAAACACATATGCATGTATTATATATTTACATTCATATTATGTATATATTCATCAAAAAAATTATTATTGTATAAAACCGAAAAAGATACAATGGTAACTATTATGCAAGATAGAAGGAGAACAAAATGAGAAAGATAGCTAATGATGAAGGAACCAGCTAATCTACAACACTGTTGGCAGAGAATACATTGGAGATGGTTGAGGTCACTGCTATAAGTGCGGCTCAAAAGACGAGTACTTATAACAAAGAATATTATCAACGAAGAAAGGAACAAAATAGGCTAAGAGCAGTTAGAGTATACCCCCTCAATGAGGATCAGTGACAACCCTATATTTTTCCAAAAGCAATGTAACACTCAAAAGTCAAATACAATGAAAACTATTTGGAATCAACGAAATTAACCTCAAAAATAGAGTGTTCAAAATATCTAAATTGGGATGCATCAAATGTTAGATATCGTGCCAAGGTTTCCAAAAACATAAAGAACATTCGAAACCGGGTTATATTGAAGAAACTATAACCACTCAAATATTTACGACACACCCGGTAAAACACTATTTAACGTAAAAAGTGAAATTACAATAAAATGCATTTTAGCCTTAAGTATCTAAACAAAAGTTGTAGAGTTCGTTAAACTGTAAACGTACATAAAAAGATCGCCCAAATTGGACCTCGTATGAAGAAGTTACGAATTTTCTAAGTTTCGTAATAGTAGTAGAGGGCTAAAAACTCGAATTGAAGACCGAGCGATATTTAGCTAATGCAACCTAAACGAAAGTTGAAGGTCTCCACAATAGGAGTAAGATGATAAAAAGACAAACGAAAACCGACGTCGGATAAAAAAACTATGAATTTTTAACGGACTTTAGCAGTCCCGGCCTATTAAAAACATAACATTAAAAATAAAGTCAAAACTAGCCGACGGAGTCTAAATGAAAGTTGTAGAGCATAATCTCACCTATGCGTGGATATAAAGAACTCGAAAATGGAGCCCGTACGCAAAAGCTACGGAATTTAGAAGATAGAAGCCAGGATTACGCCCAACGTAATTCAGGAGTACGCACAGCGTACTCAGGTGCAGGGGCGAGTCCCATCGGCTGCAGCTCTATGCCTAGCTAGACTCGAGTCGTAAGCCATGACGCAAAGTTATGCCCAGCGTAACCGAAGTACGCCCAGCGTAACGCGTACGCCCAGCGTACTCCGGTAGTACGCCCAGCGTACTCGCAATTTCAGCCTATAAATAGAAGGCATAAGCTCCGGATTTTAGCACACATTTCCCAAATTCACAGTTACTCTCAGACACTTGCAAGCACCAGAGGCCGTCCCGACACCCTCGATTTCTGCACCCGAGCCCCGGACGAAGGTTCTACGCTACCGAGATCCCCGAGAAGCTCGAAGACGCAGCTTTCCGCGGTTGAAGTTCTGCTCGACTCTAGTCCCACTCTCTTCAAACCGAACAAGTGAGTTCATACCCCTACTTTTCAAGTCTTTTCATGTTTTAGGGGGGGGGATACAAGTACAATACAAGAAAACGTATCGTTTTATATAAATGCAATATCTATCTTATTATTATTCGATACCAACATCTTACTTTACGTATAAAGTTAGTATATCATCAAGTTATTTTCACCAAATGGAACTTACTTTCTTAAAGACTATAATGGGTATAGTTTGCGAGTTATTCATGCATTCTTACATATACATCTTGAAAAAGGAAATACTTTCTTCTAAAGTGAAATAAATACTTTCTTATCGTAAATCTATTTATACTAAGTGATGTGAGATATTCAAACTTTAACGTACTTTTATGCATGCATTTCAAGTCCTGTATTATAAACCATAATCTCATGGAGGGAGAGCGTGATACTTGTGTATAGATCTATACGGGATTGACAACCCCGCACCTAAACTGTTAGCTACAGTTAGACCGACTGGTCTGGGGTGACAAATGTCATAACACTACAACACCTGAAGAATGTTGTTACAGGCAGTCTGTGTCAATAGTATGGTTATAAGACTCACACGAAAGTATAAAAACAAGCTTGATTTATGAGATTCATACATTCATTCAGTATTTACATTATTTTGAGTACAAACTTATCTTTATCATTCAATTACGAAAGATACTAACGCCTTCCAACTTTGGGAACTTTTCAAACTATATATGGAAAATATTGGATTTTCTGAAAACCACGTTCATCGATTTTCTTCCATAAAGACATTCTTTTCAATACAAAACACTTATGAACTCACCAACTTTATTGTTGACATTTTTTTCGAAACCACTTGTATTTCTCAGGGAATCAGTAATACAAGTAACTACAAGCTTTTGAAGAAGGAACGCTAAGGGCATTTATTATTAAACATTTTACATCATCATATTGTAATATTCTTTTGGAAACATGTATAACGCAACAATGTACGTTTTTATTATATATATGATGGTTGTGTTACTTTCTTTACAATATTCAATTGTTATGATACTACGTGAAGTCATCTACCCCCAAATGTTTCCGCCATTCTGGTTTAGGGGTGTGACAGATTGGTATCAGAGCATTGTTTATAGTGAACTAAGTATATCGAACCACATAAGATATACAAACTATAAATGCAAAGGGGACCAAAAACCCTCTGACAAAACGTTTTCATAAACAAAATATTTTCTTTTAAAAATATACATTTTTACTCGCATGCATCGGTCTCGTATCATAACAAAATTTTCTAAAAAGTATTAAGACAAGTTGCGACACTACGATTGGGCCTCGAGGTATGTAATCAAATTGAGAATAAATATAGCCTGATCAACTATATTTATCTTGGATTTGACCAACGTACGTCGAGGAATAGTCGTAGTGGACAACAAGTAAAAAACTTTCCAAATAAAATTTTTAGACTCGCAAATTTGAAATACTATAGGGGAATTGTTATAAAATAATAGGACAATGAAAAACCTGCACACCATAAGATGTAGTTAAGCTTAGGATGCCGCTAAATAGAAATTTCTTTTCTTATAAAATTCTCATACCTCTATCCTAGTACATACAACTGGTCGGATTCCATATACCGAGAGATCCCTACTACCCAAACCAAGGCAACGACGGATGGATAGAAGAAGACCCGAAAGAAGACCCGGAGGAAACCGAAGAGGAAGTCGAAGAAGAATTCGAAGTTGAAGTCGGAGAGGAATTCGAAGTCGACGAGGAGGTCGAGGAGGAAGAAGAAGATATTGATGGAACAGACTCCGAGCCGGAAGTAATCAACCCTCCTGTCCCTCATCCTCCCGAAGTTAGACCATATCACCCAAGTCCCATTCCCATCTGGGGAAGCCACCTCTACCATTGGAGCCGTCAACTAGGTGTACGCCCTCCCTTCGGCATGTGTCAGGATTTTTACAATGTCAGTGGAGGAGGCTCAGCTGATCGAGCGCTTCCCATCCTTGTGGGCACAATAGCCACCCAGAACTACCAGTCGGACATGCAAGCGGCCAGAATCCGTGAGGTCAATGCTGCTACACAGGGTAACGCCGCAGACATCCGTCGTCTGGACGGACTACACGAAAGTACCCAACTCCACACAGGAACGCTTCAAAACCAAATGGTGACAGCACTGGCAGAAATAAGAGAGATGAAGGAACAACAAGCAGTTCTTGAAAGGCGCCTAATGGGAGTCAAACAGTCGGATGCCGAGTCTAGCTCCAAAAGCACAACACGCCGCAAGTAGAACTTGCCCAACTCCAACAATTTTGATATAAAATAGGACCTCGGATAAAGTTTTTCTTATTTCCTTTGAACTTGTAATCGGAGGCCTCTAGAAATGTCAAATTTTCCTAAAATACGAAGCATAATGTAACACACCGTATGTGTGACATATATATAAATATGAAGTACTTCTTTACATACCTCTCGAAACTTATGGGATTATCTAAATTGTTACATCTACTTTGAACTAAAGTCAAAACAAATTACAAGATACAACTAACCCTCTAGCACACGATTGTCAAATCATTAGAAACTTATAGTGTTTCTCTACCAGAACATGCCTCCTCGTAGATCAGCACGCATAAACTCATCTCCAACACCACCTCCACCACCTCCTCCAATTATGGATGCTGCTATGTTCCAAACTGCTGTAATCGCCGCTGTAATGGAAACGATGGCTCAAATGAACAACAACGGGTCAGGAGGAGGAACAAACAGCTGTACAAATGGCCAAAGCCAAGGCTGTTCCAGAGTATGTACTTACAAAGACTTCACCAACGGAAAACCTATTCCCTTTTATGGGACTGGGGGAGTGATGGCTCTATCCCAATGGATAGAGAAAACGGAAGCTGTATTCAAAATTTACGCTTGCCCTGAAGAAAGCAAAGTAAAATTTTCCGCTTTTACTTTCTCCGAACGAGCCCTAACGTGGTGGAACGACCACGTCAAGGCACTAACCCTAGTAGTGGCGAACTCCATGGGTTGGGAAAATCTGAAACGAATGCTCCTACGAGAGTACTGCCCAAGAGGTGCGATTCAGAAGCTTGAACAGGAACTGTGCGGCCTTACGATGGTAGGTTCGGACATCGTGGACTATACCAACAGATTCAGTGACTTGATAATACTTTGCCCAGGAATGTTGATCCTGGAAAGCCAAAAGGTGGAAAGGTATATCTGGGGACTATCACCCCAACTTCGAGGGAGTGTGTTAGCCTCCAAACCCATGACATTCGACAGCGCCAAGGAACTGGCGCAATCTCTCGTTGATCATGGTGTCTGTCAAGGCGTCACGGCTATCGTCGCTGAACCAACCAAAGGGAACAACAACAAAGATAACAATGCCAACAACAACAGCAAGAAGAAATTCTGGAACAAGAGAAAGGGGCAAACTTCGCAAGAACCTTCAAAGAAACAAATGGTGGCGGTTCATGCCGCTACTGCTCCCACTACAACTCTTGCTACCCCTACGCCAACAAAACAATATGTTGGGAACTGCCAAAGTGCAGCAAATGCAACTACCATCACCACAGTAATTGCCGCGAAATGCACTGTAAAAACTGCGACAGGAAAGGGCACACTGCCCATTTTTGTAAGGCACCGACACGACCAATCACTCAAGTTCCTGATACTGGGATAAGCCAGGCATGTTATGGGTGTGGAGAAACCGGGTACTTCAAGAGGGATTGCCCCAAGACAAAGAATGTTGGTGGTGTTGGGAGAGTGCTGGCAATAGGTCAAATTGAAGCAATAGCTGACCCCACGGTGGTTACGGGTACGTTTCTCCTCGACAACATTTATGCATGCAGACTCTTTGACTGCGGTGTGGAGAGAAGTTTTGTGAGTCATAAATTCAAACATCTACTTAATCAAAAACCCCAACCACTCAATAAAATATTCACTGTAGAAATGGCAAACGGTAAAACGGAAAGCGCAAGCGATATGTACGTAGGGTGCAAATTAAATTTAAACGAGCACTTATTTCAAATCAATCTTATGCCCATTTCGATAAGAAGTTTTGATGTCATCATCGGTATGGACTGGTTAAGTCTTCACCATGCCGATATACTTTGTCACAAAAGGGTCGTTCGCCTCAATCTGCCAAACGGCGAAACTCTTGTCATTTATGGTGAAAAACCTAGTACAAAATTACAAATCATCTCCTGTGTTAAAGCACGAAAATATCTTCGCAAGGAATATCATGCCTTTCTAGCCCACGTAGTAGACCAGAAACAAGAACCGAAGAACATTAAAGACATTCCAGATGTCTGCAACTTCCCAGACATCTTCCCAGAAGATCTTCCAGGGATCCCACCAGAATGCCAAGTCGAGTTCAGAATCGACTTAATTCCCGGAACTACTCCAGTAACAAAGTCGCCTTACCGTCTAGCCCCAACCGAGATGCAGGAACTGTCCAGTCAATTAAACGAGCTGTTGAGCAAGGGCTTTATCAGACCGAGCTTCTCACCATGGGGAGCACCGGTCCTATTCGTGAAGAAGAAGGACGGATCTTTTCGCATGTGCATCGATTACCGGGAACTGAACAAACTCACGATCAAGAACCGATATCCCCTACCGCGCATAGACGATTTGTTCGACCAACTACAGGGAGCAAGCTACTTCTCAAAAATCGATCTAAGATCCGGTTATCACCAACTGCGAGTGCTGGAAGGAGACATCCCCAAAACGGCATTCCGAACACGCTATGGTCACTACGAGTTTGTAGTGATGCCCTTTGGATTGACAAATGCACCAGCAGTGTTCATGGACTTAATGAACCGGGTATGTCGTCCCTTCCTGGATAAATTCGTGATCGTGTTCATAGATGATATACTCATCTATTCAAGAAGCAAGGAAGAACACAACCAACACCTCTGCCAAGTCTTGGAAACATTGAGGGCAGAAAAGCTATATGCAAAATTTTCAAAGTGTGAGTTTTGGATTCAGGAAGTAGATTTCGTAGGTCACGTGGTAAGCAAAGAAGGGATACATGTGGATCCTTCTAAGATCAAGGCAACAGAAAATTGGATGATCCCAAGAACCCCAACAGAAATCCGGCAATTTTTGGGACTCGCCACATATTACTGAAGGTTTATACAAAACTTTTCGAAGATTGCTAAGCCACTTACCACCTTGACTCAGAAGAGCGTGACCTTCGACTGGGGAGAAAAACAAGACATCGCGTTTCAAACACTAAAGCGAGCCTTATGTAGTGCGCCCATTCTAACCTTACTAGAAGGAACAGAAGACTTCGTGGTCTATTGTAATGCGTTAAACCAAGGACTTGGGTGTGTCCTGATGCAACGAGGGAAGGTCATCGCCTACGCCTGAAGACAACTAAAGACGCACGAAGTAAACTACACAACACACGATCTCGAGCTAGGAGCAGTCGTTTTCGCTCTAAAGATATGGAGACACTATCTCTACGGCACGAAATGTACAGTCTTCACCGATCATAAAAGTCTCCAGCATATCCTCAACCAGAAAGAACTCAACATGAGACAAAGACGGTGGGTAGAACTACTAAACTATTACGAATGCGAAATTCAATATCATCCCGGAAAGGATAACGTGGTGGCCGACGCACTCAGCTGGAAGGAATACTCGGGCCGCAGAGTGAAGTCTCTAACTATGACAATCCACTCACACATGTCCACACAAATCAGGGAAGCCCAAGTAGAAGCCTTAAGATCTGAAAATGTGACAGGGGAAGCCTTAAGGGGAATGGATAAGAAGCTTGAAGTCAAGAATGATGGAGTTCGTTACTTCATGGATCAGATCTGGACACCGAAGTTTGGCGGATTCAGAGAAGTCGTCATGAACGAAGCCCATAAGACATGATACTCCATACATCCTGGCTCGGATAAGATGTATCTCGACCTCAAGAAACTGTACTGGTGGCCGAACATGAAGGCCGAAATTGCTACCTACGTGAGCAAATGTCTGACGTGCGCCAAAGTCAAGGTGGAATACCAAAAGCCCTCGGGATTGTTGCAACAACCAGAAATACCCGAATGGAAGTGGGAGCGGATAACCATGGATTTCATAACCAAATTACCCAAGACAGCAAGCGGGCACGACACCATCAGGGTGATCGTCGACAGGTTAACTAAATCAACGCATTTCCTACCAATCAAAGAAACGGATAAATTGGAGAAACTAACTAGAACATACCTCAGGGAGATTGTATGGCTACATGGTGTGCCCATATCCATTATCTCGGACCGAGATAGTAGATTCACCTCAAGGTTCTGACAGTAGCTGCAAAAATCTCTAGGAACAAGACTAGACATGAGTACTCCTTATCACCCGCAAACTGACGGCCAGAGTGAGAGAACCATACAAACCCTAGAAGATATGTTGAGATCTTGCGTAATCGATTTTGGCAAAGCATGGGACACCCATCTACCCTTGGTCGAGTTCTCGTACAACAATAGCTACCACACTAGCATCAAGGCTACCCCATTTGAATCCCTCTACTATACGGCCGTAAATGCAGATCGCCTCTGTGCTGGGCTGAAGTAGGGGACACGCAACTAGCAAAAGGGCAAGCAACAGACAACACGCTCACTGGGCCAGAAATTATAAGGGACACTACGGAGAAGATTGTTCAGATCCGGGAACGACTGAAAGCATCAAGGGACAGACAAAAGAGTTACGCAGATAAAAGACGAAAACCCTTAGAATTCCAGGTTGGAGACCGTGTCCTACTAAAAGTCTCGCCCTGGAAAGGGTTAATACGTTTCGGAAAGCGTGGGAAACTGAACCCAAGATACATTGGACCATTCGAGATCCTTACCAGGATCGGTCTAGTGGCTTACAAACTTCGATTACCTCAGGAACTCCACAACGTACACTCTACCTTTCATGTATCAAACCTAAAGAAGTGCTTGTCCGATGAGACCCTTGACATCCCTCTGGACGAAATTGTAATAAATGAGAATCTCCAATTCGTAGAAGAACCAGTAGAGATCATGGATCGGGAAATTAAAAGGACTAAACAAAGCCGCATACCTATTGTAAAGGTCCGCTAGAACGCCAAGCAAGGACCTGAATACACCTGGGAACGCGAGGATCAGATGAAACAAAAGTACCCGTATCTCTTCCCTAACCTGTAAACTCAGTCTTAGATTAAATTTCGTGATCAAATTTTTTCCAACAGGGGGAATGATGTGACAACCATATATTTTTCCAAAAGCAATGTAACACTCAAAAGTCAAATACAACGAAAACTATTTGGAATCAACGAAATTAACCTCAAAAATAGAGTGTTCAAAATATCTAAATTGGGATGCATCAAATGTTAGATATCGTGCCAAGGTTTCCAAAAACATAAAGAACATTCGAAACCGGGTTATATTGAAGAAACTATAACCACTCAAATATTTACGACACACCCGGTAAAACACTATTTAACGTAAAAAGTGAAATTACAATAAAATGCATTTTAGCCTTAAGTATCTAAACAAAAGTTGTAGAGTTCGTTAAACTGTAAACGTACATAAAAAGATTGCCCAAATTGGACCTTGTATGAAGAAGTTACGAATTGTCTAAGTTTCGTAACAATAGTAGAGGGCTAAAAACTCAAATTGAAGACCGAGCGATATTTAGCTAATGCAACCTAAACGAAAGTTGAAGGTCTCCACAATAGGAGTAAGATGATAAAAAGACAAACAAAAACCGACGTCGGATAAAGAAACTATGAATTTTTAACAGACTTTAGCAGTCCCGGCCTATTAAAAACATAACATTAAAAATAAAGTCAAACCTAGCCGACGGAGTCTAAATGAAAGTTGTAGAGCATAATCTCACCTACGCGTGGATATAAAGAACTCGAAAAACGGAGCCCGTACGCGAAAGCTACGGAATTTAGAAGATAGAAGCCAGGATTACACCCAACATAATTCAGGAGTACGCCCAGCGTACTCAGGTGCATGGTCGAGTCTCATCGGCTACAACTCTATGCCTAGCTAGACTCGAGTCGTAAGCCATGACGCAAAGTTACGCCCAGCGTAACCGAAGTACGCCCAGCGTAACGCATACGCCCAGCGTACTCCGGTAGTACGCCCAGCGTACTCACAATTTCAGCCCTATAAATAGAAGGCATAAGCTCCGGATTTTAACATACATTTCCCAAATTCACACTTACTCTCACACACTTGCAAGCACCAGAGGCCGTACCGACACCCTCGATTTCCGCACCCGAGCCCCCGACGAAGGTTCTACGCTACCGAGATCCCCGAGAAGCTCGAAGACGCAGCTTTCCGCGGTTGAAGTTCTGCTCGACTCTAGTCCCACTCTCTTCAAACCGAACAAGTGAGTTCATACCCCTACTTTTCAAGTCTTTTCATGTTTTAGGGGGGGGGGGGGGAATACAAGTACAATACAAGAAAACATATCGTTTTATATAAATGCAATATCTATCTTATTATTATTCGATACCAACATCTTACTTTACGTATAAAGTTAGTATATCATCAAGTTATTTTCACCAAATGGAACTTACTTTCTTAAAGACTATAATGGGTATTGTTTGCGAGTTATTCATGCATTCTTACGTATACATCTTGAAAAAGGAAATACTTTCTTCTAAAGTGAAATAAATACTTTCTTATCATAAATCTATTTATACTAAGTGATGTGAGATATTCAACTTTAACGTACTTTTATGCATGCATTTCAAGTCCTGTATTATAAGCCATAATCTCTTGGAGGGAGAGCGTGATACTTGTGTATAGATTTATACGGGATTGACAACCCCGCACCTAAACTGTTAGCTATAGTTAGACCGACAGGTCTGGGGTGACAAATGTCATAACACTACAACACCTGAAGAATGTTGTTATAGGCAATCTGTGTCAATAGTATGGTTATAAGACTCAAACCAAAGTATAAAAACAAGCTTGATTTACGAGATTCATACATTCATTCAGTATTTACATTATTTTGAGTACAAACTTATCTTTATCATTCAATTACGAAAGATACTAACGCCTTCCAACTTTGGGAACTTTTCAAACTATATATGGAAAATATTGGATTTTCTGAAAACCACGTTCATCGATTTTCTTCCATAAAGACATTCTTTTCAATACAAAACACTTATGAACTCACCAACTTTATTGTTGACATTTTTTTCGAAACCACTTGTATTTCTCAGGGAATCAGTAATACAAGTAACTACAAGCTTTTGAAGAAGGAACGCTAAGGGCGTTTATTATTAAACATTTTACATCATCATATTGTAATATTCTTTTGGAAACATGTATAACGCAAAAATTTACGTTTTTATTATATATATGATGGTTGTGTTACGTTCTTTACAATATTTAATTGTTATGATACTAAGTGAAGTCATCCACCCCCGAATGTTTCCGCCATTCTGGTTTGGGGTTGTGACAAGATCTATATGATTTTGTTTACAAAAACATCCCTATGGAACATCGTGTCTTCAAAGCTCAGAATCCTTGTGTTCATTGTGGAGCAAAACGAATACAATTTGAATTCCCTACCTTTTGTTGCAAGAGTGGGAGGATAAGACTAGCATACTCCCTTATTCCCACATAATTGCTCCAACTATTCACAAAGCAAGATCGACTAGAAGAAGTTTTCAGGTACAACATAAGGGCGTACAACTCAAATTTTTCATTCACATCATTGGGTGTCAAGGTAGATAAAGAATTGGCGACTATGACTTATGGAGTGTATACTTTTTGTGCGCACGGAACATTCTATCATAATATTGATCAGCTAATTCCAAGGGAAGGCGAGTCGAAGTACTTGCAGTTGTACTTTTATGATGGTCAAAATGAATTATCAGAGAGATAGATAGATAGATAGATAGATAGATAGATAGATAGATAGATAGAGAGGTAAGCACCCGAATGTTGATAAAAAATAATTGAAAAAATTATTCGTATTCTTTCTTTGAACCCATATGTTAGAAAATTTTGACGTCTTTCAGATCTAGGTCTGCTTGAAAATTATAGAGCGACTCTGAATCAGTGAAACTTGACCAGAGGGTGTACAATAAGCCAACCACATCTGAGGCGTGAATGCTATTACTTATCTTTATGTTATTTAAAATAAAATGTGTCATATTTATTATGAAAGATATACAGATTATTCACGTTATTAAACCACACATTTACATAGGTTGCTGGTATTTGGGTTGAAGGCAATGACAACACACTGCATATAAGAGAAGTATTATTGTGTATGGTAGGTCAGACCATACTAAAACAATTCAACATCACTATGGTTATTATGATCCATTGTCTTATCCTTTATTCTTTCGCAACGGAGAGTTTGGATGGCATCATAAAATACCAAGACAGGGAGTCTCCATAGATGAGATTATTACTGAAAATGAAAACGTTGGCGAGGATTTTGAAGGTATGCCTTAAATTATATTTTACATTTTTATTACAAATAACAACTATTACCTTATGCATACACATAAAAAAAATTTATAAGTATAATGTAAATTATTATATCGCACATTCTAATTCAATAAGTGGGAGAATACTGTAACTATGTGCGAGTACTATTGTTACAAGTTCCAGATACGATCAAATCATAACGTGATTCTGTTGGGAGGGAGATTGTTCCAACAATTTATGGTAGATACGTACATAAAGGTTGAGACTTCACTTTGGTTTTTTGTGAAAAAAACCAAACCAAAATCAGAGCTGATTTATACCAAAGTATTGTTGAATGCTTTAATGCCGGTGAGGGTCAAACAAGTATGGTTAGACAACGAGTTGTGTTACCTTCAAGTTTCATCGAAGGCCCACGTGACATGAGAAATCAATTTCTGGATGCCATGATCTTAGTTCAAGAGGATGGGAATTCCTTACAATGACATGCAACTCAAATTGGAAAGAAATTGTAGATGAGTTATTGCCCTAGACAAACAGCTCAAGATCGACCAACTCTTGTTGCAAGAGTTTTTTGTGCTAAATTAGAGGATCTCAAGGTACAATTATTGAAGAGGAATATCATTGGTGAGGTAGGAGCACATGTATATGTGGTAGATTTTCAAAAGCGTGGATTGCCAAATGTATATTTCTTCCTAATAATGAGATATGCACATAAGATGACCAATCCAGACGATTATTATAAAATCGTGTGCGCCGAAATTCCAGATCCAATTACGTATTCCGAAATGCATGATCTGGTTAAAAATCATATGATTCATGGTCCTCGTGGTAGTTTACAAGAAAAAAGTCCACATATGGAGGGTGTTCCCAAAAAATGTCGTTTCAGGTATCCTAGGAAATTCAACGACAAAACATCACAAGGTGAATATAAGCATTGCAAAGTTGGATAATAGATGGGTGGCTCCATACAGCCCAAAGTTGCTAATGATGTTAAATTGTCATATCAACATTGAGGTTTATTCGATATAAAATTTGTGAAGTACATCTTCAAGTATGTTTATAAGGGTCATGATAAATAAGTTATCCATATTGATCAAGACAGACAAAATGACACGATTAATGAAATACGCAGGTTTCAAGATGTGCGTTATGTATGCCCCCCTTAGGCGATTTGGCGGATTTTTAGCTTTCCACTTTCTCAGATCCACCCTTGTGGATGGCTTTGCAAATACATCTACCAAATCAACAGTTAGTTAGGTTCAAATATGGTGATAGAATGGAAGATATTGTTGAAAGGGAGAAAGATAAGAATTCAACTTTTATGGCATTTTTCGAGAAGAATAAAGAAGACTCCAATGCTAGAAAATATATGTACAAGGATTTCCCCAAACATTTTACATGGAATTTGAGCACACATCGTTGGAGTCCCCGAAAACTAAAATCAATGATAGGAAGACTGGTTTATGCTAATCCAGCTGAAGGAGAGAGGTACTACCTACGCCTGCTTTTATGTCATATTACTGGGCCTACTTGCTTTGAAGATATATACACAATCAACGGTGTATTACACCCTACATTTCAAAATACGGCTCTTGAGAGAGGATTAATAGACACTGATGATAACTTGTCCCAATGTCTTGCAGAGGCTTCCTTATTTCAATTCCCCAATACCCTTAGAAGGCTATTAGCTACGATATTGATTTTTTGTGAACCGGGCGATGTTCGTAAGTTATGGTGTGACAACTATGATTCTTTTTCTGAATATTATAGGAAATAATATGTGTGTTCTGAACGAGTCCAAAATATGGTCCTCATCGACATCAGAGTCTTCCTACAATCTTTGGGAAAGAAACTTAGTGATTACGGTCTTCTAGATGTGAATGAAGACATTAATTTACAAGCAAGAGGTTGTCGTGAGGTGCAAGAAGAATAATCTATACTTGTGGAAAACAAAGACTTACATACAAAAGATTCTCTCAATCCTAACTGGAAATTCGCATATGATGAGATAATGAGGCGCATGGAAGAAAACATTATGGGTATGTTCTTCATAGATGGTCCTGGTGGAACTGGAAAGACGTTTCTGTACAGAGCTTTATTAGCTAATATTTGTGCCCATGGTCTCATTGCACTTGCGACAACTACGTCAGGTGTTGCGGCTAATAACATGCCAGGACGGAGAACAGCCCACTCGAGATTTAAAATTCCCCTTAATCTTGAAAATAACTTGACGTGCAAAATAAATAAACAAAGTGGGGCAGATCATCTACTTCGTGAGGCAAAGGTAATCATATGGGATGAAGCATCAATAGCTTAGAGGAAAGCAGTGGAGGCAGTTGATCGAACAATGCAAGACATCACAGGTGAGAAACTCTCGTTCGGTGGAAAGATAATGATTATGGGAGGTGACTTTAGACAGGTGTTGTCGGTTGTAAAACATGGCACGCGAGCACAAATTGAAGACTCTAGCTTACGAATGTCACCTCTTTGGCCATCGATTTAAAGGCTTCGGTTAACTATCAACATGAGAGCAGTAACCGGCCCATGGTTTTCAAATTTTTTTATACAGGTCGGTGATGGAAATGAGGAAACAGTGGACGAGAGCTTTATTCGCATACCTGATGACATGGATATTAAATACACTAATAAAGCTAACTCAGTGGATGCTCTTATTGATGCAATCATTCCTTCTTTGCAATTCAACGAAGATGATTCAAAATTTATCATTTCTAGGGTAATATTGACAACTAAAAATGAAAGTGTTGATGAGATAAATGACCAAATGATCGAGCGGTTTTCAGGAGAGAAAAAAGTTTGCTACAGTTATGATGAAGCGGAAGACTATAGTAATAACTTATATCTGACGAAGTTCTTGAACTCGCTGAATGTTAGTGGTCTTCCCCCTCATTATCTTTGGTTAAAAATTGGTTGTCCAATGATACTATTACGAAATATCGATCCTTCGAATGGATTACGTAATTGTACCAAATTGATATGTAGAGCTTTCTAGCAAAATGTCATTAATGCAGAAATAGTTGTTGGTCAGCATGCTGGAAAAAATGTGTTTTGGCCAAGAATTCCTCTATGTCTGTCTAATGATGACATGCTCCCATTCAAATTGAAGAGAAAGAAATTTCCACTTCGCCTCGTTTTCTCGATGACGATCAATAAATCTCAAGGACAAACAATTCCAAACATGGGAGTTTATCTACCAGAATCGGTATTCTCACATGACCAACTTTATGTGGCCTTATCTAGAGGAATATCGCGTGTTGATACAAAGGTATTAGTAAAGCCAGAAAAAAGGTTCGATCATGATGCAATCTACACATCAAATGTAGTGTACAAAGAAGTCTTATATGATTAATAAGGTATAATTAAGAACTCATTATTTTAAAATTGTTACAATATGTATCGTGTAAAATCATTAGATGTGTATTATAGAGCATGTCATTATATTTATGCATTGACTTTTATCTATTGGTGCTCTAAAAGAACAAACATGCATGAATGTAGATTTAATATTTATAAGGAAGTAACATGTACATTTATTTCTCAACGTTTAATTGTAGAAATGAAAGAATTATCAATATTTTGTATCTTGTTTTTATGGTTTGATCAAATTGCCACAAGGAAACTATTCAACGAAATGAGATAATTACCGCCCCAAAACTATTTGGCGCCACCGCTTTGCGCAGATGCACTACTAGTATACCATAAATTGGTATTTGGAAATGTTACATGACACACACACACACACACACACACACATATATATATATATATATATATATATATATATATATATATATATATATATATATATATATATATATAGGGCTAGGTTATTTTGTTTCTTACATTTATTGTGTGCTAGAATGCACCAATAGGAAATTTAGTAAATTAAGTCATTATTTAATTAAATAATTATAGATATTAATTAATTTCCATAATTATATGTATATTAAATAATATCTGTAATTATAATTCTCTTTTTATGGAAACTAATTAAATCTGTCATTAATGTCAGCAATACTATTCTTTCAGAATGAATTCGCATCTAGGTTTTTATATATGAATTCGTATTTTGTTTCAGGACTCACTCATTTAAAATACAATAAAGTTGCATGGAATATGAAGAACGATAGTGTATTCTACTAGAATACACTGTCATTCTGATGGAATACACACTCATTCTTCTAGATATGAATTCATTCTGAAAGAATATTGTTGTTGACATTATTGACACATTTAATTAGTTTCCATAAAAATAAGTTATAAGTATGGATAACATTTAATATACATATAATTAATACTAAATTCCTATTGGTGCATTTTAGCACACAATAGATATGAGAAACATTTGAACCTACCTCTCTCTCTCTCTCTCTCTCTCTCTATATATATATATATATATATATATATATATATATATATATATATATATAGTGTTGTTATATAATTTTAATTATATCACATATATGCATTGTGATTACACGACTAATTTGGATCTTTTGAAGTCACATACGACACCAATATATATATATATATATATATATATATATATATATATATATATATATAGTGGCGTTGTCATTTGAGGTTCTTGTGAAGCTTTTGGTGAAAGAGCCTTAAAGGAAGGATAGCTTGTGCTTATAGCACTTGGATCTGAACTCTACTCTTGTTGGTGCACCTTCCAGAGGTATCAAGTTTGAAACTTGCTCATTGTTGTGTTAGTTCATGTTCTGGGTCCATTTTTAGGGTTTTATGTCCCATGTTTGGAGCTTTGTGAGTTTGGTGAACTTCAGAGCATATCTCCTATCCTTTTAAGTGTATTTGGTTGTCTATATTGATAAAAATGGGAGCTTGATCATGAAAACCTCTCCACGCATGAGTTATGTGGACTTTTGTGTTGAGAAGGTTAGAGTTTGTGAGTTTGAGACTTGTTTAGTCATGATATGGCTTAAAGTCCATAACTTTATGAAGTAACATGCCCTATTCAGCTCAGATATGTAGTTATAGCATTTGCCTTAATGGATTAAGACCAAATGAAGTGAGGAGTGGAAGTCTGGGGAGTACGTCGTGTGTACTCCTAACTATGTGCAACATAGCATTGAGACCCCCCAGTGCATGCATGGTTGGTTGTGATGGGTTTGAGCCAAAAGAACATCATATGTGCTCATGCAAACCTTGATGCTTGGATCTAGGTTTCTCTATTGTACATGTAATTCATCCAAGACTCAAGAACACTAATCTAGCATATGCATTTCGAAATTATCACATAAGATCAGATCTAGATGATTACGTCTTCTTCAATGGCTTGAATCTTCTTGTCTTTGGAGCTTAGAGTCACAAGTGTCACTCCTCTAATGGCTTACAAACACCACAAGCAAGAGAATGACTTATGAGAAGGAGGAACACCAAAAACGTTCTAGGGTTCTTCCAAGAGAGTTCACCACATTTTTGGGTCCATAGGGGTCTTTATATAGTGAGGCTATTAGGGTTTTCAACTAGGAAACCCTAATTTGACTGCTTAGGCCCTAAGCAGCCCATGGACTCCCTTTAGAACATCCCTTGGACGATTTCTTTATGGGCTTCCCATAGAATTCGTCCAACCTATGTTCCAAGGTGATCCATAGCCCAATTGCAATTATCTTATAATTACAATTCTAGTCCCCTAAGTTTAATTAATGTCTTTTAGTCACAAAACTAACTGTCAATTAATTCTTGACTAATATTAATTAAACAATATGATTTCTCCTTTAATATATTATTCATATAATATATTAATAAATCATAATTAATCCTCTTTCTCCATAAATCATCCTATCAAGTTTCTTTGGTGAAGGGAACCCAAAAGGACCATGTACAACCGGGTCAAGTACATACCAAATATAGTTATAGGTTTAGACACTAATCCAACAGTCTCCCACTTGGATAAGTCTAGTAACTATAATGTAAGTACAATCCGATTAGTAATCGTAGCTTTCAAAGACGCTGTCGAACTCTGCTCTTATCTATAACTTGTCTTTTAGATAAGGGATCATATATTCCTCCATTCTAGATATCGTATGAACTGAGACATGGATTTTAATCATACTCTCTGTTCTTGTGTTGTTTCCCAATTTCCGATTTATGACGACTGACAACATACTATAGTTGAACACATCAACTTAGTCCCGGCTTGGCCAAGCGCTTAGGGTTTCATCACTAAATCATTGAGGGGCCCACATATATTGCCTTTATCCCACTTTGGGTAAAAGGAACGGATAACCTTCGACTCAATGCTCGCTTGTACTCACTCACCGAATCACACACAACAATACGTTTTATAACACCAAGTTACTGGTGCGTTTACATATTATCAATGTGTAACCGACTCGTAAGATACAACTCACACATCTCGGTTTCAAGAATATAAGATATTACCGTCTCACCAATCACTCATGATAAAATCCATGAAGCGATCCAAGTGAGCGTGGGTTTAATCCAATACTCTAATCTTATAGCAGCACTCATGAACTCTGTAACAAACTTCTACTCTGACTAAATGCTTTAGTCAATCTACAGACGGATTCATGACAGTCTTCTTTCATACCTACTTCCAAAGTATGAGCGACTGTGGAGAGTTTGAATAATCTTATTATTCGGGAAGTCAAAACATGCAAAGTGAAACACAAGAATAATACTAATCTTATATGGCCCCAAACTTTTGAGTATAAATAAAACACCTTTTATTTAATCACCATATTGATTACTCATTATTTTTTGTTTCGGGTAATCAACTTCTTACTTGAATTATAACAACAATTGTCCTATGCTCTTAGCATGCACACTATTTTTACCTATGGTCCTTACTTTGTGAAATAGTATAATTGAATAACATTTTCAATCACACTCATTTCATAATTTCCAATCCTTACCACAAGTGTGAGAATACCAAATTCTTGCCACTTATGGAATATGTCTAAGGTTCTAAAAAACGCAAGGCGTGACTTGGCAACGAAGTTAAAGTTAAGTTATGCCAAGCCTTGGCGAGCCATGATGTTTTTCAAGGCGTGACTATTTTATGTATAAGATTAGAGTATTGGATTTTATCAAATATATGAAGTTTTTAGAAGTGTTATATTAATATTTAATATAAAAAAGTTAACAAAAACACAATTATTTTAGGCCCAACAAAAAAAAAACAAAAAAAAAATCGAAAAAACCCACGCCTTGAAAAAAACTCGCGCCATAACACGATAAGGCACGCCTTGACACGTTATTTGGGCGCCACGCTTAACAAATCCGCCTTGGACGTTTTCGTAACAGCTACGTCACACCTTGCGCCATGGCACGCCTTGAGGCGCGCCATGGCGCGCTTTTTAGAACCATGAATATGTCAGATTCTAACATTTTATGTAACGGTCATTTCGTAATATCATAGCGCCAAAGTCACCAAGACTTTGCCAATGAAATTACAAAGTGCTCTATTGGAGATTGTTACAAGACAACTCCATAGTCATGAAGTCTCACATTCAAAGTACATTCCTTTGAACATCCTTCTAGCATAGAAGTTTCTAATCTAGACATAGATTCTTAACGTCCAACTCCCAATAAGGAAACATTTCCATATTTTCCATATGACAACTCATTCTAAATAGAGTCTTATCTATTCATAATAATGTCAATATGGTCCATCCATGACTATACTTCCAACTGTCCACAAGCGACCAATCTTTGGCGAACCTTCGATTGTCCTTGACAGTTGTTTAACTATTTTAGTCAAATTTGGTTCTATTCCCTTTTTCCCTATAAATGCCATAGGCATTTGGAAAATTTTAGAATGATCAAATATTACAGCATATACAATCGATCCTATACCTGAAGCGTGTGTGATACGATTCATAATGAAAAACATGATACTTTACCATTTTCTTGCTATAATATTGCCATAATATTTCAATTTGTCGTGTTCTCAAAATTCGAACTATGAAGAGGGATGTCGTAATCATAATCGAACTTTGAGAATACAAATAATAAATATATCCTTAACTAAACTCAATTAAAATTTCTCGATATAAGCTTTTAGATTGGAAACGAAGTATAACATTCTCTCCCTTAATTATAGCAAAAATGATTTTTCAACCCCTGCAACTTTGCGAAGTGAAACATTTGTTTTTCTATAATTAATATTGCCAACTTGAAATACTTAAATAATCATGCTCCCACTAACATGATGATTATATCCATTCCAACATAACATTTATACTCCCACTAGCTTTGACACGTATTCTGAAAACAATTGGACTTCTAAAAGACAATACTTATTGAGTTCCAAAGTCCATATTTCCAATACGATGTGCTTCGATAAGCCTTTATCTAAGCTTCTCAAACTTACACACCTTTGCTTAGACAGCTCACATGTGTGTCTAAACTAATTCAAAACTTATATTACTAAGTCCCAAAATGTTCAGACTAATTGCCAAATCTCACAATTCAAACTATGAAGAGGGATGCCGTAATCATAATCGAATTTGAGAATGAAATTTACATAATCGCTATCTCCTTAAAATATCTCTTAGTGAAAACGTTTCCTCACAATCATTTTCATGAAGGGGAGAAACCTTATGACACTTAGATTTTATGGTGCCTGTGTTCCTATCCATGTGAATTTGAACCATAATCATAAGATAATGTTTGTGACAAATCCAAACTCTTATGGACAGAACTTGTTCATTCTTAATTTCTTGCCATCAAGGGTCCCACCATTGCTTCCAAGTTATTTAGCAGCTCACCTATGCTAGTTAATGTACTTTCATTGAACAAGGTGTTTGACCTTATACATTCATTTGAGAACTCGTAGAACTCATATACATAAGTAACTTTACTGGAATGGCATAGAAATAAAATTTTGTCAACACGATAGGTTATAAACCTTAAGTCATGTGCTAGTGTTTTATAGATTTACTTCTTGATTTGTTCTTGAAACTTTTCAAGACCTTTAGACTCCCACTGACCTCTTGACATATTAGATTTTCTTGTCAAGAAAACATTTGTTGGTAAACAAATATCCAAGAGTTAGTGTGTGTCTATATCAAGACAAAACCTATAGGCAATTTGGTACTAGTTGGTATGTGTCTTGATCAAGATATCATAACTTTCCAAAATGTGAAAGTGTAAGAACATTCCTACTTAAGATTATGTCACTCAAGTCACAATCTTGGAGTATGACTCTAAGACTTGATTTTGGAACGAAGTACGATACATCTTATTGACTTAACCATTTCTCCATTCCTCTTCTTAGCCAAACCAGTGCACTAAGGTATCCTTAGAGGATAAATTGTAATATCGTTCTTACGATTACCAAGATGATCACAAAACATGATACAAAAGTACTCTCCCTTCTTCTTAGATTGGAGAAACTTTTTATCTTTCTGCCTTCATTGATTCTACTTATTTGTTCTGCCATTCATTGAAACTTTTCAATGATTCAGAAATACACTTAATCTTGTAAGTATAACCACATTTACTAGATCTTTAGTAAATCATGACGAATAATGTTATTATTATTTATGGTGGACTTGACTAGTGCACAACATTGTGTACTAGTTCCTTTAGTCCTTCACTTGACTCACATACTTATGTGAACAATGAATTAGTCTTAATTACTTAAGTACCAAGATTTCCATACATCATACAATACAAGTTGTATGAATCCAAGTTTCTGTCCAATTGAACTTGGGCGTTGTGAATCTTTCCTTACTTAGAAAGTTATGACACTACCATAAATAACATAACTAAGAATCACATCCATTTCAACATTGCTAATAATAGAAATACACAAACATCAATTTTTCATACATGTCATTGCAAGGATAAATAAATAAGACAAAATCAAAATTTATTTCATTGCGGAAAAATTTGTCCTTACAACGTAACTCAATTGAAAAACTATGCTATTACATTTCTTAGCAATCTATCCTAACTCTAAAGGAGCAGCTTAAAATCCGATCTTTGAATCCATGCGATAAAAATCCATTTCTTCGCAATCAGACTCAACTCACTTCTTCCTTTAAGCTCCCTTTCTTTTCTTCGATTCTACAAAACATCAAAAATGTAATCTTATCACATAGTGTATGAAGAATAAAAATAGGAACTTATAGAGTTAGTTAATAGATTTTACCTGAAGCAGAGTCATACGTCTTGACTCTCCCATCTCTTAGATCTCTCAGGTAGACAGGACAGCTTCGTCTCCAATGCCTCTTATCTTGGCAATAAAAGCAAATTGACTCTTTTGGAACAGCATACGAAACTACTTCAAACTTTTCCTTTCTCTTATGATCAAACTTTTCAACCATGGCATGCTTCTCGTTTCCATTGCCTATGTCCATAGAGGTTTGGAAGGCATATCCACCAAACAACTTTGCTTCTCCAGTGCGCCAAATCGTTGTTGATTCAACAGCAACAAGCAAATAGGCAAGATCGATGAGGGTCACGTCGTGGTCTATCATATAGTATTCTCTTACGAACTCACAATATGAGTCAGGAAGCGTCTGAAGAACCCAGTCAACAGCCAACTTCTCACAGACAACGACTCCCAACATTCTTAACCTATCAATGTGTGACTTCATCTATAAGACGTGTGCACACACTGAATTTCCTTCTTCATGTTTACTTGCCAAAAAGGGCTTGAGTGAGCTTGAACTTTTAAAGCCTTTGAACTTGTGGGTTAGGGAAAACAATAGGAGGAGGTGGAGGAAGTGGAGCATAATCCCGTGTTCCTTGATCGAATCGTGGAATATCATCTTCATGTGGAAAGCTTGTTCCACGGGATTTGGGAAAACTATAGTTGTCATACTTTGACATCTACAAAATGGGAGAAAATTCAAGTTACTTGATTGATTGAGTCCTTAATAAAACACCTAAATGAGATATTAAGGCTAGGACCCAACACAATACTCTACAACTTGGGAGAGGGATATTGTAACCAAAATTGCAGAACATTTAAAGGTAAGTGAATGACGATTCACTAATTTTCCACCATGAAAAACGAAAAAGAGATTAAGTTTTAAATGTATTGAAAACTCCTAGATCCTTTGAGATTCATTGAACTTTTCAATGGCATGTTTAAATCTCGATATGCCCCTCGATTTGTGACTGGGATACCGAGGATCACAAAACAGGGTGTGAATAATCATGCAAACTTACATGGTGCCCCCAATTTTACAGTCTTCTATTTGATGTGTCCGTTAACCACACACGCTCCACCGAACTATGACAAACATCGAGTCACCCTTTGCTACATTTGCTTAGAACCCATTTAGTGTGACGGTTAACCACACACGCTCCAATAACGTCTTAGCAAGGGTACAAAGTGTAATTTCATGGAATCGCATCAATTCACTTTTGCCTAAGGTAACTAAGATTGGGAATTTTGTAACAACATTTAGTTACTTTATGATTCATTATACTTTTAATGGAAAAGATTTGCCCTATCCTACCCGTTCAGCTAACGACCCTCTACTAGTCAAGAGTGCGGTAGGTAAGAGTGGATACCCAATGACGATCATTTTACAGGCCACTTCCTTAAACACCCGTTATAGACCGGTTCATGAATGAGGCATACTAACGGTAAGACTGACATTTAAGTTATACATATATAATATTAGACTTTTAATTTTATATAGTATAAGGGTGTATTTTACACTTTTAAAATACTATGTGGTCTAATTTAACAAATTACACTTTTAATTTACATGTAAACCATATCATTACGGATTTATTAACTCTCTCTTAATTATACACTTAATTAATTTAATAAAACCAAAAGGGTGCAATTTGAATTTTTTCAAAAATTAGGGTTTTAGAATTTAACATTTTAAAATTAAACTTTTAATTAAAATTTAAATTCCAAAACTTGATGGCAAGTTTTGAAACATTTCAAATCATAAGGGTTTAGAATTTAAATATTTCAAAATTAAACTTTTTAATCAAAAATTTAAATTCTAAAACTTGAGCGTAAGTTTTGAAACTTTTCAAAACTATCAAGATCAAATTACAAATAATTAAAATTTATCAAATAATTGGTAATTATCTAAATTTGACCTAATTCAATTTCTTACTAGATAATTCAAAACAAAATTACAAATAATAATTATTTATCTTATAAAACAAGTAATTATCTTAATTTTGACAATCATCTTCTATTTTAGCAAGGATAATCACCAAATATGGATAAAATTCAGATTTTATTAATAAAAAACGTTTATGGTAATTATCTCATAGCCAAAACAGCAAGAATCCTGAAATATCCTCTGTCTGACCCTTAGACTCGCCGAGTCACTACCTGGACTCGCCGAGTTGGGCTGACTTGCCGAGTCCAGATACTGACTTGCCGAGTCGGGTCGGGCAGAGGCCAGAAACTCGATTTACAGCAGATAAACAAGCATTGCATCACATACAACAGAAACCAATCATGGCTCTGATACCACTGATGGGTTTGAGCCAAAAGAACATCCTATGTGCTCATGCAAACCCTAATGCTTGGATCTAGGTTTCTTTATTGTACATGTAATTCACCAAGACTCAAGAACCCTAATCTAGCATATGCATTTCGAAATTATCACATAAGAGCAGATCTAGATGATTACGTCTTCTTCAATGGCTTGAATCTTCTTGTCTTTGGAGCTTAGAGTCACAAGTGTCACTCGTCTAATGGCTTACAAACACCACAAGCAAGAGAATGACTTATGAGAAGGAGGAGGAGCACCAAAAACGTCCTAGGGTTCTTCCAAGAGAGGTCACCGTGTTTTTGGGGCCATAGGGGTCTTTATATAGTGAGGCTATTAGGGTTTTCAACTAGGAAACCCTAATTTGACTGCTTAGGCCCTAAGCAGCCCATGGACTCCCTTTAGAACACCCCTTGGACGATTTCTTTATGGGCTTCCCATAGAATTCATCCAACCTATGTTCCAAGGTGATCCATAGCCCAATTGCAATTATCTTATAATTACAATTCTAGTCCCCTAAGTTTAATTAATGTCTCTTAGTCACAAAACTAACTATCAATTAATTCTTTACTAATATTAATTAAACAATATGATTTCTCCTTTAATATAATATTCATATAATATATTAATAAATCATAATTAATCCTCTTTCTCCATAAATCATCATATCAAGTTGCTTTGGTGAAGGCAACCCAAAAGGACCATGCACAACCGGGTCAAGTACATACCAAATATAGTTACGGGCTTAGACACTAATCCAACATGTTGTACGCCCAACGTAGAGGGTTGTACGCCCATCGTACTCTCTGGGTGTTGACTTTTGAGCTTTTGGTCAATCTGTGGACCTTTGGCCAAGGAGGGGCCAAATGGTCTTTTCACCCTCCTGAGATTTTGTAGAGAGACTCGATCCAGCATTTTGAGGTTATTAGTATTAATTATTAATTAGATTTGAATGTGACATAATTAGGTGGAGTGTAGACCGGCAGTTCGGGTGCGAGATTGATTGCTTTCCAGCGAGAGGTGAGTCTTCTCACTCTACCTACCAGTGTGGTAACTTTTGTATGACTAGAAGGTCTTATTCATGTTATGGACCGAAGGGTCTTAATTGTATTACTGACCGAAGGGTCTTATCTGTTTATGTGTTATTATGCATTCTGTCTTTGTGACTTATGTTATTATATTATTTTGTGTATCTGTTGAGCTATGACCGGAGGGTCCATACCGAGAAATGAGACCGGAGGGTCTTCACTGAGATATATGACCAGAGGGTCCTTATCAAGGTTTAGCCACGAAAGGCTAATTATTTGTGTATATGGTATTTTGGGGAACTCACTAAGCTTTGTCCTTACAATGTTGATCAAATGTGTTTAAGATAAATCACAAGATCGCTAGAAGACACTAGCATGATTGTGCACACTAGCTGGATGAGTAGGGTTTATGTGGATTCTGGGATACTTGACTTTGTTTCATGATATTTTGTATTTGACAATTACATTTTGACATAGGTTGATGCTATGAACTATCTTTTGAGAAATTTAAAAATGAAAAAAAAATTGTTTGAAAATTTGAACCGTTACATTTTGTTCGTTAAGGGAAGACATTTCCGTCATTTCACTATTACAGGGACCGTTTATGAGTTTTTTTTATTTAAAAAAAATAAAAAAGAAAAAAATATTTTAATATACAATGGATCTCTCTCTCTCTCTCTCTCTCTCTCTCTCCCTCTCTCTCTCTCTCTCCCCTACATGCTTCCATCCTTGTACATGCTTTCTCCTATCGATTGAACGAACTGAATGTTTGGGATGAGATAGTTTCGAATATATTCACTGAAAACTTTTTCAATCTTTCCCATCCCATAACTGCATAACACAATGAAAACTTTTTCCATCCTCTAAACCCATTCAATTTTTAATTTTAAAATAAATACAAACTAATTGAAATCATATAGAATTAATTAACAAAAACAGTAAAAACATACAAAACTAATTAAAAACATACAAAACACAATATTATATAAGTTTTACAACATGAGAGAGAGAGAGAGAGAGAGAGAGAGAGAGAGAGAGAGAGAGAGAGAGAGAGAGAGAGAGAGAGAGAGAGAGAACATATTGCTTTTGGAGTTGTACCATCTTCGACTTGGAATCAGGATCCCAACAATACCATCAATATCTCAACTTGTGATGATCAACCTGCAAACCATACCGTCCGCCCTTATAGATAAACAAGGTGGACATAGATTATCCACTTAAATTTAAAGGCTACATAAAATAAAATAAAAGTTTATATATAATTGTTTTCTTTTTTTTTTTTTTTAATTTTTTAGCAATGCAACTCTACTTTTACTTTCAATTGATCTCTATTTGTACGAGTGGTGTTTATGATGTAAGGACTTTGGTGTATCTTCAAGTTATATAAAATAAAAATAAATATGTATTTAAACGGGTTTACAAATTAGAAATATGTAAATATCAATCTTAGTCCAAGTTATTCAATTAATGATCTATTTGATCAAATATCTTAAGAATCTAGTATCCAACACACTAATAATTCGATTGACCTGACCAATTGGATCATTTTTAATATAAATGGTGAAAAACCCTTTTCGGATGACATTCGAGTAATTCAACTTTTTTGGAGGATCAGTTTTGCAATAATCTTGAAGACCAAGGGTATAATAGTGAGATAATATATACTGAAAAACCATTATCCGTTCAGAAAGATAAACCCCCTTCTCTTATGGCCTCAGAGCCAGAGAAAACCCAACTCTCTTCCCCGGAAAAATTCTCTGTTTGATTGTTTTTCTTCATTACCATCACTTGTCCGAAGTTTCAATCCAATAGATACATTGATGCAGATTAATGGAGGCAGCAGCCAGCAAAATGCTTTCATCATCATCCTTATCTTTGCCCCCAAGAACCCAGCTCAAGCAATCTCCTCCTCCTCCTTCAGGTGATAACTAAATTCTAACTATCACCTCCTTTTCTGTTCTTGAACTGTAATTTTTGTTCTATGCGTATCTTTTGTATCCATATTCTTCATGTTTGAGTGTACAAGCAATTGGGTATACTCGTATCTTGCTTCTTTGTTGTATTAACAATGAGGAAATGCGAACTTTTGTGTTGGTCCACCAAGTGTTCGACGTTTTGCCTCTTTGAATATGGAAATTGTTGTGATTACCATTTTCGTAGTTGTTACCCGCTGTGTTTTCTTTACCTTTTATAGAAAGTAAGAATTAACAAATAAATACACTCATCTTGAGAATTCTGAGTCTAAAATGAAGGTCCCCTTCCTAATACTATAAAAAATGCTATTGCAGCTTTAAAGTTTTGTGAGCCTTCAGCTCCTGCACATTCTTCTATGCTAGCAACTACTTTAGCCCAACATTTCCCTACTTCTGTCCTAATTCAAGAACAACGTCGTGAAAGCAAGCCATTATTGCAGACAATAAAAGACGAAAAAACCAGTCAAATAGGAGCTGATTCTTCAACACATGAAGTCGACCCTACAAGCTCTGATGAATACCTTAAAGAATTCCAATGCCAATTGCTACAGTGGCCTGGTTTATGGTACATGTAAGACCAACAAAACCATCAAACATATTCATTATAACATATTTGATGATGTATCATATGATGTATGATGTATCCCTAATGTGATTTTACAGGTTACCATCTTCACATACAAGAGAAAAACCACTCTCCCCTTTGACTACTACACAACCAGTTCCAAATGGATCAAAAAAACTCATGGATGTTGAAATGCAACAAGTACTTGATCTTGCTAAAAAAGCTCTTTCAGCTTCCAAAGAAGCAGCTTCATTAGCTGATGATGGTGAATCATTAGGTGTTGATCTTGATAACTCCATCACTTCAAGGTCCGTGTTTTCTTTTCTTTTTCAGACTTCTTCCTATTACCCATTTGTCTTATGATTTTAGATATTCTTGTTGTTGTTATTATGTTTTGTGGACACGTTTTCCAAATTTTAATGTGTGGTGGTTCTTCAGCTTAGGATCTAGACATCAAACCGAGCTTCAAACCAAAAAAGTCAAATTTGTAAAGTCAACACGCCACCAAGAAAGACAATCTAAAAGAAGAAAGGGGACAAAGTCAAATGTTGTTATTCGTGAGACTAAAAACTCAACAAAACCAGAGCTTGAGAAGAAAACATCATATAAAGATTCTAATTTACACGATCCCCTTAGAATGTTCTTAGCACGACCTGTAACAAGAGAACTTTTGACTTCAAAAGAAGAACTTCAACTCATTGTCCATATAAAGGTTAGTTAATTTAATCAACATAGTTGTCAACCTCTGAATGATGAAAAATGACCATTTTACCCTTGTGAATTTCAGGCTGGAATGAGATTAGAAGAAGCAAGGAGTAGGTTTCATGATCAGTTTAATCGGGAACCAACATTAGTTGAATGGGCTGAAGCTGCTAATCTTAGTTCCCATGAGTTGAAAAGTCAACTTCATCTTGGGAATAGTAGCAGGGAGAAGTTAATATGTGCAAATTTAAGGATGGTTGTTTATATAGCAAAGCAGTATAGAGGACGTGGACTCGACCTTCAAGACCTACTTCAGGTCAAACTTGGTCAAAATCTAATTTTTTTATATTTCATGTAATTTGTGGTTTAATGGAGTTGACCCATGGTTGACTTTTTTTTTTTCAGGAGGGGAGTATGGGACTCATGAGAAGTGTCCAAAAGTTTAAGCCTCAAGCTGGTTGTAGATTTGCTACTTATGCTTATTGGTGGATAAGACAGTCTATCAGACGAGCCATATTTCAAAATTCTAAGCTCATTCGTTTGCCGGTATGCATTTTTTTTTTTTTTGTGATTCCATTTCATCATAGACAGTGTGCTTATGATGGAATGGAATCAGAAAGGAATGGAATGAACAGGGTAATGGAATGTGAGGGTTTTTTCGGGAAAAAATAAAAAAGGCGAGGTTTTTTCGGAAACAGTTGGAGGGTTGAGTGTTTTTTTGGAAAAAAAGACAAAGTTTAGGGTTTTTTCGGAAAAATGAAAAATGCAGGGTCTTTTTAGGGAAAAAAATAAAGTTGAGGTTTAATCCGGGAAAAAACAAGAAATATAAGGTTTTTTCTAAGATTAACCCTAACTGTAATAACATAAAGGTATATTACTAGTTTTTCTTTTTTCATAGAGTAAATTACTGAAATCATCCCTATGGTTCGTTCAAAATTGCATGTTTAGTCCCTAACTTTTTTTTGCACTCCAGATCGTCCCTATGGTTTGACTTTGTTGTGTTTTTCTTCCCTATGGTTTGGTCAAAATTGCACGTTTGGTCCCTAACTTTATGTAAGGGACGAAAAACGCAGCAAATCAAACCACAGGGACGATCCGAGTGCAAAAAAAAAAGTTAGGGACCAAACCTGCAATTTTGACCAAACCATAGGAACGATTTTAGTAATCTACTCTTTTTCATATAAACATATGTGATTTTGTTTGTAATATACTAAATGTCTATATGTATTTCAACTAGTCAAAAAAGTTTATTCATCACTTACAATTTTTTCTTTTTTACAAAATATAAAAGACTAATAAAAATTAAATACCATGAAATCTCAAAAAAGAATTATAATAAAAAAAAACATATACTTTTTATTTAATCTCACCTAATCATATATAATCCTACAGGAAGGTGTATACAATCTTTTGTACAAGGTTAGTGAAGCAAAGAGAGTATGCATCCGTGAAGGCAATCATGATCCATCACAAAAGCAAATAGCAGAACAAGCTGGAATGACACTTGAAAAGCTCCAAAAATTACGCTCTGTACAAAAGATAACTCTCTCATTGCAAAAACCAATCTATCCAAACGACACCACTACATACGAGGTCCTTATCTAAAAAGTCAAACCTCTTTCATTTGACCAAACCATATGTCTCTTATCAACAATTCTCATATATACATATATAATGTTTGTTGTAAAAAATGACAGGAAATCACTCCTGACACCACAATCGATAGCCCAGACACAAGTGTATCAAAGCAAGTTATGAGAAACCATATCTCAAATCTTCTAAGTGTTCTTAATCCAAAGGAAAGGAAAGTAATCAGACTCAGGTATGGAATTGGAGGTGAAGTTAGGAAATCGTTAGCGGATATTGGAATCATTTTAGGGGTGTCTAAGGAACGGATTCGACAATTGGAAAGCCGATCGTTGTTCAAGTTGAAGCAGTATTCTGAAAGCCAGGGTTTGGATGCGTATAAAGATTTGCTTATTTGATGTTTGAAGAGGGGATGACTTTGTTTTGTAAGGTTTTTGTATTCGAATGCAAGTTTTTCGGATGGGTTAGGGAGAAATGGAAAGCCTTAAGCATGGTGCAACTGTTCTTTGCATAGTGTACAAGTATTTGGAATAGAAATGAACCTAGCTTTTTGAATGTATGTTGTCGAACTTTTCATGCTTCGGTGTAACGAAAAGTTGGCTTCAGTTGAAGGAAAAAACACTTCCTTTTGGAAAATATAATGTTTTGTTAGTTGTGTTTAAAGGTTGGAGTACTTTCACATGTTGTAATTATAGATTGTTGTTCAAAAAAATATTCGTTTTTAATCAAAATTCAAAATATTTACTCTTTCAATCAATATAAATACCAACATCTATCTAATTTAATATCACACCACAACCTATAATATTCTCCATATTTCACTCAAACGTTCTTCTTATTTTGGTGAAGATGACTTCCTCCAACTTTCTTCCCAACCCTAAAACTCCAAGAAGAAACAAGAAGAATACCCAAATTGCAATCGCTTCAAACCCTCCATCACCCCTCTTCTAAATCTCGAATGGATCGCCCTATTTTTTCACCCCTACTTTCCATTATCCTGGTGATGGTTCCTACCATAATCCATATCCTAACCAACCCCAACCCCAATTCCAATCCCAAAATTGATTTCAACCCATTTGAGAACACTCCAGAAACCCAATTCCAATCCTAATCTCAATTCCAAACTCAATCCCAACCCCAATTCCAAACTCAATCCCAAGCCCAATTCCAATCCCAACCATGACCTCATATCGTAGCCGAAACTGATTGCAACCTGATGATGTTCGACATCAATTGGAATCCAAGAAAAAGGTAAGACCTAGATTTCTGTGGACCTAGGAGGAAGAGAAGGTGTTGTGCATAGGTAGACGTTTTGGAAGACCTACAAGTCGGTAATGAACAAGACGGACCAAAAAGTTACAAGACGTTTTCCCGCTGAAATGACCCGCAAAGATTATTGAAAAAAAATATCAAATTTACTCGAAGTAGAGGAACATATACATAGTTGTCGTGTAGTTTAACATCGTACTTATGAACACGAAGCACGAGCGACAAAGTGGTGCGAATGATGCAACAATATTGAACAAAGTTCTAGAAGTTTATCGACACGATAAGGGGGCACAATTCAAATTTATTGAGTTTTGGAATATTGTGAAGGAGTCCAAAAACTAGGATATATCAATACTTCAGACTCATAGACTCATACACGGATGATTAAAAAGTAATCAAAACCTATTGAGGTTCCAAAAACGACACCACTACAATACTTCGGATGCGCATCTCGGGGTAGACCTCAACGAATATGACCCTGTTGAGGTTCCAAAACATAGTCATCCGATGGGAAAAGACCAAGGAAAATGAAAGAGTAGACGGGTCGCACATAGTTCGGGTGGTGTAGATCAAATAACGAGCGAACCCGACAACATAAAAACTACTTTGGATCAATACCTAAGTGTTGCAAAAGAGAAGAAAATATATTGTGACATAAAACTCTTATTGAAAAATGTGACCCATTATCTCGAATCTCGAAGAGGAACAGGAATTGGTTTTAAAGGAAAAATAGCAGATTATATATATATATATATATATATATATATATATATATATATATATATATATATATATATATATATATATATATATATATATATATATATATATAGGAATGAGTTCTATGGAAAACAGATAACTAGGGCAACATCTACCGGAACCAATAATCAAATGACACGTGTCCATTTCTTTCTTCACAAGTAATGTATTGTGGAAGTTATTGTGGAAGTGATGTGTTGTCATGTTTTCATTAGTTCAAATATGTGTTGCCCTAATCATTCATTTTCCATATAACTCTTCCCTATATATATATATATATATATATATATATATATATATATATATATATATATATATATATATATATATATATATAGGTTTTATTTTTATATGTTTCATGTTTCATATTTTTAATTTCTATGTTTAATTTATGGTGTATAAGTTTTATTGTACTTTCCATTTCAGGTTAATGAAAGTTTAGTTTTTATATAAATTAGTTTGTTTAAATAAAAGAAAAAAATCTTGTTGCATGGCAAACTATACCCTACATAAATGGCAAGATGTTGAAGAGTTGGGGAAAAAATGACGTGACTTCTATGTGTCATGAAAATTTGTTTTGACAAAAGGGACGTAACGTCTACCCTACTCTAATAATATAGGGAAGTTCATTACACCGACCCTTATAAATAAGTTTTATAAAGAAAATAACAATTTCTTTTATCATTTTATGAAAAAAATGATCACTTTCTTCTCAATGCCTAATTTCATACTTGTTCTTCAAATTTTAGAGTTATTTTCTTTTGTAATTTTTTTTCAAAGAAATCTGTCTGAAGTTTCTATTTTCGAAGTGTTTAATCTCATCATTTTTCAATCAGATTTTAATCCCTATTATTATATATAGTTCTTATCTATTATGCTCGATTAAGTTTTTGTTATATTTTAGTAAGAAACAAAAGTTTTACTTGAAATTCCGCAATTGTTCATCGGATTTTGATTTTTTTTTTATTCATTTTTTTTCCAACTCCAAAATTTATACTGAAAGTCAGTTCCGAAGTCCGAAATCTAGAATGTGAGTTCGCAATGTACTTATTTGTTAGAAAAAAGTGTTTTTGTCGGTCCATAATGCCCATTCCGGACTTATGGTTATTCTACCAAATGTTTTTGGTTATTTTCTTTACATATACATCACATTATGGTTACTTTAGTTAATTTCCTAATAATATAACCTTTATGCAAAATAGTATCCCAATATTTCTTTCCAAATTAGTAGGACAATCATACGAATTAGCTATCACTCCCCAAAATTGTATGGACATGAGGTTAGATGTTGAAAATGAGAGAAAATTGTAATGGTAGTTAATTTGTGAAGAAAATTGCATACTGCTAAGCATAGGTAATATAAAGAACCTGGACATGAATCATTGTAATCTTCATACGTGCCAAGTGGATGTTTATGTCGATTCGTTTGCTTCGTTGGTGTTGAACCATGATTACTAGCAAGTAGAAAACAACATTTTCACAATAGATTAATGTTGCCGTGAGAACTGGGCACACAAGTTCCAAAAGGAAGGATTAGTATCCAACATGTTTAAGCAACACACATTTACAAGAACTCAATATTAGATATTAGTGGAGTGGGAGAGTGTTACTTAACGTTTTTCCGATCCCGAGAGTAAATTTTCTCCCAAGTAAACAAAAGAAATAAGGAAGCGGATAGTGGTGTGTCGAGGCAACCCCATGATGTGATGCATAAAGGTGTAGGCCTTGATATAGATTTCCTTTTTAGGATGTTATACTTCAGGGTGTTAAAATACGATTCACGAAGGCATACATAACCAAATATACTTATTACAATGTATATAATATGGGGTTGGTAATGAGAGTTATGACCAGTCTTCTAAAAGGTGCGCCATGGCGCGCACCAAGGCGTGAGGCGTGACTTCACCGTTACGAAAAGCCTCATAACATTTCTGTTAGGCGTGACGCATGGAAAAGCGTGATATGGTGTGCCATGGCACGTTAGGGCGCTTGTTTTTTGTTTGAAAAACGTTTTCTTTGTGTAATGCCCCAAACCTTGCAGGTATATCTTGAAAGCCCTTCTTCCTTTATTAGTTGTCATTATTGGTCCATGGAGTTGGTGGTGTTGGGTCACGAGAAGTATAAGGACTAAAGTTGCAACTTTGGTACTAGAAGTACTACGCTGAGCGTACATAAGGGTACACTAAGCGTACTAGGCGTACCGTAGTACGTTGGGCGTACACTCATGTACGCTGAGCGTACTTATGTCCGATGAAAACCCTAATATCCGGTGTTGAGGACTATATAAACACCCTTATGGCTCATTCCTTTGCTCATCCTCAGCCTCCATCCTTCAAGAAACGTCCTAAACCCTAGAGTGTGTGAAGAAGTGTGAGTTAGTGTGCATTTTGGACCTTGGAAGTGAATACATTACTCCAAGGAGCTAGAAGAGGAGAGCAAGGCTATAGATCTAAAAGTGTTGTTCCATTAAAGCTCCAGAAGGTAAAAAGATTGAAATTTGGTGCTTGCTTGTTTATAGATCTAGACATTTAACCTTATGGGGTCTTATTGTCCCAAGAGTCCCAAGAAGATGCATGTGATGTCTTAGACGAAATAAGTTGTCCTTTCAGACCTTAGGAGAGGTCCTAAGTGATAAAAATCAGTTCCCAAAGGCTAGACTTCTCCCATGCATGAAGTAAGAAGGTCTTAATGGGTTAAGACCATGAGTTAAGGACTTTTTGGACGTCCAAAGTGATAAATTCCTAAACTTTATGGTCCCAAGGCGTATTTGGTCGATGGATCTAGGATATGGGCTTAAGTGCTTAATCCATTAAGCACTTATTAGAATTTTGGTAAAACCCCGCGTACGCTCAGCGCAAGTTCTGTACGCCCAACGTCTGAAAACATCCATAACGTCAACCCATAGTATGCTGTTTATGGTTATATTTGTATTGTGTGAGTATGGGTATTTTGGGGGAATTCACTATGCTTTCAGGCTTACAGTTTCAGTTTATTGTTTCAGGTACATCAAGGGACCGCGGCAAGGCAAATGTGTGATCGTACAGCTTCTCACATTTTGTTTAGGTTTCTGGGAAAACTCTGATAAAGACTATTTTGAAAACAAAGATTGTAATAACTCTTTGATTTTAAATGTTTTGAAAAGTTAAAAATTTGTTTAAATTTTATGGGTGTTACAAGTTGGTATCAGAGCCTTGGTTTGAGTGAATTGGATGGACATTCATGTGAATCCAGTCTCAAATCAAGGAAAGATTTTCAAAATGATTTTTGTAAAATGGTTTTCAAAATAAGTAAAAGAAGATGCAGAGTGTACGATCAGCCGGAGCCAGTAAGTAGACCCCAAATATCATACATATATTGATTGTGTAATATGTTAGAACAACATGCTAGTGTTAGGCTAGGGATCTTCAGGAATTGCACGACAGAATTCACTGATTATATGATGCCTGCTAGCCTAGGTTCCCTTTATGTGAGATTGACATCATTACTGTAGTTGTTTAGTGTATGCATCACAGTTGTACATAATTAAGATCTTATTGCCTGAGAATGTTTGATTTGGCCTTATGTTTTGTTCTTGTTTGATTGGGAGCTTAGGGTAGGGTTGGATATTCGAAAGTCTATGGGGTCCAACGTTATGTATGGCTAGCATACACTAGTGTTGTAGGGTTTGTGGAAGTTTCATGGGTGGGTTGTGTGAGGTCGGTAGGTCAGTTGTGAGATAGTTATCCTTCCTCTGGGAGTGAGGTTGAGCGGTCACCACGTGTATGTATAGTGTTAGGGTGTTGTGATGATACTTGAGGCAAATATGAGTAGGTGTGGAAGGTAGTATTGGGCCCATACTACTAAAAGAACGGGACCCATACGCACAACAAGGAAGTCGCAACCCCTAGGGTTTTGTAGGGAGTTGGTTCCTGGGTATTTATGTGGATTGTCTGATATCTTCCTGTTTATATTTCAGTATGGTGGTTACGAGGCGTTTCGTAACTGGATCCGGATCGGGATCAGGACAAGGTGACCAGGAGGCCCCAACGGTGCCTAAGATTATCGGCTAGGAGGAGCCAGTGATGACGGAGGATCAGGTTGTGGAGATCATCCGCGAGGAGGTGGTCGAGATTGTTCGGGGTCAGATTCCGGAGTTATTTGGGACTATTAAGTCCGCTATGAGGGAGTACTTTGATGACAAATATGTAGCCCTTGTTGAGATGGCTTCCGCTGCAGCTACCACGACTGTAACATCGACAGGAAGGGGAGGAGCCAGTCGGGGCTTCCAATACCGGGACTTCGATAACACGAAGCCCCCGACATTTGATGGTATTCAGGATCCTATCATAGCTATGAGGTGGTTGTCTGATGTGGAGGGATGTTTATTCACATGCTCGTGTCCTACTGACCAGAAGGTCAGGTGTGCCCTGAACCTGTTGCGGGTCGGGGAAAAGGATTGGCGGAGGTTAGTGACTGGGTCATACACAGATGATCAGATAGTTGTGGTTACTTGGGTGTAGTTCCGGGATGTGTTCGACGCTCGCTACATTCCGTGGATCGAGCACGAGCGGTTGTCACATGAATTCTTAGATCTGAAGCAGGGTACTGAGTTGGTGACGGAGATCACCCACATGTTTACGGAGAGGGCGATGTTTTGTCCGGAGTTTGCCTCGGAGCAGGATCAGATGACGCATTATCTGGGCATGCTCAAGACTGACATCCGTCAGTTTTTCGCCACTCAGAGATGTGATACACTCATGGACCTACAGGAGGCCGCCAGGCGGCATGAGTTGGAGATTGAGTTGCAGCTGAGGGAGCAACAACGGGCCCCGATACAGTCACAATCAACGCCGAAGCGGCCTAAGACCGCTGATACCAGGATTGGGGGACAGCTAGGCCGCACTTGTGGGAAGTGTAGGAAGGATCATTCAGGGATATGCCGAGCAGGGAATGGGTGCCACCTTTGTGGCAAGCAGGGCCATCTGGCCAGGGATTGCAGGCAGCAGACTCCGACTTCCGGGGTTGGGCTTTGTTATCATTGTGATCAGGTGGGCCATATTAAGGCCCAGTGTCCTTTGTTAGCTGCCAATCCGGCACAGGCTCCAGCGCCGGCTACCTTGAGGATCATGGATGGGAGGCTAGTTAGGACGGAGCCTCCGAAGGCTTAGGGGCGTGCTTTCCGGCTTACGGCTGAGGAGGCCAAGGCAGCACCGGATGTGGTTGCTGGTATGTTTCTATCCTTTATCTTAATTATTATATTTGTTTTATGCTTATCTATAGTACCTATGAATAGGTACGTTCTTGGTAAACTCCTTTCATTCGTTGGTTTTATTAGACTTGGGGGCGAGTCGGTCTTTCGTATCTCAGACATTTAGTAGGGAGTTTAGAGTGCCTATAGGCGAGCTAGAGTGTCCGCTACGAGTCTCTATCGCTAACGTACACAGGATTTATGTTGCTTCAGTTTATTGAGGATATGAGGTGGAAATCTTCGGGATATCCTTCCCGATAGATTTGATTTCAATTCCCATGAGGGATGTATGCGTTATTGTGGGAATGGAGTGGCTTAACCGGTTCGGTGCCATGATTGATTACAAGGGCCAGCGGGTAGTGGTTCGAACCCCAAGTAGGGGAGAACTGGTTATTTATGGCGAGGGCACCAGAGTGGGATCAGGATTTTGTTCAGTCGCCAGGGCTCGACGGTATATTCAGCACAGGTGTGCGGGTTATCTAGCGTACGTGATGGATACGCGAGTCAGGGATCAGACTTCAGTATCAGAGGTTCCAGTAGTTCGACAGTTTGTTGATGTGTTTCTAGAGAAGTTGCTAGGGATACCTCCGGAGCAACAGGTCGAGTTATGGATTGACCTGGTGCCAGTGCGGCTCCTATTGCCAAGGCGTTGTACCGTTTGGCACCGCCTAAGATGCAGGAGATGCCGTCTCAGTTGCAGGAACTGCTAGGCAAGCAGTTCATTTGCCCGAGTAGTTCTCCATGGGGAGCACCGATCCCCTTCGTCAGGAAGAAGGATGGTACACACCGGATGTGCATTGATTATAGGGAGTTGAACAAGTTAACGGTGAAGAACCGTTATCCACTCCCGAGGATAGACGATCTCTTTGATTAGTTGCAGGGTGCATCTTGGTTTTCCAAGATTGATTTGAGATCAGGGTATCATTAGGCTTGGGTCAGAGAGGAGGACGTAGAGAAGACCGCATTTCGAACTCGTTATGGTCATTACGAGTTCGTGGTGATGCCATTTGGACTCACCAACGTGCCAGCAGTGTTTATGGATCTGATGAATCGGGTTTGCAGACCGATGCTAGATCGGTCGGCCATTGTGTTTATTGATGATATCTTGGTATATTCCAAGACCCGATAGCGAGGAGCACCTTAGGGAATTGTTGAGAGTTCTGAGATGAGAACGGTTGTATGCCAATTTCTCGAAATGTGAGTTTTGGTTATGAGAGGTCCAGTTCCTCGGACAGCTCGTAAACCAGGAGGGGATTTTGGTCGACCCGGCCAAAATCGAGACAGTTATGCAATGGGAGGTGCCGAGATCTCCTTCAGATATCATGAGTTTCCTAGGATTAGCAGCGTACTACTAGAGATTCATTTGAGATTTCTCCAGGATTGCAGTACCCCTCACTCGTATAACGAGGAAGGGGGTGGATTTCCGGTGGGGCCCCGAGCAGCAAAGGGCATTTGAGACCCTCCGACAGCGATTATGCGAGGCTCTAGTCTTGACCCTCCCGGAGGGAGTGGAGGATTTTGTGGTCTTTTGTGATGCATCTATCACAGGAATGGGAGCCGTTCTTATGCAGAGGGGACGGGTTATAGCGTATGCCTCGCGGCAGTTGAAGCCACTCGAGACGAGATACCCTACTCATGATTTAGAGTTAGGAGCAGTGGTATTCGCTCTCAAGATCTGGAGGCATTACCTTTATGGGGTTCGTTGTAGCTTATACACGGACCATAAGAGTTGTGACACATTATGGATCAGCCCAACCTGAATATGAGGTAGCGTAGGTGGCTGGATGTAGTTAAGGACTACGATTGTGAGATCCTTTACCACCCGGGTAAAGCGAATGTGGTTGCGGACGCTCTGAGCCACAAATCAGCAGGACCTTCTTCTGCGGTTGCGTGTATGAGGATATCAAGGGATTCCTCACTTGTAAGTTTGTTCAGGGAAGCTCAGGCAGAGGGCATGCGTCGGGAAAATTGGAAGCTGGAAAGGATTAAGGGTGAGAACACCTGGTTCGTGCAGGATAGTCGTGGGCTGTTGACCCATTGCGGGTAGGTCTGGGTTCCGATATCCGGCGGGGTTAGACAGGTTGTTCTGGAGGAGGCTCATAAGTCTCGTTTCTCCATTCACCCGGGAGCCACCAAAATGTTTCGACATTTACGATTGAGTTATTGTTGGCCATATATGAAGTGAGACATCGCATGGTATGTCGAGAGGTGCTTGAACTGTAGGATGGTCAAGGTCGAGCATCAGAGGCCGCATGGCAGGTTGCAGCCTCTAGAGGTTCCCATGTGGAAATGGGAGTAGATCACGATGGGGTTTCGATGATATTTGGGTCATTGTGGATCGATTGACTAAGAGTGCCCACTTTTTAGCTATACGGGAAAGTTCGTCAGCAGAGAAATTGGCCGAGTTATATATTCGTGAGATCATTGCTCGCCATGGGGTACCAGTTACTATTGTTTTAGATTGTGATGTTGGATTCACCTCCTGATTCTGGAAAAAGTTCCACGAGGAACTGGGCACGCGGATGCACTTCAATACAACCTATCATCCGCAGACTGACGGCCAAATTGAACGGACTATACAGACTCTCGAAGATATGCTGAGGGATTGCATTATTGACTTCAGTGGGAGTTGGGACTCCTACCTACCGCTTACAGAGTTTTCCTACAACAACAGCTTCCACTCCATCATAGGAGCCCCACCCTTTGAGCTGTTATATGGACGGAGATGCTGCATCCCATTTTGTTGGGGTGAAGTTGGTCACAAGGTGATGGGCCGAACTGAAGTGGTTCTACGGACTACTGAGAGGATTCAACAGATTAGACAACGATTGCAGACCGCACAGAGCCGACAGAAGAGCTATGCCGACCGGCGCCGATCTGAGTAGGAATTTCAGGTTGGTGATAGTACTCCTGAAGGTTTCACCCTGGAAGGGTGTCATCTGCTTCAGGAAGAGGGGGAAATTGGGTCCCCGCTTCATTGGGTCATTCAGGGTTATTGCCAGGGTTGGTAAGGTGGCATATAGGTTGGAGCTCCCAGAGGAGCTGAGTCAGATCCACAACACTTTCCACGTCTCACAATTGCAGAAGTGCATCCTAGATGAGGATGCGATAGTTTTGTTGGATGACATTCAGGTCGATGAGCGTTTAAATTACGTGGAGAGACCGGTGGCCATTCTTGAGAGGAAGATGAAGATCCTACGAAGCAAGGAAGTACCTTTGATAAAGGTACAATAGGAGCATCAGAGAGGATCTGAGTGGACTTAGGGGTCAGAGTCCGAAATGAAAGAGCACTACCCGGATCTCTTCGCTGCATCCGACTTCGGGGACGAAGTCTAGGTCAAGTGGGGGAGAGTTGTAACGCCCCGAACCTTGCAGGTATATCTTGAAATCCCTTCTTCCTTTATTAGTTGTCATTATTGGTCCCTGAAGTTGGTAGTGTTGGGTCACGAGAAGTATAAGGAATAAAGTTACAACTTTGGGACTAGAAGTAGTATGCTGAGTGTACATAAGGGTACACGAAGCGTACTAGGCGCGCCCTAGTATGCTGGGCGTACACTCATGTACGTTGGGCGTACTTGTGTCTGATGAAAACCCTAATATCCGATGTTGAGGATTATATAAACACCCTTATGGCTCATTCCTTTGCTCATCCTTAGCCTTCATCCCTCAAAAAACGTCCCAAACCCTAGAGTGTGTGAAGAAGTGTGAGTTAGTGTGCATTTTGGACCTTGGAAGTGAATACATTACTCCAAGGAGCTAGAAGAGGAGAGCAGGGCTATAGATCTAAAAGTGTTGTTCCATTAAAGCTCCAGAAGGTAAAAAGATTGAAATTTGGTGCTTGCTTGTTTATAGATCTAGACATTTAACCTTATGGGGTCTTATTGTCCCAAGAGTCCCAAGAAGATGCATGTGATGTCTTAGACGAAATAAGTTGTCCTTTCAGACCTTAGGAGAGGTCCTAAGTGATAAAAATCAGTTCCCAAAGGCTAGACTTCTCCCATGCATGAAGTAAGAAGGTCTTAATGGGTTAAGACCATGAGTTAAGGACTTTTTGGACGTCCAAAGTGATAAATTCCTAAACTTTATGGTCCCAAGGCGTATTTGGTCGATGGATCTGGGATATGGGATTAAGTGCTTAAGCCATTAAGCACTTATTAGAGTTTTGGTAAAACCCCGCATATGCTCAGCGTAAGTTCTGTACGCCCAATGTACGGGGTCAACTATCCCGATGGCATTCAGCGTAGAACGACACTATGCCCATTGTAACCAGAGAGGTACGCCCCGCGTATGCTCTCTGATTGGACTCTTGTTAAATGGGCTTAGGGTTTGTGGGCTAAATAGATTTGGGCCTTTTTGGACTCTGCAAATAGGATTTTTGGGCCAGGTTATGTTAGTGGATCATGGGGATAGGCCCAATAAGGAGGTTGGGCCCAATTTGGTAAATTAGGCCAGTAAAGGACTTTAGAGTATGGGCCTTCCAGATAAGGACTCGGTGTTAGGCCTTGGCCCAACAAAAAGGAATGGACCTTATGAATTATATGGACACTTAGTCAAGGGAGTGATGTCGGGTAATAACCTAGTATTTATTATGCGTGTCAGCTCAGGATTTCCAGTGAGGCAACGGTTAGAAGTTCAGCATTTCGGCACTACTAGTTAGGTGAGTTTTCCTCACTATACTCAAGGGTCTAACGCACCAAGGCCGGCCCTTTGAATTGTTATTGGTTATGTTATGCTGGTATGATCTGTTAGATCGGTATCCTAGAGGGTAGGATGATAATATGTGATATGTGTTATGACATGTTAATTAGATATCTCAGAGGGTAGGATAATATTATATGCTATGTGGTATGATCTGGTAGATCAGTTTGTTGTCTATAGACTGTTATGTGATTATCTGTTATATGTGCACATGTTTGTTTATTGGTTGAGGCTTATCTACTTTGTGCGAAAGCCAATAGAACTGGGCATTCCAACTTGTTGGTTGTAGGCCTGGAGTATTCCATCCCAAGGATGACTAGACTCATAGTATGTGGGCATTCCAACCTGTTGGTTGTGGGCCTAGGGTATTCCATCCCGAGGATGATTGGACCTATAGTATGTTGGCATTCCAACCGAATGGTTGAGGGAAAACTCTGATAAAGACTATTTTGAAAACATTTTGTTTAGGTTTCTGGGAAAACTCTGATAAAGACTATTTTGAAAACAAAGATTGTAATAACTCTTGGATTTTAAATGTTTTGAAAAGTTAAAAATTGGTTTAAATTTTATAGGGGTTACACTTTGCTTTTTGTTATGTCTTTTTTAATCGGGGATACAAGTATTGTGTTTTTTGTTAACTTTTTGCTATTAGTTATTAATATAACACTTCTAAAAAGTAGTTATATTTAATATACATTTATATTTATGTGGTAATATTGTAACATCCCAAAATTTAAGAACAAAAATTTCATTTTGAATTTAATAATTATAAAACCAGTTGTCTGAAAACATCCATAGTGTCAACCCATATCAAAACCAATATATCAATAGTCAAAACATGTCATAATAAAACAACATCAGAGTATAACTCCCAAAGATCCCATGTGCGGAAATCATGGTGTGATGCGCTGCAATCATGCCGGATCCTTTCCTTTTGAAGAAGAAGTACCTGAAACCAAAACTGAAAACTGTAAGCACAAAGCTTAGTGAGTCCCCCATCATACCACATAATCATATACTTCCAGGCATATCTAGGTGCCCGACCTACCCTGTCAAGCATATCTGGGGACTCAACCTACCCTGTCATGCATATTTGGGTCCCCGACCTACCCTCTGGTATATTTTAACCAGTTACGGGGTCTACTTCACCCCTACCACTACCATATAATAACATAGCATAAACATAATGCTAGGCATATATGGGTGCCCGACCTACCCTTCGGTGTATTCCAACCGGTTACGGGGTCTATTTCACCCCTACCACTACCACATAATAACATAGTAAATAAGCACATAAAACATAACAAATAGTGTCATACCAGAAAATTATCACAAAGACAATCATCTCTACTACAACAACTACTAGTGGGCCGGCTTTGGTGCCTTCGACCCTCTCATACAGGAAGGTAACTCACCTCGAATACCAGAAAGTAGCTGAAAATACTCGGCTCCGAAAATCAACCCACCTTAAGCTCCTATACATAAAAGATTTCCTTAATTGCCCTCTCATATTCATAACCCCTTAAGGGTCAAATTTGCTCCAAGTTAAAGTCAATGCTCCGAGTTGACTCAACTCGTCAAGTTCACTCCTCAACTCGCCAAGTTCCCATGAATCACATATCGTGACATCGCGATCCAACTCGTCGAGTTAACAGAATCGGGACTTTTCAGTACAAATCGTCGAGTCCCCTTGTGGACTCATCGAGTTCCTTCTGTCTTCAGAAAACTGAGAAAACCTTAGGCAACTCGCCGAGTCATCTCAACAAATCGCCGAGTTTGCTCAGAATCAGAAAGTTCGGGGGACCATAATCAAACTCGCCGAGTTGGATATGCAACTCGTCTAGTTTTCATAGTCTTAGCTCATACAGTCACTTTCTAGCAAGTCTAATGCCTCCAAACCATAGATATGGTCCCCTAGGGATGATATACCACGCAAAGTTGCTAACTTTACGTCAATGCATGGTATTAATAGGCTAAAACACAAAAAATAAGCTTCATGAGAGACATAGGACATGGAGGAGGGCCAAGACTTGATAAAGCTGGCAACTTTACGTCTCAAAAGACCATGAAATGTCTACATCTGAAGTCATAACTTCATCACATGCTCCAATCCAAGAATGACTCCAAAATAAGCTACTAAAGGCCATAAACTTCTCAATAAAGAGATCTATCAAATAAATGGTCAAGGTATCGACTCTATACCTTAATATGGCTGTCACAACAGAAAAATTCCCGGATCGAAAGCTTCTCCCTTCAACTAAGCAACACCAAACTTCAAACTCCTTCAAGAAAGCACAAAAGCAAACACTCTTTACACTCACACACACACACACACACTCAAAATGATAGAAAGCAAGATTTAAGGTTTTACTGGATGGAGGGCGATGAGGGAGGCCACAATGAAACATTAAGGCCTTTAAATAGGGTACAAAACCCTAAAAATTAGGGTTTCATTTCTGCCAGCCTACTCGTCGAGTTGAGGCCTCTCAACTTGTTGAGTAGGTTCTTTAACCCACATCCAAAATTATTCCTACTCAACGAGTCTAGGGCTCCCAACTCGTCGAGTTCCTCTATGAAAGTGAATAAATTATGATTTTTAATACATACCAGAAACCAGGAGTTACAAATATAATTATAAATTAATAAAAAATCACCGCCTTACATCACGCCTTGAAAAACGCCATGGCTCGTTAAGCTTGGGGTTTGGCCTTGTCTCCACGCCACACCTCACGTCATTTAGAACCTTATGATACTAAAGGATGTCTATAAGGCTATAGTAGAGTGTACGATCGAGAAGGGATTCACCTCGTTAGCATTGAGCTTTGATGTTTACATCAATTAAGCTATACATATGATTCCAATTTGAAATATTGGCTTTGCAAATAATCATATATACATGTTTACTTTGAAAAAATGCATCAGTAGCTACTTACATACTTTGTATTAAGATCTATAGGGATATATAGATCTAGGCGACTGATAGGAATTTGCCAAAATACATACCTAGATAAAATCTTGAAGAAATTCAAGAAGAAAGACTCTAAGAAAGGATCTGTACATATGTAACGTAGTACGGTTTTGAGTAAAACCCAATGTCCCGATACTAGTGAAGAACTGGAAATGATGAGTTGAGTTCCATGTGTTTCGGCTATAGGATCGATCATGTACGCTATGATATGTACAAGGCCAGACGTCTCATACTCAATTAGTATGACGATCGGTTATCAAGCCAATCTTGGTGAAAGTCATTGGATCCCGGTCAAGAACATTTTGAAGTATTTTAGGAGGACTAAAGATATGTTATTGGTCTATGGTGGTAAGCAAAAGCTAAGTGTCAAAGGATATGTGGATGCAAGTTTCCAAACTGACACTGATAACAGTCTAGTAACTTAGAGGTGATAGAGACTATAGCATACTCAACTAGTGACTCATAGGTGTTCCAAGTAAGATACATAGCATACGTATATTGCGGCCAATGTTTGAGACTCCATTTTTGACCTAATTTCATAAATTATTATGATCAAAGGAATACATGAAAGGGTTTTCCCAAAATTTCAGTATCTTCTTCTTTGATTCCGCATTCCTTTTTCAATTTCACAAAGGTTTTGTTTCAATTTGACAAACACGTTTACTTCTCCACTTCCAACTGAGGTGTGACGTTCGCCCAATTGCTTTCTTTTAGATGACCTTCTACTTTTAGGTGGTCACTTAATCCGAAGGATTCTGATTTAAGAACAGGTATTCAAGTATTCCAACGTGTTCGAACCAGGAGTGGTATGTCTCAAAGAAAAAAGGTTGAGCCTGGTAAATCTACATCAATATTTTATAAAGATCCTTTAAGTGAAAGATAATTCAAGGTTTGATAATACTACCGTCTATCTGAAAAATTCATTTCTCTTAATTTTTTGTGGGTTTATTTGGTATAAAGAATATACACAGAGCTTGAGTCACGCATACAAACAGTTTGTAGAAATGCCACAGACACACATATAAAAGTTTAAGCTTTTCTTTTTTGCATCACACCTTATTTATTCTATGTTATACGATCAAAATAGGCAATCAGTGAAAATTGTCGTCAACAACCCCATGAATCCATATGGAAATTTCTATAGTTATCAACATTTAAAGAAGGTATACACTATACAATATACATGATTCATAATTTAGTATTTTATGCAATTGGTTAATGATTTGAGATACTAATTTGAAATTTTTGTTTGTAAGTTTACTTTTGTGAAGAAAATGAAAGAAACAACTCTGTTTTTGTTTTTGAAATTTTATTTTTTTGTGTTTCCAAAGTACATTTTTACTTTTACATCTCTCAACAAATAGTTTAATGTGGCCAAATTCTCACAGATCAGTTAATTTCGATTTTTTGGCAGTTATAGTGGGACCATACATGGGTGTCCGGAATTGGGGATAATGATTAGGAAGAACAATTTAATATATTTTATTAAAAACCTAAACTATAAAAATTTATGGAGAAAATTGCAAAAATGGTCCCTATGGTTGTTAAAAATATGTGTTTTTGGTAAAAAAAAACGTTTGGTGGTGTATCAATGGTCCAATTTTGGATCTTTTAGTGATTTTGGTCCCTCTACACTTAAAAAAGACAAATATACCCTTATAATTTATATTTTCTATTTTCCTTAATTGCTAAAATACATAAATCAATTTAATTTTTTATTTATAAGTTAAAAAAAATCCAACCCACTCTCATCTTTATGGGATGAGAAAACCCATTTGATCACCTCTCCACCCTCCACCATCACCAGTGACGGGAACCATCGTCGGAGTTCACCATCGATTTTCTATATCTGATTTTGATGGTCGGAGACTTTTTTTTGGGTGAGTTCATTTCTCACCAAAAATCAACTGTACCACATGATGAGACACCACCACAAACCACCTTCGTCGGCGTTGTTACCTACCCTAACCATCTTTACCGACATCGTCACCTACCCTAACCACACACTGTAACATCCCCCTCTGGCACGTATCACAATATTGTCCGCTTTGGGGCACTCGGCACGAGGACTTCCTAGGGGGTCACCCATCCTGGTACTACTCCCGCCCGAGCACGCTTAACTGCAGAGTTCTTATGGGATCTGCTGCCCTCACGGCTTTAAAACGCGTTGTGATAGGGAAGGTATCCACACCCCTTTATAAGGAAATGTTTCGTTCTCCTTCCAAGCCAATGTGGGATCAGATCTAACCCACTTTAATGGGGGGGGGGGGGTGAAAGTGGGTTAGATCTGATCCCACATCGGTTGGGAAGGTGAACTAAGAATTCCTTATAAGGGGTGTGGATACCTTCCCTATCACAACGCGTTTTAAAGCCATGAGGGCAACAGATCCCATAAGAACTCTGCAGTTAAGCGTGCTCGGGCGGGAGTAGTACCAGGATGGGTGACCCCCTGGGAAGTCCTCGTGCCAAGTGCCCCAAAGCGGACAATATTGTGATACGTGCTAGAGGGGGATGTTACAAATGGTATCAGAGCCAGGGCATGGGTCGATGTGTTCGACGGGGACGTCGAACCCTATAATGGGGGGTGAAAGTGGGTTAGATCTGATCCCACATCGGTTGGGAAGGAGAACTAAGAATTCCTTATAAGGGGTGTGGATACCTTCCCTATCACAACGCGTTTTAAAGTCGCGAGGGCAGCAGATCCCATAAGAACTCTGCAGTTAAGCGTGCTCGGGCGGGAGTAGTACCAGGATGGGTGACCCCCTGGGAAGTCCTCGTGTCGTGTGGCCAAAAGCGGACAATATTGTGATACGTGCCAGAGGGGGATGTTACACACACTGCCGTCTGCTCTTTTTCTCCGGCTAGGGTGCTAGAAAAAGTTGCACCCTTCCTCTTCAATTTACGATGTCTTGCTAAAAAAACGTGCTTGTTGGGTTGCATCTGGCTCGCCACTACCACCACTACTTCTACCATATATATGTTTCGCCAAAACCATCGATCTATAGGTACGATAGATGCCAACGAGGGTACAAATGGTTGGAGTTTTGAATGAAGGATGAAGGGTGAGAGTGTAAGACTAGGAGATGACAGAAGGGGGGATGAACACTGGTGACGGTAGAGGGGGCAACTGGTGGTTTTCGGTGATAGAATATGCAGATCGGTGGCTTTAGAACACAGATCAGGATTGTTGAAGGAGGTAGTGGTGGACCGTGGTGGCATTCAAGGTGGTTGTGGTGGCGATGTTGATATCTAAAAAATGACGATTTCGATGAGGATGTGACAGTTCTAACGATACTCTTCTTGGTTGACTGGTGGTGGTGATGATGATATTCTCTTTTTGTGAGAATTAGAAAGTGAAATGAGTAACGGAGAGAGAGAGAGAGAGAGAGAGAGAGAGAGAGAGAGAGAGAGAGAGAGAGAGGGAGGTTGGGAAGGTGGGTGAGTGATTTTTTTTAAATGAAAAAAAAAAAAATAAGTATAAATATTAAAAAAAAAATATATTGAAAGACATTTCTGTCATTTCAGGTTAGGTCTAAACCAAAACTACACCAAGATTTCAACCATAGAGACCAAAACCACATAAAATATTCAAAATTGGACAAATGATACACCATTAAACGTTTTTGGACCACAACTACATAATTTTGACAACTACAGGAACTATTTTTGCATTTTTTTTTTTAAATTTGTGACTTACAAGATTAGAGTATAAGATAATTTAGGGATTTTTTTATACCTCATTCTACTAAACACTAACCTACTATATAATTATTAACTAATTATTTTTATTGATAAATTCTTTTGATTACATTGTTTTCCAAAGAAAATTAAGTTTTTTTCTCTCTCCTATTTTTCTTTTTATTAATTTTAGAATATAAAAGTACTTTTTTTTTATTGCAATACAAAAATAAAAGAATAAACAAAAACTCCTTTTTTTATTTCTGTTAGCAAGAAACGTTTTTTTTTCTTTACTAACAAAATAGTAATGATAATAATATTAGTTACAACTATAAATATATTTAAAAGAAACATTAATAATGATTATTATCTTTATTTATTTAATCTTAAAAGACATGTTATATCCTTAAAAGGTTTTACGGAAAAGATTATATTTTTGAATAATTTATGTTTTAATAAAAATAAATTTAAAATCTATATTTAGTTGCTAACTTTGTTTATTTAAACTAAACAATTCAATTATCCAAATTAAAATTAGTTTATTTGTGGTTTATGTTACACGAGAAAAAATAATTAATAACTAAAGTTGCATATAACTAACAAAAAAAATATAAATTTTATTATTTCGTTTATGACTAATATTTATGTAGAAAACAAATAGAAAGATGTTTTACTAATTTAATAAAAAATGATAATAATTTATCTAGAATTTTATTTTTTATAATATTATTTATATTATAAAAACAATATTATTGTTGTTTTTTTTATCTTAATAAAAAATAAACTTAAAATTAATAATATTGATAAAGTTAGTAATAATAAGGTAATAATTTATCATCATTCATCTAAAAAGTAAATCTAACTATATATGTTGGTGTTGTAGATTGGTGTGTCCATAATAAGATATTGATTTCTTTTTGAACTCCAATGTACAATGTACGTGCACACCATATAAATGCATCCTTACATATCTAATTTTTCAGAATTTTCAAATCCCAATATACGTAATAACAATTCATGCAATGTACTTCAGATAACAACAATATATGAAACACATGAACAAACACACAAAACAAACACCTTCCACACCACTCAAACGCGGGAAACCCTTCCGATTATTATTATTTTTATTCTATTTCATGTGTCATTAAATATTTTGGTGATACTGATAAAATTAGTATCAAACAACACTTATAGAATGCGAGAATACTTTTATGCATCAACCAACTCAATTTAAGTTGTTCATCTTGATCGAATTGATACAATGTTTATTGATACAAGCCATAATTATTAGTGTAACTGAAAAAAGATTGGAAATACATGATCTATACCCGTCTATGTGAGATCTTGATCATTTGAACTCATATCTTACCACTCCAGGAATGTGTGTATGCAAGAAGTAGTCTTCCCAATCAATTATCTTTGGGTCGAAGTTGAAGAATACATCATCTTGTTTACTCTCCCTAACCATGTTACGCAACTTTTCGGTATTTATATCATCGTACCTATAGCAAAATTAATGAGTTCAATTCGTAACCCCTAAAAAGGTGTACCTATAACAAAATTAATGAGTTCAATTCGTAACCCCTAAAAAGGTGGAAAGATTAATAGATTTTTCATTAAGAAGTGAACTAATAATGCTTACAAACTTTTCGAGAACAAATATGGTTGGTAAAGCTTCACTAGCCAAAGTACAAAGTTGATCTTTCGTTCAATATTCTTGCATGTACCAGCAAACGCTTGGCAAAGTATTACGTTCACAACTTTAAGTACCTACGATTGAAATTTACTTTCTTAACATACAAAAATAAGAAAATTTGAAGTGAGAAAAAAGTTAGAGAAAGAGAAGTTAATTGAGAGAAACCTGTAGGGGAAGCATGAAACGAAGAGTGATGTATCTTTGGAAGCTAGCCATTGATTTCAACGTTCTAAGCTTGCTAACTATGACTGGTTTCCCATTCTTGTTTGTCCATGGATGTTGAGTAAAATACATGTAGATATATTTTTGTATCATGGTGCTTGTCATAGGGTTTGACACCGAAGATCCAACATGATAAATTGTTACAGAAGAAGTTTGATCTACATTAGCCACGATTGCAGCGATCATAGCATTCACCACCATGTCAGCCGGTAACTACCAACGTTTACATTATTAGTATAATTTAAGCAAAATGTTTTCAAGATGAAAGTTAAATTGAGATAAAATTCTCCAGAAAACTCACCACATCAAACACGCATTCAGGATCTGAAGGGACAAACCTTAACCTGTCTTTGCCATAGCCAACAATAAAGTTATCGATGGTCCTGTGATTTTTATAAATAAAAATTATGTTTTTTCTAGGATATATCAAACTTCCTATCATAAACCATCTGCTTGTTAGACAAAAACAAGGAATCAGTTACCTAATGCCTTCGATCCACCCGGGGAAGGGTTCTTTGTAGGTACTAGTGATGATGGTTGGACGAAAAATAACCAAAGGAATGTCTCCTTTACAATGTTGAAGAACCATTTCCCCTAATGCCTTGGTAAAAACATATGTATTTGGCCATCCATAATGATTCGCCCTGGATCGAAATCGAAATTTAATATGTATATAATATATAGCAAAGTAATGTTTCCACTTATGTTTTTAATTAACAATAATGTGGTTTAAATTTTATACTTGATTTTCTCTTTTAATAAAATGAGAGGTATAAAACTCAAATCAGCTTTTTTCAAGTGGATGAATCATTATCTTTACTTAGATTAAAAACATTTTGTTACAATAAACATATTTTTAAGCAATGTTAAAGAAGAACGTTTTACATAGACATAACGGGTAAACGAGTAACAAGCTGTGTCGCAACCCAGTTGATGGCAAAATCAAAAGTAGTTGATTACCTTTGCCTACCGAAATCTTTCATGGCCATTTTAACTACTTGTTCGTTAGCATTGTGATATTCAAGCTCTTTTAGTCTATCTTCGATGATCCTTTTCTCATGTTTGATATCAATCATCTCTCCCAGGTAGCTCGTAGTTTCAAGTATTATCCCTGGCTTCTCACCAGAGACATAGGCTGAATATGCATCATTAGGATATTTAGAAGAAAAAAAACTTAAATTTTCTAAAATAGAGAGTTAGTGAAGTTGTCAATTCCAATATATGGAAATTGCAGTTAATTAAGTTTTACGGATCATGACAATTTTAAACTTTTGTATTTTTAAAACTATTTGCTTCCGATATTATTTGTAAATCAAGATTCAAAGATTAGTTGATATGAAGAATAAAATAAACACGAGAAGAACTGATGGACACATCTTAAATATATTACTTTTTATTCGTTAACTAGGTGTGAGACCCGTGTATTACACAAGTTTATTAAAAAAGTTAAATATAAGATGTAGACTTTAAATATTTTTCAAAATAAATTATTGAAATAAATATAAATGAAATGAAGAATAAGTAATTCAATCTATACTAATAAAAAATTATTATCATGTTGTAAATAATCATGTTGAATATGAACATGTAAAATTAAGTATTTTTTAAAGTAAACCACAAGGACCATTTATGCAATTTGTCTTAATTAATCTATACTAATAAAACTAATTAATATAAATTCATAAATACAATTCATTAATATATTAATAGAAATAAGAATTCAATACTATATACATTAATTCACATTAATTACTATGAGGTGAAAAAAATAATTTTAAAATTCTTATTGTATTTGATTAATTAATAAAAATGAAAAAAAAAATACAAAAATGACAAATAGAAAAAAATAATTTTAAAATTCTAAGAAAATGATATGTGTCAAATTCAATAAGAAATTGACATTTAGCAAAATTATCTTTATTTATTAGGATAAATAATAACTATGAACCTTTTTAAACTTAAAAAGAAAATGAAACAAAGAAAAGAAACTCATAAAATTGATTAAACATTGCTTTAACTTTTTAATATTTATGAAACTAGTATTTTCCCACCACATGTTTCGGAGACGCGAATACGTTGATTTAATCGTCTATCTACTATCAATTAAGTTGATTTAATCGTCTCATATCAATTAAGAAGCTATTGTCTACTTTGTGATTCCAATATAAGATTGATATCTTGAAATTTGAAAATTATTAAACATTGCTTTAACTTTTTAATATTTATTAGATAGACTTTGCAATTATTTGACCCATTTGACCGGTCAAATTAAACGAGTTTTTATAAATAAATGGTTAACGTTAAATCTGCTTATTATTTATTTTAATATGTTTTATAATTAAATTACAATAGAAAATTATGGTAGACACAAAATTAAACATACATTCATAATTTTGCTTCATAGAAAATATTTTATGAGATAGACTTAAGTTATAAATTTTGTTACATTTATTAATTCAATGAAAAGGAAATCAAAATTAAAACCAAATATAATGTTGTTTGAAGATACATACCAAACATCATACGACAACCACGGTAAAACAATACATAAAGAGTTGTTTTCAAAAATAATTTGGAAGTTATGTCTGACGCACCTGTGGACACATGAAGCAACAACTTTATGTTGATACATTTCTTAGCAAAGTCCAAAACGAATTTAGCGCCAAATGTGTTAAGAGCTAGGGCAACATCGTATCTTCAACAATCCAAATATGTATAATTAGTTGAAGTGAAATAATGGTAGATGAAGTCAAATGTATGAAAGTTTGTACCTTTCGAAAAAGTTTGTGGATGCAGCTGTATTAACAACAACTTCAACATCTCCCCACATATCCTCTTTCAGACATGAGTCTTTTACTCCTAAGTTCTCACATGTTATGTCCCCCGGAACAAGAATTACCTTTTCAGAGAGAAAGTTTTGTAGGTTTGTATGGTACTTCTCTTTCAGGACTTTAAACAAATCCTTTTCTACTGCCTATGATGTATAAGTGTCTTATTGGTTCTTGAGAGGAATTACAAATGAACATAAATGTTAGCTTATAAATAAATGTGTAATGAGATGAACGATACCTCAGTTTGGAAGCGTCGTAAGGCAGACATGCTATCTGTTGCTCTGACAAGAAGATATAGCTTCTTCACATTTGGTTGAACTCTAAGTATCTTCTCCACAAAAACTACAATGATGCATATAACATATCCATATTTGATATACATATACAATGGTTAATTACTAATACAGAACATAGAAGAGCACTTCATGAGACGATTAAATCGAATGGGTGTTTCATGACGTAGACAATAACTACTTAATTTATATGAAACTAGTATTTTCCCACCACATGTTTTGGAGACGCCAATATGTTTTATAAATTGAATTTTAATGATTATATTGATAAAAGTTAGATACCATTGTTAGATACCATTGCACTTGTTGATAGATAAATATACAATGTCGATATAACTAAGAAAACTATTGGTGGATGGGGTGGACACGAAAGTTTAGAAAGTCGAAGGGAAGAAAGTGTCATTTTACGAAGTTCAAAGTCGATGGGTCAAAGTGACATTTGATAGAGTTGTGGAGTGACAACCATACGAAAATCATATTATATAAACTACGGAGGTTAAACATGAAACCTTAGAAAATTGAGGGGTGGAATTGACATTTTAGAAAGTTGTAAGTCAAGAGACTAAAAGTGATATTTTACAAAATAGAGGGATGGAAAATACCATTTCACAAAGTTGAATGGTGGAAAGTATGGGTAGAAACATCCACGGAAGTTGGTACCACTAACTTACTTAAGTTTATGTTGTGAAATGTACACAAAAATAAGAACGAAAACGTACATAAAATCTACGTCAAAAAGATAAAGAAACTCGATTTTATATCCACACACACATAAAAATAAGCAAGTGAGATTATTCTTTTTAAGTTAACGAACGGATGTTCAAATATTTAAAACGTATTATATGTCACCCCAATTATACGTAGAAAGCGATGAAGCGGACATAAAAATAAGTATGAAAACGGAAAAAAAAAAATCAAAACGTCCACAAACTTACACGTATATAAAAAAGGAAGTAATAAAATTTCAAATTTACATTGAAATTTTGAGCATATTGAATTTATATCGACGCATAAATAAAAGTAGGCACATAAAATGTTTTCTTTTTATAAGTTAACAAACGAAAGTTATAAGAAAAACTAGATTTTATATACTATATACATGTGATAAAATACGAAAATTTAGAAAATAGAATCATGAAAATGACATATTATAAAGTTTAAGCAGAGGTGATCAAAGTAACATTTTAATACTTAGTTAAATCATCTAAAAGTGGAGGGAATGAAACTGCCAAATAAAGAAATAGGACCAAAAAAAATCACAATGAATAAAATTGCCAAGTAAAGTAGTACAAAAATAATAATAATAATCACAGGGACTGAAATTACATGCTTTGTAATACTATGTTAATATTATGAACATAGACATGAAGTCATTTTTGACGTTGTGTAAGACATATATAGCAATGTTAAAGAGAGAGTCAAGACTTTACTTTTTGCGAGGAAACCAGTAGCACCCGTGACTAAAATGATTTTCTTGTCAAGAACATCAAGAATACTATCCAACTCCATTTTGTAACAATAGATTCAAGTAGATTTCTTGCACTATTTGTATATGGAAATGCATAGAATTACGCACACATATATATAGAATATATAGAGTCAAGTATGTAAAATGGGATTAGAGTTCACCAAACTCCATTAGTATTTAATACCTATTTAAACCTATAAAGCAAAAGAAACTCATAAACATACTACATTTATTATATATTTAAAATGTATCAAACAATGTTTGATTTATCAATTGATATTCTCAAAATTTTTAAAAATATAATATATTAAATAATAATATCAAAACTATTTTACCGAATAAAAACAAATAACTTTTATTGGAAAATTATTGGGAAAATGTCATAAAAACCTAACAACGTTTAATGTTTGGTTTTAAAATTTTATTTAAGTTTTTTTTGGTCTATATGGACCCCAAAGTCAAAAAATATTTGTTACCCTTGCCAGACATTCCAAACAAATTATCTAGATGATGTACTTTGACTCCAAGTCTAAGTAAAAAATGTCTAGATCATATATTCTACGTGCTAAAGTTCGCACGAACAAAGTGTTTATATCTTTTGCTTAGTGGACTATTCCTATAAAACTTGGAAGTATATTCACAATAAAGAAGACGACCAAGGGTTTCTAACCATCTTAGCCACTGTTGAGAGCCTTCATGTACGTTCTAAGGTATTCTACTCTTTGGTTTGTTTGTTTGTTTGTTTGTTTGTTTGTTTTTTCTTTTTTTTTTTGTTTTTTTTTTTTTAACTTTTTCATGACTGTGAAAGATCAAGAAGCTATGTATATGAGACTCCATCTACACTATAATGGTGTAATTTTTCGACATCCTTGTGTGTATGTTAGTAAGAATCATATCCTCTGTAGTCACATCGATTGAAAGAACCATTCAGGAAATGTTCAAAATCTTTACTATTGCATCCCTAACACGACATTATCTAGGCATTCATTTCATATAATATGATTTGGACTATACCGATTTTATAGATACCGAGTATGAATATCAGGAAATTTCAATTTATGTTGATCATATTGGGAATGGTATGGAGGAATGGTGGGATGATGAAATGAATCAAGTTGTTAGTGATGATGAAAGTGGCATTGAAGATGAAGGTGTGGCTACAAATGAAGGAGCCCATACCAATGAAGGTGCCCATGCTACTGAAAGTAACCCTCCTACTAATGGAACCCCTCCCACTAAAGGTCTTGAAGATAAAGTTATTGTACATAACAAAAGATCTTTGAAAAAGACCACTGGTGATGAGTTTCTAAGTAATTTATATCCTTCTGAAGAAGATAATGGCGATTGTAATGAAGTTAAAAATAAAGGTGTAGAAGTCCATTCCTTTTTTTCAATCCCGACTTGCATTAGGAAAGGAAAGTACCTGTTCTTGGGATGAGATCTGAAAGACCAAAGCAACTGAAAAATATGTTGTGGAAAATACTCAATAACAAATCCAAATCATCCAAATTTGACATAAAGTCAAACTGGTCAAAAGTCAACGGTCAACGGAAGTTAACGGCCACCATGTTGTGGGGACCTCTTTGCCATGTTGTGAACATAAGAGGACAAAATAAACGACATGTAGACATCGTCACGTCGTGGGCCCTCCTTGGCCACATCATGGGAATGTCAGGACAACGTAATCATGAAGCTTGTCTCCACCACGCCTTGGCCACGCCGTGATCATTGGCAGAAACAATTTTTTTCTTAATAAGAACTTAATCCATTAAGTCATTTGATCCAATTTTCCAAAAGCCTTCCCACAAATGAAATGTAAAAAATACTTACTTTATGGACATGCATGTCCAATGCATGTCTCTCTCAAAACTAAGTCAAATAGGGTAAGAAAATGGGGTCAAGACTCCATGCATGGAACCAATTAGCATGCAAGTCTCGATTTGAAACATGTGATGACCTAGGGACCTCAAGAAGTGATAAAGCTGCCAAATTTATCAAAACTAACCATTCATATCAACCTAACTTGAATGAACTGAGCTCAAAAGTCTAGATCTACAAGGATAAACCATAAAGGTGGGAACTTGGAGACTTACCTAAGTCTAGAAGTTGCACCAAGAAATGGAGACAAGATGTAGTTGAGCCTTTGCTAAACAAAGTCTTCATTCAACTTTCAAATAACCAAAACACCAAAAAGAGCTCAAAAGCAAGAAGAAAAGATAGGGTTACAATATAAGAGGGTAGGGGCTAAGGGAGATGACCTAACCTTAAAGATAAGGCCTTCAACTGATCTGTTCTAAGAAACACATGTTGTAACTCTCCCCCACTTAAATCATATCTCATCCTCGAAATCTATCCTTACAAATTACTCTTAAAACACCCTTCAAACCCCCTTGTCGGGTTTCCAAGTCTACTCCCTTCGGAACAAGCTAGTGCTATACTGCAAGCCCAAATCGGCGAATAAAAACACAAAGTTCACCAAGACTAGTTACAGAAGCCAAACTCGAGCGAGAACTCCCAAAGGTCAAAATCACTTTCACTATCGCACCAGAACAATGCTCTAAATTGAACACTTACTTCTAACACAAAATCCGTTTCAATGCTTTACGAGAAATACAAGACCCGATGAAGAAATGAACACCAACACATCACGACTAACCGACATCGAGAAGAGTAGACTTCTTCACCCATAACCTGAAGATTCCAATATCATGCCTGAATTTCAGGCAGACAAGGTCACTCTCATGTATTGACCATGCTGACCAGAAATTCATAAATGTACTTCAACCAAGGCCTTCTCGACCTTACATCGTCCCACTGGTAACTGAAGAATGGAATCCACGACCAACCTTTGAAACCGGCAACCTCACACACAAACATAAAAGCTAAATTTCTAAACAGTAGCCCGACAGACAAAGGCTAACCTAGCCTATACATTAACACGACTCTAACAACCCTTATTTCTAACAAGGGATGCCTAATAACAAACAAACTAACAAACAATAATAGGCATGCTTCAACCCAAGTGAATGTTACGGGCCAAATCGTAGTCTTACATCACTCCTACAATGACCTATTTCAACTATGCGAATGTTGTGGTCCTCATATAATCTTACAATCACTCCGACCTATTTCAACTATCGAGTGTATTTCAACCAATGTGAATGCTACGGACCAAAATCGTATTCTTACAATCACTCTTGCACCTGCTATGGGATTCCCACATGGTCTTCCCAATAAAACTACAAAGATAGCAAACAATGTTGACACGAGACAGACCCATAGTCTACTAGACCCTATCAGGTGTTCGGATCATGCTTCAAACTCCAAAGTCTTCATCAAACAAGAACATGTAGATAGTTCCTTACATAACCCTCGACCTGAGCCTAATCCTTAACCCAATCTTGGGCTGCTACCGTAGCATCAACTTTTCAGTCGGGATAACCTTGAATGCTCAACATATACTTCCCTAATCACAACTGACTGTTGAACAACATTTCTTGCATAAGTTCCAATTCGGACAACATTCCCAACTAGCTGTACTCCCATCCCTTAATATGGAACTCTGGAATGACCTGCACTCAAAAATATTTCCATCTTACAAGGTGATTCTCCCCCACTTGGAATTGGTAAATGTTGAGGACTTCACAACTATTCGAATCTCCAAGCTAATCGAATAAATTCACCACATGGTTCCTAACAACCTCACTTGACATCACCAAGTATCAGGGAATCAAAATCCTAAAAAAAAAACTCTGGAGCTTAAACATATGACTACAACCCATAACGAAAAAAATAAAAGATTTCCATTACACATCTACAACCCCACAACAACAACAATCCAACCATACATAATCATTCAAAATAGAACCATAGTTATTTAAGACATTACCATTTGACAGATCACTCAAAAGTACAATTGAAACAACGAAATCATAGAATGGAAAGGAACTGACGACACCAATGAACACTACACTCGACCACATTGAAGAACTACTAACTCAAACTCCAGCCCTGGGAACTTTAGCTATCCCACACCATCCATCTGGTAACTACGAAGCCAAAGGTATAGGATCCAAAACCATCCCATCCGCAACCAGAGGATAATTCGTACTAACATGGTTTAGCTGACTGCAAATGACACATACTCTTGACTCTCTCTGACTACAATCCTGGTTGTAGTAACCCTCCTGACCGCATCAGAAACACCTAGAAGATGGCGCACGCCAATTAACCAATGAGTCCGACCACACCTTCTACAAGATCCACAAGCCTCTCGATCTCCTGATCGAAAGTCAGTCACTATAGCCTTCTTGGCTACTGTTGCTGATGCACAAACCTGATCTTGCTTCCTATCTTTGGCGGACTCCACTAAACCGGGAAAAGTATCATGACTAGAGATACTCACACGCTCCTAAATCTCTGTCCTTAACATATAATTGTATAGAGTCATCCTCATCTCCTCTGTAGTTGTATATTGAGGAAAAAATAATGCTCTCTATCTCTCTCTAAAATTGGCGGTGATCTTAACCACTGTTTCGTATAAAAAAACAAGTTTTTAGTTCTTTTGAGATTTATGATCCGGAATGTAATGTCCCAAAACTTCATGGAAAAGTTTTTATTTTTAAAACATTAATCCATACAACAATTTGTTCCCAAAACCATTCAAGGTGAAAATATTATTTAAACATGAAAGTAAAAATCATAAATAGCCATTACAGAATAAACTTTGGGGGACACTGTGGCATCATGTCGGGCCCTTCCCTTTCGACCGGAAGTACATGAAACCATAAACACAAAACTGTAAGCACAAAGCTTAGTGAGATTCTTAAAATACCACATACCATACATATGACAACCCAATATTTCGAATCAATGTAATGACCTAAAAAGTCAAGAAATGTAATCTCTTTTGATATAATGAAATTATCGTCAGAAATAAAATGTTCAAAAGTCTCTACAAGATTTCATGAATGATAGATATCGTGTCAAGGGTTTCAGAAATATAAAGAACACTAAAATCCGAGTTATAACGAAGAAGTTCTGACCAACCTAAGATTCACAGCAAAACCGTCAATACGGTTAAACGTAAAACACGATGTTTTAATAAAATACTTTTTAACCTTAAGTATCTAAATGAAAGTCATAGATATCATTAAACCGTGAACATACATAAAAGGAACGCCCAAATCTGACTTCGTATGAGGAAGTTATGATTTTTCGAACTTTCGGATATAGCGGTAGACAGCTAAAAACTCGAGATAGAGATCGAGCGATTTTTAGCCGACACAACCTAAACGAGAATCAAAGATCTCGTCAATAGTAGTACAACGGTAAAAAGACAGACGAAAATGGACGCCGGATGAAGAAGTTATGGATTTTTAATGGACTTTTCTAGTCCCGGCCTGTAAAAATATATTATTAAAAATAAATAAAAATTAGCCGATGAAGTCTACACGAGAGTTGTAGAGTATATTCTCACCTTCGCGTGCATATAAAGAACGTCGAAAACCGAGCTCGTACGTGAAAGTTACGCATTTTACAAGATCGAGGCACAAAAGGTCTGAGGGAACGCACTGCGTTCGGGGCACAAAGCCAGTCCCATCCGTCTGTCGAATCAAGAGTACGTAAGCCATGGCGACTCAGGGGAACACCCTGCATTCCCATAGGGAACGCTCTGCGTTCGTGAGTGCCCCCAGCACTATAAAAGGGAGGCTAGGGCTCCGGGTTTGGTTGCTATTCTCTTACCATTTCCTCCACCGAACACCTCTCGAGTCCCTCTAAGATTACCTTGAAGCCCCAGTATTACCACTAGCTCACGACGCAAGTCCCGACGCTCCCTAGATTCCCGAGATCTTCAACTTTCTCCAGTCGAAGTTCTGCTCGAATTTAGTCTCGCCTTGTTCACTACTACCAAGTGAGTTCATACCCCTATAACTACGTTTTGTAAATGCTTTTATACACTTTTAAGGGAGGGGGAATACAAGTACACACACGGTTATCCTCGTGTGAAAAAAGATCAATCTTTTGCTATACTTTTGTTAGATAATAAATTATGTGATTTATAACTGTCATACGAAAACATTCTCATACAACATATCATGATAACACTGTCTTTTTGGAATGAAACATGTTGTTATATAAATATCAAACACTTTATTTATATTTTGAGTATAAATGCTAAATAATGTTATTACAAATGTTATACTTTACATACAAAGTCGACACTACACTAGGGTTTATCATACAAACGAATCACACATTTGGAAAAACTATAATTGGTATAGTTTATTAGATATTCATGAGATTTTACATACTATAAGTACTATATCAAGGAAATACTTTCATATACAAGAATAATTGGACTTTTCATACGTAAAATCTATTTGATACTAAGTTTTGTGAGACATTCAACTTCACGTACTTTCAAGTATGCAGTTAAAGTCCTGTATTATATACTATAATCTCTTGTAGGGAGAGCGTGATACTTGTGTATAGATCTATACGGGGGATTGACAATCCCGCACCTAAACTATTAGCTACAGTTAGACTGACAGGTCTAGGGTGACAAACGTCATAACATTCCAACGTCTGAAGAACGTTGTTACAGGCAGTCTGGGTCAATAGCATGGTTATAAAACCCACATGGAGTATTAAATACACGTTGATTTATGGGGTTATCAAATGCCTTAGTGATTTTATACATACATAAATCTACTATTCTAGGCGTGAAAAACACTATCGCATTACAGTTTTGGAACTTTTAAACTACCACACACATATGGAAAAATATTGGATTTCTAGAAGCAAACATTCAAAAACAGTCGGGTCTTGGTAAAAGAATACTTTTATATTAGTATAAAATATGGGATTTTCTAGGAGTTTTGAAACATCTACAAACAATTTTATTCAAATTTATACAAACATTGACATTAAATACTTATGAACTCACTAGCTTAAACGTGATCTACTCTTTCAAATTTACTTGTATTTCTTAGGGATTCAGTAATATAGGTAAACTTCATCTTTTGGAGAAGTGACGCTAAGGCGTCAGTTTAAAACTCATTTTGTCATCGTATTGTAATTTGTTTTGAAATAAGTATCATTCAACAATGTAACTTTTAAATTGTATATATGATGGTTGTTTTACTTTCTTTAGTATGTATTCAATTGTTACGATACTACATGAAGTCATCCGCCCTCAAACGATTCCTCCGTTCTAGTTTGGGGGTGTGACAGATTGGTATCAGAGCATTGTTTATAGTGAACTAAGTATATCAAACCACATAAGATATACAAACTTTAAATGCAAAGGGACTAAAATTCTCTGACAAAACGTTGTTACACCTAAACCACGTTTCATTTAACTTAAGTTATTGGGCCGAAAAAGCACAAATACATGCATGCAATGATTTATTTTCATAGTTAGAACTATACAAGAAGTATTAAGAGAAGTTGGACACTATGACTAGGCCTCAGAATATGTAATCAGATTTGGGACAAATATAGCATGATCAACTATATTTATCCGAGATCGGACTAATGTATGTCGAGTAATGTTCGTAGTGAGCAACAAGTCAAAACTTACCAAAATAACACTGGTATCAAACGTACAAACTTAAATACTATAGGAGTATTTGGTAAATACAATAGTTTAACTTACATGTTTAGATTTACATGTTTTAATTTCTAGACAATTCTCATATCTCTATTCTCGCACAGACACAATGGATGGATTCTATCCACCCGGGGATACCTACTACGCAAATCATGGCAACGGAGGATGGGTAGAGGAGGACCCCAAAGAAGATGAGGAACCTACAGAGTTAGAGGAAGGGGAAGACTCTGGGACAGACTCAGAGCCAGAAGTAATCAACCCACCAGTCACTCAACCTCCCGCATTTAGGAGAAACTTTCAGGGACCAACTCCCACTTGGGGAAGTCACATTCACCATTGGAGCCGAAAGCAAGGATTACGTCCTCCCTACGGTATGTGTCGGGACTTCTACGACGTCAGGGGTGGAGGTTCAGCCGAACGAGCACTCCCAGTCATGGTGGGCAAACTAGCCAACCAGTCCTATCAATCCGGGGTTCAAGCAAACCGGATTCGTGAAGTCAACGTGGAAGTACAAGTTCACACTTCCGACATCCGTCGACTAGACATGTTGCAGGATAATGCCTAAATCCGCACCGACACATTCCAAGCGCAACTGATTGCAGCCCTCTCTGAGATAAGGGAAATGAGGGAACAACAAGCCACCTTCGATAGGCATCTTATGGAAGCAAAGCAATCAGACACGGAGTCGAGCTCCAAGCGCAACCTACGTCGCAAGTAGTACTTTCCCGAATCCTAAAAATTTTATTATAGAATAGGAACTCGGCTAAAAGTCTTACTTTTCTTTAACTTCTGTATCGGAGACTCTTAGAAGGGTCGAAATTTTCTTAACTTCAAAATGTAACTCAACATATGTTTAATATATATGAAGAAATTCCCTTGTGTGTTAATTCTTTGAATACCACTCAGATTCATATGTCTATATATCATTATACAAACTTTTATTATGATTCAAGCTCTAAACCTTGGGTAGGTCAGTCAAATTCATAAATTGATGGAAATAGCAAATTTATCAACACACAGCTTCCAATCATTAAAGACTTGTGGTCTTTGTTCTATTTCTTTAGCATCACGATGCCGCCCCGTAGATCTACACGCCGTGTCAACAACGCAACACCTTCACCACCACCACCTCCATCAACGGATACTGTCGTCTTAATAGCTGCAGTAATAGCAACAATGGCTCAGATGAGTAATAATGGGTTCAAAGGGGGAGTAAATAGCTCTACGAATGGCCAACATCAGGGTCGTTTAGGGGATTGCACCTTCAAGGACTTCACCAATAGCAAGCCCATATCTTTTAATGGATCTGGAGGGATAATGGCTCTATCACAGTGGATAGACAAAACAGAAGCGGTTTTCGAGATCTGTGCATGTCTGGAAGGGAGCAAGGTAAAGTTTGCTGCTTGTACATTCTCCGAGAGGGCTCTGACGTGGTGGAATGGCCATGTCAAGTCACTAACTCTGGTAGTGGCTAATTCTATGGGCTGGGAGAATCTAAAACAAATGTTAATGCAAGAGTACTGTCTAAGGGGCGAAGTACAAAAACTAGAGCAGGAACTTTGGGGCCTTACTATGGTAGGCTTAGGTATGACAACCTATACTAATAGGTTTAGTGATTTGGCAATCCTTTGCCCAGGGATGGTTGCTCTAGAGAGCAAAAAGATCGAGAGGTACATATGGGGACTGTCACCCCAGATCCAAGGAAGTGTACTAGCTTCCAAACCAGTCACTTTTGATAGTGCAAAACAGTTGGCACAAGCTCTCGTTGACCATGGAGTCTGCCAAGGCTTCGGAACTGCTGTCCCGGAGCGAACCATAGGAAACAAAAACAACATCATCAGTACCAACAATAACAACAAGAAGAAGTTTTGGAACAAGAGGAATAGTCAGTTTTCACAAGAACCTACCAAGAAGCAACAAATAGTGGCAGTCCATGCCGCTACTACCCCCACTGCTGCTCCTGTTACCTCTACACCAGTGAAGCAATATGTTGGGAACCTACCGAAGTGCAGCAAATGCAATTTCCATCACAACGGAAATTGTCGGGATCACTGCAACAACTGCAACAAGAAAGGGCACACTGCCCGTTGTTGTAAGGCACTGACACAACCTAAATGAGAATCGAAGATCTCGTCAATAGTTGTACAACGGTAAAAAGACAGACGAAAACGGACGTCGGATGAAAAAGTTATGAATTTTTAACGGACTTTTCCAGTCCCGGCCTATTAAAAATATATTATTAAAAATAAATCAAAATTAGCCGATGAAGCCTAAACGAGAGTTGTAGAGTATATTCTCACCTTCGCATGCATATAAAGAACGTCGAAAACAGAACTCGTACGCGAAAGTTACACATTTTGCAAGATCGAGGCACAAAACCCAAGGCAGGTCTGAGGGAACGCACTGCATTCGGGGGCACAGAGCCAGTCCCATCCGTCTGTCGAATCAAGAGTACGTAAGCCGTGATGACTCAAGGGAACACCCTGCGTTCATGAGTGCCCCCAGCACTATAAAATGGAGGCTAGGGCTCCGGGTTTGGATGTTATTCTCTCACCATTTCCTCCACCAAACACCTCTCGAGTCCCTCTAAAATTATCTTGAAGCCCCAGTATTACCACTAGCTCACGACGCAATTCCCGACACTCCCGAGATCTTCATCTTTCTCCAGTCGAAGTTCTGCTCGAATTTAGTCTCTCCTTCTTCACTACTATCATGTGAGTTCATACCCTTATAACTACGTTTTCAAATGTTTTGTAAATGCTTTTATACACTTTTAAGGGGGGGGGGATACAAGTACACGCACGGTTATCCTCGTGTGAAAAACATCAATATTTTGCTATAGTACTTTTGTTAGATAATAAATTATGTGATTTATAACTGTCATACGAAAACATTCTCATACAACATATCATGATAATACTTTGTCTTTTTGGAATGAAACATGTTGTTATATAAATATCAAACGGTTTATTTATATTTTGAGTATAAATGTTAAATAGTGTTATTACAAATGTTATACTTTATATACAAAGTCGACACTACACTAGGGTTTATCATACAAACGAATCACACATTTGGCAAAACTATAATAGGTATAGTTTTCTAGATATTCATGAGATTTTACATACTATAAGTACTATATCAAGGAAATCCTTTCATATACAAGAATAATTGGACTTTTCATACGTAAAATCTATTTGATACTAAGTTTTGTGAGACATTCAACTTCACGTACTTTCAAGTATGCAGTTAAAGTCTTATATTATATATACTATAATCTCTTGTAGGGAGAGCATGATACTTGTGTATAGATCTATACGGGATTGACAATCCCGCACCTAAACTGTTAGCTAAAGTTAGACCGGCATGTCTAGGGTGACAAACGTCATAACATTCCAACGCCTGAAGAACGTTGTTACAGGCAGTCTGGGTCAATAGCATGGTTATAAAACTCACATGGAGTATTAAAAACACGTTGATTTATGGGGTTATCAAATGCCTTAGTGATTTTATACATACATAAATCTACTATTATAGGCATGAAAAACACTATTGCATTACAGTTTTGGAACTTTTAAACTACCACACACTTATGGAAAAATATTGGATTTCTTGAAGCAAACATTCAAAAACAGTCGGGTCTTGGTAGAAGACTACTTTTATACTAGTAGGAAATATGGGATTTTCTAGGAGTTTTGAAACATCTACAAACAATTTCATTCAAATTTATACAAACATTGACATTAAATACTTATGAACTCACCAACTTAAATGCTGATCTACTCTTTCAAATTTACTTGTATTTCTCAGGGATTCAGTAATATAGGTAAACTTCAGCTTAGTTTAAACTCATTTTGTCATCATATTGTAATTTGTTTTAAAACAAGTATCATTCAACAATCTAACTTTTAAATTATATATATGATGGTTGTTTTACTTTCCTTACTATGTATGCAACTGTTACGATACTACATGAAGTCATCCGCCCTCGAACGATTCCGCCGTTCTGGTTTGGAGGTGTGACACTATAGAATGTTCATAATGTTGGTTAAGTGATTAAATCCCTTGAATTGTGCTTTGAAGCCAAAGGGTAGAATGTGAAAGCGATGTTTGGACTCTTTGGTTCGGTTTGGTATTCAATAAGTTAATTGTAATTGGATAGAATTATGGGGCTTGTCAATACATTTGCATGCATATAAAGATCATCGAAAATGGATTTGTAATGAAGCAATTATGACCTCTTGAAGTTGGAATGGATTTAGATGAAGACTTGTCGCCACAGAGTGGTAAACAAGTCACCATGGTGTGGTGATCACCACGCAGCGGAGAACAGGTTTCATCCGAGCGAACGCTGGGCAGCCCAAGCCCATGATTTTTTTGGGGTTTTCAACATATTTAAGGTTAAGTTTTCACATTTTAGGGCATTTTATCAGCTTCCATCACCTCTAGAACTCATTGGGAACAACCCTAGCTTCTATATTCATAGATTAAGCTACTCCTCTCTCTTTAAACCTCTTTTTGTGAATCTTTGGTTATTTTGGTGAAGAAATCAAGGAAAGATTGTGCTTAGAAGCTTGAAGCTTTGGTTCCTTAACTTCATCATCTACCTTATGGACCTTTGTAAGTTGCAAAGATCCATGCTTTATTGCATTTTATCTTTGGATATAAGAGTATTTGGAGTTTTAGTGCTTAAATGTTTGTTTGATGAATTTGATGAAGCTTGAGTGATGGCTTTCAATAAAGTTTGCAACTTTATTAGTCAATGAAGTCCCAGGAGTATTGTATCTTTCATATCAAGACTTTCATGTTGATTAAGTCCCATACATGAAGTTTTGACTTTTATTTTTTAGGGGAAATGACACAAATGCCCTACGAACTTTCTAGGGCTTACCCGTTGAGTCCCTAAAGCTTTTGTCGAGCTTTATGGGTACCTAAACTAGGATATGACCTACTCTTTTAGTCCATGTCAACCTGTAATAGCTGGTTCAGTGACCTTTTAGACCAAAAAAACTCATCTTGTGCCCTATAAAGCCAAAAAATAAGTTTGGGGATCAGATTCTACCAAAAGACTCTCATTTTCTTCTAAACCCGATTCATACTCAATTCGTACCCTCCCAAGAAATCGATCGTTGATCTTCTTTCCGTCTTCACCCTCAATCGCCACACACTCACCGAAGATCACAACCCTCTTCACGTTCTAAAAGATTCTTGATCACAACCCCTTCCAATATTTTCTTTGATTCGATTTCAGCTCTTCAAGGAATTGACCCCCTCCTTCCTTCTTCTCTGTTCAAAATCGCACAAGCTACCACTGCTTTTTTCTCCGAGTTGCAAGTTTTATGGATGCGATGTTGAGAAGGATGTGTAGGTTTGATGACGTTCACAAAGAAAATGAGAATTAATCTCTTTTTTTCTTCGATTTGCAGGTGATTGGTTATGGTGGCTGACTGGTGGTTTTTGTGGGTTATGGGTGCTCCAATGGTGGCTTATTTCACGAGAAAAAGGGGAGGAATAAGGGTGTTTAGATTCGGCTGTTGTGATATTGATTCGTTGGTGATTAAGGTGGGTTATGGTAGCTATAATGGCTGAATAAAATGTTGATGAACAGTTGGTTCATGAGGGTACGAATTGAGTGTGAATCCACTTTAGAAGAAAAGGATAGTTTTTTTGGTACGAAATGATCCCCAAACTTATTTTTTGGCTTTATAGGGGCACAATGTGAGTTTTTTTCGTCTAAAAGGTCGTTAAACCGGCTATTACAGGTTGATAGGGACTAAAAGAGCAGGCCATATCCTTGTTTAGGGACCCATAAAGCTCGAAAAAAAATTAGGTACTCAACGGGTAAACCCTCTAATGTTCGTAGGGCATTTGTGTCATTTCCCTATTTTTACCATTTGACATAGATTTAGGTGAGACTTGCATTGGACATGTATGTCCATAAATTTATGATTTTTATTGTACTTTGTGATGCAAAGAAGCTACTGGAAAGTATTAAGGATTGTCTTAACAGATTAAGCTCCTAAAGAAGAAATTTCTTCCTGAACGAAAACCATGGCATGGCCAAGGAAGGCCCATGACGTCGTGCCACAATGAAGCGCGCCCGCTTTGTCTAGACATGCCCACAGTATGGCACAATGCTCGACACGACGTGACAACATGCTTCTCCGTGACTGTTTTTTTCGAATGGCTGCCACAACATGGTCAGTGGTTGGCCAAAATGTGGTGGCTGACTATTGACCGTTGACCGTTGACTTTTGAGCGATTTGACTTTTGGTCAAACTTGATTAAGATTAAGTTTTTGGCAAAGGAATGGTTTCAGTTTGACAATAGGTAGCATGGGTTAGCTGTTATGTTGTTGAGGTAGTTGTTGTGCTTCTGTTGAGTAGTATAGATGAGTCTTGTCATTATACTATGTAGTATGCTAGCTGTCTTTGTGAATCTTTCATGGAAGACCTGGATTTGGCATGTAGCAATTATATGGAAGACTAGGATCTGGCCCCTGACATTTATATGAAAGATCCGAATTTGGCCCATGGTAGCAAGTGATTATCAAACTATTATTTGACCCACAAATTTCACTTGGGGCTGAAATAGACTCATTATAATTATGGTCTATGGTATTTTAGGGAACTCACTAACCTTTATGATTAAGGTTTTATGTTTATTGTTTTAGGTTCTTTTGGTTTTAAAAGGAAGGGACCGGCCTAAACATATTGCATCCCCCATAGTTTTTCGCATTATATTTTTATGAATTATATCTGATGTTTTGAGAATACTTTATACTTTGATTGTTTTTTTAGCAAATGAATTAATGGCTTTGGTTGTTTGAAAATGAAATTTTTTACTTAGCAGTTTTGGGATATTACACAATCCTTAACAACATCACGATATACTTGTCTTTGCAATGTCGAATTAGAGAACGTAGTGAAATGGATGACCATATCTTGGGTGTGAGTCACCCCTTACCCCATGCATCGGTCCAGCCAGACAGGCTAGTGTCCGAATAGTAGTAAACTAGTTATTCTTGTGGGTCAAGTGATGTAGAAACTCAATATAGCGATTATAGCAATGTAGGACCAGTATGTGATATGCGGTGGAAATTAATAATAGTAATCACAATGAAGAGTGATGGTGTGTAATTATAGTAGTGAACTATTATTAATAGTAATTATGCAATGGATATTAATAATAGTAATAACAATGAAGAGTGAGGTGTGTAATTATAGTGATGAACTATTAGTAATAGTAATTATAATGAGGAATGAGAACAAGTGATTAGAAGGTTGGATTAAACAAGGAACAGTATATAATGCAAGATTAAAGTGGTGTATAATGTTTGTGTATGGTGCTATGTACTTTGTGAAGTTGGAAACTTGGTATGTAAATGATAATTAGAATAACTAACCCGTTGTGGGAATTATATGGTTTCACTTTGACATTGAATAACTAGTTAGCTCACTAAGTTGTTACTGACACTTGTTTCTTGCTGTTATTTGCCACACCTATTATTGGTACAAGTTGCTTGAGTATGTGGTTTGGTGAGATTGTGACTCTTATCGGGTAGTTTTTTATTTTTATTTAGTTGATACCACTTGGACTTGTCATGTGGTCACTTCATTATTTTGGTTTGTTAAACATAATAAGTTTCTTTTGGGTTGTTTTTAAACATTGTGTAAAAGACTTTCATTTTAGTTTTTCTACTAAAAGAGAGTTAAAAATAATAATAATAAAAATTATGGTAAAAATCACGACGTTATAGAAAATATGAACTCAAATAATATATTGTTGATGTCATGAATTATTATATTCAACATTTTGTATTATGTTGACATGGTGTGTGTGTGTGTGTGTGTGTGTGTATATATATATATATATATATATATATATATATATATATATATATATATATGCCACACCCCAAAACTAAGAACGGCGGAAACGTTCTGGGGCAGAGGACGTCATGTACAGTATCACAACAATGAAAAGTAGTAAACAAGCAACAACATCATCCATTGCATTAATAATATAATTTTAATACAAGTGTTCTGTCAAATTATAATAGACACTAAAGTATAAACAAAATGAAAGATGAGTCTTGAACGAGCACCATCTTCTCTGAACCTTGCATCGGTACCTGTCTATGGTTGACCAGAGGATACAAGTTATTTTGAAATAGAGTATCAGCTTTAAAGCTGGTGAGATCATAAGTATTTTAGTGTCTTAATTTGTATGTAAGTATTTTTATGTATATGAATTGTAAGTATTGAAAATGTATATGAATTGTAAGTATTGAAAATGTATATGAACTGTAAGTATAAAAATGTTTTGTATGATCCTAGGAAGCCCTATGTTTCCTACTAATTGTATCCTTCTACCAAGGCATCTAGTGTCCGTGTGTGTGGCACTTGTAAGAGTGTATTTTCCCAATTCCGACTATCATTAACCAAAAATATAGTTTCTACATTACCGTGCGTCGTGTGAATGTTCACGAAGTGAATGTAATGGGAAAATGAAATAGTACTATGGTGTAGTGTCGAACTACAACCGTACCAATTACCTTAAGTCTAGGGTAATTCTTCTAAGTATTGTAGTATTTGTAATAAATAACCACTTTTGTACTCTTATTTCCTTATTTGAGGGATAAGGTATAATGTGATGGCTAGATCCCAGGCTAGACGCTCCCCTGTCAAAGGGATTTTGAGACCTTTACACGCCCATGCATATATGCATGCCGTGAATATCCACATTACTATGATCATGTATACCCGATATAACTATCACAAATGCGTTGTGATTCATCAGTATAGTTAGATCCTGAACTCGTTCCATGTTATAGCACCTAGTGATGTCTGTCCTACTAACGTATATGTAAGCGCACTCATGTAAATGTATTTATGTATACTTACACATGTAAGCGTAATCATGTAAAAGTATATGAACGTATGCCTTTGCTACCCAAAGATACTGAACTGACTGAAAGGAACTATTATGTCCATATATGTACACATGATATATAACTAATGTTTAAACGACCTTCGAACGGGTACCTGATATCCCACCAGACCACATCTCAAGCGCGAAAAGGAAATAGGGTGGATAGCCTTCCTAAGTCCTTTAAACATTGCTTATATAACTATACATATATAGGCATGCTTATAACAGGGTCTCTATGTAAACGTATCTATGTAAATGTACTCATGTAAAAGTAATCAGGTAAACGTACTCATGTAATTGTATAGTAATGTACTGTAATGTTCTGCGTGTTCTAGCTGTAATGTATGTTCTCTCTCTATCTAGCATGTATAATAATGTACTGTGTGTACTAGCTGTAATGTATGTTCTCTTTATCTAGCAAGTATTGACTCGTGAATGAACTGACTCGTTGTATGATATCGCGTTCCAGTAATGGTTCTAATATCTTCCTAAACTACCCATATGGTAGCTTACTAATAATGTAACTGGTACGTATAAACATGGATGTATACCCTTGCTACCCAAGGGTATTGAATGAACTGGAAGAACCTTTATGACTATATATGTATACATGATATATAACTAATATTTAAATGACCTTCGGACGGGTACCCGATATCCCACCAGACCACATCTCAAGCGCGAAAAGGAAATACGGTGGATAGCCTTCCTAAGTCCTTTCAACATTTCTTATATAACTATACATATATAGGCATGCAATTGATAATATAAAAGCATAAAATAAGTTTTGTAAAACCTTTGAACATAATTATTATCTAAGAAAAGATCGACTTGATGTCAATCTATAAAACGGGTTGGAAGCATGGGTTTGATAAAACAGATTAAGTATAAAGAAACATTTGTTTGAAACACAATTGTAAATGAGTTTGAAATGAAACATATAGAGTAAAATGTTCAGTTTAATAAGTAGTTTTAAACCTATAAAGTGTTTATGAAAAACATTTGAAGGAAACTGTTTGGTAAAACGGCTAATGAGTAGCCAATCATTTGAATGCTGCTTATTAATCACATGTGATTGATATAATAAGTAGCATGATTCTACTTGTATCCCCCCATAAAGTATTTAAAAACATTTAAAAGGTTGATTAAGGGGTATGAACTCACCTGTTGTGGGTGATACGGATGAACTGAAGAGGTAGGACTGCCAGGTGTCAAGTGAAGTCTTGAACACACTCTATGATCCTAGTTAGCATATAATATCACATATATGTATCAAATTAGTATATAAACAACTAATAAATAAATCAAGACACCCTAGGACATGCTAAACACCTTTATCAAGTGTTATTAGCCTATAGGATTGCATCTAAGTGTTTGTAAGGAAAGCTATTGTGTGTAGGGTTCAAGGAATACTCCATCATGAAGTTTACGGCCCTAATGACACTACTAAATGAGTTTACGGTCGTAAACTCATGAGTTTACGGCCGTAAGCTTATACTTATGTGACCAATTTGGTTTTTATGCTCTACAAGACCCTAAGAAGCATTTCTACTTAATGGCTTGGTCTATGGAAGAGTTTAGGGCATTAAATAACTCCTTTTAGGAGTTTACGGCCCTGGGACCAAATCTCATGGAGATTACGGCCGTAATCTCCCTTGGATGGGGTGTTTGTGGTGTTTTCAAGTCCCTAATTTAACTAGGAACTAAACTAGGCTATTGTACAAGGCTTTAGAAGAGGTTATAACATCAATTGGCCCTATTGTTTGGAGTTCACGGCCCTGGAAACTCATTAGGGTACATGTCTAAACTAGTCTCTCGGCTTAAGGAAGGATTTTAGGGTGTTTTGGCACCTAAATATGGAGTTCACGGCCGAAGAACATCCTTGGCCGTAAACTCACTTCTAGCCTTTGTTTCTTAATGATTTTGTGGTCTAAACATGTCATGGTAGTTTCTAGGTTGAGTTCCAAGGCTTGGAGGGACATTGGGCACACTTTGGCCCTTATAAAAGAGTTTACTCCCCAAGGTGTTCTTGGGCGGTAAACTCTCAGATCTTAGTGTTTTCCTATGATTTCTAGTGTATTAAGCATATAAGAAGCTTTAAAACAACACTAGATAGAAGTACTCACTTTCCGGAACGAAAGTCCGAAGATCCTTGAGAGAGAATTCAGCTTTTCTCTAGTTGGAAATGTAACTAATGAATAAATATGGTTTAGAATCCTATATACAGTCCTGGGATTTTTGGCAGAAAACATTTTATTCACGAAATGAACTCTAATATCATAGGGTTTTGAAATAACAGTGTTGCACAAAACCCTAGTGCATCCACTCTCCTGATATCTCCTTAAGTGTACATCTTGAAATACTCAAACTTATACCCAAAAGTCTGGAAATTCTCTGTAACTGTTCTAATCTTCAACTGACTTGATATGGTTTGTATAGAATGGAAATTTCGGGTTGTCACAATATATATGTATAATGTGCTTATTTTATAAGTCTTTTTGTTGTATTCATTTGTATAAAAATATATTTTATGTATTTATATAGATATAACATATTTTTAAGAATATATACATATTTATACTTAAGAGCATTTTTAATGTATAAATAATTTTTATACATACTAAAACTAGTTTTGTAAATATACAAATGTATTTTATTAAGTGTTATATATATATACATATATATATATATATATATATATATATATATATATATATATACTGAAAATGTGTTTATTTTATAAGTCTTTTTATTGTATTCATTTGTATAAAAATATATTTTATGTATTTATGTACATATAACATATTTTTACAAATATATACATATTTATACTTAAAAAGCATTTTTAATGCATAAATACATTTTTATACATATTAAAACCGATTTTATAAATATACAAATGTATTTTATTAGGTGTTAAAAAATACATAAAATATATATTTTATAAATGAAAAATATCATAAAACCCACAACTTTTACACACTTAATTGGGGAAAGCCCTACATTTTATTTTTTGTTCATTGTGGCCATTTTTGTGTGTATGGTTAATGGGTTTAGCACTATCATCCAGTTTCAGCAAGTCATTAAGCTTTCAAATACTATTAGTGAACATCAGAGATTTAGCATCTTCAACTAGTAGCTCATGTTCTTGTTTCCTTCTCTTCCACTACTAAACCATGGTATCTTTTTCAAGTTATGGGTACTATAGGGCATCAGCCTCAAGGAATCGGTGGTTTGAATACCTTATGTGTGATTGTCTTGAACATGCCACTTTCTCGATCTCCATAAGAGTTGAAATTCCACATAAAAATTTTTGAGGGCGTCCAAACTATTAGGTAAAAGTTATGTGATTTTTGTGAAAGTTTTTTATTGAAATAAGAACTAAGACATATCCTTTTTCACAATGTGTAGAACAAAAAAATGTGATTTTTTCTTATGGACTGATCCACCACTTCCAAAAAATCACTAAAAGGAAACCATGTGGAAGTTGTATGTTGAGTTGGAACAAGTAAATGAAGCTAAAGAATGTTAGAAAATAATGTTGAAACTTTTGAAGGTGGTGATGATCATGATGGTGTTTCTTTTAGTGATGGTGATTTTATTGTTTTTCATGGTTCACAATGTTATGGTTCAGATAGGTTGAAGATGCGAGCATTAGTGTTTTAGGAATGGTGGTGGATGGTGCTTTTTTTTTGGTGTTTATGTAGTTTTTTTAGGTGTAAGGGTAAGGGTAGTAGTGTCATTTAGTGTTTTGAGATGTAATTCAGGACATGTAATAGTGCATTTCCTAAGGAATATAATGGTTATTGTTTTCACATTTTCCCTATTTCAGATAGGTTGAAGATGCGAGCATTAGTGTTTTAGGAATGGTGGTGGATGGTGCTTCTTTTGGTGTTTATGTAGTTTTTTTAGGTGTAAGGGTAAGGGTAGTAGTGTCATTTAGTGTTTTGAGATATAATTCAGGACATGTAATAGTGCATTTCCTAACGAATATAATGGTTATTATTTTCACATTTTTCCCTATTTCAATACTAATGATACTCTATATCAATGTACTTTCACATGTCAATGAACTTATATGTCATTGTACTTTACAATATAAATGAAATTAACAACAAGCAAGATAATATCAACTGTAATTAACAACATTCCAACTTCAATGAACTTAAAAATACAATGTACTTTCAACCAAAGGTAATAGTAAGTGATATTCTATCATTAGTCAACATTAACATCCCAAAAAGACAATGTACTATGACCAAAATACCAACATAACTACACAAATGGGTAATAACAATTAGAACCAAGGTTCCAATTCTGCCAAAAAACTTATTGGAAATGAATTGGAAAACTATTACAAAAAGATAGATGTTCCAAAAAGGAATAAAAAATACCAATGTCCGCTTTACCCTTACAGTATTAACGTGCTAAACCAAACACTATAAAACCTGTAACAAAAAGATATGTTTACAAAAAGGTCAAAGTAAATACTAATTCCCATTTACCATACACTATCCATACATGCTAATCCAAACACCAAACCATGTCCTTCCTAGAAGAGCTCTTCTTCTCAGCATACGAAACAGGTTCACTCTTGCTTATCTTTATCTTTAGGATTGTTTCAGAAGGTATCCTCCTCTTCAATAATGAAATAGGTTCATTTTTAGCCCTCATCTTCTGTCTCTCCTTTTTCACTTGTAAGAAAATAAATCTAATGATATGAATGACAGGGAGATATAAAAAGTGACAAGTATATTAGATACCTTTTGCATGGTTAAATCAATTTCAACTTGGGCATATTCAGATTCGTCCATTTCTATTATCAATTCCACATCATCATTATTGACCTCAACCTCATTCTCTATGTCCTTTACCTCAAGCTCAGGCTCCATGTCCATGTCCACATCCTTATTCTCTTTCTCCCCAACCTCAAGCTTTTTTACCTCAACCTTAGTCATCTTATCCTCAAAATCATGCTCATTCTCCTCAATATAAGGTGTATTCATTAAGATGTCATTAATGAATTCTTCACAAGTAAGGGACACATCTTTTGACTCTCCTCCCACCTTAGTCTCCTTGACCTTAACAACAGTCCCCTCCCTTATACCACTTCTTTTGGTTCCCCCCCCCCCCCCTTCTTGCCTTAATCTTCATCTTTTTCTTAGGAGTATCTAAGATCCTTTGAGTAGGTTGATTAGCCATATTATTTTCTTCATCTTGGGCAGTTTGACTACCTGCATTCTCTCCTTCATCTTGCACAGTTTGACTACCCCCATATCCTCTTCATTTTGACCAGTTTCATTAGGCATACTTTCCCTTATATTTCAAATAGCTTGAATATCTTGATATTTAACATTGTTAGGTCTTGTCCCATCCTTGTTTTAGTCTTTCTAGGTGGGAAGTGGTCAGAGTGTGGATGACCTACTCTATCTTTCCTTGGTCTTCAAATTTTCCTTTTTGGAATAGGATCTTTGCGAGCATCAACATTCTTTCAAGAAATCTTGTCATGCCCAAGTTGTTTGAATTTTCCATATCTCATAGTTCTAGGTACCTTTACCTTTTGAGTTGGGTATTTAGAGTCTTAAGATTCTGATGGATGTTTCCTTCTATTTACTTTAGGTCTCCCATGCATTCTCCCTACAAGAGGTGATAGTGGCTTGATGAATCAAACCTTTGCCACATATTTCTTCCACCAACAGGCAATACATTCTCCATGTAAGTTGTAATGACCTTGTCCTTATGGAATGAGGGAGAAACAAAGTGAATGGGATCTCTATGCATATAGTTGATTGTTTCTTGATCATGAACACATGGTATTATAGACAACATTCATAATCTACATGTGCATGAATGATTGTGTAAATCCACCTTGTAACCATCATATGCATACCTAGTCTACACAAAATGACCTCCAGTTGCTATTACCTTCCACAACTTAATGAAACACAAGTTAGTAACCAACTAAAGGCAATTATATCCTGTTAGAAACAATTAATGTGTTAACATTTTACCACATATCTTTACCAAATTCTATAAGTTTTTCTAGGTTGTTTGGTTCATGATGGTTGTACAAATACCCTTGATGATAAAACCTTTCTATTAGATAAATCATGATTTCCTCTAGCATTGTATGTAGAGGTTTCTTCCTCATGTGCATTATCATATAATTGAATCATTCTAAAATACATTCTTTACAGCGTCACAATAAATCCTATAGTAATGAAGTACATGCATCAAGTTTTCTGGTTTTCTTGCCATGAGAAAGTTATAACCTGATTCTTTGATGTGCTTGATCTTCTCTATTGTAGCTGTAAAGTCCTTTTCTATTGTACTTTTAGCAGCCTTCCAAAACAGATTATGATAAGTTTTATTTCAAAATTTGTTTCAAAAACTAGTAAAATGGCAAACGGAAGACTTCAAGATTTCAAAATAACATAAGCAATTTATACACACCAAGGATCATCTTGCAAGTTGTAGAAAGATTTAAACACCAACCAAATAAAGGATGAAGAAATAACAACCTTTGTAGCTCTTTGGGTCCTCTTAGGAGGCTTGGAAGTTTATGAAGAATGTGGAACCTTTGAGACACCAACAATAATTCAACTTGATGTAGAATCCTAATTCTTTTGTATAAAACTCTTAACACTCTTAATATTTATATTCTTACCAAAATAAAAACATAAAGAGAGCATAAGAAGCAAGTAATCTTCATGGGATGAACCAAAAATGAAAGAGAATGCATCTCCCTCGTCAAAACGTTTTTCACTCATAAAAGGCAAGAAAAATGCAAGCCTCAAGTCTTGTATATATAGTAGTAACAACACCCTACCATTTGAATACACTATTCAAAAGACCATACTCTTATTTAAATAATCAAAGAGCCATTCTCTCATTTAAATAATCAAAAAGCCATACTCTTATTTAAATATTCAAAGAGCCATTCTCTCATTTAAATAATCAAAATCCCACACTCTTTCTTTTTGACACTTATTTTTATAAAATAATAAAAGGAAGAAGGCAAAACCTTTATATTTTATAAACCAAGTGTATACAAATAAAAACTTTAACTTTTTGGTAAAAGAAAAAAAATTAAATGTTGTGCATGTCTTATTAATTCATACCATATGAATTATATAATGTTACTTGCTAATAAAAATTATTATTTCCTAGAAATAAATAATTTCCCAATTCATTATAAGACTTTATGGAATATTTATTAAAACTAATTTCTAATAAATAATCAATTGTATCAAGTTGTTGTTAGTGTGACCCATTAGTATCATATGTTAATTAGCAATATCACTTTAATATGATTCTTGAGAATACTAGATCTTTCAATCTCCCACCTGCACAAGATTCATATTAGACTGATATAGACAGTGGTGAACATCTAGCAACATTTCACTACCCCCATCAACATACGACTTTGTGCCATTCTATCAACACCCAATTCCCAAAAAGCTCAAAGCTACAAGTTGTGTATAAGGTAAGTTTATCATTTATTCCTTTGTCACAGACATCATGTTAAACATGAGACGTGGATCGCAATCAATCTCATTTGGTGCTCAACATTTGGTACGACGCCTTAGATGTCTAACTCTCAACACGTAAGAGGAACAAATCTCATCTTGACTACATAAGCCTCTTGCATAGTTCATACCATACCTGAAACTGGCTTTTATAACTGCCCGGTTAAGGACCAACATTTAAACATATCTAAGCACAATACTCCCTACACTTAAGTCCCACTATGTATCTCAGGTGTTAAGGATACAAAGATAATATATTTTTAATCAAGTATCATTCATGATAGCGATCCATGAGATGATCTTGATGCGGGTCAGTTCAATACTAGTTCTCTAACAAGTACCTATGAAACTTGGTTACAACCCATTGCCTAATTTCATCTAGTGAAATTCAACCAATTCAATTCATATTAGTATTATTTCATAATTGCTCCTACAATTATAATCTACTATGAACTTTTAGAATAATAATATTATTAATAGATTAAACATGTTAATATAGAACACAAAAAGTATTGATTTTATGATCATATCTCAGTATATCATAAACATTATATCATGGTTGTTGTTACAATGTTCTAATATCCAAATACTAAATCCAAATCAAAATCCCATTTCTAGAATAATAAAGTCTTATGGTTGAAGTGTGACCATTCATACTTAGCTAAGAAGAAGAACTTTATTAATGGGTTCAACTAAATTTAATTAGTGTGAATTATGTGAATACTATCAACTCCATATTTGACTTTACTCTAGGTATAGTTAAATATCTTGGAGTATATGATTGGTGTTCTTTCGTGATATAGGGTCTCTTAGCTCGACTAAGTATACTCTCTAAGTCACAAAAATTTATATGTGATCCTTGAATGGCATAGATCAACGTAGTTTTTCAATGAACTCATTCATCCAATCATATTAGATTTAAACTTCTAAAGTTGTGTATTCTTATTTTGTAATATATTATGTCATTTTGTTTTTCTTGGACCTCATTCCAACCAAACTTAAAATTAATCCCTCAATGAAGTCATAATCCAATTATAATTCATAATTATGTATATTTGTTTAGAAATAGAATCTTATGTATCTCTTTACATGAAGATTTTTGTTCTAAACTATATGTCTCATATACATTCTCTTAGTTCTTCCAAAGTACTCTTAGAATGTTTCTATAGCCATCCGGTGACTTAACTATGTATTCAATTGGTATATTATGATATTCTCATAACATGATCATATACCAAGTCTTATGCATAATATGGAGTAAATGATGGATTCATCTGCCAAGCAAATCGAATATAAATCATTTCAGCTATTTCAACCCTATGAGCTAGGTCTTTTTGAGGCTGGCTCAAACTTAGTACCATGTGACAATACTAAGGTTCCTCCTAAGGAATCTTCTATCTTGATCTTTTTCAAGACATTGTCATTATATGCATAAGTATATAAAACTTTTAACATTTATTTTTATCTATCCTTACAGATTTTACATTCCAAGAATATATCATGTTCTTCTTAAGTCTTTCATTTTAAAAACACATTATGAGTCAAGGTGAAAAGGCATGTCATGGTCAGAATGTAATTTCTCATGATTACGTATGTCTCATTCATACAAGATTAGGAATGTCACTATTCTCTCACTAGTTCTTAGTAAACACACATGCTCTATTTATTTTGATATAAAGGCATACATTGTGGTTTCATATTAAAATGATGATTACAACATCAAGATGTTTGCCTTATATCCACAAGCGGATCTCAAGCTTTACACATTTTGTTAGGATAACATGGATTAAGAAAACCTCCAGGCTAATCTATATAGATATCTTATAATAGATGTCTCTTAAGAAAAGCGGTCTTTCTTGAAATCTATTTGCTATATTTCATACTGAGAATATGAATTTATAGTAAACAATATCCTTGTTGATCTAATCAAAGCTACTTGTGAAAAAGGTTTGATCATAGTCAATGTCATGAGTATGATGAGGACCATAGTCAATTACATGAGTATGAGAAAATCCTTTTATAACAAGTTTTGTTTTAAATGTGCATAGTTATCCATGTAATGTATTCTTTCTAGAAGAATCACTTACTCTTTCTAGCATTGCTATAGAGAGGAAGTTCAGTCAAGACCATCCTTGATTATCACACATGGATTACATCTCATTATCATGACTCTAACTCATTAATCGGAATTGAGATATGACATAGCATCTTGGATTTGATGGATTTGCTAGAAACCATCAAGAAAAGCTCATCAATGAGACATTCCACATTTCTCAAGTCATAGATGATTTCTACAAGTAAAGCGAACAATTTGTGTTTGTGAATAGCTATTATTCAAGTTTAATAATTCCTTATTAAAACTAGTGCCAACTATTACTACATTAGGTAATGGTTCCTAAGTTGCTTCAAGTTCCATGTACCTACCACTTGCTTTGTCATTAGAAGCTTGCTTTCTGTTAACTCAACTATCAAGGGAATAAGAGAGCTTATTCTTGGTGGGTTTGTACATAAGAATCTAAGCCACATTTAGATTATTATACAAATACGTATCTAGTTGATTTTGGGTTTAAAAGCTTTAGTCCAACATAGGCTTTAAATCCATAAAACATTTAATAATATAAGGATGGAGCACTTCCATACAAAATTTTATGAACAAATGTTATATCTACTAATTAGTTGGTGTTTGTACTCAAGGTACAATCCATAGTGTTCTAGGTGTTATCCCATGGAAATAAAAGGAGGATATTTCTACCGATTAGAAAGTAAATCATACCAAGTAAGATTTAATTCATCCTTTATTATCATTAAGTCCTTAGATAGTTGTTACTGATTTGTATCTCAACTTTATATTTAAAACGTTCAACAAGATTTTACAATTATACTTTACCACGTAAAATATAATTAAAACTATTATAGTTGTTAATAAAGTTGATTTGGTATCTTGTGCTAAATCTTAGACATTCATTAGAAAGGTAGTCATACACCATAGTGTATAGTTCATTAATAATTTGTTTTCTCTACTAGTTAGTGAAAATATCATTAGGAATCTTTATATATGTAACACCCAAAGTCTGGAAGGCCAAGAAAGGAAAGAAAACCCTAATTTTAAGGGACGACTCGGCGAGTCCGAGCGGGATCCGGGTCGAGGAGTAAGTGACCGACTCGGCGAGTCGGCCAAGGAGACTCGGCGAGTCTGGTCTGTGCGAGGAAAACCCTAAATTCAGGACTTGGAGCCTATTTAAACGTCTCATTCTCTCCCCTAGGTTTCCTTTACTGCCTCTTTCACCCAGAAGAAGAAGGGGAATCATTGAAGCTTCAAGGATTGGCCTTAGATCTGAAGATTGGGGAACCTTTCTGAGTTATTGAAGGTATTAAGTCGTTTCCCTCCTTTAGAATTATTATGGTTGTGAGTTTTGGGGGCTTTTTAGCCATGATTAGCTATCCATTTGAGTTAGAAGTCAGATCTGAAGTTGCTACTTCGGATCTAAGCATATTATGGTCTTGAGAAGCATAAAGTATCTGTCCTTGAGTTGATTATGGAGCCTCTTTGCCTTAAACCCTAGTTTATGGTGTATTTTGCCTAGATCTCCTTCTCTACACATAAAGTTTGCAACTTTATGTGAGGAATAGGCTTAGGAAGGGTAGATCTACAGTTTGGAGTCCATGCATGACTCAGAAGTCCTCTGCATGTATAAAGATCTGAATGGACTCGGCGAGTAGCATGAAGATTTGGAGGAACTCGACGAGTGGGATGAACAGCTCGTCGAGACGGATGAAGTTGGGCATGAACTCGGCGAGTTGGAAGAACAACTCGGCGAGTCTGTTGAAGATTGTCTTGGACTCGGCGAGTCAGGTCGCGAAACCCCAAACCCTTCGAGTTGAGAATCGAATCAGTGAGTCGAGTGGAGACTCGGTGAGTTGAACAGGTCAGGACTCGGAAATCGGTAGACTCGGCGAGTCATGGACCGACTCGGCGAGTCGAGTCGCGAATGGAAGGACTCTGAACATATGAACTCGGCGAGTAGGGTTGACCTGGAAGGTTGACTTTGACCAGAGTTGACTTGGTTGTCTTTTGAGGGTTAGTTAGACTTAGTGTTGCATTGATATTGGTAGCTCGGGGAGCGAGTGGAGCAGGAGTTTAGAGAGTTGCAGGGCAGCGGCTAGTGGGATCATCAGCAAGTTCAGCCAGTGCAGGTGAGTTTCCCTTTGTGTGAATGGGTCTAAGGCCACAATGCCGGCCCATGTAGTTATGAGTATAATACCTGGGGATTAGCCCTAGGCACAGTATGCTAGTATGATATTCAGGACGAGGTCCAGTGGTAGCGGGCAGGTGCCCAAGGAATGGTTTATGTGATAGTTTATACTTGTTGTCTGTGTGATACTTGTATGTGCCTGGTAGGGAGGTGAGTGTGGGCGAGGTCCCGTAACTCACCAATAGCAGGGTGTGGATGGTGCTCCACATCTCCTTAGCAGCAGATCAGGGGCGAGGCCCGAGTTAGGAAAAGAGTGAGTGTGGGCTGGGCCCGTATCTCACAATCAATAGGAGCATGGACGGGGTACCATGACTCATCAGTAGCAGGGCAGGGGCAAGGCCCAGGATAGGCGAGGCCTTAGGACAGGATCAATTCGTATGTGTATAACTTACGTGTTGTGATATGTTTATGTGTTATTATTTGTTGGCGGGCGAGGCCCTGTAACAGGCGAGGCCTAAGTGAAACAGATCTGTATCCGAGCGGGGCTCGAAGCCAGGCGGGGCCTGGAGCGGCGAGGCCGTTGTAACGGGCGAGGCCCAGAATAGCGGGCGTGGCCCAGTATGTGCAGTATGTGGTTATGCCTGGTATGTGGTAGGGTGGGGGACTAACTAAGCTTCGTGCTTACGGTTTTCAGTTTTGGTTTCAGGTACTTCCGGTAGCGGAGGGAAGAGATCGGGGTGATCGCATGGCACACACCATAGTTTAGACAGCCTGGGAATGTTTACTCGAACATGTGTTTTGGAAATTAATACTCTAATTATTTTTTGGATTGATGGCATTGCTTAAAGTAATGTTTTATTAAAAGAAATGTTTAGTCTTAAATTTTGGGACATTACAATATACAAATAAGATTTACATATGTCAAATAAACTACATTATTTGCCTTCAAAGATCCCTTACTTGAAGTTGGAATATATGACTGCCATTTATATAATAAAGATAACAATGTCAAAGATGAATTTGATTTAAAACAAGTTTAAGCCAAAAGTGCTTGAATATAGAACTTAATTTTATTTATTAAAATGTTGATATTTACTTTATAATTCTATTAAGAGATCTAGTCTCATAAATAGAAGTTAATCATTTCAGAATATAAATATTATCGTTATGAAAAACGATTAAGTAAATTATCAAACATTTGAATAAAATAACTGAGACATTAATTTAGACATGCTAAATTAAAACATACATTGTTCCAAAACAAATATTGTTTTACATTACAAGTAGTTTATGTTCTAAGCATAAATAATAAACTAAACTCCAAGAGTGTAGTTCCAACTTGGTTATGCTCAGCTGGTTACTCTTCTATAAATATTTGTAAGCCATTTACAAATATTATATTAACATTTAAGTACCAAGTACTTGAGTGTTATATGAAAAGTAAGAGTTCTATCTAGTAGATACCTGAAGTACTAGACTCTCTAGACTTTCTTCTCAGATAAAAGGAGCAATTCCTCTTCTAGTGTCCAGTTTCTCCACAAAAGAAACAAGATCCATCTATGTGGGCCTTATTGGATTTCTTAGGCTTCAAGATGTTCAGTTTATAAAACATGGGCCTCTTAGATCACACAAGGTGACTCTTTTAGCCTTGCATTATTCCAATGTTTAAACTAGCTTTAAACAAAATATCAATGTATTTATCGAAATATTGCTAACCTGTTATATCATCTGATATATGTCTAAATTATCAAAGGCTTCCTAGAAGTCATGAATAAGTGTTCCTCGCTTGATGTTAGAAACATCTTTAGCATCATAGTGATGCCTTTAGTCGGCATCATATTCAGGTTTATTGCTCAAGGCAAGTTGTTTAGGACTATGACCTTTAAGTATATACAGTTTCATATCTCTCACGAGATTGTCTCTGAATACATGAACCTATTAATTGAAGTTGTATCTAGTTAATGTTATTGTTTCATTAAGTTATTAACGAAAATGACAATTCATGATGATGAGAATGGATCATTTAACTTCAAAATTTTAACAAAATTCATTTACTATTTTCAATATTTAATATTCAATAATTAATACCCTTTTAGTTTCCAAAAACATTAATTATCAAAGTCTAGGATCCAAGTTGCAAAACAAATAAATGGTTAGGTATCCTTTATCCCATCCATTTGAATCCAACCCGATAGATATCGATTATCGATTATATCTTACTATATAATTCCTAGATTTATGAGATCGCTAATAAAAAATTTAATTAGACATGTTTGATCTCATCTATGCCTCAAAACCCTCTTGCTTAGGTATTCTTTATCACAAAAGATTTCTGATCAAATCATCCAATTCGAAAAACTTGTGTAATCGGCCTATAACTTGGTTATAGAAAATCGCGAATACAGCTCGGCCATCAAAAGAGAACACTAAGCGGTTAGTTATCCTTTATCCCACTAGTGTATACAAGAGACATACAAGTGTTGTTTAAAATGGATTGCATAGATTTGAGGTTTGTAAGAGTCTTTTATATGTTTTATAATTCTAGTTTTAAAAAACATATGATATCATGGTTATTACATGCATATAATAGGCCATGGTATCAATTTTCAAAAGAAAATCACTTTTAAAGATTCTATATAAAAAGCCCGGTTTTTATAGTTCAAAGCGGTTCAATTTTAAAACTAATACCTAGTATTAAGTTTGAGTTTGAGTCTAGTAGAACCTATTAATATTGTTTAATAAAACTTCCTTTCATTAAATAATACTTTGGACTTTGAATAAGTTTTGAAAACATGATTTTCACACTTATTATTTCAAAATTTGTCATAATTAAAAAGTTTATAAAACCGGTTTTTATTTTATTGCAAAATATGTTACATCTTATGTCCATATTTTATATTTTGAAATCCAAACTCCATGTGATGTTTATTTTATTCAAAAATAGTTTGAGTTTGTGAAAAGCTAAATTATCAACCACACAAAATATTTACTTGAAAAATAAACAACACGAGCATGCATTTGACATAAACAAGCCTCAAACTATATAATACTTTTGTGAGCCAACACAAAAGTGTTAGGTCCTTCCTAAGGGAAAAAGGAACCAAATGTTACAACTTGTTCTTCATGTGATCTTCAAGTTGTTCTTCATGCTCCCACTTTCTTAGACAGTCTACTTTGTAGATGGTTTTACAAGATCTTATGAAAGTCATAAAACTTTTATAAACTCTATAAAACCGTGAGCACCTCCATGCAACTTCAAAATAGCCTTCATTTTCATCTTGTTACATTTTACATAAAATAAATCTATTCTAAAACTAATCTATTACATAAAAATCACAACAATAAAAACTAGCTATTTTATTACATACTTTTATGAATAAAAAAATATTACAAATCATTTTTAACAAATCACACAAACAACAACACAAATGGTTCAAGGCTTGTTTATGCACTCTAAAATACATATAAACATAAAACAACCTTTGTTTTTCTAAGAAAACTTTAAATGAAAAAAGATGTATGAAACTTTTGTCACATAAAATTAATAACAATTAAAAAGTTGCCATAGAAAATATGTATGAAATTATTTTTATACAGAAACAAGTTATCCATATTCTCCAAAAACTAAGATTTCCAAAATCAAAAAATCTAACCAAACTTGTAAGGTGGCTCTGATACCAATTGTTGGGTTTTATTTCAAAAACTAGTAAAATGTCGAACGGAAGACTTCAAGATTTCAAAATAACATAAGCAATTTATACCTACCAAGGATCATTTTGCAAGTTGTAGAAAGATTTCAACACCAACCAAAGAAAGGATGAAGAAGTAACAACCTTTGTATCTCTTGCGGTCCTATAGGGAGGCTTGGAAGTTAATGAAGAATGTGGAACCTTTCAGACACCAATAATGATTCAACTTGATGTAGAATGCTAGTTCTTTTGTATAAAATTCTTAACACTCTTAAGATTTATATTCTTATCAAAATAAGAACATAAAGAGAGCATAAGAAGCAAGTAATCTTCATGAGATGAACCAAAAATGAGAGAGAATGCATCTCCCTCATCAAAACGTTTTTCAATCATAAAAGGCAAGAAAAATGCGAGCCTCGAGTCTTGTATATACAGTAGTAACAATAACCTACCATTTGAATAAACTATTCAAAAGACCATACTCTTATTTAAATAATCAAAGAGTCATTCTCTCATTTAAATAATCAAAAAGTCATACTCTTATTTAAATATTCAAAGAGCCATTCTCTCATTTAAATAATCAAAAAACCACACTCTTCCTTTTTAACTCTTATTTTTATAAAATAATAAAAGGAAGAAGACAACACTTTTATGTTTTATAAACCAAGTTTATAAAATATAAACTGTAACTTTTTGGTAAACACAAAAAAAAAAAAATTATAGTCCACAATATTGTGCATGACTTATTAACTCATACCATAATGTTACTTGCTAATGAACATTAGTATTTCCTGGAAATAAATAATTTCCAATTTAATTATAAGAGTTTATTGAATATTTATTAAAACTAATTTCTAATAAATAATAAGTTGTATCAAGTTATTGTTAGTGTGGCCCATTATTATCATATGTTAATTAGCAATATCACTTTAATATGATTCTTGAGTATACTAGATCTTTCAGATTATTTAGTTCGAATCGTGTATAATATTTCCTAGACAAAATTGTAAATTTAGTCCCTGTGGTATTCAAAAAACTTTGGATAGGATCCAAAAAGTTTTCAACTTGCATGGAAGGTCCAAAATCAAAGTTTTTTTTTTTTTTTGGGTTTTTAGTCCTTAATACACTTGAAAAGTCTTTGCCCTTTTCATTTCTTTTTTCTATTTTATTTATTTATTTTGATATTTAAATAATTAAAAATAAAAAATAAACAATAAAAAATAAAATTTCACCAACCCTCTCTCTATCTACAGCCATCACACCACACACTCTCACACATACACACTTCCGACCACTTCATCTTCAGTCGCCCACTTCATCTTCTCCGGCCATGGTTAAATTTTCTTCCAGGCTTTCGGTTCACATCATCTCCTCTTCTGGGTTTTTGATTTGCACGAAGAGGGGTAGGATCAGCAACCAAAAACCCCCCTTTTAACTACAGGAATGGAGATCAAATCAGGGAAGCCGCGAGCTTTAGCTTCCTGACTCGTCGGTAGAGGCAAGGTAAGTGACAAAAGGCTTGGTCTCACCGGAGAGAGAGAGAGAGAGAGAGAGAGAGAGAGAGAGAGAGCCTGCTGCTCTGAATCCTTCAATTGATTTCTTCTTGTATACATTAGTCATCTGATTTACTTACAGAGCTTCACAATCTGATGTCTTGCTAGGAATCGTCTTTATGCCTAAATCTTCAATGTATTCATATGATTTCCATAAAGAATAAGCAATACAATGTTTAATTAAAGGCAATTGATTCACAGATACACTTTCAGTGTATCTACTTTCATAACCTTCTTTTAACTTCAGCTTTACACCTTTAGAATAATTTTCCTGGGACTGAGATTTAACCTGCAAACCATCACAGTTCTCCTCCTACTCATCCATTACCGTATATAAGTCTGATTTGCATTCCCGATAGTGAAACAGAACCCTGTTCTTGAAGAATCCTGTTCTTGAATTTTAACAAACGGAGAGAGAGAGAGAGAGAGAGAGAGAACAAACCCAGTCGGTGTTCTTCGGGTAGAGTTTTGTATGTGGTTTTCGTTTCAGATCTTGCCTTCTCCATCTTCCTTTCGGATCTGGAAAGAACAAACCCACCTTCAAGCATAGTAACCTTTTGTTCATGTGTAAAATTGGAGGTGGGAATTGTAAAGCTTTTATCTTCATGCAACCTTTGAAGATTATTAAGATCGACATTTTACAATCTGTGTTTCAGAGAGAGAGAGAGAGAGATGGGTAAGATTTTATTTTTTTTTAATTTTTTTTAATTATTCAAATACCAAAATAAATAAAGAAAATTGAAAAAAAATGAAAAAGGGTAAAATCGACTTTTCAAGTTTTTTTGGACCAAAAACAATGAAAAACCTTGATTTTGCACCTTCGGTGCAAGCTGAAAACTTTTTGGACCCCATCCAAAGGTTTTTGCAAACCACAAGGACCAAATTTGCAGTTTTGTCTTTTTCTTAAAATTTGCAAATATATGTCTTGCATGTTGTCAGTGTTCAACATGTGGAAGGAATTGTGACACAACATGCAATAGTCCTTGTAATATGATCACAAAGTAATAAGTAAAAAAGTTGTATAACTTTTTATTTAAAGGCATTATAGACATACCTTGTGTTGGTATGAAATAATACCTAGCCCATTACCACCACAAAGATCCAAATCATCCACCAATAACTCAATGAACCAACACTGATTGTCTTTATTCTCAACTATAACCACTACACATGCTATTGGGTAGACGTGATTGTCTGTATCTATACCAATAGAAGTTAGTAGCTCACCCTTTACATGCCCCTTTAAGAAACATCCATCCGATCATATCACTTTTCTATATCATCTTTCCCATCCATCCTTGAAAGCCTTGAAGCATACATAGAACCTCTTGAAATATTAAATTCCACTAGGATTGACATCTACCCCAACCTTGCATGTGCTCCTTGTATTAAACTAGAGGATTTCATCTTCATAATCCCAAACCTTACCATAAGATTCCTCCAACTTTCCTTTTATCATATCCCTAGCATGTGACCTTGCTCTTTCACATTACCCCTTCGATATATTCATTGAAAATATCCTCACAACATCTTCTTTCATCTTATCCAATGTTATTTTGGGATTCTCGATGACTTCTTGCAAATAATGCTTTGTTAACCAATTAGAAGTAACTAAGCTAACAAAGTTGTTATTCCTAGAACAAAGATGGGTCTTAAAAATGGATTTAATTTGGAATGTCAGTTTATTATATTTCCAACCAACTGCTACCCTAAAAGGATATGGCTTTTGACCATTACAATTGTTTCCACACGTAGCAATAACCTTAACTCTATCACTTTTCTCAAAGTAAAATTGGTATCCATTATGAATTTGATAGTTTGTTAATGCAAACTATAGTTGAGTAGGGGACTCATAACACTCACCAAATTCAAGGTTCATTTTCCTCCAAAGTTGGTTAGGATCATAGACCCTACACTCCACACCAATTGCTTAATCATTTACCTCTAGTGTGTGGCTATGCTCAACTTCATTGACACCCGATCGATTTTGATCATCCCCTAATCCGTCTATATCCATCTTTAACATATTTTCATCACATGAAAAGTTAAGAAAAGGTTCATTACAGAGGTTGTATGGGGATTTAAAGGTTTCTTATGAAACATCCAAGAAAATGAAGTGAAAAACTTCATCATCTGAGTCTAAGTCTTCAACGTATACCTTCTTGGGTCATTTGTCTTTGTCTTTCTTAGTACCAGTCTTAGGTCCTTTATCTTTGTCTTTCTTAGTGCCAAACGTAGAATCTATGTGTTAAATATGCAAAAATGAACTCGTTGCTAACAATTACGTGGGAAGAACCCCCCACTTACACTTCAATTTCATGCAACGATCTATGTACCTTGCACTTGCAGTGTGTCCCGACAATGAATTTTCGATCTCAACAAAATGACAATGGTGATTCTTTACAATCCTTTTTCAAAGCCCTCTACCCAGCGTTTGTATGCATGAAGCCCTTTTGAGGTCTAAAAGATGAACAATTATGGAGAGAAAGGTGATGGATGGGTGTTTCAACGAAAGAGATGATCGGCTGAAAAAGGTTACCGTTTGTTAACTGGTTATTAAGTTTTAATTGATAATTCAACGTAATTATTGAGGCCACGGTGAACGAAAAATAATATATAGGGCTTTTCCCAATTAAGTGTGTAAAAGTTGTGGATTTTATTGTATTTTCCTTCTTATAAAACATATATAATCTGTTTTTATACATAAAATACGGTGTTTTATGAAGTTGAGAATCAAGTATTCCCTTTAGTTTATCAGTTTAATTTTAGCCTCCAAATTTTTATGTCTTGATTTTGAATCTCATTTTTGTATTTATTTCTTTGAAATACATAATAAGTAAAACAAAAACATATTAAAACAATCATCCATCGCTTGGCTCACTTGGCTCATTTGGTAAGGCGAGGGGGATTTTAACAAGAGCTCTTGAGTTCGACCCACCATTTCTCTGTCGTTTAGTTTTTCTTTAAATTAGTTGGTTGTAGCTGTTGATTCGGCAATTCCAATCAACAGCCACATCAGTATGACACATAGGATGATCGGTTGTTAATCGCTAATAGGTATAAAATTTGTTGTGAGAAAACTTATGGCTTTTAAAGAACACAAAAATCGGAGTTAATCTACATTAAGACTAAAAATTATGGCTTTTGTGTCAATAACCCTAAAAGTAACATTCAAATTAGTGGTGTAATGATAAATAATCCAATTAAAATATTTAGTTGTATTCAACTGACTACCATATGTAACAATTAAGTATCATAATTCTAAATTAATTTGGCGTAATAATAGTTAAAGGTAACTCTATATTAAGAATTTTGTATTATATTTTAGTAATATGCAACAAGGGTAAAATGGCCATTGAGTAACATGATTCTAACATATGTTTATGTTATCATATTGTTCAAAATAGTTATGATTTTATACATCAAATTTGTGTAAGAATTGTTATTTCATATTTAACATCAATTACATAATAAGTTTCACAAGCTTATATGGGTCAGCATTATAACTATATAAATTTAACATGGATTACATATGGGCATTCATGTCGCTTACCATAAGAAGCATTTTTTTATCATATATATTTGAAACCTTTAACTCTTTAACTTCCAACCTGATATATTTAATTTATTAATTTAAATATGTTATCATATTATTGGTAAGCTTTTTGAATTATCAATATAATATATTTATTTTCTTAAGTTAAATATGATGTTAAAATCAAAACCTAAATTAGAATATCAAAATAAACTTAAAAAGGTACAATAAAACTATTTTTAAATACTTATAAAATCTTATATGTTTTAATGAAGGTTCTAAATAACATGAGACGTGACATGGCAGAAACGTTAAACATTAAGCCATGAAGAATGTTGACAAGTCATAATGTTTTTCAATTTTATATCACATGTAGTAACAAAACCAAAACCAAGACTCAAACTTAGATGTGTCCAATTTAAATAGCAAACAAATAAACATGTTACGATTTGAATAGGAAATAAATAAACAAGTTAAAATTTTTTGGTTATGAGATCGAATTGTAATAATATTATCTAAAACAGGTATAGTCATAACTACAATACTTTGTGGTAAGGTTTATTCCATCTTTTCCACACTTCTAAAATCTTAAAAGATTATATATATATATATATATATATATATATATATATATATATATATATATATATATATATATATATATATAACACTTCTTTTAACCACTTCCAAACCTCGTAATATATGACATGTTGATGTATAAAAAAAAATGTAATTCAATCTCTATGTTGATATAAAAGAAAATTGCAATTCAATAAAAAGTTTATAATATATGTTGATATATAAAAGAATTCCAATTCAATCTTAAGTCTTTTTTTTTCATAGGCTCATCAATGAGCACATGATTATACCTAATATATCAAGTGTCACACCCCAAAACCGGAATGGCGGAAACGTTCTGGGGTGGATGACGTCATGTCAATTATCACAACATATGCAGTATAGTAATCAAAGTACAACAACCATTGCATTAATAGTAATAGTTTTACATAGTTTACATTGCATAGAAACATCAAAGTAATACAAGTAATAATATAGGTGCAGCTTGGTACTAAATTGTCTTCACCAAAAGCTCCTGGGATGTACCTGTCTATTTGCTGACCTGAGAATACAAGTTATTTTGAAAGCGAGTATCAGCATTTTTATAAATGTTGGTGAGTTCATAAGCATTTAGTGTCATTTGTGTAAGTAATCATTTTATCCAAAATAACTTTATAAAAAGTAGTAGTTTAGAGTCTACGGTGTATTAGAGTTCTTCCCAGAAAATCCTATATTTTCTAATTAAAAGCAGTCTTCTACCAAGACTCGACGGTGTTATGTTTTAAAGAGAAATTTTCCTTGAAATACTATCATTACCCAAAATACGGTATTTGACTTTAAAGAAAGTAGGAGATTATCACTAGTAAAATACAAGGGAAAATAACATATGCCTCAGCAGAAAATACTGCTGACTAAGGAAAAGAAATCATAGACTCCAGGAGAGTATCGAGTAAATGATACGCCTGGCTCAGTCTAACAAAAGGAGACGCAGACCCCAAATGGTATCAAATGTACGATGCGGCTAGCAAGGTCTAAAACAAAGAAACACAGACCCCAGACAGTATCAAATGAAAGATATAGCTAGCAAGGTCTAAAACAAAGAGTAATTCTAAGAGTGTGTTTCCAGCATACAGTGTTAATTATCGTTACCTTAAGGCCATGAATTATAAGGTAAACATGGAGATACTCGTAACCATACTAATTGACACTAGAGTACTTGACGCCCTGCAAGCATCGGTGTAAATATGACATTTGTCACCCCTTGGCTTGGTAGGCCGTGGACTGTAGCTAGCAGTCAGGGTGTGGGGGGTGTCAGTCCCGTATAGATCTATACACACAATGCCCGCTCTCCCTACAGGAGACTCTGGCTACCAACTTGACGACGGGGAGATCCGTGTCTTGAAGATGCATCTCGTAATCTGAATTCTATTAGAGGCGTTGGACTAACGGTAGAGACTCACAATTGAACTAATCAATATAAACCTTCATGTCTATACATGTATACATGATATATAATTAATGTTTAAACGACCTTCGGACGGATATCCGATACCCACCAGACCACATCCAAACGAGGAAAAGGAAATAGGGTGAACTAGCCTTCCTAAGTCCTTTAAACATCATTTATATAACTATACAGGTACATGCATGCATTTAACGACATAGAAGCATTTAACTAAGTAGAAGCTTTTAACTAAGTAGAAGCGTTTAACTAAGTAGAAGCGTTAACAAAGTAGAAGCGTTATCAAAGTAGAAGCGTTTCACGAAGTAGAAGCGTTAACAAAGTAGAAGCGTTCACAAAGTAGAAGCGTTAACAAAGTAGTAGCATTTAAAGAAGTAGAAACATCTAACGAAGTAGAAGCATAACGAAGTAGTAGCATCTAACGAAGTAGAAGTATAAAAACATAGAAGAAAACTCTGATGTAAACTTGGGAAAACCTTTACACTTAAGAAAATCATGACTTGGTATTCTTTTGTAAAATAAGTTTGAAAACCTTTAGAAACCCTTGAAAATCTTTCATAAACAAGTTTTGATTATAACTTTGATAAACCAATATAAGTAAAGAAAACCTTTATTTAAAATACTGTTGTAACTGAATTTTGAGGTAAAACATACAGCACGAGAGACAAATTGAGAAAAGATTTGAACAAGTAAAGACGTTTTGGAAAACCATTTACAATATCATACTTGGTAAAACAGCTGACAGTGTAATAAATCCTTGTGCATACGGGTTATCAATCACATATGATTGATATGATAACTGGCATGTTTTAACTTGTATTCCCCCCCCCCCATAAAATCATGTAAAAACATTTAAAAGGTTAATTCAGGGGTATGAACTCACCTGTTGTAAGTGGATCGGATGAAGGTGCTGGTTGGGTGCTCGGTGTCAAATAAAGACTTGAGCACACTTAATGACCTATTAACATATGATGACATATGTTTACATACAATTAGTAAATATAATACTAATTAAACACGTATACGCATCCTAAAGTGCAGAAAACACTTTGGTCAAGTGCTAGGAGTGTCCCGGGTAACATCTAAGGGTGTGTATGGCCTAGATAGGGAGTTTACTCTTCAAGAGTAAACTCTTTATAGAGTTTACGGCCCTAGGACATATCCCCATGAGTTTACGGCCGTAATATGAACTCTAACTCTATCGGAACCATAAAATTGGGGATGAACTCTAACTCTATCGGAATGTCTAAGAGGTAAGGACTCGTCAATCGGTTCAACCGGAGTTTCCTCCTCAGGTTGAGTGTCAGCGGTAGAGGTTCCTTCATCTATCGACTCTTGAATCTCTTCAAGTTCGATTTGCGTCCCACTGTCTCCTTGGCTTATGAGTTCTCGCTCTCGGAAAACTCCTTTCCTCGCAACAAAAACAACATTGTCCTTCGGTCTATAAAAGAGATATCCAAAGGATGTCTGCGGGTAGCCGATGAAAATACATTGCTCACTTCGAGGTTTGAGCTTGTCGTGAGTATCTCGTCTTACGAAAGCCTCGCAACCCCAAACCTTGATGTGTGCCAACGAGGGAGCTTTCCCTGTCCACATCTCGTGAGGTGTTTTGGCAACCTTCTTAGTAGGGACTCGGTTAAGGATATGGGCGGCAGTCTCTAAGGCATACCCCCAAAAAGAGATAGGTAGTGAAGCACGACTCATCATAGAGCGAACCATATCCAATAAGGTTCCATTACACCTTTCTGCCACACCGTTCAACTGCGGTGTCCTAGGAGGCGTTAATTGCGAAACTATTCCACACTCTTTAAGATAATCGTGGAATTCAAGACTTAGGTACTCTCCTCCTCGATCGGATCGAAGCATCTTGATTTTCCTGCCCAATTGATTCTCCATTTCATTCTTGAACTCTTTGAACTTTTCAAAGGTTTCTGACTTTTGCTTGATTAAATAGATATACCCATATCTACTATAATCATCAGTAAAAGTCACGTAGAAGCGGTTCCCATCCTTCGTAGTTGATCTAAACGGTCCACATACATCGGTATGTATTAAGTCCAATAGACCCTCACCCCTTTCACAGGTACTCGTGAAGGGTGATTTAGTCATCTTTCCAAGTAAACAAGACTCACATGTGTCATCTTCCCTAAGGTCGAATGACTCCAACACTCCATCCTTTTGGAGTTGGGCTATGTGTTTCTTGTTGACATGTCCAAGACGACAATGCCACAAGGATGCTTTATCCATACTAGTGGAATATTCTATATTCAAAACATCATTTCCTAAGTTATCAACAATCATAACAGTTTCATAAATTCCATTACATGGTATAGCTTTAAAGTAAAAGACACCATTTAGATAAGCCAAAATAGAACCATTCTCATTATTAAAAGAAAATCTAAAACCTTGTCTATATAAACCATGAAATGAAATGATGTTTCTAGCCATTTCTGGTGAATAGCAACAATTGTTCAAATCTAAACATAAATTATTCCTAAGCACTAAAGAATACACTCCAATCTTGGTCACAGGCGACGATCTTCTGTTCCCCATGATTAGATTGATCCTTCCTTGCTCCACATCCCTACTTCTTCTTAGTCCCTGCACATTAGAACAAATGTGGTAACCACAACCGGTATCAAGAACCCAAGAAATAGCATGATTAGAATCGTTAGATTTAATTGTGTATATATCTGCGAAAGATGGCTTGATCTTTCCTTCTTTGATTGCTTGGAGGTACTCTGGGCAGCTTCTCTTCCAATGTCCTATCTTGTGGCAGTGGTGGCACTCTGCCTCCTTCGGGTTAGGACAGGGCTTAGCGGGATCAACTTTGGTCCCACTAGAAGAGGCACCATCTCGGGCTTTGACCTTGCGATAGTTCTTCGATGAAGCCTTCCTCTTCTTTTCCCTTTCCTTGACCAATAGCCAAGACAGGAGCAGTAGGCGGATTGGGAGTTGGTGCAACAGACTTGTCTTTGAAGTTGCTCTCAACGACCCTCAAGAGACCTTGGAGTTTGCTTAGGGTGACCTCCTCTTTGTTCATGTGGTAGGTCATCCTAAATTGGTTGTACATTGGAGGCAAAGAGTGAAGCACCATGTCGATCGCCAAGTCTTCCCCAAAGTCAACATTAAACTTGCGAAGGCGGTCGACATACCTTTGCATCTTTTGCAGGTGCACGGTAAGAGATTCTCCATGACCCATCTTAGCGGAAATCATGTTGGTGAAAATCTCATAATGCTCTTGTCTCGCGTTCTGGTGGTATCTCTCCAATAAGTCTTGGTGCATCTCGTACGGGTACATGTCCTCGTAGGACTTTTGGAATTCGGAGTTCATGGTGGCAATCATGATGCAATGTACCTTCGTTGCATCTCGCTCATGAGTTTCAAAAGCGGTGATTTCAGCCGGAGTAGCGATTTCAGGGTTGATTTTCTCGAGCTTCTCATCGAGGACATACTCCTTATCCTCATAGCGAGCAATGGTGTGAATGTATATTATCCATTCGCTAAAGTTCGTTCCATCGAAGGTGACCTTTTGGCAAAGGCTCATCAACGTGAAAGAACTAGCAACAGCGTTGTTTGCGTTCGACATCTACAAAAGAAGAAAGGACAAAGATAGATTAGAATAAGAATCCCTAATTATCACCCAATAAGAAAATTAGGGCTAGGATCCAACAATAACATTTACATACTAGAAAAGGGATGCCGTAATCTAACATGCAAATAAATTGAAGGTAAGTGAATGATGATTCACTAATTCTCCATCACAAAAACTTAACTATTAGTCCTAAGTGTATTGAGAATTCCTAGGTTCGGATGAGATTCATTGAAACTATTCAATGGCATGTTTAAATCTCGATATGCCCCTCTTGTTTGTGACTGGGATACCGAGGATCACAAAGTGGGTGTGAATTACCATGCAAATTCACATGGTGCCTTCATTGTAACGATCACCTATTCGATGTGCCGGTAAACCACACACGCTCCATCGAACTATGATAAACAATGAATCACCCTTTGCCACCTTTGCTTAGAACCAATTAGTGTGCCGGTAAACCACACACGCTCCACTAACTTCTTAGCAAGGGTGCAAAGTGTAATTTCATGGGATTGCATCAATTCACTTTTCCTTAAGTAACTAAGATTGGGAAATTTAAAAAATGTATGGTTACTTTGTATTACTTATTATACTTTTAATGAGAGGATGAGGTTGCCCTATCCTACCCGTTCGGCTAACGACCCTCCACCAATCAAGCAAGCAGTGGGTGTGAGTGTACACCCATTAAGCGTCATTTTATAGGCCGCAACCTTATACCCACCTTATAGATCGGCTTCGTGAATGAGGCCTACTAACGGTAAGACTAGCATTTAGTTATACATATGTATATTATTCTAGTAATATCATATTAGTATAAGGTTGTATTTTAAATCTTTTAAAATCTAGGGTTTGAAATTTAAGTTGTCTAAATTAAAACTTTTAATCACAAAATATAAATTTCAAAACTTGAGGGCAAGTTTTGAACATTTAAAAGATGGAGGATCAAATAACAAATAACTCCAATTAACAATTAATATCCTAATTATCTATATTTGATTTTATCCAAGATTTCTTTTTAAGATAATTACCAAAATAATTAAAATAATTAATTAATTATCATATAAGGAAATTAAATATTTTATTAGTTGATAAATACCTTTAATTAGATCAAGATAATAGTCATATATATCAAAAAATCGGATTAGGGTTGAACTAATATGATTAAGGTAAGTTTCCATAATATAATTATGAAAAAATCCCGAATCTGGCCATTCCTGACGCTTGGACTCGCCGAGTGCACAAATGGACTCGCCGAGTCAGGCCAACTCGCCGAGTCCACTTTGGAACTCGTCGAGTCCATGACTCAGAAACACAAAAATCGAATTTTGCAGTTATGATTCATACAATTAAGCAACAATTTAATGAAAACCAAGCTAGGCTCTGATACCACTGATGGGTTTTAGCCATAAGAACTTTCCTATGTGCGCATGCAAAACCCTAATGCTTGGATCTAGGCTTTCTAATTAAACATGCTTTGAATCCAAGACTTCTAATGACTATTTAGGTTAAATAACAACATTGAAACAGATCTAGAACCATACCTTTGAATTCCTTATTGATCTTGTTGTCTTGGAGCTTCTAGAGTCACAATTGTCACTCCTCTAATGGCTTACAAACACCAATAGCAATGAAGATGATTTAGGAGAGAGGAGAGGGGAGGAAATCGGCCAGGGTTCTCTTACTTTAGGTGAAGTTCCGATTTCCCTTAGCTATGGGGTCTATTTATACTTGTAGACTCCTTAAGGGTTACAACCTAAACCCTAATTGGATAATCTTCTCTTAAGGCTATCCAAATCCATACCATAGATAACCCTTTGGACGATTTTGAAGCTATCCTAGCTTCTAGAATCCGTCCCTTGTATATCTATAAGGATTTACAGTCTAAAGCTTAACTATCAAACAATTGACAGTTTATACCCTCTTATTTAATTAATCTCTTTAAGTCACCAAATTAATTCTAATTAATTCTATGACTTATATTAATCAAATAACAATATATTATTCTTTATATTATTCTCATAATATATTAATAATATTTACTCTCTCTTAATAAATCATCCTATCAAGTTGCTATGGTGAAGGCAACCCAAAAGGACCATGCACAACCGGGTCAAATACTTGCCTAATATAGTTGCAGCCTTAGACACTATTCCAACAGTAATTCCACAAGTCATATCTAAGCCCTAGGGGTAGTTTAGAGGGGTTTTGGGGCTTAAAAACCCCCACTTAAGGGTGTTCACGGTCCAAGAATGTTCTTGGGCCGTAAACACATGGATTTGCCCCTATTTGATGTCTTAAACACGAATTTGTATGTTAACTAAGCTATACAACAAGTTAGGATAGGTTACTTACTAGTTTGGGGCTCGGAATGGGCGTTTTTGGCTCGAAAACAAGTTGTAGAGAGAGAGTGTAGTGAGAGAGTGGAAAGTCTCAAATGGACTCCAGTCACCCTTATATAGGGGTTTGAGTTGGGGTTCAGTGGAAATCTACCTGATACTGACGTTAAACGGAGCTTTTGGTCGCACCCGATTAAATGGTCGTATTTTGACTTGGTTGAAACTAAAAATTTTCAAGGGAATATTGTGGTGTTTCTAATTTATTTCAACCCTTACAAAGTCATTATAAAAGTCCCAAATTAATTAACCTCTTCCAAAAGGTTAACGGACAATTAATAAAGCGAGGCTTATTAACGGAAGGAGGGGTTAAAAATGCGGAATAGATTTCGGGTTGTCACATCATCCCCCCGTTAGAGGGAATTTCGTCCCAAAATTCAGGTTCATTTAAGAAAGCGGCATAAATAATCAAGTAGGGGTATGAGGGCACTTCCTATTCGGTTGGTCCTCGAATTCCCAAGTGAACTCTGGCCTTTGCTTGTCATTCTAACAAACCTTCACTTATGGGATGCGGAATCCGATTTGATTAGTTAGTGATTCCTACAGGTTCATCTACGAAGTTAGGGTTCCCAATGGTTTCTATCAAGATGAGTGGGATGCAAAGAGTGACGTCGGGCAAACACTTATCAAGTCTAAGAAGTGGATTGATTTGGGGTGAAACTTTTGGAATTTCCGAAAGTAGTAGTCCTTCAGGTTGGTCGGGTTGTCCTTAGATTCGTGTTTCTTGTCAATTGGCTTTCACAAGTTTTCTAGATCATCGGATGGATTGCATGTCTACGGGTATCTGTTTGTTGTAGGGTGGCTATCTCAATCTTGTGCAAAATGAACCTGCACTACTGATTCTTGAGGTGTTTCTAACGGAAACTCTCAGGGTCGGGGAGATAGGGTTTCACCAGACGAGTGCTTAGATGTTTTTAAACTTCCCATCATCATCTAGTTGGCGCTTTCACGGCATGATTCTTATCGGGAAAAGATCATGCTCTTACTTGCCTTGCTGTTTCATGAATAGCATGCTCTGCTCAGGGCTAACACAATCCTTATAGATTTTCTGAAGTGTTGGACTATCTCGGGAGGTGGTTCTACTATTTCCATGTGAGATAGTATTCGTGGAACACCTAGTAGTCCAACGAATCTCTAAGACATGTCCTATTCTCTAAGGCATTGGTTTATTTCAGTTGCAGAAAGCGCGTGCTCTTGTATAACCCATGGACTAACACCTAGATTGGGGTCAAGTCTATAATCTCTTCGGGATCTAGGTTATAAGGCTTAACGCAACCTACCTTCGCACTTTAATCAAGTATTCTTGGCTGCGGAGGTTATCCTGTGGTTCTTGGCATTCTAGTGTTCACTTTGGAGAATGTAGTCTATTGTCTACAGGGCGACGGTGATTTCTTCCACATGAGAGGGCGGAGTGTCCTAGGCACTACTCGTCGGTAACGGGGTGGACGAAGTGCCTGAGTAGTGCGAACATCTTTTGCAACTACTCTCCCGAAGACTCTGATTTTTCTCGGTCTAGGTCAAATCTAGTGAGTATAGGGTTCCATCACTCGGAACTTTTAGTCTCTTCATCCACTCTTATCAAGGGTTAACGTATGGCAGCTTCTGGATTTCCGGGATATCCGCTAGGATGCTTAATTCGGGGGATTAAGCATGAGTGGATGGTCGTAGTCAATGTCCTTGACTCTTACGACTCAGATTTCTTTACCAATCGAGGGTGTTAGATACTATGTTGGCTTAACCGGGATGACAACAAATTTCGAATTTGTGGTCATTATAGTAGCTCAACCTGCAGGGGTTCTCTTGACTCTAGCTCCCATTCCATGGGATAGGATGAAGGGTTTTACTATGAGGTTCGTGGTAGAGCTCATACTGGGCTTAACCACTAATACTTGGTGTATGCAAACCGTATATAATTGAGGTCGGCAGGATGTTCAGTTGTGCGACTCCATCCCAGACCCACAACTCAACGAGGAACAGGGAGTAGGGAGGAAGCACACATCTTAAATCTTTTTTATCTCAATTATATACCACCCTTAAGCATATACTCAGTTATATTAGTCAGTCCCATGAGTTCTATCTTCTTGATTCATGAACCTGATTGCGAGGTGCGAAGGGTCTTTCTGGGGGGATCTATGGAGTAGGTTCCGGGTGGTTATCGTCTTCTGGAATGCCTGCAATGTCTTTCGCTTCGGTTTCTATCTGTCTATGAAGGGTCGGTTAACAAAGCGCGGTACCCTTCTCCTGGGTACTTCGGAAGGTTTGAAATAAGAGGGACGACTGACGGATCGCATTAGGTTTTATTATTCTTATTTTTTTAGGTTCGGAAGAACCTTTATTCACCAAAATGGCTATGGAGAAAGTTCTTTTTACACAGCACTAAGGATTTACACATGGTTGCATGAAGTCGAACCATGATTGATAGAGGTGTCGAATTTGGCATACTTCGATATGATATAAAATAAGGATCGATAGGGTCATGTGCTGAACGGGCACACAAGTTCTAGGCGTCTCGGGTTTCGTCCCGTGTATCCCTGTCGCGGATACTTGGACCGATAGAGTTGACACGGAATTGTAGAGGGTCCTGAGTGTTTCTGAATAGGGTACCTTTCATGAATGGATTCTCACGAGGCCTTTCTATAATCGCCTAACATATACTAGTCACGTATAATTAAGGTGGGGAGGACTGTTGACTGAGCGACTCCGCCCTAAATCCACAACCAAACGAGGAACAGGAAATGAGGCGGCATTCACTCACTCTAGGTCTATCCATCTCAATTATACATGGCCGTAACGTATATATCTAGCCATTATAGTTTTACCTGATGAAATTTTAATTTTATAACAGTGTTGCGACTTTCACCTTAATGGGGAAGTATTTACATTTAGAATTAGCTTTTTAATGTTTTCGGTTAGTTATCTGAGATTGAGAGACGTACCAAAATCTACCGGGTTTCTTGATGCTTCTCCCTAAGCATTAGAGTTAGACTCCTCCTGTGTCCTTGTCTTTTCCTTCGGTTGGGCAGTCCCTTTTGAAGTGTCCCATTTCACCTCATAGGTGACAAACTGTATTGGTCGCCACATTGGTGGTTGAAGTAATGAACTCAACCGGGGTTCTACAGACACGAGCAGTATGCCCCTTCATGTTGCACCTAGCACAATAGAGTTCCCGACATATACCATAATGATGGTAGCTACATTTGCTGCAGTGGGGAAGGTTTCCTAGGTATGGTCTTCTTGAAGTCGGGATGGAAGAGCTGGCAGGGGTATTGACTGTCTCAGCTCGTTGCCCTTCGAAAGGTCCTTGAGCCGAGGTACTTCCCTCCTCGATCTTGAGTTTTCTCTTCAGTGGATTTGGTTGAGGTTCTTGGGTGGCTGGGTATACAGAGGTTGGTTGTTGCTGTCCATTACTAGGATCGGAATTCCCGATAGGGCTCTTACTAACATTGGCGTTGTTAGCATTCAGTTGAGCCATGACAGCTGCTACAGCTGCCGAGACTGCAGCTTGGAACGTAGCTTCATCGAATAGGAAAGTCGGTTTCTTGCCAGCGAATGGGTTACGCTTCTTCAGAGGCATGGTTTTTCCCTACACGGAAAGGAACACAAGCTGATGAGAGACGATGGGTAATCCTGGACGTATCTATCCTTACTATATTAGGCATACATTTTTCCCGTGCCTTGGATATTGGTTGTCTGAGTGTCGACCTACATCCCTATGATGTAGTCTGGGTATTCAAGGTAGGAGTATGAGTATCGGAAAAAGTCATAAGATGGGAGTCGTTCCTACTAAGTTACATTTGTACTGGGAAAGGTTCACTCTCCGGCTTGGAAAGATTTGAGAACAGTTCGGAACAAAGACCGCGGGAAGAAAGGCTCATGAAGATGTATAGCTAAACACTCTCAATAGAGGTGTTGGGATCCGCTCTAATCGTATTACCTGCGACAGGAAAAGGCGATTTACCTAACACATAGCGTGAGTAGTGTAATTACTATCTCACTAAATTGTATTATTTTATGGGTGTATTATCACAACCATAACGAGGAAAAGACACTTCTCGGGTTCCATGTACTGGCTCCCTTTGTCTACCTCGTATCTTTGACTGGGACCGACGTTGGTTTTCTTCTGGTAGTTACCTAGGGTTCTCTTCTCTTGTAGACATACTGAATCTCTACTCCGCCTTACTCCCGATTCTGAATTTGGGTGTCATCACTTCATGATGGATGACTGGGAATCTCGGAAGTTTAGGCGGATTTCCCACCATGTCCCTAAAAAGATATAGGCACTTGGTGATTTCAATAGTCTCGACCTAGTTCATTTATTTCCGAACTGGAAATCTTCTCAATGAACCTCTTCTGGGTCTAAGTCAATTCTTCTGCCGAGTACTGAACTGGATAGGGTTTTCTACAGGGTTCGTGCGAGAATGGAAATGTCTAAAGAATCCTCAGAGATTATTAACATTTCACTGGGTGATCCATATCGAGTCCTGCTACAATTACATAGGGTACACAAATCATATATAGCTTAGATCCGATAGGCCTTCGAATATGTGATACTACTCTATATCTACATCCCAACGAGGAAAAGGAAGTAGAGCGAAACCACACATTCTTAGTCTATAGGATCCTTATTATATATAACCTTGGGAGTATACCCTCTCTAATTGTAGGTATATCAATAAGCATCTTTTTAGTTCTTCACACAAGGTTATCTATGGATCCTAAAATACCCCTATGGTATTTTAATTTCTTGTTTGTTTCTTAACTTCTGAATATGATTCTGGGATTAATGTGAGTCTTTTAGTATTCCAAAATACTCCCATAGTATTTTAAACTTTATGTTTGGCTCTAGCATTCCTAGTTGGTAAGTTTCAGACTCGTTGCAACACCACTATCACTCCCAAGCACACGTTCATCGCATCTCGAATAAATATAGTTGATCAGGTTACATTTATTCCAGCTTACGATTACATAAATGCCTAGGTTTGACGGTAATGCTCAACATCCGAAGACTTTTATTCTTGTTCTTCTTGTGATACTTTGTTCGAGTGTTTAGATTCTGGATGTTCTTATACTTTGGTAAAATATGGTTATACTTTAAAGTATAATTCTTGGTCAGAGTGTTTAATCCCTATGTATTTATAGGTTGTATATCTTTTATGAATTGATATACTTAGCTCACTATAAACAATGCTCTGATACCAATCTATCACACCCCAAAACCGGAACGGCGGAAACGTTCTGGGGTGGATGACGTCATGTCAAGTATCACAACATATGCAGTATAGTAATCAAAGTACAACAACCATTGCATTAATAGTAATAGTTTTACATAGTTTACATTGCATAGAAACATCAAAGTAATACAAGTAATAATATAGGTGTAGCTTGGAACTAAACTGTCTTCACCAAAAGCTCTTGGGATGTACCTGTCTATTTGCTGACCTGAGAATACAAGTTATTTTGAAAGCGAGTATCAGCATTTTTATAAATGCTGGTGAGTTCATAAGCATTTAGTGTCATTTGTGTAAGTAATCATTTTATACAAAATAACTTTATAAAAAGTAGTAGTTTAGAGTCTACGGTGTATTAGAGTTCTTCCCAGAAAATCCTATATTTTCTAATTAAAAGCAGTTTTTTACCAAGACTCGACAGTGTTATGTTTTAAAGAGAAATTTTCCTTGAAATACTATCATTACCCAAAATACGGTATTTGACTTTAAAGAAAGTAGGAGATTATCACTAGTAAAATATAAGGGAAAATAACATATGCCTCAGCAGAAAATACTACTGACTAAGGAAAAGAAATCATAGACTCCAGGAGAGTATCGAGTGAATGATATGCCTGGCCCAGTCTAACAAAAGGAGACATAGACCCCAGACGGTATCAAATGTACGACATGGCTAGAAAGGTCTAAAACAAAGAAACACATACCCCAGACAGTATCAAATGAAAGATACAACTAGCAAGGTCTAAAACAAAGAGTAATTCTAAGAGTGTGTTTCCAGCATACAATATTAATTAACGTTACCTTAAGGCCATAATTATAAGGTAAACATGGAGATACTCGTAACCATACTAATCGACACTAAAGTACTTGACGCCCTGCAAGCGTCGGTGTAAATATGACATTTGTCACCCCTTGGCTTGGTAGGCCGTGGACTGTAGCTAGCAATCAGGGTGTGGGGGTGTCAGTCCCGTATAGATCTATACACACAATGCCCGCTCTCCCTACAGGAGACTCTGGCTACCAACTTGACGACGGGGAGATCCGTGTCTTGAAGATGCATCTCGTAATCTGAATTCTATTAGAGGCGCTGGACTAACGGTAGAGACTCACAATTGAACTGATCGATGTAAACCTTCATGTCTATACATGTATACATGATATATAATTAATGTTTAAACGACTTTCGGACGGATATTCGATACCCACCAGACCACATCCAAACGAGGAAAAGGAAATAGGGCGAACTAGCCTTCCTAAGTCCTTTAAACATCATTTATATAACTATATAGGTACAGGCATGCATTTAACGACATATAAGCATTTAACTATGTAGAAGCGTTTAACTAAGTAGAAGCGTTAACAAAGTAGAAGCGTTTCACGAAGTAGAAGCGTTATCAAAGTAGAAGCGTTTCACAAAGTAGAAGCGTTAACAAAGTAGAAGCGTTCACGAAGTAGAAGCGTTAAAAAAGTAGTAGCATTTAAAGAAGTAGAAACATCTAACGAAGTAGAAGCATAACGAAGTAGTAGCATCTAATGAAGTAGAAGTATAAAAACATAGAAGAAAACTCTGATGTAAACTTGGGAAAACCTTTACACTTAATAAAATCATGACTTGGTATTCTTTTGTAAAATAAGTTTGAAAACCTTTAGAAACCCTTGAAAATCTTTCATACACAAGTTTTGATTATAACTTTGATAAACCAATATAAGTAAAGAAAACCTTTGTTTAAAATACTGATGTAACTGAATTTTGAGGTAAAACATATAGCGCGAGAGACAAATTGAGAAAAGATTTGAACAAGTAAAGACGTTTTGGAAAACCATTTACAGTATCATACTTGGTAAAACAGCTGACAGTGTAATATATCCTTGTGCATGCGGGTTATCAATCACATATGATTGATATGATAATTGGCATGTTTTAACTTGTATTCCCCCCCCCCCCCCTAATAAAATCATGTAAAAACATTTAAGAGGTTAATTCAGGGGTATGAACTCACCTGTTGTAAGTGGATCGGATAAAGGTGCCGGTTGGGTGCTCGGTGTCAAATAAAGACTTGAGCACACTTAATGACCTATTAACATATGATGACATATGTTTACATACAGTTAGTAAATATAATACTAATTAAACACGTATACGCATCCTAAAGTGCGGAAAACACTTTGGTCAAGTGTTAGGAGTGTCCTGGGTAACATCTAAGGGTGTGTATGGCCTAGATAGGGAGTTACTCTTTATAGAGTTTACGGCCCTAAGACCAATCCCCATGAGTTTACGGCCGTAAACTCATGGTGGTGTGTTCTAGGATGCTTCAAGGTCTTATATCTCTCATAGAATTAGGCTAGGTCCAAATATAAGGCATATGAAGAGGTTTAAGGCTCTAAATGGACCATTTGAGGAGTTTACGGCCCTAAACAAGGAGTTTACGGCCGTAAGCTCCTATATGCACATTCCTTTGGTGTATTAGGGTCTTAAATGGTAGGAAATAAAGTTCTATGCATTTTTGCAAGTCAAATGAAGAAGTTAGGGCCTCATTTGGGCACTCTTTGGGAGTTTACGGCCCATGGACCAATCCTAGGGGGGTTTATGGCCGTAAACTCCTATGCCCAATGATTCTTTGATGTTTAATGCCTTTACTTCAATGGTGGTTGCTTCTAGACATTTTCCAAGGCCATAGGAAGTGTTTGAGGGCATTTCTAACACCTTAAAGGGTGTTCACGGCCCTTAAAGAGGGGTTTACAGTCCAAGAGTGTTCTTGGGCCGTAAACTCATGTTTACTCTCCAAAATGCAAGGTTTTAGTGTTCTAAGCTCGATGGTGTAAGTCCACAAGTCATATCTAAGCCCTAGGGGTAGTTTAGAGGGGTTTTGGGGCTTAAAAACCCCACTTAAGGGTGTTCACGGTCCAAGAATGTTCTTGGGCCGTAAACACATGGATTTGCCCCTATTTGATGTCTTAAACACGAATTTGTATGTTAACTAAGCTATACAACAAGTTAGGATAGGTTACTTACTAGTTTGGGGCTCGGAATGGGCGTTTTTGGCTCGAAAACAAGTTGTAGAGAGAGAGTGTAGTGAGAGAGTGGAAAGTCTCAAATGGACTCCAGTCACCCTTATATAGGGGTTTGAGTTGGGGTTCAGTGGAAATCTACCGGATACTGACGTTAAACGGGACTTTTGGTCGCACCCGATTAAATGGTTGTATTTTGATTTGGTTGAAACTAAAAATTTTCAAGGGAATATTGTGGTGTTTCTAATTTATTTCAACCCTTACAAAGTCATTATAAAAGTCCCAAATTAATTAACCTCTTCCAAAAGGTTAACAGACAATTAATAAAGCGAGGCTTATTAACGGAATGAGGGATTAAAAATGACGGAATAAATTTCGGGTTGTCGCATCAAGTTTGTTGAAGCATTATATCAACACTTAACTTGAAAAATCAATGTTCATATGATTATATCTAATATATCAAGTTTGTTGAAGTATTATATCAACACTTAACTTGAAAATGTTAATAAAAACTCAATTGTTTCAAACCCGATTAGGAAAAAAAAAAACAATACAAAAAAATTCACGGCTTAAACAAACACGCGCCATGAGATAATAAAACACGCATTGACATGTTATTTAGTGCTATACTTAACAAACTCGTATTTGATGTTTTCTAGATAACTACACTATCGTCTTACACCATGGCATGATATTGTGTGCCTTTTAAAACAATGGTTTTAATGGTAGAACATTTGAAGTAACATTATCACGAGAACCACATATTGTTACACTAAAAGTTTTCTAAATCAGTGGTTTTTAAATTAATTAAGCGTGAACGAATTTAAAATAGTCAAATAATTGATTTATAGTGGGGTGGGGGATTCTAAATACACCCGAATAAAGTCAAAACCATTCCTTTGAAACTATTAATGCTAAAGTTAATTAAAAAATATTAAATATGTAATAATGATTTTATTGAATGACAGAGGTTAGATATTTCAAAACTATTTTAATATATTTGTTTAGAGTAAATTACAGAAATGGTCCTTGGGTTTTGGTTTTATTTTCAGTTTTGTTTTCTAATTAAAATTTAATAGGTTGTATTCCTATAATTTATGGATATTACACTTTTAGTCCTTGTTTCAAATAAAATCACTAACTTGTTATTCCTTTTCCTTTGTTATTTTCTTTTAACAATTTATTATTATTATTATTATTATTATTATATAACAATTTTATTTGTTCTTTATTTTAATAGAGTTTGTATAGATTTCATATAATTTTTTTTTCAAATTATATATATATATATATATATATATATATATATATATATATATATATATATATATATATATCAAAATTATAAAAATGGTCCTTATGATTTGCCAAAAGTCACAAAGCCAGTCCCTGATAATTTTTTTTTTACAAATATGGTATCTATGGTTTCCAAAACTTACATGAATGACCCTTTTTGCTAACGTCCTATTATACATAATTTGATTTTTATTAATAGTTTTCATTCGTTAACATAAAAAAAAACTATTTTTACGTGTTTATTTTTATATATTTGTCGGTATAATTCAAGATGGTTAACCTTTACTTTTGTTTATTTTTTTAAATTACATGGTTTTTTATAAAATTTTCGGTTTAAATTCGAGTTTGTTAACGTTTCGAACAATAAAAAATAACGATCACAAACAATTAAACAAACAATAAAAAATATGATATGATATTTTTTCACAACTATAACAAATAAAATTATCATTTTCATTTACTACCGTTTCGTCAAACAATATCATATTTTAATTTTATTAATTATCAGGGACATTAACTACATAAATATTACAATTATTACGTGGTGCATTCGGTGAAATATATGCATTAAGTCGAGCATTATACAATATTTCCCATCTAGCGGCACGTTCTGATCTGTGGTGACGCCAAAGTGACAAAACTGTAGGCATTTGATGTAATTCTTGTAAATCAACTTTGACCTAATGGCAATTATAAACGAAGACGATAACAATAGATCTATGATGTGAAATATCTTGCGGACCATGCCAAAGTGGAAAACAGGTCGACGAACCTTGTCTGTCGAAAAAATAGACAATTACACCATACTTATTAGCGATAAGAAATCCAGTATCCGGCATAATCAACCAATATTCACTTTGTGCAGAACCAAATCCAGTGAAACTCAACTAGTGTTGTACATTGTTTATGTCATCCTTAAAAATCATTGAATATCGTCCCTAATTTTCTAATAACTCGTTGTATAAGTGTGAGCGGATTTGATGTCAATAATTTTGACTATACCCGAAGGAGACAGCTATTGCCCGAAATCCATAATTTCCATCTCCCTCCACATCTTCAATGTTTGTAACGTATGGATGAAATTCATTTGGAATTTCACTGATAAGTGAATATGAATAAAATGTTGAAGTTTGTTGAAACGAAAATGTATTGTGTCTCTTTGGTTCCTGGTTTAAATCAAACTGATTAGATCCATTATAATCCGACATAGACGTCGCAAAACTATGTCTACGAGGATATTGAGTCGTTGGATCTTGAGTAGGCGGAACAGTAGGTTTTGTTTGTGTACTCAATCGCGGACGTCCACTTGGTACTTTGTTTTTGTGAGAAGTAGGTTGTCGAAGCGAAGTTGTTGATGGTGAAAAAATATCTTTTAACTTCCGTACCCAACCGAACTTACTAGAATAAAGATATGATGTTTATTGTAAATGTAGGGTAAGTAAAAAGACTATAAATATAAATATAATTATTAGTTTTGCCTAATACGAATATAAAATGGAAAGGTGGTGAATGTTATTATCTTTTAAAATAGAGAAAGGTATAAACTGAGAATATTACATGTATATATGCGTGAAAAAGATGATATATATATATATATATATATATATATATATATATATATATATATATATATTTGTATTAAAAAAGAATATAATTAAAACTGAAATCAATATATAAAATGAGTGACCTAATGTAAAACTTATCTATGTTGCAAATATACGGGCTTGTATATTATTTATATTAAAAAAGAAAAGGACTAAAACTGAAATTAAAATATAAAACTAGGGGCCACAAATGTAAAGCTTATGTATATTGGAATATATTGATTTAACAGGAGGTAATGATTTAAATAGTGATTAATAGTGGTTTTGACTTTAATTACTTGGGTGGTTTTGACACAAAATTTAGGTGTCTTTAAACAACACTTGTCTATAGTTAACTGATAATATCATTTAAAGGTAGCATTAGCATGACAACGACATTTTGTTTCTATTCACACGCAAACATTTTGTTTCTATTCACACGCAAACTGCATATTCGTTGAATTGCATGATTATAACATATATCTTATATCACATGAAAAGTCTTAATATTTTAAGAAAATTTTTTAATAAAGTCTTAATTTTTTTTAATAGAAAAATCTTGTTTAACTATTTGAATAGAAAAACCCAACAAACCAGCTAATTTATTCGTTTTAGCATTTTTTGAAATGTTCAGCGGATAATAAGACCAAATCGTTAAATACAAAATCGTTAACTTTTATAAAATAATGAGACTTTTCTGTAAATTTTGTCAAAACTTGTATATAATGTATAAACGTTTTTTTTATGTATTTATATGTATTTTCACGTATTTATGTATTTTTTAAGATTTAATATATATATTTTTATGTATTTTAAATATATAAACATATTTTTTACGTATTTATATGTACATTTAAGTATTTTACATATTTTTAAATGTGTTTTTATGTGTTATTTTTTATATATTATGTATTTATATGTATTTTTGTATTTTTTTTTAAAAGTTTTTTTATGGTTGTTTATGTATTTTAAATGTATAAATATATTTTTACATATTTATATGTATTTTTAAGTATTTTAAATACTTTTATGTATTTTTATGTGTTGTTTTTTATGTATCATGTATTTATATGTATTTTTACGCACTTATGAATTTTTTAAAGTTTTTTTATATGGGTGTTTATGTATTTTTATATATTTTAAATGTATAAATGTATTTTCTTTTATGTATTTATATGCATTTTTAAGTATTTTAATTACTTTTTTTATATTTTTATGTGTCATTTTTTATCTATTACGTATTTATATGTATTTATGTATTTTTTGTTTTAAGTTTTTTATATGGATGTTTATGTATATTTATGTATTTTAAATCTATAAATGTATTTTTTTTACATATTTATATGTATTTTTTTTACATATTTATATGTATTTTTATGTGTTATTTTTTTATTTATTACATATTTATATATTTTTATATAAAAAACATAAATACATATAAATACATAAATACATAAAATACTTAATAAATAAAAAATAACACATACAATATGTATAATACTTAAGAATACGTATAAATACGTAAAAACTATGTTTATACATTTACAATACATAAAAATAAAAATCTATATAAAAAACTTAAAAAATATATAAATATGTAATACATAAAAAAATGACATATGAGAATACTTAAAAAATATTTAAAATAATTAAAAATGCATATAAATACATAAAAATACATTTATACATTTAAAATACATAAAAATACAAAAACATCCATATAAAAAACTTTAAAAATACACAAATACATAAAAATACATTTAAATATGTAATACTTAAAAAATAACACATAAATACATAAAAAAATATGTATAAATATGTATAAATATGTAAAAAAAATTATATTTATACATTTAAAATGCATAAACATCCATATAAAAAACTTTAAAGAAATACATAAGCACATATAAATACATAATACGTAAAAAAAATAACACATACAAATACATAAAAAAAATATGTAAAATACTTAAATATACATTTAAATACGTAAAAAATATGTTTATACATTTAAAACACACAAAAATACATACAACATGTACATATAAAAACTTAAAAAATAAGTAAATACTTAAAAATACATATAAATACGTAAAACATTTGTTTATACATTATATACAAGTTTTGGTGAAATTTGCAGAAAATCTCATTATTTTGCAAAAATTAACGAATTTGGTCTTATGACCTGCTGAACAGGTCAAATGGACTAAAGTGAATAAATTAGCCGGTTTATTAGACTTTTGTTTTCAAAAACTTAAATAGTCATGATTTTTCCATTAAAAAAGATTTTATTAAAAAATTTCTCAAAATATTGAGACCTTTTCTATAAATTTTCCTAGTATGATTCATATTAATTACAATTTTATAGATAAACTTAATATAAAAGTTATTTCATAGTGATTGTAAATAACATTATTATTTTCAATATGTATTTCTTAAAATTCTAAAAATATTATTTTATTTTACGTTAGTGCAACTATATTTGTCAATAACAGTATGTTTTTTTTATTTTTATATTTTTGTCGGGTAGCTTGTTGCTAATTTTGAGGAAGTGATTTGTACACAACAGTTTTTATCCATACATAGTGACGGATCCTCTATATGGCCGGGTGGCCATGGCCCCTTGATTTTTTTTACTTAGTAATATCTAGATTCTATATATAGGATTGATTTGATTTTTCACTAAGGTGCTGTTGGCAAAATGTCTGCAGTCTGCGGACCACATCTGTAGACCTCTGCAGTAGAAGAGGTGGACTAAACGTCTGCAGTCTAAAAAACAAGACTGTTTGTTTTTTTAACATCTGCGGGCTACTAAAATAAACTGAAATCTAAATAAACTAATTTTTTAAAATTCGAAGTGATATTTTTAATATTTTTATGACTTTGTTATAAATAATTAACAAATCTAGATCAACTTTTATGTATTATTTATAAAAAAATAAAAATAAAAATGATGTGAATTAACGTATATATTTGATAAAAACCAACAACTTTGGTTGCAAAGTTATAACTAAACATTCTAATTAGTGATCAAAGAATTTGATACATAAATGGATGAAAATAAACTTCAATTTTTTCAGTTAAATACATTAAAAACGTATCATAAATATTTTCTCGAGAAATTGACAATACTGTATTAAATAATGTTTTACAAAATTTGGCAAAAAAATATTAGAATATATTATGATTTTTTTTTCATATTTATATAAACAACTTCAACGACTATTATTGTAATAAATTTTTATTTATAAATTTGTCATAAATATCATATTTGTATCGTCGAACGTTTTTTTTTTTTTTAAGTTTTGTAATTTTTTTCAAATTGTTTATCTTTAATAAAGTTGGAAAAAATATAAATTAAAAAAAAAACTATAAAAAAATAAAGATATATATGTTTTTTTTAGGCTAGAAGATATATGAAGATGTTAGAAGACTCTGGTCCACATCTGCGCCAAGAAGAGGACGTGCAGACATTTTTAGGTCTGCAGTCTTCAAAAAAAAACAAACAGTCTGTGCAGGCTAATGTATGCGTGTGGTCTGCGCGACGAAACAGAAGAGGTCGTGCAGATCTGCAGACAAAAAACAAACACTACCTAAGTTTTTGACCCCCCATATATCTTAAGAATATTTATTTATACAATTCAAGAAAAATATTATAATTATAAATTTCCTCCAAAAAACAAGAAAATCAAAAGACGGCAATAAATCAGGCATTTCAACAAGTAATTAACGGAAATCCATAAATTATTGAAAAAAAATCTATGCAAAACCAAATAAAATTAGGAAAATAATACTCTTAGAAAATCATCATATACGATCATAATGTACAATTTATTTAACTAAATCTTTGAGATATTATAAACCTTAAAGTCTAAACCAACGAATTTTGCTGCCAAAAGAATTATAAAAAAAAAAAAAAAAAAAAAAAAAAAAAAAAAAAAAACCCTTCTCACTAAAACATATCACCGCCATTGCTGTTTTCCGACTACAACTCTGAACAACAACCTAAACAGCAGATGTTTACTCTCCGACGGTCTTGTGCCGAATTTTGTTTGGTTGCTATCTCCTTTCTCCGACATCTTCTCGTTAGTAGAATACGATATGAGTTAGTAGAATATGACATCTTCTCGTTACTGCGTTGCCGAAATTGTGGTTGTAAGTCTTCGTATCTTTCTTTCTAATCTCGTTAACTTTCTCTTTAGTAGAATATGATATAAGTTGTTTATTTTGAAAGACTAGAGTTTAGTTAAAGTGATAAAGTCTGCAACAATACTTTACTACTTTTTTCGGTTTTTGTAATAAAGCATGTAAACATTTCACTATAATTAAATCTTACCAAAATAAGTATAGGAGATATTTTGCTTTTAAATGTATATGTTATTTGTTAATTTCTGTTAACTTTTTTTTTAAGAAAATGAAACTTTTTATTGTTATTTTTTTTAATTAAATTGCAACAATATTTTTTGTAAAACAGTTTCAATAAATTAGAAATAAGTACATGTTTAAAGATTGATCAAATAGATTTGTTCGTAGGTTTTTGTATTTGTTTTTGTATTTGAAATTTTAGTTCTGCCCCGTAGCTTTGATACTCGTGTTCCGCCCTTGTCCATTCACAACACTTTATGCTTAATAAAGTAGTACAATACAACATTTTAAAACATAAATGGTTGTATGAAGAATTTTTGTTGTGTTCAAATTCGTTCCCTTAATTTTGTCATTTTTTGGAAGTTGAATAAATGGAACTAACAAAAAGTAATATACGATAAAATTTAAAAATGCATCATTTAATATAAACTCTTTTTTAAGTATATTATTTAATACAAAACTTAAAATGAAAGTAAATAAGATATAACGTGTATGAAAGTCATAGAGCATGTCTTGGGGGCCCTGGTCCGTTATTTTTCGAAGTTATTATTTGTCTTTACAATTATTTTATAAGAAAAAAGTCAATATATATGTGTTTATTAATCTATGCATGTTTGTAAGAAAAAAGTCCATATAAATGTGTTCATTAGTCTATACAGGTTTATTATTTATTTGATTGAAGCTATTGGTTCATTTAAAGTTGTCAAGATCAGGATTCGATGTAATCGTTTTTTGGTTTGTAAAATCGAGATCGAAAACTTAAGATCACACAAAATCAAACATAATTTTAATTTATAATTTTAAGACATGAAAAATATTTAAAACATTTAATTTTTCATTAAAAAATTCCATAAGCTTCAAAATATTAGTCATAAATTACCATACAAAATGATAAACGATAATTTGGTAAAGGATAAAAAACATAAAATGGTAAAAATAAAAAAAAATAAAAAAAAAAGACCAAGGAAATGTAGGATTGGATCGGATCATAACCTTACGATTTTACTATCCTACCTGTGATCTTATCCCAAATACGATATGTTTACAATCCAAATCGTTTTTTATATCTAAGATCGTAGGATCGTAAAATCCTACGATCAAGATCGCGATTTTGACAATCATAAGTTCATTTAATTTGAGTTATTTAAAAAGTTATGGATCTTCAAAAATATCATATGATTTTACTCACATCAATGATGTATTTTAACATCCTACTTTTAACGATTTAATTATTTAGAAAAGTTATATTTAATTCGACTATTTAAACTATATAATATTATTTTATTAATTTATTTGTTATTATTTATTTTTTCTATTTCTGTTTATAACATTTATAAGTATCTGTTCAGTTGATTCCTTCCGCGAGTTGCTATCGAAAAATTTTCATGAAATTTTTTTGGGAAAAACAATTGTGTTATATATCAAAAAGGTTGTGCAAATTAAAATGAAAAACTAATTTTTTTTAAAATAAAAACAAACTTATAAAAAAGTTGGAAACAAATTATATATATATATTAAAATTGTCCACCCTTAGCTGGCTTAGGGACGACAAAAATGGTCCTTTAAGTATTCTTTTTGTTGCAGTTTGGGATTTATGCTAAGGGGATGACAAAAATAGTACTTTAACTATACATTTTATTGCAGTAATGTTCCTAAACATTTTGACATAATTTACCCATTTTTTTTAGGAAATACAGTTTGCCCCTTGTAAATTTTTATTTTATATTTTTATTCATTTATTATTTTTTAAATGTCTGGATTAGTTTTGTGAATGTATGTTGTGTGTACACGTGCTTGCTTCTGCTTTGCCTCACCGTTTTTTTACCCAATCAAATTCCGATATGTTTAATGTCTCTTCACCTTATCTCCATACGCCTACGTTGGTCAGTACTTCCAGTTTCTTCCTTCCACCGCCTTATCCAAACGTTCTCTTCTCTTCCTTTCTTCCACCGCTCCTCATCCAAACGTTTTTTTCTCTTTCTTTGTAAGAAGTCGACAGGCAGAGACAATATATGGATCCGGATGGGTTTTTCTATTCGATTAGGGTTTAGTGGGAAACAGAGCCGAGTCCATACTTCTCAGGTAGCTGGATCCTTCTCTACAGTTTCCTTCGTATACTCCTGATGAAAACAATCTGAGTCGTGAGAAACGACATCGGCTCACCAGTTGAAATCGGAGGTCGTCTGTGGCAGGTGGAGGCTGAGATAGGAGGCGACATGCGTTTTCAGGCGATGGTATTGGCCGTCGTCGGCCAACATCGAAGCAATTGAACCCTAGATGCCACCGACGCAAATCGATATCTTCCACCTACACCGTCTTCTTATGTAAACTCCACCAGTCGATGTTCCTTTGCTATCCATCATCATCACCGTCTAGCAGCACTTCAATTAACAACTTCTAACCAGGTAAGGAGTTCACTTTTTTCACTTCTATTCATAAATTTAATATTTTTTTGAAAAGTCGGCCACCTTCGTCATGTTAACACTCTTAGCTGTAGGTCCACCTGCAGACTGAACTTGCTTCTTCAAGTTTCAATTTTCGTGGTTAGGTGCGGCATTTAGGGTTCGATCGGAGCAATCCCTGTCGTTTGGACTTTTATTATGTCGATTGATCACTTTTTTGGGTTTATATATGCCGATTTTATACCACTTATGGAAGACATTGTGAAAGAGTAGATTATCGTGCCATTGCTGAGAGAGTTCTTCTCAGGTAATTGTTTGTTGGAAATTTATTTTCATATATTCTTTAATTTGGTTCATTCCTTCTGTTTCTTCTCTTCTATTCCTTGATTGAATCTTCAGCTATAAAGAACACCATTAAAGACCATCTTCATAGGGGTTCCTCTCTATCTGTTGATGATAGTTCAGATGTGATAAGGTCCCCAGACAACACTTACACATATGCCTTCTATTGCTTCCAAAGCAAGCGAACTGAATTAATCAGTTGTAGGTATGATTTTCTTACATCGTTTTTTTAGTATTCCACATAGTTTAAGAACGTCTGTCTGTTTTATTTGGAAGTTGAGTTGGTTGCTCAAAGTTGCAGGTTCTCGATCAAAACTCATTATAAAATTAAACCCTATGGCATGCACGCCCATAAGGTGTTCGCTGAAATGCCTAAGCCAATTAAGGTACTCATTCCACTTTACTTTACCTCATTCATTACTTGATTATATTTTATTAGGATTTTTCTTGAATTATGTAATTTCTCTGTATGCTTCAAATGATAGTGAACAATTATTCAAAAATTATACTAGGTTTCAGTTGTGATGACGATGCTGGTGTTGTTGGAGAACATAAATTTCCCAGGTAAATTTTTTTTTATTTATGATGGTGGTTGCTCAATGATATTCATATTAAATCAATGCATAAATATGTTGTTGAATCTCATTCATTATGTTCCATCATATAGAACCAAGTACCTTTCTTGCATATCAACCAATAAAATGCCTTTGTTATATCTTGATTCCCCTAAAACCAATACGCATGAAAACAACTTTAGGTTGAGATTTACGTAAAAAAACTAAATTGTTTATATATTATAGAAAAAAATTAGTAGTACAAAAAAACTCAGTACACATTTAATGTCACGTTTTAGCAAATGGGGTGACTGTTAGTTTAAGCTACAAAGGAGCAACTTTTAACATAAGGGTAAAACAATCATTTGATCTAAACATAAGGGTGAAATGGTCATTCCTTCATATAAATAGTAATTTCTTTTTCAACAGATGGGTTTCTCCTATCCGGTTCAACTTCTGACCATTTTGCCCCTGGTATTACTTTGGTGAAATTCAACATTTTTGCTTTACAAATAGGGATGACAAATTTATGGTGTTTTGTAGTTGAAAAAACTCAAACCTCATGTTCTTCTTGGTTTATAAGTTTCTAAATTAAACGAGCGTTTTTCATGAAATATGTTCAACAATTCCAATTTGGCTTTATGTCTTTCTAAAAGAAACCAAGAAAGAAACCTCACCCGTGTCATAAAAAGTATGTATAAGAATATTTATAAAAGTATCTAATATATATACATATGAACACTAAACAATCGTTTCACATCTCAATATGGTTTTCCGAACTTTTAAAATGAATTATTCCAACATTTCATGTAAATTTGATAATTTTTAAACTGCAATCTCTGTGGACAAGAACCTGCTATGATGTATGGCTTTAGTTCATATCTACATAATTCTATAGCTTCTTTGAGAAACAACTTGGGAGGTTCCTCCAACATGATCTTTTTATCAGGTAAAGATTAATTTTATATAAATTTTTCATCTTTCATGCATAGATTTATAAAAAGGATTGAGTCTTTTCCTTTCTTTTTATTTGGGTTTTTTCTACTTTCGTAGAAAGATTGAATCTTTACGCTTCTTTATGATTCGAATTTTTCTGATTTCATTAAAATATTGGATCTTTACCTTTCTTTTGATTCGAGTGTTCTATCAGACATCAAATTCTAGACTGTGCTCATAGAACCCAGTTTGTGATTGCTTGGTGGTTAGAAATACTCAAATTATATAACCAAAAAAGACCAAAAAAAAAAGGTAATAACTATCGTCCATCTTTTTATTGGTCTAATTTATCTTCACCATTGAAGATACATGCATATATTACCCCACTGTACTTTGAGAAGACTACTAAACTATGACATTGTATTTTCCAAAAAATGGAAGGTAGGTTTTCATTTTTTTTGTTATATACTCTGATTATTTCTTAACAGATAAATAAAAAATTAATTTTTTTTTTTATAAAAAAACGATTTTTTAAATTGAGATGCATACAATCCAAAAGTTATTGATGGGGTATCATGAAAGGACGCACGACCAACATAAAAATGACAGTCTTTTGATCTTTTTTCATCTTATATGCATATTTGAAACACTTAGATGTCAATTTGGTAGCAAGAGCGTGTTCTATGAGAAATAGTGTGGGTTTTAAGTTTTAACATCTATATACAAATTTTTTGTTATCATTTTCCATATAATTCTAAACAGAAATTATGATAAATAGGGACTAGAATGGGGAGAATAGGAGCTAATGATGGTGGGTATGTTATTTATGTTCAATACAATGATTACCAGGTTAGAGTTTTAGGTTAATAGTTATTTAATTGGTTACTTCTGATATTGCACTCATGGAACCACACTACTAATACATCACTTATTTCTTTTATGTAGCTACACGAGGACAACGTTTTGATGTGTTTTGGTAGTTAACACGAGATGACATACCATCCTTAAGAGTTAAGACTAACTTAATAATTTCTTATTCCTCTAAATACCCATGGTGGTTAAGAAGCTTGGTTACTACAAGTTATAGTTTTAAGGGGTCTTATGGCTTAGCAGATAATTCAACAATTTGACATAATATGTTGAGGTGACACAAAAATTATGGCATGAAATTACTTTTTTGAGATTAAATGAGTACTTAGATGACCTATGTTGAAAAATTAATTTGTTTAATGTGTAAGGGGTATAAGGGATACAGGTACATGACCGAATGCAAATTGAAATTCTCATAAAATATTTGGCTATTGATTGTTTTATATGAGTTATTATATGTGTAGATGATGCCTTTTGTAACTAGGATAAGAGGTGATGATGACAGGAAGGGAAATAGGGGTGAATTGGTCATTTCAGGATCACCGAGTGTACTATTGATTTTGTAACTTAGGATTAGACTTTTAATTCTTATACAATTGATTTAAATTCAAATTTTGTAACTTTATTTCTTACCCATAATAGCAACATACTTACACTTCGATACCAATATGATCAAGGGCCATCGAATCACCAACCATATATTGAGGATCCCATCGGTTTTCTGTAACATTAGTGGCAAATCTAACCCCTGCGAAGCGGGGTTTCTTATCTAGTTATAAACAATGTTTACATGAATTTATAGAAAGAAAACACTTATTAAGATTTTTACCAAAATCCCAATGCAATTGTCCAAAAGCCGAAATTCTAAAATAATCACCTAAACCCCAAATATGGTCTGATTTTTCAAATTAGGCCCAAACCCCTTTCATGGGCCTTCAACCAAAAGAATCCAATAAAATATCAACAGCCCAACAAGAGAATTATGATGACCCAACAAGGCCCAAAACTACAAAAGTCCAACATGACCCAAAACCGAGAAGCCCACATATCTAAAGCCCACTGTTGAGTACGTAGGGCATACTCACCTTGTACGCTTAGCGTACGTGCTTAAGGTCTTATACACACAACTTACCTGCTTGTACGCCCAACGTACTCCACCCTCTTAACCAACTATCTCATTTAGCTCTTAAACGGTTAAGACTTCATCCAACACTTAGAGTTGACTTCATTAAGGTGGTTTAACACGTAGAGTTGCAAACTTTACGTGCATTCTTGGCTTAATGAGGCTTTTAGAGCTCAAAAGAGCTTAACAAATGACGTAACACATGCATGAGACCACAAATACCATAAAGCTTTCATTTTTATGGACAAAGGGACCTAAAGGACCCTAGATCTACCACCAATCACCTGTGGAATGAATCAAGAGGCTCAACAACCAAACCATTGACTTAAAAAGCACAAAATGGCACCAAACTAGATCTAGCATCATGGATTAGCAAGATGGAAGCTTTTTACCTCACAAGGAAAGCAAATGAAGAACAAATATCATATCTTCAACGTACTCCACCCTCTGAGTATGCAGGGCGTACTCAGCTTGTACGCTTAGTGTATGCACTTAAGGGCTTGTACGTGCAACTTACCTGCTTGTACGCCCAACATACTCCACCCTCTTAGCCAACTATCTCATTCGGCTCTTAAACGGTTAAGACTTCACTCCAACACTTAGATTTGACTTCGTTAAGATGGTTTATCACGTAAAGTTGCTAAGTTTATGTGGATGCATGGCTTAATGAGGATTTTAGAGCTCAAAAGAGCTTAACAAATGATGTAACACATGCATGAGACCACAAATACCATAAAGCTTGCATTTTTATGGACAAAGGGACCTAAAGGACCCTAGATCTACCATCAATCACTTCTGGAGTGAATAAAGAGGCTCAACAACCAAATCATGGACTCAAAAAGTGCAAAATGGCACCAAACTAGATCTAGCATCATGGATGAGTAAGATGGAAGCTTTTTACCTCACAAGGAAAGCAAATGAAGAAAAAATCTCAGATCTTCAACTTCCAAGCACCACTCCAAATGGTTCACTTCTTCTTCTCTTTCACAAAGCACCAACAATCACACTTTAAGGCTCAAACTCTCAAGATGTCACTTAAGGTTCGATTTTCTGGACAAGAGGGGATGGAGGTTGTCTAAAAATGGCCTAGTGAGGATATTACAAGGTTTAAATAGGGTGCAACACCCTAAAATTAGGGGTTCATATTGTCACACCCCCAAATCGAGGTGGCAGAAACATTCGGGGGTGGAGGACGTCATGTACAGTATCATAACAATGCACAATAGTAAAACAAGCAACAACATCCATTGCATTAATAGAATAGTTCATACATGTGTGTTCTTTGTATAGTTATATGACACCAAAAATTATATATATATATATATATATATATATATATATATATATATATAAATAAAAGACGAGTCTAAACTTGCTCCGTCTTCTCCAAAACCTGTGCCAGTGCCTGCCTACTGGTTCCCTAAGAATACAAGTTATTTTGAAAGAGAGTATCAACATTTAAGTTGGTGAGTTCATAAGTATTTAGTATCAAATGTTTGTAGTTGTTTCATGAAAATATTTGTATACTTCCCAGAAAATCCTATACTTCTAAAAAGGAAAAGTAGTCTTCTACCCAAGACCCGACTGTTTTGTATGTTTGTTCTCTTGTAATAGTGTAAAATGTATGTTTATACTTGAAATAGTATAAAATGTATGTTTTCCATATTTGTAAACCATATTTACTAGAAACATAGTATGCATTTCTCATGGGAGAAAATCATTGTATGAATGAAATGGAAAATGAAGGTTTACAGTAGTATTATGTAAAATACACTACTGATGCATTAACTGCCTTGTAACCAAACTGGTTAATTAAGGTTAAAATGTGATTAGGTTATAACCATGATTGATTGACTAGTATAAAACACAACGTTCTTCAGGCGTCGAAAATGATATGACATTCGTCACTCGTAGACCTGCAGGTCCCATTGTAGCTAGCAACAAGGTGTGGGATGGTCAATCCTATATAGATCTATACGCAAACTCACGCTCTCCCTCCAGGAGACTCTGGTTAGAAAATGTGACATAGAAAGAATATTGCTATGCTATGAAATAGTATCTCACATTTTAGTTATCTTGTTCACGTATAGTATGTAAGTTCCTTTTTGTTCTTGTAAATGAATAGTATACTTTGTAACGAATTGTAATAGTATGTATGTATTGATTCATGTATTGTTCCACTGTTCTAGAAAATATTATGACTGATCTCTAAAATATACCTATTATAGTTTACTAGTATGTTTGTTTGAGTTGTAAATGATTTGGAGAAAAGACTCAATTGCCCAATATATGCAACTGAGTTAAGTATGTTCTTTGAAAATGGGATTTAATATTCATGTAAATATTTACCATGTATAACTATGATTTATCTGACAGTCGGACTAGTGATCCTACCCTAAGCCTACAACCAAACAAGAAACCGAAGTCAAGGTATTTAACAATAGTCCTAAGTCCGTTAAAGCATACTTATACATAAATATATAAATGAATACGATTTTGATATTAAACAGCAATCTAAAATAGTTTCAAAGATTTTGAAAATGATTTTAACAACATTTAAAAGCATAAGATATCATTTGTTTATTTCTATTCACATGTAAATGTTAACACAAATAAATTGTGTTCTACTTGTATTCCTCCCTAAAAGCATTTAAAAAGGTAAATTGTAGGGGTATGAACTCACCTTGTGTGAGTGATTCTTTTGAATGTTCAATATAGGATGATTGTTTCCACAAGTTAGATCCCGAGACAAAACAAGTCCTAAAATGCATTTCATGTAATATATATGTATACAATTAGTGAATAGAATCATAAGAATGATAAGGAATTGGACTAATTTGTAAGTTTAACTTACAAATAAGAGTGTTAGAAGCAAAATGGAAGGCTATTAGGAGTTTACGACTAGCTTGGGAGTTCATGGCCCAAGAAGATCTTAGTGTTCTTGAGTTTACGTTTGAGTGTTCTTGAAGGAATGAAGGAGATTCAAGGGTTTACGGCCCAATGATCTGGATGAATGAAGAACACTTGAAGATCCTAAGAAGATTGAAAGGAAGAAGGATGATAGTTGAGAGAGAATGAGGGTTTTTGGTTGGTGTTCTTGAGTGTGAAAGGGTGTGTTTTCGGCTGGAATTAAAGAAGTGAGGAGGAGTTTACGGTCCAGCCCCTATATAGGGTCAAAACTGATGGGACACCTTCATCGGTTTCCACACCGAATGGATAAGACCGGAGTTTACGGTCCGAGGAGTGGGTTCTCGGCCGTGAACCTCATCTGCAGCTGCAAACCATTTGCGAATGCGAACCGTTTGCGGTCCGAAGTCTCAAGCCATGCCAGGGTTTCTAGTTCATGCGACGGTTTGTGGTTCATGCGAGGGCTTGCGGCTCGGATGAAGGTTCTCGTTTCCATGCAATTCACTTCTAATTTAAGCAACACTTCTAATTAAAGGTTTTAAACCAATTTAGAATTTAAATATACTTTAAATAAGATAGATCAAAATAAGAAGTTTGACTTTAGTGAGACTTTTACAATAATGAAAATAATGGGTTGTCACACATATCGGCTTACATACGCCCATCATACTCCATGTACGCCCAACGTACGTGGATGAGCTCCACGAACAAACCTCAGCTAGTATGCCAAGCATACACTATGGTACACCCTACGTACTAACCAAAGGGACCAAAATGTCATGCTTTTAATATGAAGGGCTAAACATAAAACATACAAATCCAAGTGTTTCAATTCTCCCCCACTTGAATCAGACTTTGTCCTCGAAGTCCGCTGTACCGAATATCTCTGGATAGTGCTCCCACATCTCATCTTCCGGCTCCCAAGTCCACTCCGAACCATTGTGGTGCTTCCATTGCACCTTCACCAACTCCACAACCTTGTTCCTCTAGATTTTCGTCTTCCGATCAAGAATCACCATCAGTCTCTCAATATCATTCAGGCGGTCATCCACCCGAATATCCTCAAACGGAACTACTGCGAAATCATCCACTAAGCACTTCCGCAGATGAGAGACATGGAACATGCTATGAATCTGGATGAGCTCATCTGGAAGATACAAGCGATATGCAACCCGTACCACCCAAGCCGAAACCCTAAAACGACCGATATACCTGGGGTCTAGCTTGCCCCTCTTCCCGAGTCGGATGACACCTTTCCAAGGTGACACCTTCAGGAGAACCGTATCCCCCACCTGGAACTCAAGATCCGATCGGTGATTGTCTTCATAAATTTTCTGTCAACTCTGAGCTGTCTGTAGCCTACTCCGAAACTGCTGAATCATCTCAGTGGTCTTAAGTACCACCTCGGTACTCCCCATAACCCGTTAACCGACGTCGCCCCAACAAATATGGGTCCTACATTTCCTACCATAGAGCATATCAAAAGGAGGTCGATCAATGTTGGTGTGATAACTGTTGTTATATGAAAATTCCGCTAACCGAAGTTATGCATCCCAACTCCCACCAAAGTACAAAACACACTCCTGGAGCATATCCTCTAATGTCTAAATCGCCCGCTCGCTCTGACCATCCATCCGCGGATGGAATTATGTGCTGAAATGGAGATGTGTACCCAATTCATCATGGAACCTTGTCCAAAACCTAGAAGTAAATCGGACATATCTGTTATAAACCACTGAAACCGGCACCCCATGACGTGCCACAACCTCCCTGATGTAAACCTCAACCAATTTATCTGCATAAATACTCTCCTGAATCAGAATAGAATGCGTTCTCTTAATCAAACGATCAAGATGACCCAGATCGAACCCACTCTGCGCAAAGTTCAGGGTAACTTCGTGATGAAATACATGGTAATATCCTCCCATTTCCATACAGAAATCTCCAACGGCTGCATCTTGCATTGAGGTCACTGATGCTCGGCCTTGACTTTCCTTCAAGTCAAGCACCACTCCACATACCAAGCTACACCCTGATTCATGCAGGGCCACCAATAATCAGGCCGAAGATCCCTATACATCTTAGTCGCCGCAAGATGAATGGAGAATCTAGACTTGTACGCCTCCTCCATTAGATGCTGACCCATACCGCCGTAATACAGAACCCAAACCCGCCGATGTAGAATCAATAACCCACGACTATCATAATCAAAGGACGCCACCTGACCCACAATACGCTCTCTCTTCTGATGCTCTTCCTTCACATCCATGACCTAAGCCTCACGAACCCGATCCAATAGCGGAGTAATCACGGTCATCTTCAAACATATGTCTCTGATTAGAGTCGTGACTGCCTTGTGGCTAAGAGCATCAGCCACCACATTGGCCTTCCCTAGGTGATAAAGGATCTCACAATCATAATCTTTCAACACATCCAACCACCGGCACTGCCTCATATTCAGATTTGACTAATCCATCAGGTACCTCAAGCTCTTTTGATCAGTGTAGATGGTACAACGGAACCCATAGAGGTGATGCCGCTAAATCTTGAGGGTGAAAACCACAGCCCCCAGCTCCAAGTCATGCATCGGATAATTTGCCTCATGAAACTTCAGCTGCCTCGAAGCGTAAGTGATCACACGACCCTTCTGCATCAATACTGCTCCCAAAACCGTAATCGACGCATCACAATAGGCCACAAAAATCCTCAACACCCTCTGGCAGGTTCAAAATCGGTGCCTCGCCAACCGCTATCTCAAGGTCTCAAAAGTTGCATGCTGCTCAGGCCCCCAACAAAATGTAACCATCTTCTTTGTCAACCGAGTCAAAGGAACAACTACCTTGGAGAAAATCTGGATAAATCTCCGATAGTAACTAGCAAGACCAAGGAAACTCCAAATCTCAGATGGAGACCTTGGAACCTCCCACTGCATCACGGGCTCGACCTTGGCCGAATTGACCAGAATACCATTCTGGTTCACAAGGTGCCTCGGAAACTGCACCTCGTGCAACCATAACTCACACTTGGAGAACTTGCAAAAAGTCTCTCCCTCCTCTAAGTCTCTAGCACTTCCCTCAAGTGCTCCTCATTCTGCTCCTAAGTCTTGGAATAGACCAAGATATCATCAATAAACACAATCACAGACCGATCCGGCATCGGCCTGTACACGCAGTTCATGAGATCCATGAACGTGACTGGAGCATTGGTGAGCCCAAAATGCATCACCACGAACTCGTAATGACCGTAACGAGTTTGGAAAGTTGTCTTTTGCACATCCTTTTCTCTAACCCTCATCTGATGATAACCAGATCGCAAATCAATCTTGGAAAACCAAGATGCACCCTGAAGCTAATAAAAAAAAAGATCATCCGTCCACCGAGTGGATAATGATTCTTCACCATTACCTTATTCAGCTCCCGGTAGTCAATGTACATACGATGAGACCCATCCTTCTTCTTTACAAACAAGATCGGTGCTCCTAATGGAGAACTGCTTGGTCGAATGAATCCCTTGTCTAACAGCTCCTACATTTGTGTAGACAACTCCTCCATCTTGGTAGGAGCCAACCCAGTCGGTGCTTTAGCTATTGGAGCCGCACCAAGAACCAGATCAATTCTAAACTCAACCTGCCTCTTCGGAGGCACCCCAGGAAAATCCTATGGAAACGCATCAGGATAATTCCGTACAATTAGCACATCATCCATGGTCACTTTTCCCTTGTCTCGGGTATCCATAACAAAGGCGTCAAATCCTAAACAACCTTGCTGAATATAGCGTCTGACCCTTGTTGTTGAACATAATAACGGACCACTTTGAGCTCTCTCTCTCTCTCTCTCTCTCTCTCTCTCTCCCTGAACCATTAACTCTCCCAAACTTGGAGTTCGAATCTGGATTGACTACTACTCATAATCGATCACCGCTTCATTGGGGATCAGCCAATCCATACCCACAATAACCTTATTCCCACGCAAAAGAATAGGAACAAATCTATCGAATACTCCTCACTGAACAACTGAAGAGTACAACCCTGATGAACTCTCGCAACCCGAACCGATATATCATCTACGATCTCAGCATCTAAGGGACAATACAACTCGCCCGGAGCTCTAGCAAACCTCTTGCTAAGCGCAAGCGATACAAAGGATCGGGTAGCCCCCGAATAAAACAACACCAAAGCAGAAATATCGTTCACAAGGAACGATCCTAAAACAAAACACATAAATATAATGTCACACCCCCGGCCGAGGCAGAACATGCCGGGTTGTGAGACTAAGTACATGGATCACAGGTAAACTAAATATATAGTACAAGTACAACGATAAAAAAAACAACATTTGTATTCCATCATTAATTTTGAATACAAGGTTCTTACAAATAATAATAGTACAGTAGTTTCCTTCAACAGGTAAGTAGATAACAAAAACTAGATAGCTAGGTCTTCTATAATCCATGACCAATCTTCTGTCTGAACTCTTATCTAATGATCTCTTGAGAATACATGTAAGTTTGAGGGTCAACACAAAGGTTGGTGAGATTCACAGGTTTTCTGAAATAGTGATACTTTTAATATAATCCAATAAGTATTGCTTTTGTTATAAGTCAACCTGTGTTTGGAAATGTTTGATAAAGATAGAAATCTAAACTGTGGTTTCTAGGTAATGAAATCTAGTTATCGTTTATAGTGACAAAGTTGTATGGATAACGGATAAACGGACATACAGATATATGGATAAAGTTATCTACCAAGGTTGTACTTAACAACCGCAAATACGGATAAACGGATGGAAGACAAGTATACTTCATAAGCGTACGCGTTAAAGTGTATGATACATGTTTAAACATTTGATAAAAATTATGGTAGTGTACACAAGCACATATATGATCCTAAGATACAAGTTCTATAAGTTGCATAAATATATAAACTTATATAATTTTGTGTATGTATGAGGTATATTGAAACTACCAAGTTGATAACCGTCTACACAATCATAGCACATCTGTAGTCGGAAAGTATATGTTATTTTTATTAGTTGTATCATTTTAACGACATAACATATATTGATATTGAGGTTTAAAATAGATTGTTTACTTATAACACATAAGCGTTTAAACAAATATTTCACCAACTAGTAGTGTGTTTACACAAAGTAATGATATTATATGTGTATTTTGTATGATAAAGATTACTTAGTACTCATACTACCATGTACAGACGAGGGCTAAACATGAAACACCGGAGGGCATGATCATTTTAGCAATTAAGCCGTTCTGAAATCCAACAACCCTATGCGGCCCTTCAAACCAGATTCCCCGTACCGTAAGTAGTAAAGTAGTAAATAACATTTTTGTGTGATTTATATCGCATAAAAATGATGATGTTGTTTGTATAAACGAAATATTTTGACACATGTATATATAATATAGTACAAGTAGTACATGTATTCCCGCAGCAGTAACACTCACCTTAAAGTGCGATTGACGATTTGTTTTTGAGAATGGAAGCGAGAAAACCAGGGTTTATCGCCTTGAACGTGATATTTCGAGATAATTTAGTTTTCTAAGGAAATGTTAACATAAATTAATATATGAGGGTAATTGGTATTTTAGCTAGTAAATGATTTATTTTATAATTTCCAAAAGTTTTAATTAAATCCAAAATTTTATTTAAATCAACATGTAATTAATAATTTCCAAAAATTTAATAAATCCAAGGTTCATTTAATCTAAAATAAATTAATATTATTAAAATATAATATGTTAAATTTTTATGTTAAAAGTTTGGACTCAACTTGAAAGAATTTTTCCACCATAGGGTAGATTTTGAACATTTTATATGTAATTTAATGACTTAGGACTAGATTTCAAAACAGATTTTGAGAGGGAGGGCTAAATTTGGGCAATTTCATAGAGGAGGTGCTGACTGGCGGTGGTGGCCGACGGTTTACAGCACTACAGCAGCAACAGTGGGGGTGACGAGGGTGGTAGGAGGCTACTCCGGTAGCCTTCTGCTGCTCCTTTCTTGCCTAACTCAACGAAGATGACGTAAGGGAGGAGGGAGAGGCCTTTGGGGATCGAAAACAACAACAATCAAAGCTTGGAGATGGTGTTTTCCGGTGGTGGCCGTGGGTGCTTGTAGGTGGCAGTGGGTGGTTGGTGGTTGCTGTCTTGGGTCCTTCTTCATTTTTCTTGGTAGAAACAGGGAAGGGAGGTGTGAGGGAAGTGTTTGAGTGAAGTTTTGATCAATAATTGAAAAAAAATGGGTCTGACGAAAGAAAAAAATGGGCCTTGAAAATACAAAAATTTCATAAAGATTTTATAATAACTCAATAATTGAAAAAAAATTATTTGTATTATCTTCTAAATATAACAATTTCAATAAAAAAATTGGGTCCCTTTAAAAGTTGGGCCCTAAACAGTCGCCCCTATCGCCCGCCCTCTGGGACGGGCCTGTTATGATGTGGTGGATTAACGGTGGTGATGTTGATGATGTTGGGGGTTGGAGAGAATCAAGAGAGGTTAGAGATTTTAGGGAGGTTTGAGAGAGTGTGAGATAGAGAAGAAGAAAGAAGCTGATGGATTGAGGTTGAAGCTCTATAAGCTTCAATTTATACTAAAAGTTTCACACACATACTCATTTTTTGCCATACCTTGAACCATACTTTGTACCTTTTTTAGCAAGATGTGTACACAAGCTCAACATGAGGAAGGAAAACGAGCTGAAAATTTGGTCCTCCTAGGCCTAGTAGGTCCCACTTACGGGTTATGCATTTATTAAATGTTCAAAACACTCCAAATCGGGTGCATTAGGATCCAAAAGTCGAATTTTTTTTTTGAAAGTACCGTTAGATAGAGTTTAATTCAAGGATTCTGAAACATCAAACATATTAATTTTTAGAGTTACGGAACTCCGGGATATTGCGTTTGAAGTTTCGCGTCTAAACGGCTCGCGGTGTTCGTTTTTGCGACTTTTGTAAAAAATTTTGCTAAAAATATTTCGAGTGTGGAATTAAATAATAGACTATAGTCTGATTCCAAAAACATTCTCGGAAATCCCGTCGGCAATGCATAAGTGCCTCAACGAATTAAAACAGTTTATGCAGAACAGGTAAACGTGATGTTATACTGATTTGGTTTCTTAAAACGGTCGGATATTTGGCATACGAACTCCGTTTTGTATGTTCTTTATATTTCCGGATTCAAGGAAACACATACTATGAGTCTAGAATAATTGCTTCGCTCAATACTTCTTGTTACGAATTTTCAGTTTCTCAGACGTATTACTAAGGTTATAGTTTGTGCTATTTGATTTGTTTGAGATTTTATACATTTGGAAGTATGATATCATCAGGTATCATATAATAATTGAAATGAACTTATTTATTATAGTTAAGATGCACTAAAACTCAATAAGTCAAGTTACCAGGAGATTCGCGGTGAATTGGCCGTCTACAATATTAGCTATAAATTTTCGGATGTCACATATAAGTAGAAAATCAATATAAATAAAGTGATCAGGAGAAGATACATACCCGTCACCACGTCGGGAGTTACACGAGCCTCGTCGGCCGTCAACTGAAAAGTCCTGCTCTTCACCACAGGTGTATCCGCCCGGCCCTGGCGGCCGTCAGTAATCCGAAGAGTTGGAGAAGCGGGTGCTGACACCGATCCTGCTGCAGCCAAACTCGGACAATGGGCCTTCTTGTGACCCCTCTGATTGAAATGAAAGAAAATCAGATCAAATACCAAGGTGGTGGTGGTAGTAGCAGTGCAATCCCTGCTACTATGCCCTATCCGGCCGCACTTGAAGCAACCAGAACCACCCACCCTGCACGTGCCGCCGTGCATCCTGCCGCACTTGCCATAATGGCCCAGACCCTGCTGGCCCTTCCCTTTCGCATCAACAACCTTGGGTCTCTTGCCTGAACCCCCCTGATACTTGAGCCTCATCTGACCTCCTCTTCCTCTCCATCTCGAGATCAATCTCCCTCTCCCTAGCTCTCGTTATCATATCCTCCAGTGTCTTGCAACTAGATTGGCTCAGAAATTGCCTAATATCGCTCCTTAACATCTCGTGATACCTCGCTTTCTTCATCTCCTCGTCCGCCAAATACTACAGAATCTAAAGTGCCCTCTCTCAAAACATCGCGATGATCTCAGCCACCGCTTCAGTAGTCTGGAGGAGATCCTAAAACTCTCGTGCCAACTGATGCACCTTAATCATCATTGCAAACTTAGCCCTGAACCTAGTCACAAAATCATCCGATGTCATCGTATCAACAGCCTGGTCAACAACTACACGTCCCGCCTCCTCTAACTAATCTCATGCCCTATCTTTCAGAAGACAGGAAGCAAGTCTAACCTCCCCCCGGGGGGCAACTACTGGTGCGGAAGGCATTAGCAACATCCGCTAACCACCTCCTGGTCGCTATCGGTTCATTTGCTCCGTGATAGTCTGGAGCTCAACATACCCGGAACTCCCTGAAGGTCGAAGAATGCGCTCCCACCCAGGCCACCATCTCAGAATGAAACGAGCATAACCGCTCATCCAAGATATCTAGAATGCCCTCCTTGACCATACCAAATATCATAGGAGTCTTCTTAAGAATGCAATGCGTAATCTCAGACGAAATGAACTCCCTCTTCTGATCATCCAACTACCTGATGATAGTTTCGTTTTTATTACTTCTTTTCATAGTTTATTTTTAGTTCAAACCATCTCATTTTAGTCAATCTTCATGCATATTTTCTCTTTTTGTCATTTTTCTCCTTTACCGGGTGCTTTCTAGTCTTTTAAGCTTAATTGTCGGATTTACCGAAGACTATTTGTTATTGGAGGCTTAGAAGGATGCGGGACTCATGGAGGCATGTGATTTGCTTGCGGGCTTGAGGTGGTGCGATTGGGCTAGGTGCTTGCGTAAAAGAAGAAATCAATTTGGATCTAATTTATGGGCAATGATGATGATGAGACGGCGCGGAATCGAGCTACAAGAAAATTTGAGGAGTATTGGGTCAATCATTAAAAGGCTTTGGAATGGCAAATGGGTCTTAAAGAGTTATGATTATGAGCTAAAGTTGAAGAAATGAAGATTGGGCTTAAATGCATGTTAAATGGCCCAAGTTTCACATTCAGCGTGACCCACGCGGTCCGCATGGGTCCATACACGGTCCGCATGAATTGTGCTGAGTTGTTTCCGGGTTTTGACTTGTTGACTCTATTTGTGGAAATTTTGTGGGTAGCTTTTGGTCTCCTTTTGAATCCGAAAATTGGCTCTCTTTAGCTAGAGATTGGAGGCTCATTTGAGAGAGGGGACTTGAAGAACATACTCCATATTCTCTCTAAGAAGCTTTGGAAGATTTGAAGAATATTTGGAAGATTAGTGTAATTTCCTTTCCTCTCGCATCTAAGACAATGTTTGGTATCACTAAACTCTATGTTTTTCTTTTACCTTGGCCATGCTTGGCTAAACTTTCATTTGGTTAATTAGGGTTTGACCCATGGATGATTATTTGCTTTGAAGACTTATTATTACATTGTGTTTGAAGTTTATGGGAATGTTTTCTAATTAAACATCTAGTTGTGTTTATTTATCTTTGATCATGAGCTTGGATGAATGAATGTTTGTTTTTGTTGACTAATTTCTTGGTTAAGTAATGGATCTTCAAATTAGTAAGCAGCAAATGTTTTATATGTTTGTTTTCATTTCATTTGAACCATGGAAATATTTCCTCCATAATGATAGTTTAAGCATTTGATTATCTTTTGTACTTGGTAATTCTTACAACTTAAAGCTAATTTATTTTCACAATATTTTATGCTTCATTGATCTTGTGACTTCAATTAAGGAAATGTGTTAAGAGCTCCTCTAACCATTTTCATTTCTAAGAAGAGTTGACGCAATTCGTGCTTATGAATTGCTATAGCCAAGAAAAACCAATTCACAAGTGTTATTCCATTAAGTCTAATGATAAGTCAATTATATCATCCATGAGGTGTACCCCAAAATCAACCAATTCCACTTCTTTGAATTTAATCCAATCTTTTACTTGTTTACTTGTCATATTTTCAACCTAGCTAGTTTTTAATTTTTGTCAAACACTTGAAAGAATTAAACACTCCCCCCAGTTTATTTTTATTGTTATTTTACAATTATTTTTACAAAGAGATTTTTCATAAAGTTATAAATTGAACCAATCTCTGTGGATTCGACCCCTTTACCACTATACACTATTTTAGTGTGTAATATTTAGGGTTATAAATTTTGTTGGGCTCAACAACCACCAAATTTTGGCACCGTTGCCGGGGATTGGTTTATTTTTAATCAATTTGTTTATCTATGCCCAAATCTCAGCGTACAGGTGACTTGATTTACAACACAGAAATCGAAAAAGAAGCAAGGTGTTTGGCTAAGGAAAAACGAGTTGAACGTGGTCAAACTTCTAACCCCCACGGGGACCCGGAGGTTGAAACCGCTTCATTAAGTGATATAGAACCCGATTCTAGTCCCGACCCTCGTCAAGAAATTCCCGAAACACCACCCCTACAACAAAATCCACCCATTATTGAACCAATTGCAATGGCTGACGGAGGAGAAGTTCTCGAAAAAACCTTGAGGCAAATGATGGAGACCGATGTTACATAAACTCCAAGCAGTATCAATTCCCTGGTTTTGGAAGGAGGTTCGGAATTGAAGTCAAGTTTAGTCCATCATCTCCCAACTTTTCATGGATTGGAGAACGAAGACCCGCATAAGCACTTGAAGATGTTCCACATTATTTGCAATAGTATGAAGCCACAAGGGTCAACCGATGACCAAATCAAGCTAAGGGCATTCCCCTTTTCATTGGCCGATAGAGCAAAAGATTGGTTATTCTATCTTCTACCAGGGTCGATCAACTCATGGACCGACATGACAAGAGCTTTCCTTGATAAATTATATCCTGCTTCAAGAGTCTCAAGTCTTAGAAATGAGATTTATGGAATCCGCCAAGGTCAAAATGAGACTTTCCATGATTATTGGGAGAGGTTCAACAACTTGTGCTATAGTTGCCCACAACACCAAATTCCGGATCAACTCCTCATTCAACACTTCTATGAGGGAATGTTGCCAATGGAGAGAATACTAGTTGATGCCTCAAGTGGTGGAGATGTCTTTAGTAAAATCCCACAACAAACAAGACAACTTTTCAACACCATAGCCGCGAATTCACAACATTTTGGCACTCGCCAAGATATGAAAAGAGACACACAACACAAAGTCAATGAAGTGGGAACATCAAATCTCGAGTCTCAAATCAAAGATCTAACCTCCGTTGTCCAAAAGCTAGCCATGGGACAAACTCCACAAGTGATGGTTTGTGGAATATGTGCAACAATGGGACATCCTACGGATATGTGTCCCATCCTTCAAGAAGATGCGGAGCATGTGAATGCCACAGGAGAGTTCCAAAACTACCACAACAAACCATCCGGTTACCAAAATGCATATAATTCAAGTTGGAAGCCAAATCCCAACATGAGATACAACCCAAGACCATTGCCTCAAAATGAATTGGTTAGACCATCCTACCCACCACCACAACCTCATTACCAACATCAACAACCACACTATCAACCCAAACCGCACCTTCCACATCATCATCAACAACCTCCTCAATCTCAACCAAGTAGCTCCGGAATGTCTCTTGAAGACATTGTCAAATACCTAGCCACTAGTACCCAATAATTCCAAAAAGAGACAAGGACTAGTATCTCCAACCTTGAATCACAAATGGGAGATATAGTTACATCCATAAGCAAGTTGGAATCCCGTTGTAAACTCCCTTCTCAAACCGAAAAGAACCCAAATGTCAATGTGGTGACCTTAAGAAGCGGCAAACAAACCGGAGAAAATAGTTCGAAGAAGAAGCCGAGGGAAGAGGAGGAAGAAATAGAGATCATCCCCATTGAGGATCCCATAGCCAAGAATGACACACAAGCCGGAGCCCCAAAGAAGACTACCCCTCTAGTGACACCAATAGCCACTCACCCATCGTTCCCCTCCCGACTTGCAACTTCAAAGAAGAATATGGAGGAGAAAGAGATCTTGGACACCTTTCGAAAGGTAGAAGTAAACATTCCTTTACTTGATGCAATCAAACAAATTCCGAGATATACAAAGTTCTTAAAGGAGCTTTGCACCAACAAGAGAAAGTTGAAAGGGAATGAGAAAATCTCGATGAACGAAAATGCATCCGCGGTTTTACAAAGGAAGCTTCCACCCAAGTGTAAAGATCCCGGAATGTTCACGGTCCCATGCAAGATTGGAGATGTCACCTTTAGTAGTGCTATGCTTGATCTTGGTTCCTCTATCAATGTCATGCCTTACTCGGTGTATGAATCAATGAATGTCGGACCCTTAAGGGAAACCGGTGTTATAATATCTCTTGCGGATAAATCAAGTGTATTTCCTAGAGGTGTTTTGGAAGATGTCCTAGTTCAAGTAAACCAATTGGTCTTCCTGGCGGATTTCTATGTGATTGACCTAGATGAACAAGTATCCTCAAAATCGGGTATAATCTTACTTGGGCGACCATTCTTGAAGACGGCTAGAGCAAAGATTGATGTGTATGCAGGAAGCTTGACAATGGAGTTTGATGGTGAAACAATAAGTTTCAACATTTATGACGCTATGAGATATCCTAGTGATGTTTCCTCTTTGTGTTTTGTTGATATTATTGAACCAATGACCCAAGAGTTGTTCGAGTTGTGTGATGATGACATGTTGGAGATGATCTTGAGCAAGGGGTTTGACTGTGCAAAATTAGCCAAGAAATTGAAGCTTTACTCACTAGACCCCGAAATTGAAAGATTAGTCAAAAATTTTGAAATCAAGAAGACCACCCGATTTAGTGTAAAGCAAATTGAATTACCTCAAACTCTCACGAGATTGCCACCCTCCCTTGTCCAACCGCCCGAATTAGAATTGAAGGTCCTCCCTCAACATTTGAACTATGCGTACTTGGGAGACAACGAGACTCTCCCGGTCATCATTTCAACTCACCTAACCAAGTACGAAGAGGAACAACTCCTAAAGGTGTTGAGGGAATATAAAGAAGCAATGGGTTGGACGATTGCAGATATTTAAGGATTGAGTCCCTCCACTTGTATGCATAATATCCTAATGGAGGATGAATGCAAGTCAAGTAGAGACGCGCAAAAAAGGTTGAATCCGCCAATGATGGAAGTGCTCAAGAAAGAGATTTTGAAGCTCCTTGATGCGGGGATGATCTACCCAATCTCGGATAGCAAGTGGGTGAGCCCAGTGCAAGTCGTTCCAAAGAATACGGGAATCACGGTGGTCGAGAACAACAAAGGTATGATGGTCCCCACCCGTGTGCAAAATGGGTGGAGAGTATGTATTGACTACCGCAAACTCAATGCAAGCACACGAAAAGATCATTTTCCATTGCCTTTCATCAACCAAATGTTAGAAAGGTTGGCCGGGAAATCTCATTATTGTTGTCTCGACGGGTATTCCGGTTTTCACCAAATCCCAGTGGCACCGGAGGACCAAGAAAAGACAACATTTACATGTCCATTTGATACTTTTGCATACCATAGAATGCCATTCGGATTATGTAATGCCCCGGCCACTTTCCAACGTTGTATGGTTAGTATCTTTTCGGAATACGTTGAAAACATAATTGAGGTTTTTATGGATGATTTCACGTATATGACAACTCTTTTCAAGAATGTTTGACCAATCTCACAAAAATTTTAAAAAGATGCATTGAAACTAATTTGGTTCTAAATTTTGAGAAATGTCATTTCATGGTGAGTCAAGGTCTCATTTTGGGTCACATTGTGTCTAAAAAAGGAATTGAGGTAGATAAGGCCAAAATTGATGTTATTCAAAGCTAACCATACCCGACTTGTGTTCGGGAAGTTTGTTCTTTTTTGGGCCATGCAGGTTTCTACCGAAGGTTCATCAAAGATTTTTCAAAGATAACAAGACCAATGTGCCAACTCTTGCAAAAGGAGGTTGATTTCGAGTTCAATGAGGCGTGCAAAAAAGCTTTTGACAAGCTCAAGGAGTTGCTTACATCCGCTCCTATCATGCAAGCAGCAAATTGGGATCTCCACTTTGAGATCATGTGGGATGCAAGCAACTATGCGATAGGCGCCATTTTGGGTCAAAAGAATGGGAAGGCCTCCCACGTGATCTATTATGCATCAAGGACACTAGAAATTGCTCAAAGCAACTACTCTACCATGGAGAAAGAGCTTTTGGCCATAGTGTTCGCCTTGTAGAAATTTAGACAATACCTACTTGGTACCAAGGTCATAGTGTATTCGGATCACGCAACACTTAAGTACTTGATGACGAAGAAAGATGCAAAGTCGAGACTCATCCGGTGGATCCTACTGTTACAAGAATTTGACTTGGAAATCCAGGATAAGAGTGGATTCGAGAACCTCGTTGCCGATCATTTAAGTCGGATCACTTCAAATGAAACCTCTCCCCCGTTGCGGGACGAGTTTCCGGATGAGCATCTCTTTTCCCTTACTCAATCTATTCCTTGGTATGCCGATATCGTTAACTTTTTGGTCACAAAAAGGTATCACGACACATTCACACGTGCTAAAAAATACAAGCTCAAAAGTGATGCAAAATATTATGTGTGGGATGAGCCTTATTTGTGGAAACATTGTCCCGATCAAATCATTAGGCGATGTGTACCCCAACAAGAGCATCAATCTATTTTGCAATTCTGTCATGAATTTGCTTGTGGGGGACACTTCGGACCTACCCGAACCTTGAGAAAGGTTCTTGAATGTGGGCTATTTTGGCCAACCATGCCACACGACTGTTATTTGTTTTGCAAAAGTTGTGAGCGGTGCCAAAGGACAGGAAACATTTCGCAAAAGAACCAAATGCCCCAAAATCCAATCCTTGTTTGCGAAAATTTTGATGTATGGGGGATTGATTTCATGGGCCCATTTCCCGTTTCATTTGGCAACGTTTAAATTTTGCTCACAGTTGACTATGTTTCTAAATGGGTTGAAGGCAAAGCCACAAGATCGGATGATGCCAAAACGGTTATCGAGTTTTTAAAGTCTAATGTTTTTGCGAGATTCGGTGTGCCTAGAGCTTTGATTAGTGATCGAGGGATGCATTTTTGTAACAAGATGATGGAGGCTCTATTGAAGAAGTACAACGTGACCCACCGTGTTTCGACAACCTATCACCCTCAAACGAACGGTGAGGTTTCGAATCGTGAAGTGAAGAGTATACTTGAGAAAACAATGAATCCCTCAAGAAAAGACTGGAGTTCAAGGCTTGATGATGCCTTGTGGGCCTATCGGACTGCGAACAAGACCCCGATAGGAATGTCCCCGTTTAGGTTGGTCTTTGGAAAGCCATGCCATCTTCCCGTGGAATTGGAACACCGTTCATTTTGGGCGGTCAAACAATGCAATTTCAACATTGATGAGGCGGGAAGGCATAGAAAGCTTCAACTCCAAGAGTTGCAGGAGTTGAGAAATGACTCCTATGAAAACTCAAGGATTTACAAGGAAAGGACAAAGCTTTTCCATGACAAGTCCATTACCCGCAAACATTTCGAGCCAGGACATAGGGTTTTGCTGTATCATTCGTGACTGAAATTATTTTTAGGAAAATTGAGGTCAAGATGGATAGGTCCGTTTGTTGTGTTAAAAGTCTTTGAACATGGAGCGGTTGAAATTCAAAGTGAAGAAACGGGGAAAATCTTTAAAGTCAATGGGCATCGATTGAAACCCTTCTATGAAGGTTTTAATGCAAATATCTTAGAAGTCGTCCAATTGGATGCCCCAGTGTACTGAAATCAAGATGGAAGCACGTCTCACCAAAGACGTTAAAGAAGGGCATTTTTGGCAAACTAAAGTTTTCATCTTTTCTGGTTCCGAATAAATGTCGTGGTTGGTTCATTTTTTGATTTAACATCTTTTCTTCTTCCTTATTGAGATAAAAGAATGTTGGAATTAAGGGCTCGGTGTTCGCAATGGTGAAAGAGCAAAAAAAAATTTGGAATTTGTCAAGCCAGCACACGCAGTCCGCGTGTACTCGAGTCCCATCTGCGTGTTTATTAACACAGATCGCGTGTAGTCCCTATATCGTCTGCGTCCATTATCAGCAAACAGGAGAGTTTCAGCCTTACCCACGCGGTCCGCGTGTACTCGAGTCTTCGTCCGTGTGTTTATTAACACGGATCGCATGTAGTCCCTCTATTGTCCGCGTCCATCAACCGAAAACAGAAGAGATCCAGTGAAGTTCACGCGGACCGCGTGTCATCGTAAGCTTGTCCACGTGTTTATTAAAATGGACCGTTTGTGGGCAGGAGTCGATCATGTGTCGTGAAGGATAAATCAGAATAGCTATGGACTTATTCACGTGGTCCGCGTGTACCCGAGTCAGCGTCCGCGTGACTTGTTGACTAGCGTTGACTCGTTTTGACCAGGTTTGACCGCCCTTTAAACACCCCCTTATACTCAGCCGGCCCTTCCTTCTTCCCTACTTCTTCTTCTTCTTTTTCCCTAACCTCCATTAGAGAACCTCCATATCCACCACTAAAGCTCATTTTCCCGTCAAACTGCTGGTCGGAATTTCGCGAGACCACCGCCATTCTTCTCCAAATTCAGAGCTCTACAAACCCCACTAAAACAACGGTCCGATCTGTTGTTGTATCTCGGGGCGCCACCACCATCCCATCGCCACTTTCCGGCCGATTTCCGGCCAACTCCGGCCACCTCTTGCGATTTCAACACCACCATTGTACTCCTCTTGGACAAGGCTACAAACCCCACCAAAAAGATTTCCCAAAGCTCGTCGGAAAATTACGCCGAAATTTCAAGCCATTGTCGGATTCGTCGGGTTTTCGCGGTAAATTTCTTCTCCCGGGATATTAAACAAAAGCTTAAAGCTTGGGGTGGAGAGTTGCAAGATTGTGAAATCCTGAATTTTCGCGCGCAAACTTTGAACTTTCAACAAAAACGGGTATTTTCTTTCCTTTGTTTAATTGATCAAGATGTATGTCCGTTCATATGCTATTGTATCAAATGAATTTAGGAATCCCTTCTTGCTTTGATTGTTGAATTGCTTTAGAAGTCCATAGGAAGTTAGTTGGTGATTTGGGTTGACATATTGTTTGTTGAAATTGTGGTTCGTGTAGTGGTTATTTTTCATGCAGGAAGTCCTTGTCTACTTTTAGGAAGCGTCCGGCTGCTGGCCGTGGCAAAGCCCCGACAAGAAATCAAAGCGATTCTCCCGATGTCCCAAGGTTTCGGGATGCCAAGGCAGCCGAAAAGTACACAAAGAGCTTGCCTAAAAAAGTTGCATCTACCAAATTCGTGTGCAAGCCCACGCTTATATCACTTGGGGTTCTCGAAAGGGTCACCCAATTGTTCCATAACATTGGGTGGGAAAACCTTCTCAACCTCATGGCGCACAATTACGAGCTCCCCACTAGAGAGTTTCTCGCTGACAACGGGTACGACAGCGAAAAAAGGAAAGCCGCATTCCAGCTTCTAGGGGACCGAAGGTACATCGATTCTGCAACGTTAAACGACATCTTGGGCTTGCCTTCTTCAAACTCATCCACGATTTTCGACGTGCTACCTGTTGAGTTCAATCACAAGACATTTTGGACGGAAATCATCGGGGGTATCTTCTCGTGTGCCGGTTGGGATAAAGCAACATCTATCATCCACCCATGTCTCTGCATTGCCCATCGCATCCTGGTGTGTACAGTTTTTGCCCGCAAAGAAGCCGGCCAGGTCACCAAAACTGAACTCTTCTTCCTTTGGTGTATGACGAGGCGTGAAAGGCCGCCAATCCCAGACTTTGCTTCATTCTTCTTCCACAAATGCGCCCACATGAGATCCAAGACGTGCGGTGATATTTGCATTGGGGGATTTGTCACACTTTTGTATTGCGGTCTTAACATCGAGCTCCCTGATGAATTCCAGCCTGTTGACAACAAAAATCTTTTGGATGGGCGTGCCCTCATAAACATGCACCACATCCGTCGCAGGAACAAGAGCAGCTTCACTTGGTTTTGTCCTCAAGGGGTCGGGTATCTCATTTTTCCCGACCCTCGAGTCACCAACTTCACCTTTCACGATCGCACTCAGTGGAGGCTCGCGAGGACCATCACTCAGTCAGTCAATGAGGATGTGATGCAAGATCAAGATGATGACGAGAGTCCTATGGATGATGAGCCCACCCATGGTCCGCAGCACGCCCAACCACAATCCCCTCCCGGGTACTACCCGCTTCCCCCTAATTTTGCCGAGCGGTTCGAGTCGCTTTGTGTCTCAAACCAAATCATGTCCTAGAAAATGCACCATATGTGGGGGTGGCACCAATCCCAAAACCATTTTGAGAACGTCCCACTTCCGCCTCCCTATCTATACCCCCACCCACCCATCCTTATCCCCCTCCACCTTACCCTTACCCCTACCCCCAATACCCGTATCCTCCTCCCGATCCCCCGGTTTAGGTACTTTCGCCTCGCCCCAAGCATTGAGGACAATGCTTATTTCTAAGCTTGGGGTGGGATATTCCCTTTTTCTTTTTGCTTTTTGATGCATTTTAGCTTAGGTTGCATAGCATTTAGCCTTAAATTGCATTCATTTCTGTTTTTACTTTAATAAAATTCCAAAAAGATTTTATTTTATTCTTTTTCTCTTTTTATTTTTGCATGGCATTTAGCTTAGGGCATTAGCATTCATGCATTTTTGTTTTCTGTTTATTCTCACCTCTCTTGGATGCCATGGAACAATTTCATAGTTATTGTATCATTATTGGTCCAGGATCTTGTTGCTATCTCACCCATCGAACCGAGACCACTAGCTGCAGCTTGGGATTTCATACTTGGGATCAGATGCTGGTAGCTTAAAGGGGTAAGTGATCATGGCCAGGTAGTTTTCATGAAGAATTATACATACAATACTAATGACTGTAGGATATACTATAACACTGAATGTCTTACCCTTTCGGTCACTACCGCCGAGAGGATCACACTTGATCATGTTAGAACCGTTAGGATGAAGCACTGGTGCTTGTCCCCGAGTAGAATCCATATCCGGCCTCTTTACATCACCATTTCTTTTTGCGATTTCCTTAGGATTTTAGAGAGTCTTTTAGTCCATACTTGGACATTTTCATCATTTTTGTTTATTATATATATTAAAAAAATTAATTACAAGTTTATAAAGGAGCTCACATTACATCTTTATGCTCCACACATGGTCATTTTCACACTTAGACCATTCGGATTATATTACTACCCTTTCGGTTCCACTTACACACTTTTGGGAACCAAATTTTGAGTAAAAGGGTTTTCTTGATTTCGATTGTTAATACATTACCTTCAAGTATGGTGTATCTAGTTAAAAAAAAAACAGCTGCAACTATCTTAGACAGGTGGCCTGTTCAATGATTGAACAAATTTTCCAACATCTTGGTCATCCGGCGTTTAATATTCATTTATTTAGGATTGTATATTTGTATATAGATCGAGTTGTTTCTTTTCGCAAATTTGTGATATTAGAGAGGCTGTTGAGTCGGATACTATGGGAGGTTCGGGCCAACGCTAAGTGAGCTGATTCATACAACGGTGCCCGAGTGATTAAACCTAGCTACACATGAGAGGAGCTGGCAGATGCGAGATCAGAGTGTGCACTTAAAGAAGAGCTCCACCCGAGCCCATCCAGTCGCTTTCTCCCTACTACAAATGTTATTCATTGTATGCATGTTCCATTGAGGCTGTGACTGACCATCCCTCCTTGCTCACCTAGAGGAGTTGTCCTGGTTGTGGTTTATGATCCCATTGTCATCGGATGAAAAAGTTGTGAGATAGCAGCGAGATCAATTCTGACCATGTTGACTAATGATGAACATATTTCCATGGTTCTATCCATTCTTTTTATTTTTAGGGTAGTTCGTCCCAAATTCATTTTAGTCTTGTCTTACTTGGGGACAAGTAAGGTTCAAGCTTGGGGTGATTTGATAGTTTCGTTTTTATTACTTCTTTTCATAGTTTATTTTTAGTTCAAACCATCTCATTTTAGTCAATCTTCATGCATATTTTCTCTTTTTGTCATTTTTCTCCTTCACCGGGTGCTTTCTAGTCTTTTGAGCTTAATTGTAGGATTTACCAAAGACTATTTGTTATTGGAGGCTTAGAAGGATGCGGGACTCATGGAGGCATGTGATTTGCTTGCGGGCTTGAAGTGGTGCGATTGGACTAGGTGCTTGCGTAAAAGAAGAAATCAATTTGGATCTAATTTATGCGCAAAGATGATGATGAGACGGCGCGGAATCGAGCTACAAGAAAATTTGAGGAGTATTGGGTCAATCATTAGAAGGCTTTGGAATGGCAAATGGGTCTTAAAGAGTTATGATTATGGGCTAAAGTTGAAGAAATGAAGATTGGGCTTAAATGCATGTTAAGTGGCCCAAGTTTCACATTCAGCGTGACCCACGCGGTCCGCGTGGGTCCATACGCGGTCCGCGTGAATTGTGTCGAGTTGTTTCCGGGTTTTGACTTGTTGACTCTATTTGTGGAAGTTTGGTGGGTAGCTTTTGGTCTCTTTTTGAATCCAGAAATTGGCTCTCTTTAGCTGGAGATTGGAGGCTCATTTGAGAGAGGGGACTTAAAAAACATACTCCATATTCTCTCTAAGAAGCTTTGGAAGATTTGAAGAATATGTGGAAGATTAGTGTAATTTCCTTTCATCTTGCATCTAAGACAATGTTTGGTATCACTAAACTCTATTGTTTTTCTTTTACCTTGGCCATGCTTGGCTAAACTTTCATTTGGTTGATTAGGGTTTGACCCATGGATGATTATTTGCTTTGAAGACTTATTATTACATTGTGTTTGAAGTTTATGGGAATGTTTTCTAGTTAAACATCTAGTTGTGTTTATTTATCTTTGATCATGAGCTTGGATGAATGAATGCTTGTTTTTGTTGACTAATTTCTTGGTTAAGTAATGGATCTTCAAATTAGTAAGCAACAAATGGTTTATATGTTTGTTTTCATTTCATTTGAACCATGGAAATATTTCCTCCATAATGATAATGTAAGCATTTGATTATCTTTTGGACTTGGTAGTTCTTACAACTTAAAGCTAACTGATTTTCACAAGATTTTATGCTTCATTGATCTTGTGACTTTAGTTAAGGAAATGTGTTAAGAGCTCCTCTAACCATTTTCATTTCTAAGAAGAGTTGAGGCAATTCGTGCTTATGAATTGCTATAGCCAAGTTAAACTAATTCACAAGTGTTATTCCATTAAGTCTAATGATAAGTCAATTATATCATCCATGAGGTGCACCCCAAAATCAACCAATTCCACTTCTTTGAATTTAATCCAATCTTTTACTTGTTTACTTGTCATATTTTCAACCTAGCTAGTTTTTAATTTTTTTCAAGCACTCGAAAGAATTAAACACTCCCCCCATTTTACTTTTATTGTTATTTTACAAGTATTTTTACAAAGAGATTTTTCATAGAGTTATAAATTGAACCAATCTCTGTGGATTCAACCCCTTTACCACTATACACTATTTTAGTGTGTAATATTTAGGGTTATAAATTTTGTTGGCCTCGACAACCACCACCTGACTTCAGAACCCGAGCCCTCTCCAGCACCAGAACTGTCAACAGGTCTGCCCCGCAGAGTCACCATACAAAATAATAGACCATATAAACCATCAGAATAAGCATCATAATATATCGAGGGGTCACAAACTCTACAAGATTCCTGGTTTCATCGCAGCTTTCCTTGACTTGAGTACGGATCCTCTTCTTCTAGTAGTGCAAGCCCATACTACCTTCCACATCTATCCGTAGTTTCCTCAAGGATTGCCTCGAATCTGCCAAGTCACCTTTTATTCATCCAATTAACCCTCTTCAAGACAAGGTTCCGGCACTAGATCTCATCCTAGGTTTTCCTACGACAACCTTCACACCGCTCTTCGCTATTAGCTGCAGAAGGAACTGATGCTAACTTCCTCTAACTAGTTCACGAATACAATTACATATCACCAAAACCAGATAATGGACTCAAACAAGAGCTACAAAAAAGAGTTAAAACCTAACCTTCTAAAATTATTTAGTTCCCATAATATGTAATTTAGCATATTCGCTTACTAGTTAGCTGAAGATAGTGAGAACTCCTACAAAGCACAAAGCAAGCAACATTCAAGCATCAAGTAATCAGAACCAAGCATCACCTAATCAAGCCATCCTATAACTAACTGGTCAGTACTAGTATGTAAGTTTACAAGCTCATACAATAGGCATACAAAGGCATCTCTCATAGCATTCTATCATGCAAATATTGAGCATATCCTTAGCCCTAACTAGTATGTGATTCACAGATTCACAGATCAAATCATATCAGATAACATGTATGGGTATTTTGGGAAAACTTACTTGAGCTCGGTCGATTGCATGCACCACACCCTTTCTTGTCTTAGAAAACTCTTTTCTTAAAAATACATTTATTGTTGAAAAACTTTTCCAAATCCTCAATTTGAGTTCAGACACACCCGAGAGTATGTCCAAATCCCTCATACCAAGACTCTGATACCAACTTGAAACGTCCCAAAAATAAGACCCAAAAATTTTATTTTTGATTTAATAAAACATTAATCCAAACATTGGCATACAACCCCAAAAAGATCAAAGTATGTCAATACATCAAAACATGTCAGAGTAATTCCCAACTTGTGGAAAAAGGTGGTGTGTGCTCTGCAATCATCCCGGGTCTTCCCTTTCGATCATGAAGTACCTAAAACATAAACTAAAAACCATATGCACAAAGCTTAGTGAGTTACCCAAAATACCACATACCATATACAAATAAAAACATAATGTGCCCCGCCTAATGAGTGTAACGGGCCCCACCCACTAAGTATAACGGGCCCCGCCTAAACTCACATAACGGGCCCCGCCCAATGAGTATAACGGGCCCTGCCCAAACTCGCATAGCGGGCCCCGCCCACTTATAAATCTTATAAGCATAACAGATAAAATCATACAGAATAACCATCAAGCCCCGCCCAATAAGCCTACAAGCACACACACACATACAAGAGTCATATAGACATCTAGTATTCTAGCATAACAGATCTTGGGTCGGAATTGATGCCTTAGACCCGCTAAACATGGTGAGGAAACTCACCTCGCACTGCTAAATCACACAGAAAAATCTCTAGTTGTTGGCCCGCTAAAATCCCCATGTTATCAATAACAAAATAACATCCAATTAATAATTGGATCCCGACTCATAGTAAGAGTCCAAATTAGGGTAAAATACCTCTTTACCCTTTTCCTAACTTGGCCCAAGCCCAAGGCCCAATCCATTTGTCCAAAAGCCCAAATTCCAAAATAATCACCCAAAGCCCAAATATTGCCTAATTTTCCAAATTGAGCCCAAACCCCTTTCATGGACCTTCAACCAAAAGACTCCAGTAAAATATCAATAGCCCAACAAGAGAATTATGATGGCTCAACAAGGCCCAAGAAAACAAAAGTACAACATGGTCTAAAACCAAGAAGCCCACATATCTAAAGCCCACTGCTGAGTACGTGGGTCATACTCAGCTCGTACGCTTAGTGTACGCACTTAAGGGCTTTTACGCGCAGCGTACCTGCTTATACGCCCAACATACTCCACCCTTTTATCCGACTATCTCATTCAACTCTTAAACGATTAAGACCTCACTCCAACACTTAGATCTAACTTCCTAAAGGTGGTTTATCATGTAAAGTGGCGAACTTTACGTGCATGCATGGCTTAACGAGGCTTTTAGAGCTCAAAAGAGCTTAACAAATGAGTTAACACATGCATGGGCCACTAATACCATAAAGCTTGCATTTTTATGGACAAAGTGACCTAAAGAACCCTATATCTATCAACAATCACTTCTGGAGTGAATCAAGAGGCTCAACAACCAAACTATGGACTCAAAAAGCACCAAATTGCACCAAACTAGATCTAGCATCGTGGATGAGCAAGATGGAAGCTTTTTAGCTCACAAGGAAAGCAAATGAAGAATAAATCTCAGATCTTTAAGCTCCAAGCACCACTCCAAACCGTTCGCTTATTCTTCTCTTTCACAAAGCACCAACAATCACACTTTAAGGCTCAAACTCTCAAGATCTCACATAGGGTTCAATTTTATGGACAAGAGGGGATGGAGGTTGTCAAAAAATGACCTAGTGAGGCTATCATCAGGTTTTAATAGGGTGAAGCACCTTAAAATTAGAGTTTCATATCCGCTCACGTACGCCCAACATACTTCACGTACACCCAGCGTACGTGGATGAGCTTTGCGATTAAACCTCAGTTAGTATGCCAAGAGTACACTATGGTACGCCCCGCGTACTAACCAAAGCAATCAAGATGTCATGCTTTTAATATGAAGGGCTAAACATGAAACTTACAAATCCAAGTTTTATAGTTTCCCTCTTTCAGGCACAGTTACCAGAGATGTTTGGGTCTACTAAAATCGCCATGGTGGAGTGCTTTGACGAGTGTTATGTTGCACTATCTAAGGTTGTTGCTGTTGTAGCCACCGTAGCCGTTGCGGCTGCTGGGATGACCTTTCGGTATTGGGACTTCAACAATACGAAGCCCCTGCCATTTGATGGAGTTTAGGATCCGATCAAAGCCACGCGGTGGCTGTCTGACATTGAGGGATGTTTCTTCACTTAATCTTGCCCAGCTGACTAGAGGGTCAGGTGCGCTCTGAACCTTCTTAGGTTCAGAGTGAAGGATTAGTGGAAACTTGTTACCAGCTCGTATTCTCCTGAGCAGAGGACTGCAATGACTTGGGAGTAGTTCTCGGAGATGTTCCGCTCTAGATATGTTCTATTGGTGGAGCGTGAGAGGTTAGCCTACGAGTACTTGGATTTGAGACAGGGGACTGAGTCGGTGACAGAGATCCCCAAGATGTTCACGTAGAGGGCCATGTTTTGTCATGAGTTTGCTGCTTCTGAGCAAGCTTAGATGACCCGTTACTTTTGCATGCTCAAGATGGACATCAGGAATTTTGTATCCACTCAGCGTTATGGTTCATTATTGGAGTTGCAGTAGGCCGCCAGGAGGCGTGAGATTGAGAGGGAGCTTCAGATGAGGGAGCAGAGGCTTTGTGACCAGTATGTTTCTATTCATTATTTTTGATGTTATGCTTATGTTTATGCTCCTAATAGGTAAGTTCTCAGTGAACTCTTTTCCAGCCCTTGTATTATATGACTCAGGCGCGATTCGGTCCTTTGTATTTCGATCCTTCAGTAGGGAGCTTGATATGCCTATTGGGGAGTTAGAGTGTCCGTTTGGGGTTTCTGTCGTCACCGAACACGGGGTTTCAACATCTTCAATGTATCAGGATTGTACATTGGATATCTTTGGAGTGCCTTATCTGATTCATCTGATCCCTATCCATATGGGGGATGTGTGCGTGATAGTGGGTATGGACCAGCTGAGTAGGTTTGGTGTCATGTTTGATTGTGAGGACTAACGAGTGGTAGTTCGAACCCCAAGTGGGGAGAACTGGTTATCTATGGAGAGGGCACCTTGATTGGTTCATGGTTTTGCTCAACAGCTAGGCACGACCGTATATTTAGCATGGGTGTGCCGGTTATTTGGCTTATGTGGTTGATATTTAGGTTAGGGAGAAAACTTTAGTTTTAGAGGTATCATTTGTCAAGGAGTTTACTAATGTTTTCCCAGAGGAGTTACCCGATGTGCCTCCTGAGAGTCAGGTTGAGTTTAGTATTGATCTCGTTCCAGGTGTGGCTCTGATTGCCAAGGCGTCGTACCGCTTGGAACCGCCTGAGATGTAGGTGTTGTCATCTCAGCTTTAGGAGCTGTTACGCAAGCAGTTCATCATACCGAGCAGTTCTCCGTAGGGAGCGCTGATACTGTTTATCAAGAAGAAGGATGGTTCACACTGGATGTGCGTTGATTACTGGGAGTTGAACAAGTTAATGGTCCGTTATCCCCTTCCATGGATTTATGACCTCTTTGATTAGTTGCAGGGTGCATCTTGGTTCTCCCAGATAGATCTGAGGTCTGGGTATCATCGGGTGAGAGTGAGATAAGAGGACGTAGAGAAGACAAAATTTCGAATTCGTTATGGGCATTACGAGTTCGTGGTGATGCCATTTGGGCTCATCAATGCGCCTGCTGTGTTTTATGGATTTGATTAATTAGGTATGCAAGACGATGCTTGATTGATCTGTCATTATGTTTATTAATGATATCTTGGTGTATTCACTACTAGAAAACCAGCCTTTAATGACGCGCAAACCATGACACAGTGATCTACGATACGCAAAAGTGTGCGCCCTAAAAATAATGTTATCTCCTCTAAAATTTGAAGAATTTAGGTCATGCATTTTTGCATGCCATAAAATTAGTGTCGAAACGCAAAAAAAAAAAAAAAAAAAAAAAAAAACACGGAGGGCACTTTTTAAAAATAGTGTGTCGTGTGAGCATGTCGCTTTATAATTTTTAAAAAAACGCGTGTTTCCGGACTATTTCTCTTTATTACAAAATTGCAGGGACCATTATCTAGGGCTTTTTCAAGGAGTGCCTCTGTAACATTCGCTACCTCACCTCACCTGCTGTCGGCGACTCATCTCATCTCTTTCCATAGCCGACCTCGGCTCATATCTTTCCACCAACGACCTCGTCTCATCTCTTTTTAGCGGCGACCTCGGGCTCACTTTACCTCACCGAAGACTGCAATGACTGCTCAACGTTACAAGCCCTAGCTACGATTAAGGTATGTTTTGGTTTACAAACCCTACTTTATCTTTATCTCGACACTTCTCAACAACAGTCGTTGACTTGCTCATTGATTTCCTTCAATTCGATGTTTCTCTTAACCTAGGAAGCGTGAATCTGATGGTTTCGAGGTTAAAGATGCGTCGGTTCCTGAAAGTGCCGACGGCGGCGACTGCGAGGAAGTCAAAGTTGGCTGAAACAATTGTGCTAGGTTTTAGCAACAAATTTATGGACATCCATATACATATTGCGATTTCAAAGTCATCTTATGAAATCAACATTCCCTCAATTTCAATTTGATGCAGGTAATACACGACCAACTACAAGTCTTTCTCTCTCTCTCTACTGCTCGACAACCACCCAGGCACCCACCACCCTTCGTCTTCTCTCTGGTTCACCGCCGCCGTCAATAGAGCCCCATTATACATATTGGTCATGCTTTAACTGCTGCTATCCTGGTTAATTTTTTAATGAAATCTTACATTAGGAGATATGCAACAATTCTTGTGTACTTACTATTTTATGTTTCTCAACATCAACTCATGGATACGATGTTTGATGAATTTTCAAATCTCTGGATGAAAATGAAGATTCAAGTTAAAACCAAAGAAGAGCTTGATTCAAAACAGTACATATTTAGACCTCGTGCTTTTGACAATAAAGATGTCATTGAAATGGACGTATCTACCCTCGAAAGTTCGATTGCCAATGAAGCTTTTCTCAGAGTGGAAGGAGTTGGATTCAGAGGAAGTATCTGCTGAAAGTGAAAAGGTAAGCATTCCTCTTGCTAACATTTGTTAATGCAATTGTACTAATGGAAGAAGTTACTTCATTTGTTAATCAACAAATCTTTTGGGTTTGATACTGCTGTAGAGGAAGCTCAAAGAGCAATAAATGTTGCACATGTGGAAGTGGAAAGTGTTGAAAATGGAGTTGGAATAGTCAAACTTATGGGTCGATATAATGGCAAGTATCTATCTTCAATCTCCTCATGAAATAATAAATTGTTAAAAAGTTAATTTTTTTTTCTCTCATTTATTCTTCCAAACTTGTTTGACCTTTTTCAGGATTCATTGCCATGTTTGCCATGTTGGCAAGTCGAGATGTGGTAACTAAATAACAAATTTGTAATATTATTAGTTTTATTAATATGTAAATCAAGAATAAGATAGATATGTTAATAATAATTAATATGTGTTATTGTAATTGTAAAACAGGATTGCTGCTTGATTCCAGAGTCTCCATTCTATCTAGAAGGGCAAGGTGGTCTTTTTGAGTTCATTCAACATAGACTTAAAGAGAATGGGCATGTGGTGATTGTGTTGGCTGAAGGAGCAGGCCAAGAATATGTTTCTGAAAGTGTGAATGCAGTTGAAGAGAGAGATGCATCTGGAAATAAACTGCTTATTGATATTGGTCAATGGTTGATCTAGAAAATTAAAAACCATTTTGCAACAGTCAATAAAATGGCCATAAACATGAAATATATTGGTACACTTGAATATATAAATGACTAAATGAATGGGTAAAGTGGGTGAATGAGATGAAATGACGATTGTACCCCTGCAGATCCAACATACATGATACGGGCTGTTCCAAGCAATGCATATGATAACATCTATTGTACACTTATTGCTCAAAGTGAAATTCATGGGGCCATGGCAGGGTTTTCTGGTTTTACAGTTGGACCTGTCAATAACAGACATGTGTATATTCCAATACAGGTAATTAAGCACTCTTACTCTCTCATATTTACATTAATTATATTATTATTTTTGCCAATTAATATTTATTATTTATAATTATAATTGCAGCGTGTTACCGAGGCTACAAATGCTATTAAGTTGACAGATAGGATGTGGGCTAGACTGTTGGCTTCTACTAATCAACCTACAAATGTTGTTAAGCTGACTTTTCCACATGTACATTGCTTTTGTTCTTTTGTAGGCTTTGTCAGCCTTGCCGTTCTTACTTAACAGGGTCCGGAACCTTCAAGAAGGACCTCTGTAGGCATGCATCTTGGGTTGCAAGAGAATCAAGAAGCACTGGTTTCAAAGACAAAGCCAAGCATATGGGACTGGTGGAGTTTCTGGAGAGGGATTTTGATACTAAAATCAAGGCTCCAGAATCAACAAGTGCTAGTTTGAAAGAAAAAGGCAATCATAAGGTATTCATATTTATAGTGTTTGTATAAAAAAGCTATGATGAATCTTTTTCTTCATTCCTAACTTTGTTCTTGATTAGCACGTTAGGTGATGCAAGAGAAGGCGAATAAGCTGTTTAAAAATATTTCCATTGAGCATGAACAGAGCAAATTGCAGCTTGAGGAACATGAAAAGGAACTGGGAGCACGTGAAGCTCTAAACAAAACTGACAGCAACTTATTAGATCATTGGTGGGTGATGATGACCCAATCCCAGATGTGAGGAAGCCTGCCAAGCGACAGTCTGGTAAAGGTTGGTTTCTCTTCAATTTCTTGATTCTCTTACATATGACAAGGTTAAGGATTACCTTTTCTTTCTATATCATTTGCAGGTATTTTTATGAAGTATAGAAATTCAAGATTCTCATACACAAAAACTAGAAGAAAAACTACTAAATAAAAAAATTCCAAAAATACCCCTGTATCTTATTTTTTGAATTATCCTAACAGTTAATACAAACACTCATTATCTGCAAGGCCGTCTATATATATATATATATATATATATATATATATATATATATATATATATATATATATATATATATATATGCCTGAATATAATAATACAATGGACATGTTGATGAGGTTGCTTACTAGTACTAGAGAGGATTTTTTCTTTCAAAGAGCTGATGGAATAATTTTTAAGAACATGTAATTAAATTAAGCAACATAAATATTGGTACCATATTGTAAGAACATGAAGGGCGACTCAAAGCAACTCCAACTGATTCCAGTAAATTTCCAAGAAGACATGCATAACCAGGGAACTCAGCTGATTTGTCAACATGTAATATTTTTTCATAATTTTGACTACATGTTGCCATTTTATGAAGATAATACTGACATAGCCCCTGTGAAACATAAGTCTAGACATAGAAACAATGACGGATTTCAATATGTGGAAGCCAAATAAAATAGACAGATGAATTGATGAAATGTTTTTACAACTGAATTACCTCCTTTAGGTGAGGAAAAATCTGCCATAGAAAAGGAATTGTTAGAATTTGGGAGGAAAAACTCCATTGAAGGTCAATATCTGGACAAACACAATACCCTTGACCAATATGAGTAACAACTAGGTCAAGAACACGCTCCATTAAAGATACACTTCCAATTCGGCTTTCAGAGTTTAAACTTTCCTACAAAAATTTAAATAGGTAACAAGTAAAAGATAAGGTAAGACTAAAACAGGATGCAGATTTTAAAAAACTAAAGCATATTAACAATTAACATACCTTTCCTGTAATAACAATCTCCCGGAAAACTTATATATGTTTTGTTGCAAACGATAACTGGCTATCTTACAAGACCAAGGAAGCTTGGGATCAATCAAAAATGCAGCTGCTTTCAACAAGATACTTGTTGGTGTATTTGAGTCCAAAGATGTTGATAACAATTGATCCTTTAATTGATGTCTGTTTCAAAACAACATACAATTGGTCTTTAGCAAAGATTCAAATAAAAAAACAACATTCTAGGGCTATTTTGGGTGTTGAGCATGAGGAGGGCATTCACGTCTTTTGCATAGACGAGAGACTGAGAGCGAGTAGATGTCCCACCTTGTAAAAGACGAGAAATAACGCATGAGGCAAACCTATTATGATGTGTAGCCTGAATACAGACATAAGCAAGTTTCTTCACCCTGTAGTTCACCAAAGCATGATCAGAAGAATAGTGGGAGCCACCAAAAATGGACATGCAGATTAATTTTTATCATAGTATGATGGAGAAAGAGGGAATTGATAGTGGAAAAGAGGTGATGGAGGCATATAGAGCTGCACGCATGGAAAGTTAAGATTCAAGTACTGATGACAACTTGTAGCTGATGGGGTCTCTTCAGCCCTCATAAACAGGGTACGTAACTAAGAAGACATTTATTTATTAATTTCACCTCTCAACTCCACTTACTTAACTCATCAGTTATGCTGTTGCTGCGTTATTATTAATATTATTATTATTATTATTATTATTATTATTATTATTATTATTATTATTAGGTTGAAGCTATGCTCCAAAATCTTGAGAAAGAAATTGATGACGTAGATGCAAATATTGGTGATCGTTGGCGAGTGCTTGATAGGTATGCATGTTGTTTACATTTAATTTAGGGTGGACTTGTAACATGATTGGTTTATTACTTAGAGATTATGATGGAAAAGTTACTCATGAGGAAATGGCATCTGCAGCAATATACTTGAAAGATACTTTAGGCAAGGAAGGGGTTCAGGAGCTTATCACCAACCTTTCCAAAGATAAAGGTCACCCTCGTTACTTTACAACTTGTAACAATTTACTCCAAAACAGAATGCACTTGATTCCCAAAGATAAAGTTCCATCCATTTGGCAACCAAACAAAGCTCAAATTCCAATTCCTTCAAAATCCACACCACACCCCTAATAACTTTGTCTTTATACCCAGCAACTTGACTTCTTTTGGTATGTGTATGTGTATGACAGAGGGGAATATTCTTGTTGAAGACATAGTGAAAATGGGCAGTCGAGCAGATGATGCTGACTGATTGATCTCAATTCTCTCAACAACCACATATGAGATGAATAATGGTATTGTATTCATTTGTTTCATTTTAGATGTAACTAACTAGTATATGTATAACTTCCAATACCTTTTTTTTACTTTTTGTAGCCAGCTTGTGAGGCTAGCTTGCTAAGTGAGTGAAATGGTTTATTTTTTAACCCTGATCTATTGTTACTTAGGCCTTGTTTATTTTTTCTTATTCTTGTGGAACCAATGAGCAAATAAAGTATGTTTTTTATCAAGTTGTTGTATTTATTCAGACCCGGCTTAGAGCAATGGTTGCAAGAGATGAGTTCAGAAGAAGAAGAAACAAGGTTGCAACTATAGTTCAGGTACTATGGATGAATTATGTTTGTAAAGTATTTAAGAAAATGATTAGAAACACGGGTGAATTTGTACAAATTAGTTAGCTATTTGCAAGTTGATCTTGAAAAAGCAAAGGGGCAATGGATTGTATTTTTTGTATCTAATTTGTTTGTAAATTTTTGTTACAACTTGTATTGATTTGTTTCATCTTTCTATGGAACGATTATTTGTATGACATTAAATTTATGCAATGAATTCTATTTTTTGTATATGATATTTTATTTTCTATTATGAAACATTAAATACAAATTTAATTTGAAAATAAGTATATCTATAAATAATATTTTTTTAAACATTTAAAATTTTGATACGCAAAAATGTGTGTCATCTTCATTTGTGACATGACCTTTCTTGACAGGGGCTTTCTTGATACGCATTGCGTGTCATTAACACGCGCGTCGTAAGGTTACGACACACGAATGTGTGTCGTGTTCCTTTATTAAAGGGCCTTCCTTGATACGCATTGCGTGTAGTAAACGCACGTCGTAATTGTGCGTCGTAAATGAGTGTCGTAAGTGCGCGTCGTCTCTCTTTATGACAGGGCCTTCCTTGACGTGCATTTGCGCGTCGTCTGAGCCTTTGATGACGCGCAATGAGCGTTGTAAAAGGTTGTTTTTCTAGTAGTGATTCCAAGACTAGAGAGCAGCATGAGGAACACCTTCGAGAGCTTTTGGGGGTTTTGAGGCAAGAACGGCTTTATGCCAAGTTCTCGAAGTGTGAGTTTTGGTTACCAGAGGTTTAGTTCATTGGACACCTCATTAACCAGGATGGGATTTTGGTCGATCTGGCCAAGATCGAGGTTGTGCTACAATCGGAGGTTCCGAAATCTCCCTCAGAGAAAAGGAGTTTCTTAGGTTTGGCATGGTACTATTGTAGATTCATTCAGAGCTTCTCCAAGATTATGGTACCCCTCACTCGTCTGACGAAGAAAAGGGTGGATTTCCGATGGCGCCCTGAGCAACAGTCAACATTTGAGACTCTTCGTCAGAGGTCATGTGATGCCATGATATTGACCCTCCCAAAGGGGATCGAGGATTTTGTGGTATTTTGTGATGAATTCATCACTGGTTTAGGGGCGGTCCTTATGTAGAGAGGACGAGTGATTGCTTATGCTTCACGACAGCTAAAGCCGCATGAGACACGATATCCTACACACGACCTGGAGTTGGGGGCAATGGTGTTTGCCCTCAAGATTTAGAGACATTACCTATATGGGATCTGTTGTACTGTCTACATGGATCACAAGAGTTTGAGATATCTGATGGACCTGTCGAACCTGAGCATGAGGCAGCACAGGTGGCTGGACATGTTCAAGGTATATGACTGCGAGATCTTTTACCATCCGGGTAAAGCGAATGTGGTAGCGGATGCCTTGATCCGCGCAAGTCAGTTGGGTCTTCGGTCGGAAAGATGTGTATGAGGATATCTGTGGATTCTCCACTTTTTGGATTGATCAGAGAGGCCCATGTAGAAGGAGTTCAGAAGGAGAACTGGAAGCAGAAAAGGATCAGGGGTGATTGACAAATTTGTCATGGATAGTCGCGGGTTATTGACCCAGTGTGGTCGGGTTTGGTTTTTAGTTTCAGGCAGGATAAAAAAAATAGTGTTGGAGGAGGCTCATAAGTCTTGTTTTTCTATTCACCCAGGGGCCACCAAGATGTATCAGGATTTGAGATTGAGTTATAGGTTGTCGTGTATGGAGAGGGAGATAGCTTGGTATCTCGAGAGGTGCTTGACCTACAGGATGGTTAAGGCTGAGGATCAGAGGCCGCATGGCAAGTGCAACCTCTGGAGGTTCCCATGTGGAAATGGGAACAGGTCACCATGGATTTTATCATCAAGTTGCTAAGAAGGACAAGGGTTTTGATGCTATATGGGTCATCATCGATCGATTGACCAAGAGTGCCCACTTTTTGGTAATCCGGGAGAGCTCTTTGGCCGAAAAGTTGGTTGATGTGTATGTTTGGGAGATCATTGCTCATCATGGGTCCTGGTATCCATTGTTTCAGACCGTGATGTTCGGTTCAATTCCCATTCTGGCAGAAGTTCCACGAGGAACTGGGCATGAGGTTGCATTTTTGCATTGCATATCATCCACAGATTAATGGCCATAGTGAGAGGACTATACAAATCCTTGAGGATATGTTGTAGGCTTGTCTTATTGATTTTGGTGGGATTTGGGATTCCTACCTACCTCTTGCGGAGTTTTCCAATAACAATAGTTATCACTCCAGCATTGGTGCTCCGTCATTTGAGCTCTTGTGTGGTCGGATATGTCATACCCCGATTTGTTGGGGGTAAGGTTGGTCACAAAGTCATGGGAAGGACCGAAGTAGTCCTTCAAACCATGGAGCTTATTCAACAGATCAGGTAGAGACTGCAGACCACTTACAGTTGGCAGAAGAGCCATGCTGACCAACACCGATCAGAGTTGGAGTTACAGGTCGGTGGTATGGTACTAATGAAAGTATCACCTTGGAAAGGTGTGATACGCTTCAGGAAGAGGAGGAAATTAGGCCCATCGAATATTGGGCCTTTTCGGGTGATTGCCTATGTTGGCAAGGTAGCTTATAGGTTGGATCTACCTGAGGAGCTCATTCAAATTCACAACACTTTCCATGTCTGTCAGTTGTGGAAGTATATGTTGGATAGCAAGGTACTAGTTCTGTTGGATGATATTCAGGTCGATGAGCACCTGAACTATGTTGAGAGACTAGTAGACATTCTAGAAAGGAATATGAAGGTCCTACACAACAAGGAGATGCCTTTAGTAAAGGCACAGTGGATGCACCAGGGAGGCTCCGAGTGGACCCGGGAGCCAGAGGCTGAGATGCGGGAGCATTATCCTGAGTTATTCGCCACATCCGACCTTGAGGATGAAGTCTAGACCAATTGGGGTAGAGTTGTAACATCCCGATGATAAGATACTTCTAATTTTAACCCAATAATTAAATTATATTGCATTTTGGTCCCTAAGTATAAGGAAGTGTGCATTGGAAGCCCTTGTGGCATTTTTGTAATTTGGGTAGTTTGGGAGTATGCCATGCGTACGTGTGTACGCTTAGCGTACTAAGGCACACCATAGTACACAGGACGTACATAGGTACTCAGGGCGTACGTGCCAAGCATGAGAAACCTAATTGGTAGGGTTTGGCTTATATTTAAGCCCTATTATAGCCTCATTTTCCCCTCACCTCATCATCCTCCACCCTCTTGATACATTTTTTTCAACCATAATCCCCCTTGTGAAGAATTTCTAAGCTTGAGTGTGTGTGTTTTGTGATTTTGAAGAAAAATGAAGGAAAAAGAGACCACCTTGAAGGAGTGAAGCTCTCTAGATCCAGGATCACACCACCTTTTGGCACCATTTTGAGGTATCAAGTTCTGAACTTGGTGTAGTTTCTTGTAGATCTTCTTGTGGTCTTAGTTTTAGGTTCTTTTTGTCCCAAATGTGGTGTTTCATGAACAAATCATGTTCTTGACCCATTAAGTTGTCCTTTTAAACCCTTGGAAGGGTCTTGAGTCATAAAAAAGGGTTTCAAATGGTTGATTTTGTTCCATGCATCTTGTAGAATGTCTTAATGGATTAAGAAATTGAGTTAAGCACTTAATAGGCATGCAAATTCATAAATTTGGAAACTTTATGACTCTTGAGTATATTTTAGCCATGGACCTTCTGGGAGTACGCCCCGCGTACCTGGAGTACGCCCATCATACGAGGTCAACCACCCCGATGGTGGTCAACATGTGAGTTCGCCCAGTGTACCTTCGGAGTACACCCCATGTACTCACTATGAGTTGACTCCGTTGGGTTGACTCGGCTGGGTTGACTAAATTGATTTATGGATTTTGACAAGTTTGACCTTGACTTTGACCTAGTTTGACCTTAAGGGTAGTTTGGCTATTTTGGGATTTTAATGGAAATTGGTTATTTGGTTGGAATAGGTGTCGGTTAGAGAGTTGAGATTCAGAGTCGAGATCTGATCAGCTTTTGTCCAGTTTGTGAGGTGAATTTTCCTCGTTTTACTTGCGAGCGGTATCCTAGTATATAGGATGATGTTATGCTTAGTGATATGTAGATATGTCTGACTGTCTGTATACTGTTATTATATGTTATATGGTATATGTGTACATATTTGGTCAGTGGTTGAGGCTTTATTGCTTTGTGCGTAAGCCAACAAGCTAGGGGCATACCAACCCGATGGTTGATTGGGCCTAAGGGTAATCCATCCCGTGGATGACAGGACCTGTTGTAGACTGGCATTCAAACCCGATGGTCGATTAGACCTGGGGGTATTCTAACCCTATGGTTGATTGAACCCGGCATGTGTTGTTGTATATGTTATTTGTTTATATATTGGTAATTTGGGGGAACTCACTAAGCGTTGGTTTATAGTTTTGAGTTATGTTTCAGGTACTTCGGATGACCGTGGGAAGGAGAAGGTGTGACTGTACACATCCTCTTGTTTATGACTAATGATTTTGGGACATTCTGATGTTTGAAATGTTTTGAAAACAATGATTATAAACAAACTAATCTCATTAACAATTTGATTCCAAAGTTCATTTGTGCCATTATATCATTGAGGTAACCCCAATTTATTGAGTCAAAGGCCTTGTTGAAATCTGCTTTGAAAAGCAATATTTCTCTCCTATTAGCCTTGGCTCATGAACAAATCTCATTAACAATGAGAGGCCCCTCAAGAATGTTTCTACCTTCAATAAAAGCAGATTGTACCTCGTCGATAATACTCCCAATCACTTTTTTGACCCTTAAGGCAAGGATCTTTGCCACGATCTTGTAACATGAGCCAATCAAACTAATCGGGCGATAGTCAACAAGACTGATTGGATCATTAACCTTTGCTGCCAAGGTAATAAAAGAAGCATTATAGCCCCTTGAGAACCTGCCCCATTTTTTAAAATATCTTATAAACTCCAGAATATCGTTTTTTAGGATTTCCTAGAACTTTTTGAAGAGCTTGAAAGTGAACCCATCCGGTCCCGGAGCCTTCTCACTACCGCAGGACCAAATGGCATTCTTTATTTCAGCAAGTGAGATTGGGGCCTCCAAAAAATCTGCATCAGTTTGGGAAAGTTTTCTAAATAAATCACTGCAGAACCTTGGTCTTGACACCCATTTTTCATGAAATTTTTTGGAGAAAAATTTCACAGCCTCGTTCTTCATTTCGCCCGGGTTTGAAACCCAACTCCCATCCACCGAGAAACCATGGATCTGGCTCCTCCTTGCCCTACTATTAACATAACCATGAAAAAATCGAGAGTTCTCATCCCTATCGACTACCCACTTGACTCTCGCTTTTTGCCTGAGATCTAGAGAGATAATCCTTTCCAGTTCAGCAATCTTCCTAAAGCCCCAAGTACGCTCCTCAATTTCTAGATCAGAAAGTGGCCTTGATTCCGCAATTGAGTCGATCTCACCCACCCTTTTTTTCGAGTTTATGAGATCCTCATTTTCCTTGTGATATTCAATCGCCCTCCATTTTTTGATTTCCCCCTTCAGGTGTTTGAATTTGCAAATAAGGAAAGAGTCTGCTGCACCGAATTCTTTGAATTCATCCCATGCCTTACGGACAACCTGCTCAAAATCATCTCGCAACATCCATGAATTAAACAGTTTAAATGGTGGGGGTCCGAAATCTTTAGTCTCAGGTTTAAGTATGACAGGGGAGTGATCAAACAGATGCCTAGGAAGGGCAATACATGAGGCCAAGGGAAATTTGTCCATGAATTTTGAGTAGACCAGTATTCTATTGAGTTTACTTAGTTTTGCCCCAGATTGTTGAAAGAAAGTAAATCTGTTCCCTCCCATTTTTAGGTCGTGCAACTCAGCTCTGGACGCAATCGTTTCCACCATATTATAGAAGCTAGGGTCCCACAATGTGAGGAGCCCACCTGATCTTCCCATAGAATTCACACATTCAAATCCAAAGTTTTCGTTTCCCCAACATCTTGATAGGTTTAGCGAGTTCCGAAGGTCCCACAAATGCGTTTCTTGAATCGCCATGAGAGCTAGACTGTGATTCCTCCTTAATCTGTGCACCCAATCAACTTTATGAGTCTCTCCAATCCCACGAATATTTAAAATCATAAGATTCATTGGACAATTGGAATCTCGCCATTTTCCTCCATCACCTCCATAAGGATGGGATCGCCATTTTCAATTTCAGAACCAATAATCTGCCCAATCTCAACCGTTCTCTGGGCTTCATCCATTGCCGAGTGGATTTCGGGGTTTCCCTGTGGTTCCGACAGGTGTTCGGGGGTAGGACTTGAATTATCCAGTCGATTTAGATCAATCGTCCTTTGGTTTGGGGGTGCTTCATCGCTCGGAGACCTGTGGATTCTTCTTCTTTTATCAAACGTACCTCCAGTGTCGTATAATGGTTCCAGGCCATGGTCGTTTACTATCTCAGTTGCAATAGTTGGCCCAACAGGTGTGGTTGGATGACGCTCACAGGGGAATGGCCCAAAGCAGCCCAATGATGCCAAGTTAGCAATTGATCCAAAAGGCCCACCATCCACACTTGTTTTAATTGGACGATTCATCCCAGAAGGGGACATCGACACATTCTCGCGGGGAGCATCTACATTAATTATCTCCTTTTTTCTGCCCAATAGAATTAATAACTGGATGTTGACTTTCCCTATACGACTGTTGGACATCCTGCATACCGGCAGCGGACTCTCCCACCATAGGCGACGCCATAACGACCGTCGCCGGAATATCATTAGCACCTGCGTCCATAGCTATATCCTCCGAATCATTAGCCAGGATTGTCCCCGATATCCCATCAACATCATCGTTACAGGTGTCCTTGATTTCACCTTCTTCCAGCTCATTCTCGTCAAGGTTCAATGATGAGTCTTCATCCACGTAAGACTCACTGACTTTTAATTTATCAGACATACCAGAAGGGAATGGAGACCAGTCAAATTCACTCTCAATCACTCCAACTTTGAGGATGTTACGATCGTATTCCACTAAAACTTCATCATTGATTCTCCTTTTGCTTCCTGTTAAAATACATACGTTCCCTATGGAGAGATCCTGAATACTTGGAAGAATCTCTATTGGAGCTGCCACTTTCCCGAATTCACAGGCAATTTTGGAGAAATTTTCTTCATTCCAAAATTTCGCTGGGAGCCCAACAATTTTTATCCAAGCAATTCTATCAAAGGTCCCCTCCAATGCTTTCCCAAACCTGAACTCTTTGAACCATTCACCCCAGTAATTGTTCTTTGATAAGAAATCTTTAACATCAGGTGTGGATTGGAAGCGGATTCCCACCATTAAACCTCCAAGGTACTTCATCCCATAGGAGTGTTTGCTTCCCAATCTGATATCAAGAGGGACGTTTCTTAGTTTCTCCAGACTGTGTGCTTCACCGACTAAGGTTAAGGGACTGTGCAACCATTCTGCCATGGTTGTTCCGTCTGCAAGGGGCACCGGCTTTTTTGAGAGCCCAGGTGGGGGAGGGGGATTTTGGATCCTTCCAGTCGTCACTTCCACATAGGATCTGCCATCCCGGGCCGCCAGATCAATGTTTCCATGCGTATAGTTATGGATATGCATTGCTTCGATTTTCTGCTTGGAAGGTTCCTTCCTGTCAAACTTCGCTATGTTTACTGTAAGCAATGAACCCCGACATGTCACACCTTGCATCGCCGCTTCTAATTCCGATTCCCGACCGACCTTTTTGAATCTAACGAAAGCAAAATTCTTCCTATTGGCGTCCTTTTTGTTGCCATGTACACGTCTGTAAGTTCTCCGTATCCATCGAAGATTCTCCTTAATGCTGCTTTGCTCACCCCATCAGGAATGTTTGATACGAACATGGTGATGACACCACTATGATCCCATCTTCTGATTCCAGTTTTTCGTCGCCGGCGATACACCTCCGTCCATCCTATTTCTTGACGATTCATCTTCCACTCTGGTCCTTCAAAAATGTGAAATGTGGATATATTTAATACAATTTCAGTGGTTGCATTCCATGTAACCTCTAAAATGGTGGTTTTAGAGGGTTTCATTTTTGGTCTCTATATTTGATGTTAAAAATAAGTCAACAAAAAATAATGTGATTTTTGAAAGTTTATTGGAGTAAAAACGACTTCTAAAATGATGTTTTAAAGATCCATTAGAGTTAGCGTCAGGCCCGGGATACCCCTCAAATTTTTTTCGGTAGTGTAATTTTTGTTTACGTATCCCTCAAAAAAAAAATCGGTATAGTATATATATACGCATCCATCCACTTATAAACACAAAGAAATAGTTGGTCTCTTGGTTAAGACATTGACTTATTCAAGCAAAGGTCTTGAGTTCTATTCCTACTTCTTACATATTCTTTGTTTATTTTTGTTTTATTTTCCCAGTTATTCTATCCCACATCGCTAAACACATGTAAACTCAGTCATTTTTTTCTATTATATAAACTTGTTATGCTCATGCTTTATTTGATATCTACTTTGAGTCTCACATCGATTTAAGCATCAAAATATACTTCAACTTCATGTTTATATAACAAGACTTGAGGTTAGCTAAGGATTTGATTAAGATTTGGGTTTAAAACCGAAACCGAACCTGAGAAACCCAAGTACCCTAGGAAAAAAAATTAGGTTACCCTAAAAATAATTGGGATACCCCTTTACTTTGATCCTGGCTCCGTCACTGGTTAGCGTTGGTATAAAGGAGTAAAAAAATAATTGAAAGTGGTAAAATTGTCTTTTTAGTTTGATGATGGACAACAAGTGTAATTTCTCCAAACCGCATAGATAGTTTCTAATTTTTCAAAAGTTGAACAATATAATCAAACGAATATGAGAAAATTACATAGAATAAAAATGCAATTTACTCGGTTTAACATTAAGGTTTCTATTATATACGTAGGCATGGCATAATTATATGTTTTTATTTATCTGAATATATGTTTTAATTGATAAATGTTTTAAAAGTATTATATTCCATAAAATTATTAAATTACAACATTATATCATGTAAAGATACAAACCTTAAGAGAAAACAACATTAAAAAATATTCAAACAAATCGTAAAAAGAAAAAAAAAACAATATTAAATTACAAAATTGAATTAGACATAAAGTGTTATTTTTTAAACTTAGGATTCAAAATGGTTGTTTATTTTAGAACAAGTTGTTATATTTAATTGGTTTTAACTTATAAAAAATGTTGGTTATACTTGGAAGTTGGAACTAGAAAAAAATCATATAACCTGCTCCAAAGAGGTGTTGCCCTTCAAGCTTTGTTTTGCCCAACCTGCAACAGTTTTCCTGAGTCGGTGAACCATTTGTTCTTACAGTGTTCCACTGCCAAGGAGCTGATGGCGTCCCTTAGAAGAAGGTGGAATAAACTCTTGGTTTAAAATTTGTTCTGCTTTAAAAAAAAACGAAATCATAAAACGAAGTATAATAGAAACGGTAAGTATAAAAGTACTTGAAATCATAAAACGAAGTATATGTTTAAAATTGTTTTAGTTTATATCTTAAACTTTGATTTTAATTTATTATTAAGATGCATGTATTTTTGGTTATAACAATATGCATGCACCTCTGTATTATATATGGTGTACATGAAATCATAAAACGAAGTATACTAGTCAATGTTTGTTTATGTTATAACAATATGCATTCAGTTTCAAAATTATATATCTATCCTTTAGTTTCACGATTTCAATCTTTCTGATTTGACAGAACAAATTACCCATTTAGTATATTTCTCAGTTTCTTCCCACTAAATAGATGTCTATTTATTTGGTTTATTTTGTTTTACGGATTATTATGCTATTATCAGCTTGGAAATCATGTATTATTTCCAAATAATACATAACCTTCATGTTATCATGTACCACCAACATGGCCTTGTGGTGATGATTTAGAATCTAAGCAGATTAAAATGAAGTTGCTTTAGGTTTTAATCTTAAACTAGGTGGAATTAATTAGATGCGCCTTTGGCGCTGTATACGTTGGTTTTTTCTCGTTATTTGAAAGTCTAGCAGATAAGCAACCATATTATATATTTTCTTAAAGGATATTAGATATATGAAACGGATGTTCATATCAGTTATATAGCAAGGAGTACATCAGCAAAAAAAGATGGTTTCTAGGAAGATGAAGGCATTACACAACTACATTAGCAAAAAATGGTTTGTAAGAAAATGCGTTAAACGTAGGAACGCATTAGATGTAGGGATGGATGTAATCGGAGAGTTTCTTGATTTCATTTTCGAAATTTTCATCGTTAAGTGTTTTAAATAACCACTCCATAATTTAAAAAAAAAAAAAAAAAAAAAAAAAAAAAAGATCAGTTAAAGAAAATACAAAAGAAGTGGGAAGTTCACCAGATGAGAGAATGCAGTCACTATTAAAGCCCATGACGTATCATCATCCACAGAAATCGACAAATAATTAAGCATCTGAAATACATAAATAAATAAAAGTCAAGATTATTGTCCGGAAATAATTATATAAGATTGGAGTGTGGAAACTTAAAAACACTCACTCACATTGCATTTTTATTGATGCAAGGCGTCCCACCAACCTCGTATCCATAACAAAAAAAATGTAAAAATCATTTTTAATATATAAGTCTTTGATGAGAAGATAATCAAGATCACCGTGAGGCAGATGAGGGTTTGCTGAATCATTTTTGAAACCTATTTGTAAAAAAAAATTATTAATGAATATTTTGTATAAATATAAATTATGGAAATAAGTGAATAAGTAAATATATATATATATATATATATATATATATATATATATATATATATATATATTAGTACCAAACTGAATAAAAACCATCCCTGGTGCACCAATGAATTTTCTAAGGTGGACTACATCCTCTGATATAACTCCCTATCATTCCCAAAAAATGAAATATATATATATATATATGTTTCTTTTTATTTGCTATAAAAAATGGAAATAATTCCATACCAAGTCTTCTGATATGATGTTGATCTTCCCAAAAGTTCTACAAATTGCATCGAATAAAGATCTTCCACCTACTATCAACAAAAAAATCACTTATAGAGTTTGTTGTAGTAAAAAGGTAAAATAGTCATTTGATGTATACAAGAATGTATCCACACAGACATCATCACCTTCCATCTACCAAAAGTGGGATTTATTTTCTTCTGCAAAACAAAAATATTAGTCTATTATTATAAGATGGATCAAGTGAAGAATGGTTGTTTAATTTAACTTACAAAATGACATGGGGATTAAAAAAATTAACGAATGAATGAAGAAACATAAAGATAAGTATCAACCTATACATTGTCTATGACTTGCATAATATCCAACAGCTTGAAATATTACAAATCATGATTTGATAATAATTATGATGGAATTTGTCGATAAATTTTTAAGATTTTACTTATAATTTTAAGTTTTTATTTTTATCTATTCCAGCTTAAATATAAATGGGGGGTTTTTTAGTAGAAAAAGGAAGAATGGAATCAAATTTTCATCCATCAAAGAATAGAGTTCTGTCCAGAACTCTATCCATCTGCAACCAAACACACCATCATCATGGAATAATCCTATGAAAAGTTGAAGGCAAAAGAAAATTCATAACAGAAAAAAACAAAAGTGATATTAGATTATAGAAACTTATACCACACAGTTTCACAGGATGAATGTCCAGATCTAATCCCTACATTCAAGGAATGTTAACTGAAGTGGTAACAAGATGATTGGAAAGTAGTTAGGCAATCAAGATATGATTTTATTTCTTACCTATTGTGCCTTTAATCTTTCAACAGCATTACCAGCAAGAAAACCACACGTTTCCAACTTCTTTCTAATTTTTCCTGAGTCAATCAAAGAAAATGTTGCATCATTTTCAAAGGAAACAGAGAAATCAAAGACAATATTACCTTGTAAAACAAAAAATAAAATTAATCTAAAAATTAAAAAAAGACTTACAATATCTTGAAGATATTTATGTCAAGGTTGCACACGAGCAAGGACAGGACGAGGAGAAGGTTGCCTGATAATATTTTCAGAGAAAAAAATCATTGCTATGAAAATGTACATGTAGCTGCTGAGGTGGACGTCTCCAACTACCATCGTCCCATGAGAGCACAGATTCCATAGTTGAGGTTTCCATTCCTGAGTTGGCATCTTTAATGCCCTTAATGTTACTTTGCATAGACTGGATAAAGCTATAACCACAATGAAATATAGTATAAATATTGGTTAAACGATAAGATAAAATTTTAAAATATATATATGTTGGATAAAAATAAATACTAACCTTAAAATTTCCAATGGTGTATTCTATATTATGATTTACTTTTTCTTTTGTTTTTAACTTGTTTGATGAAGTTGAAAGCTTGATATGGAGTGTAATAAAAATGAACCCCCAGGCAACAAAAGTGGTCAAATAACTAAAATAACTAAGAACAGACCATGAAGTAGGAAGAAGTTGTCAAAGGCTAATGGATTATGGTCACAGTGACTGTGATCTAAGAAAAATTCGAGTAAATGAAAGGGAAATACGGTCATTTATTCCAGACAAACATTATTTATACACTAAGCAAAAAAAACAGAAATTAAAGAAAAGGTTCACATACCTAAGGTGAGTTGCTACATTTTCCCTAGTAATTTCATATAGCTTCTGCATAATTTAAACAAAAAACAAAAAGAAAAAAACAACTTCTAGTCAAATTTTATATAAACCCACCGTGTAAAATTACCAAAAAGGATTCACTCTCAATCCCAATTACTTAACAGCAACAACAAAATTTTAAACTATGAACATCATTTGAGCAAACAACACCAGGCTTCTTTGGGGGAATAAAAAGGTAATTAGAAATCTAATCATAAATTTATAAACATGATTGATTACAGACGCATAAAATAGTTGGTAGAAAAGAAGGTCAAGGAAATCAACTATTTGCAAGCAGTCATTGCTCGATATTTCTTTAATTATCAGATCTTTTTCAGTGGACTCTAATTTATTCTTTGCTCTAACGTCCTCATGACTCATGTGCTTCATTACTTTCGTGCCTCATTTCAATTGTTTGATCTCAAGTTCCAATCATTTGTTATCATCAACCTTCTTTTGAAGCTCAATAATCTTGTGCTGAAGTTTCTCTTTGCTCTCTATATAAAGGAATCAAAACACATTACTCGAAGATATGATTATCCTCTTTCATAAATTTTTAGAATAAGAAACTTTATTGTAAACCTTACGATCATCATCAAATTTCAACATTCACTCATTTGCTTTCTTCTGATCCAAAATCGCCAATTCATTCTGCAAAATGTGAACACGAGAGAGATAATGTAAAAGAAATAGAAAACTTAACATAAAAAAATACATTCTGGTATAAAAAATATTTACCTGATAAATGCAGTATGCAATTAAAAGAAAGACATAGACTATAAGAGCAAGGAACGCTACCAAGTTTCTTCCAGAAATCACATTAGTACCTGCAAAGTTTAAATTACTAATTTACACCTCAAGATTTGATTTAATTCTTCAATGTTTCTTGATATCACAGACATACCTCCTGAGTTGATCAGTTGTTCATATGAGATAAAATCTTCCAGTAGGATGAATTGTTCCCATGGGAAAAAATGTTTCAGTAACTGGAATTTTGGCTTCAGCAAACCCTTTTCTCGCTTCAGTTGCAGGTGCAGATAAACGATGGTGAAAGTAAAGTTGATTGAGAGGAATACGGGTAGTAAACATGTCAATAGACATTCCTAATCATCTATATGTTGATAAATATTCTCCACTGCAATAGAAACGAATCAATTTATGAGAAAGTTAACTGGAAGACGGGAGAACTTACATATCTGAAAACGAAAACATGCAATAATATCCTGTATCAGATCCCGTTAAACTAACGATCTTAAACACAATGAATCCTAATTAGAATCAGAATCAGAATCATATACTAAAAAACAAATCCTAAATTACGAATCAAAATCAATCAAAAATATTTAGATTACTATGATATATGAATTTACTTACCTTGAGAGCTACAAGTTAAGCCAATAAAAGTGTCGTACTATCGATGAGTTGGAGAAACTCTAAAACATTGTCGTTACTTCCACCATCGTCATCGAAGCTACTTTCAGGAACAATCTGTTAATACAAGGGCTTCATTTTCCTCTTGAAAGTTTCCTGTAAAGAAAAGATTAGTAGTAGAACGTGGTGGTTGAGGAAAACGAAGCCCTTGTATTAACAGAAAAGGAAACTTTTCATTAGCTATATATATTGTATATATAGCTAAATCTAAGTGGGTTTGTGTTGAGGAAAATGAATTTACTTTCCTGTAAACTCGATTCCCTTAAACAGATTCGCCGTCTGTTCCCAGGGTACAACAACCTTAATAGTGTGTACTGCCGGATATTTCACTTGCCTGAAAGAGTCGCCGGAAGCAAGTGTACAGAAAAGGAGGAAAACACAAACCCACTTAGATTTAGCTATATATATATATATATATATATATATATATATATATATATATATATATATGTGTGTGTGTGTGTGTGTGTGTGTGTATGTGTGTGTCCAAAGTTAGTGAAATATAAATATTCATACTAAATTTTCCAACAATCCCCCACATGAATGGATATCGATCTCTGCACATCCAATTTCCAAAAGAAATTTTCAACAGTTGAATCCTGCATATGATAGGTAGGTATTATCCTTTGAACCCTCCCTTAAGATGTTACACTTAATCTCCTAGCAGTTAGTAGATCTCGATGTCTTTGAACTAAGCTGCCATTTATGTAGACGACAATGTAAATCTCACAGGACTCTCCCTGACAACGCCATATCCTCATAGATGTGTTCGTTTTGGTCATGAACACTAACCTGGTTCTACAAGAGTTTTAGGAATTGTGCCCCTATAATTCCCTTTGAAGCGACCCCACTTCTCTCTCACAAAGGTGATTCCAAGAATCATTAAAAACCATATGTTTAGCTTAATTTTGTCACTGCATATAGGAATGGACTAGGAAGTAGTGTTAACTCCCCCCCCCCCCCCCCCCCCACACACACAGTGACCTGCCTCACTCATACAATTAGGTTATCCTTTTGAACCCAAATCTTGGGATCTCTAGTCTTCTGGGTAAGGTTTCCTTTGTATGAATTCATTCATCCATGGGCTTTAGTCCCATTCCTCTTGACGACTTATAAACTACATCTCTACTCAAGCCTTTTGTAAGCGGATCCGCAATCTTATCCTTTGACTTTACCCAATCAACCGTGATAACCCCTATAGATATTAGTTGTCGTATCGTTTTATGTCTACGTCTAATGTTCCTTGATTTTCCATTATACATTGTACATGGAGCTCTACCAATTTTTGATTGGTTATCACAATGTATACATATGGTCGTTACTGGCTTAGGCCATTCAGGAATGTCCTCTACAAATTGACGTAGCCATTCCGCCTCTTCAGCACAAATATCTAAGGTGATAAATTCAGATTCCATCGATAATCTAGATATAACTATTTGCTTGGATGATTTCCATGCTACAGCAGCACCTCCAAGTGTAAACACATATCCACTTGTAGATCTGGAATCTTTTATGTCAGATATCCAATTTGCATATGTGTATCCTTCGATAACCATTGGATGTCTGCCATAATGTAGTCCATATTCTCTTGTGTATCTCACATACCTTAGTAACCTAGTAATACACTTCCAGTGTTCAGAAATGGGTTTACTGGTGTATCTACTTAGTTTGCTCACAGCATATGCTAAGTCGGGTCTAGTACAACTCATTAGATACATCAGACTGCCAATAATTCTTAAATATTCCACTTGATTAACACTATCACCTCTATTTTTACATAGATGTTGACTAGTGTCAATTCGTGTTCTAGCTATGCTAGTATCTCCCTTAGCAAATTTTTCAAGAATCTTATCCACATAGTGTTTTTGCCTTAAAATCAAACCACTTTGGGTTCTTGTGATCTTGACTCCAAGAATCACATCCCGCTAAACCCATATCTTTCATGTCGAACCTGGATTTCAACATATCCTTCGTGGATCTTATTATCTTGTCATCACTACCAATGATAAGCATATCATCAACATATAAACACAAGATGACATAACCATGAGTGGTGTTTTCACATAGATACACTTATCACACTCATTGATTCTAAATCCACTTTCCATCATGACTTGATCAAACTTTTGATGCCATTGTTTTGGAGCTTGTTTTAATACATATAGACACTTAACAAGTTTACAAACCTTGTTCTCCTGTCCCGAGGCAATGAAGCCCTCAGGTTGCTCCATATAAATTTCTTCTTCTAACTCCCCATTTAGGAAAGCAATTTTCACATCCATTTGATGAACTTGCAGGTTTCTAATAGCTGCAATGGAAAGAACTAATCTAATGGATGTTATCCGCGTTATCGTAGAATACATATCAAAGTAATCTAGACCTTCCTTTTGTCTATAACCTTTGATTATTAGTCTTGCCTTGTATTTATCAATACTACTAGAAGGTTTCATCTTTCTCTTAAAAATCCAACGGTAACCTAGTGGTTTGCTACCTGGAGGTAGATCCACTAGTTCCCATGTTTGATTTTGTAAGATAGAATTTACCTCATTTTTTATGGCTTCTTTCCATTGAGGTCCCTCATAATAAGTAACTGCCTCTTGGTAGGTTTTAGGTTCACTTTCCACCACGTAAGTGTAAAAGTCATCACCAAATGATTTTTCAACTCTAGCCCTCTTACTTCTTCTGAGTTCTATCTATTATTCCTCGGATTGAGCTTGTTCTTCCTCTCGAACAACTTCGTTGTTTGGTAAAGATGGGATTTCAACCTCCTTGTTCAAACAAGGAAATACATCTTCAAAGAATAAAGCACTCCTTGATTCCATTATGGTATTCTTGTGTATTTCAGGATTCTTAGAATCATGCACAAGGAAACGATAAGCACTACTACTTTGTGCATACCCAATGAATACACAATCGACTGTTTTAGGACCTAATTTTTGTACCTTAGGCAGTGGTACAACAACTTTAGCTAAGCACCCCCACACTCGTAAGTACTTGTATGATGGATTTCTTCCCATCCAAAGTTCATACGGTGTTCCGTTCTTTTCTTTGTGGGGTATCTTATTTAGAAGATAGTTAGCCGACAAAATAACTTCCCCCCACATTGACTGGTTTACACCTGAACTAATTATCATGGCGTTAAACATTTCTTTCAAGGTACGGTTCTTTCTTTCAGCAATTCCATTGGATTGAGGTGTATAGGGTGATGTGAATTCATGACGAATTCTATTTTTCGCACAAAATTCAGCATATGGAGAAACATATTCCCCACCCCTATCACTTCTAACCACTTTAATTCTCTTCTTGAGTTGATTCTGAACTTCATTTTTGTACAAGATAAACTTGTCTATTGCTTCATCCATACTCTTAAGAAAATATATGTAACAATATTTCGTGTTATCATCGATGAATGTAATGAAGTATTTGTTCCCACCTTGAGTAGGAATTAACTTTAAATCACACATATCAGTGTGAATTAAATCAAGAGGTTCAGTGTTTCTTTTGATTGTTTGGAAAGATAATCTAGTTTGTTTGGCTTCAACACATGTGGGGCATTTGTGATTTGAGTCAATATTAATATTTTGGTATGTAGTCTAGTTTAATTAATCGCTTAATAGAGTTGTAATTTACATGTCCTAAGCGACCATTCCAAACATTTGAACACTCAAGCAAATAAGCAGAACTAGAACTTTCATTATTCATTTTGTTTGTCACCATTACATTCAATTTGAACATGCCATTCAAGGCATATTCTTTTCCCACAAACATACCATTTTTGGACAAAACAAACTTGTCTGACTCAAACACTAGCTTAAAACCAAATTGGTTCAACAAACCACCCGACACTAGATTCTTACGAAGTTCAGGAACATACAAAACATCCCTAAGCTTCACTTCTTTCCCCGAAGTCATTTTTAGAATGACATCACCAACACCTTTGATATCCATGGTAGCTGCATTTCCCATGTAGAGCTTTTCACCATCTTCAACATCCTTGTAAGTGTTGAAAACACTCTTATCATGACACACATGACGAGTAGCACCCGTGTCAATCCACCACTCCTTTGAATTTGTATTCATGACATTCACTTCAGAAACCATAGTCGTGAGATTAGTTATCATGGCCACCAACTCCATGTTATCATTCACCATGTTTGCTTGATGGTTTTCCTGCTTAGGTTGCGGGCACTCCGAAGCCTTGTGACCCAGTTGGCCACAGTTGTAACACTTGAACTTCTTATTGAAAGTTCCTGCCTTGGGGCCTAGGTTTTTGCCCTTTGTTTTCCCTCTGTGAGGTCCCTTGCTTTTTCTCTTGGAAGTTTGACCAGCTTCCACCATATAAACCTTAAAAGATTCAACTTCACTACTTTTCTTCAAGGCCATTCGATTGTCTTCTTCAATGCGAAGACGCACCATCAGTTCCTCCACAGACATCTCCTTTCGTTTATGCTTAAGGTAGTTTTTGAAGTCTATCCAACCGGTTGGAAGCTTTTCAAACATTGATGCAACTTGGAATGACTCATTAAGATTCATCCCTTATGCATTGTTATCATGTATGATGACCTGAAGATCTTGGACTTGACTCATGACAGATTTTGAGTCAACCATGATTCCAAGAACTTAGCAACAACATGCTTCCTTGTTCCAGCATCTTCTGTCTTATACTTCTTTTCCAAAGACTCCCATAGTTCCTTAGCAGTTGCAAATTTACAATAGACATTGTAAAGTGCATCAGTTAGGTCATTCAAAACATAGTTGTGGCATAGAAATTCTGAATGCTTACATGCATCCACTGCATTCACAGATTGAGCATCAGCCTGCCCCACAACAATTACAGGAGCAGTTTCTGTTAGGAACCAAGCCAGGTTCAAAGTGGTCAGGTAGAATAGCATCTTCTGTTTCCACCTCTTGAAGTTCAAACCATAAAATTTTCAGGTCTCTCAGCATGATTAGTCATGATGTTTGGAACTGGTGCATTTGGGTTCACAGCAGGGGTAGCACCAGCAGCAAGAGTTCCAGTGGCAACGAGAGTTCCAGTCATTCTGAAAGAGTCGTAACCACTGTTAAATAGATTATAGGAAAAATTCTATACAAAATCGATTTAGAATAAAAGAACAGAAAAACAAAAGGTTTAGAACAAAGAATAAATATGTTTTAAGACTGTTAATATAAGGGCTTCGTTTTCCTCTTGAAAGTTTCCTGTAAAGAAAAGATTAGTAGCAGAACGTGGTGGCTGAGGCTCGAGTTGGACTCAATTCCCTTAAACAGATTCTCCGTCTGTTCCCAGGGTACAACAATTACAGGAGCAGTTTCTGTTAGGAACCGAGTCAGGTTCAAAGTGGTTAGGTAGAATAGCATCTTTTGCTGCCACCTCTTGAAGTTCAAACCATAAAAATTTTCAAGTCTCTCAGCATGATTAGCCATGATGTTTGGAACCGGTGCATTTGGGTTCACAGCAGGGGTAGCACCAGCAGTAGGAGTTCCAGTGGCAACGAGAGTTCCAGTCATTCTGAAAGAGTCGTAACCACTGTTAAATAGATTACAGGAAAAATTTCATACAAAATCGATTTAGAATAAAAGAACAAAAAAAACAAAAGGTTTAGAACAAAGAATAAATATCTTTAAGACTGTTTTCATGTAAAGAAAATATTAGTAGCAGAACGTGGTGGTTGAGGCTCGAGTTAGACTCGATTCCCTTAAACAGATTCTCCGTCTGTTCCCAGGGTAGCGCGAGCCCAAGTTTTCGGAGTTGCATTCGTGTCCGCAGGTCGCGCCCATGCACAAGTTTGGTGTTTTTGGTCTACAAAATCCAAGATTTGCAACCCCCCCCCCCTGCGTGGGGGGAGGAATTGTAATAAAACCATAGACACAAGCTTGTAAGCCTTTCATGCATTCAAGCTTATAAACCTTGCTGAGTTTGGTCTTTCTACCAATGTGGGACTTATTCCCACATTCATCCATTTTTGCTAAATTTATTCTCAAATACCCTTTTTTGAGTATCGACATCTTATTCGCATATACACCATTTTGGACATATAATATATCGTTTCGAAGTCCTCGTGGAGGAGAACACAAAACCACTTAGAGTTAGTTATATATATAACATATGTATATATTTATATAAGTCCAAAGTTAGTGAAAATATAAATATTTATACTAAATTTTCCAACACAATCGATTCAACTACTTGTGGTCCGGTGGAGCGTTGGTGCTTTGACGCTGGGTCGAAATTGACATCGCGTAGAGACAGAACTCTAAAGCGGTATGGGTAGAGAAAGCTTTAATTAACACTCGAAAGGAATTTGCAGACATGAGATATAAGAAGAACCACACGACATACCTAGAAAAGGAATGGAAACAGCGACAGGGAAAACGTAAAAAGGAAACGGAGACAGCAAGGGAAAATAAGAACGCAATAGGTGAAAAGGAAGGAGGAGTAACGAAAAAAGATTAAAAGAAATTAAAAAACGACAACAAATACTATTCGTCAAAAAGGGTGGTAAGAAGCAAAAGATAAAGACAAGAAAACATAAGAAGTTGGCGTAGCAGAAAGGAAAGTAAAACTTCATTGTCGAAATAACGAAAACTAAAACTTCTATGGCCAAACATGAAAGAGAAAAAAGGTTACCGCAGACAAGCTTTTTAAGAATTTATAGTATATATAATGCTTCTGTATAATGCTTCTGGCCGGTGATCGGCCGGTCAAAAAAAAAACCTCCCGTGGACGCTTAAATTAAAATTGTGCAACAGTTTATTAATTACTTCTCAAACATTGCGGCCAAGATATTATTAGTTGAAGATTTAAGAAGACATTGTCAAGACAATCTTTAATTAATATAGGATGTGTCATTAAAGATATTTAGTGATGCCTACCTATCCTTATAATTAAGTTATACCCATATTAAATAGTAGTAGATTAAAATATTGTTAATTTTATTAAATGTAATACACATGTATGAGGATGAGTAGGAAGAAAAAAAATAAGAGAATAGCTAATAAAATTAATATCAAACATGAATTATAGAATGCGACAACAGTTTTATGCATCAACCAATTAAGTGGCTTAATAAAGTTTTTCAGCTTGATAGAATTGATACAATGATTATTCATACAAACCATAGTTATTAATGTAACTGAAAAGATAGGAACATGCATAATCTATACCCGTCTATGTGGAGTTATTTGCAAAAAGAGAGTCATTTTCAAAAGGGAGATTATAAATCCACGGCTTTTTTTTATGTAATCCACTTACTTTTAAAATTAGTTGACAAATATGCCCACATCTATATTTAGAATGCAATTTAATTTTCATTTTAAGCACAAGCTCGTTAGTATTTAATTTTTGCTTTTAATATTTTGTTTACACATCATTTTAATACTTCACTTTTACGATGTTTTAATTTTTTTTTCTCCACAAAAATTTTAACGATGCAAATATACTTAATTTTTTGTCATCCCTCATTATGATAATCGTATTTATTTATTTTTTATTTTTTATTTTTTTTCATGTGATAGAGAATAAGGTTTAGGATTTGTTGGATTACATGCATATGTTTAGTCATTGTTTTACATGTTCTCAGCAACATTTGTTAGCGACTCTATTTCAATGATATTGCAAGTATAACTCTATAAACATTATTTTATTTATGTTGTTGTATGTTGTTTTGTGCTTATAGTTTAATCATTCTTTTGTTATTATTTCTTACAAGTTGATTGCATGGAAGATGAGCCATAAACATTCTCAATTGACTAGTTGTTCATGTATTTGTTATTTAAATTTAACCGAAAACCAAACCAATTAAACCGAAAACGATCAAACCAAACTTTATTCGGATCGGTTTCGACTGATATTTTGGAAGTCAAAAAAACGAGAAATCCAAGCCGAACAGTTATGCCTTCATCATCTATAATAGGGTGTAATTTAATTTTTTATATTAGTCATATGTCTAATTATTAGTAAATCATTATCCCAAACACGCACGACACACGCGACTTCTTCCTCCTTCGGCGGCAACCATCTTCATTAAACATGTTTGGCGCTAGTGATCATCCATTCTTTTTCCTTGTGTATGTTTCCAGTTTTGCGTCTAATCTCTTCACAACATTTGATTCTTTGTATACGGTTCCCTATTAATTCTAAATATCAAACTTAACAGTGACAAGTATGATTATGTCAATTCCAAATACCAAAACAAATATAATAATTCCTTGATTTTGATTAGGGATGTTATCCATTCAGTTTAATTGGTTATCAGTTTGTTCGGTTCCGTTTGATTGGGTTTTTTTTACTTCCAAATTATTAACCAAAACCAGCTTGAATAAAGTTTGGTTCAATCGTTTTTGGTTTAATTGGTTTGGTTTTTAGTTAAATCTGAATAACAAACATATGAACAACTAGTCATTGAGAATGTTTATGGCTCATCCTTTGTCTCACAAACAAAAAACCTAAGTGTCATAATTAGGGAGGACAAAAATTAAGTACTAATGAATAATGAATAGATGATAAAATTCAGTGAAAAAAAAACTCAGTGAAAATGAAGTATCAAAAATGATTTGTGAACAAAAAAATTAAAAGCGAAAATTAAGTACTAATAATGAACAATGTGCCTAAAATAAAAACTAAATTGCATTCCAAGGGCATAATTGTCAACTAAGTTTAAAAATGGATTATCAAAAAGATGCATGGATTTATCATCTCTCTTTCCAAAAAGGTTTGTAAACGTAAATATATATTGAAATAAGGATCCCTCACAACTTACAACAATGGTCCTTTGTTTTTTATAATATGTTAAAATTTTATCTTTTTTTTTATTTTTTTCTAAATTTTTACTACATCTTATTATACTTATGTAAATATTAATTAAATATATAAAATCATCAATATAAAAATTTAACATTGACCCTTATTTTATGAAATATGTTACTACTACATCTTATTATATTTTTTATTTGTATTTTGTACATTTACTTAATTTAATAATATTTAGCGTAAATATATTATTTAATTTATAACTAAAGCTTATTAGTTTTCAATACCAAATATATCTCATTTATACATTTCCATTAATACAAATATTTAATATTGTAACAATAAGAAATAAGAAAACACATAACTAATATTACATTACTAAACTTCAAAAATCATAGTACAAAATCACACAAGAAATACAAGATCAACTAAACATGAAATTAGAACACAATAAAGCAAAAACATAGACTACTCATTGAATCTTGGTTGAGAATTTGAATAATTTCTTCTATTATGACCTGGCTGGTGGCATAGTGTACATCTATGAGGTTCATCAGGATGAAGAATATTCATCTCATTATGAATTCGATTTGCACGCCTTCGTCCTCAATGAACAGAAAGTTTTGAGTAATCTGCTTCAATCGTCTAGTTTGAATCCGACCAATAATCAGCATGTGGAAGTGGTACAAACCTAAAATTATATTGTTGTTTGTATGTCTTAGTAGTGTACAAATTATTCACAATGGAAAGAGGGTTGCCCCTCTAATTCCGACAAACTCCAAATGCATGTGAACATGGAAATCTCTCCATTTGCCATTTAATTACCACAAGTACACATATGTTGAAAATAATTAACAGTTTGTGTATTTCCTCTGGTTCCATTTATCTGTGACCTTGTGACAATTCTGTAAACACCTTCATTGTAGTGAAACTCAGATAAAACATGACTTTGTACATAAGTGTCACGTTTAAGAAAGAGACGTCGCATACATTTTGGTAGAGGTGTAATACTCTGTTCATTGCAATACCACTATGCTTTCTAAAAAGTTGCGCAACTCTATTGAATGTAAGGTCAATACACACCCTAATTGGCAATTGTCTCGCTCCTTGTAATGCATTGTTCATACGCTCAGAGATATTGGTCATTAAGAAACCCTATCGGTGATTTTCATCATTTAGAAATTATACATACCTTATGTTAAATATATGAAAGAACTAACATGTGAATATTATGGAGTCATGAAAGCACTGAGAATGTATAATTAAGTGGAAACAATTTTGTAAGAATGATGAAGAACCTTGGCTCGTAAGATCAAATTTATAGCATCAAAAAGTAGAATAAATTCAATTAAAGTTTTTAGATATGACAATTCATGCAGCTTTAGTTTTTAAGAGTTTTCAATAAATAAAGACATTTTATTTTGGACAGAGTGTTTGCTTTTACAAATTCAACTATTTGATTGAACAATTCATATATAAATATTAATATTTATTTTTTTATTTATATGATTCTAACAATATTTATATATTAATTGTATCTGTATAATTAAAATAGTATATAATATTCCAAAATTTTGGAATATGAATGAGATCCTTTGTATAGTAAGAACAATTAAATGTTATATATAAAATTTAATAATATATTTAAGCTACATAAATAAGGTAAATGTAGATAAAAAGATAAAATTTTAACATATTATAAAAAATAAAGGACCGTTGTAAGTTGTTGTAAGTTGTGACGGATCCTTTATTTCAATAAATATTTAGGTATTGATTTAGTGGGTCAAGAGCCTCATTTCTACAAACATATTTAAACCAGCTCTATTTCTACGAACCTTTTTGAAAACCGCCCCTTTTTACGAATAACTCAAAGAGATCGTATTCTTTTTCCTCAATCATGTTTTCCTCATAAAGCTATCAAATAATAGAAAGGTTTCGATATTATGTCATTAGCATCTCCAACTAGGGATGAAAGTGGGTCCAAACCCAGACTGGATGGACCCGGACCTGGAAAACCCGGAACCGGTTAACGGGATTTTGTAGAACCGGAAACCGGACCGGTATATAGGAACCGGTTCCGGTTCGGTTCTGGGTATGGTTCCGGGTAAAGTGGGTCTAGAACCGGAAAACCCGGAAACATCAAAGTGGGTAGGTTGGAACCAGATAAAGTGGGTTTAGAACCGGAAAACCTGAAAAAACCTGAATTTTTTGGTAATTACTTACTACTTAGTGGGTTGAACTTTGAAAATTTTCATATTAATATCCCGACTTTGGGGGATTGTAACTCATTGAATATGAAACCAAAATTAACAAAATTATAGTTTAAAATCATGTACAAACTCTAAAATAAACTCTGGAAATAACCGCATGTCAATCCGACTTTAAACGAATGTGATATGCATGTGTTAACATTTTCAGATAATACAAAGTACAAAAACAAATAGCTGAAAAGTTGAAAATTTTCAATTTTGATATCCCGACTTCGGAGGACTGTAAATCATTGAATGTTAAACCAAAAATGACAAAATTATAGTCTAAAATCATGTACAAACTATAAACTACAAGTTGGAAAAAACCATATGTCAATCCGACTTCAAAAAAATTAGATATGCATGTTTTAAAACTTTCAGCGAATACAAAAAAAACTGAAAAATTAAAAACTTCCAGCTTTAATATATCAACTATTGGGTGACTATAAGTCAATGAATATAAAACTGAAAATGGCAAATTTATAGTCTAAAACCATGTACAAACTCTAAACTACATGTTGGAAAAAACCGTATGTCAATCGGAGTTGAAACGAATGAGATATGCATCTTTTAAACGTTTCACAAAAAACGGTTCCGGGCCTAAAAGTGGTTCCGGTTCCAAAAACCGGTTCCGGTTTTTAGATCCGGTTTACCCGGACCCGATGGACCCAAACCCGGATTACCCAGAACCCGGATAAAGCCAATTTTTAAACCTAGAACCGGAACCAGTTCTATATATTCCGATCCGTTTTTCCGATTCTAAATCCCATCCCTATCTCCAACTCGCAGATCAATTGTGGTTCTGATAGTTATAGAGTTCGAACAGAAGGAAGAAAAATGTCGAAGCTACCAACTTTGTCAAAATCAGATAGGAGCCGACTTAAATATTAATTGAGGGTTGCAGCCCTCCCACGCAGCCTCCATGTTGAACCTGATGTTGGCCCATCTTATTTCCAGCCCACATGATATAGGTGCACACGACTTCACCTTCTACATTATGGCAAACCTCATTTGCTTAAGTTATACTTCACTTGTCTATTTAAATTTTAATCATCTTTTAACCACTTCTTTAAGATTATAAAAAATCATATTTATGTATTTACCACATGCATCCATTCAGATTTTACTCGTTTCATGGGATACTTATAGATTTTTATACCATTTTTTATTTCTATTAAATCAACACATATTGCTATAATATGAATTTAAGCAATATACCCGGCTAGTTGTCAAAATAGACCAATGTATCATCGCTTGAATTCTACTCATGGCCTTAATGCATTTGATATGGATATGTATTTTTGTAGGTATTACACATCCCCACCCTTCTCTAGTCGTTGTCGCGTTGACTTCATGTGATAAAGACCATTATTGCACTTACCTGAAGCTTAGTCGTGTTTGACATAAAAATCAGGGAAAAACATCACAACACAATTGATCTCTTCTTTCAGTTGACTAATAGATAAAAGATTGCATTTGAACGAGGATATGTAAAGAACTCCCTTTAGTTTTAATTAATCCTTTGCCAATATAGACATTCTAACACCCTCTATTGGTACATTCTCGCGATTAGTAATAGTAAAAGTTAAAATCGATTGTTTCCCTTGAATGATTTCATTGATATCAAACAATATATATACATGAGTACAATACATGTGGGCCGAGAATACAAAAAAGGGTCGAATACAACAATAAGGCTAAGCTAATACAACATTGTAAAGAATACATGACTAATATGCCCCCGCAGTTTCAGCAAGAGGTTCACGAATGTTTAAACTTGAGCGAAAATCGGAGAATATTGGAAAGGGAAGCCCTTTCATAAATATGTCGGCATACTGCTATCCGGATGGAACATGGAGAACTCGAACTTGACCTGTAGCAACTTTATCAGGAACGAAGTGAATGTCAATCTTTATGTGTTTGGTTCGCTGATGTTGAACCGGGTTTGCCGACATGTAAATCACACTCACATTAACACAATAGATGAGAGTGGCCGAACGGAGCGATAAGTGAAGCTCATGAAGCAAATTGGGTAGCCAAGCCGTTTCAGCAACTACATTGGCTACACTGCACAATTTGGCCTCGACATGCTGGATCAAGATGTCGTATGTTGGCGTTTGGATGACCATGATATAAGGTTATCTCCTAGGAAAATGAGGTAACAAGAGGTGGACCTGCGAGTGACTAGGCATCCCCCCCCCCCCCCCAGTCTGCATTAAAGAAGGCAGTGAGAGCCATAGATGAGGAGGTGTACAACTGGAGACCATGATAAATAGTACCTTTGATGTATCGCAGGATGCGTTTTAGAGCAATGAAATGTCGTTCTCAGGGGTGTGCATATAGAGACATATTTGTTAAACAACGAAGGAGATATATGGTCAAGTGAACGTGAGATGTTGTAATGCCCCCGCAAGGCTACGGTACAATGATTGGTCAGCTACAGGAGTGCCTCCATCTCCCAATTTGGTGGAGGAATCGACAGGAGTGCAGTTGAGGTTGGCATCAGTCGTATGAGCATGCGGAAGTAGCTCATATGCATATTTCTTCTGAGAAAGAAACATGCCAGTCTTGGACCTAGTTACAGAAATGCCCATAAAGTAGTTCAAGTGATGAGATCTGTCATGGCAAATTCTTTGCTAAGGGAGGAGATGAGTTGGCGTAAAAACATAGAACTTGAAGTTGTCAAGATAATGTCATCAACATATAGAAGTTAGTAAGCCAAGTCTTTGTCCTGCTATTAATCAAATAAAGAAGAATCTGACTTGATGTGCTTGAAACCAAGTCGCAAGGCCTGAGAGGCGAAGCGCTGAAACCAGGCTCGGGGAGCCTGCTTGAGGCCATATAAAGACTTTTGAAGTCGACAGACATGGCCCGATTTGGAAGGGTCAACAAAACTGAGGGGTTGGTGCATATAGACAGTCTCGGATAGAAGGCCATGGATAAACGCATTTTTGACATCGAGTTGGTGAATGGGCCATTTTCGGGAGACAGCAAGACTGAGAATCGTCTGTATGGTTGCCGGTTTAACAACTGGAGTAAAAGTTTCTTTGCAATCGATACACGGTTGTTGACTCTTACCATTAGCAACAATTCGTGTCTTGTACCTACTAAGAGAACCATCATCATTAAATTTTTGTTTAAATATCCACATTGAGCGAACAATATTAACCCCTTGAGGACATGGAACAAGTACCCAAGTCCCGTTTTTAATAAAAGCCCCATATTCGTCAAGCATAGAGGATTTCCAGTTTGGATCACGAAGAGCTTGAATGGGAGTTTTGGGTATCGGAGAAAGAGAGGATGTGTGAATATTTAAGCGAGTGATGGGTTTAACGATGCCACTACAAGATCGGGTGTGCATACGGTGGTGCAAAGAGGGTGTTGGGGTGTTGGTGTTTGAGGTGGAAGGATCAGATGTCGTAGTGGGATAGTGGTGGTGTTTTCGGCTGTTAAGGATGTTGTAGAGGTTGCAGCGGAAGAGGGGGAGGGAGGTTGGTTGACTTGCGACGGAGAGGGGGGGTAGGGGAAGGTGGTGATGAAGGTGGTGAGGAGGGGTGAGAAGTCGGAAAAGTGGACATGAGAAACTTGGAGGCAATGTAGTTAAGGGGCTCGTATGTGTTGAGAAAGTCATAAGATGGTAGTGAGTTGGGTGTCATTGAGGCAAAAGGAAAAACATGTTCATCAAAAATAACATGTCTTGAGATGATTAGCTTTTTGGAGTGAAGGTCAAGGCAACGAAATCTATGGTGATTGTCGGGATAACCAAGAAAAACGCAAGGGGTAGATCGAGGAGCGAGTTTGTGAGGTGGGTGCAAATTCAGGTAGCATAAGCATCTAAATATGCGAAGATGATCATATGTTGGTTGCTTTTGGTAAAGTTGGAAGTAAGGGGTATGATTTTGGATGGATTTAGATAGAAGGTAGTTGAGGAGGTGAGTGGCCACATGAAGAGCTTCAACCCAATACATAGGGGAAGGTGAGATTGGAAAAGAAGAGTGCAAATAAGGTTATTGATTGTTTGAAGCATTCGTTCGGATTTGCCATTTTGTTGGGATGTTTTTGGACACAAAAAACATAAGGATGTCGTTTGTGTCAAAAATGGTTCATAGGGCATTGTTATCAAATTCACCCCTGTGATCACATTGAAAAGCTTTAATGTCTTTGTTGAATTGATTTTTGATAAGTTTTTGAAAATGTAAGAATTTGAGATAGTGTCACTTTTATGTTTAAGGGGGTAGACCCATAAGAAATGGGAATAATGATCCAAGAAAATGACATAGTATTTAAGACCACTCAAGCTGGGTAAAGGAGATGTCCAAATGTCGGAATGAATCAAATCAAACGGGGAGTTCACGACTTTATTAGAGTTATAAAACGGAAGATTGACATGTTTGCCTAACTTTGTATTACAAATAACATCAAAAGCAATTTTATTACATGAAATGGAATTATTACAAAGAAAATGATGAAACACTTTGTTCCCGGGATGACCGAGCTGTTGGTGCCACATCGTAGGACTGAAAGAAGCAAACACTTATCGAAGAGACCGAAGGTCGTGAACTAGGTAAAGGTCCTCGGTGTTGTCACTGCGGAGAAGAATCTGGTGCGTCCGAAGGTCCTTAACAGTTAAACCAAACGAATCAAATTCAACATAACAATTGTTACCGGTAGTGAATTTACGAAACAGAAATTAAGTTTTTGATTATATTTGGAGTGACAAGAATATTATGAAGATGGAGTGGGCGATGGGGAATGGTAGTGACGGGTGTGGGCGAACCATCACCTACGAGAATTGATGAAAAAGACATTTTATTAAAAACGTTATGAAGGTTACCTGTCCCTGTGGAGAGGTGATTTGTTGCACCAAAGTCCATGAACCATCCTGAGTTAGTCGGGTTCTGAAGACTCATGGTCTGAAAGGCCTCGAAATAAAAGTCGCTTGATCAGAAGCATTTGTGGGTGTTGTGGCGTGTAAGGCAGCAGGCTGTTGGGCATGTTGTTATTGCTGTCGTGAAGAGCCTGCACCAGAAGAGGCCCAATGTACTAAATTCCTCTGATGTTGGGCCCAAGGAGCTTGCTGGTTGAAGTTGGGCCAGGTAGATGAACATTGGATCCATTGTGTTGGAGGAGCCCACGGAGGTGGAACAGCCCACACTTGCCATGGGGAAAAATTCACCATATGCGACTGACACCTATCATCTCCTCTACCTTGATGTTGTCGTAGATCATCACCCCCACCCTGTCGACGATCATCCTGTTGTCAGCGGTCATTGTGTTGTCGTTGATCCTGATTTTGGCAGTCACCCTGTTGTCGGCGGTCCTGATTTTGGCGTTCACCATGGGTCGAATTAAAGGGAGGACGAGAAGAGTCCCCGAAGCCAGTAAAAAGAATATTTAGGGCTGAAGCATTGTCCCGGTGAACTCCATGTTGTGGTTGAAGCCGGGAGAGACGGAACTCTTCACGAACAAGCATCGAGCGTGCTTTCAGAAACGACGAAAGTGGGTCTTGATGGCAGATGCTTCCAGCTAGTTGATCAAACTTTTCATCGAGACCATTGACCATGTAAGTAACAAGAGTTTTCTCTGGTACTGGTTTATCGATATTAGTGAGGAGATCGGTAATGACCTTGATTTGTTGACAGTAAGCATGGACTGTCATGTCACCGATTGTGATGGTACAGAGTTATTGGTCGAGTTCCATGGCTCGAGCATCTTTGTTATCGTTGAAGAGATCCTCAATGTTATTCCAGATGTCGTATGCAGTCATTCCTTTCTTGAAGATCATTTGAATCAAAGATTTGTGAACAGTACCATACAGCCAAATCTTGACAAGCGAGTCAAGTTTAGACCAATCGGCAAATGGTTCAGTGGGTGAGGGATCAGTGAGATGATGGTTGACACTGAAGGTGGTACAGCAGGCTTCAAAAAGATCCGCCATGAGTCATAGTTCAAATCTTCTAGATCAAGATTAATAGAAACATTGGATTGAATGTTGGTGTTTGCAAAGGGATTTTCCATTGCATCTTTGTTAGTGGTAGTGTTATTGTTCGTCATGATGATACAGGGGAAGATGCTAGGGCCGGCTAGAATGGGAAGAAGAAAGATAAGAAGGAAGGTAGAAGATTGAGAGAGATTTGAGGAGAAATTTGAGGGAAAATATTCTACCGCTCGAATACCATAAAAGTGATTGTTTCCCTTGAATGATTTCATTGATATCAAACTATATATATATATATATATATATATATATATATATATATATATATATATATATATATAGAGAGAGAGAGAGAGAGAGAGAGGTTCAAATGTTTCTCACATCTATTGTGTGCTAGAATGCACCAATAAGAATTGAGTAAACATTAAATGTATATTAAATGATATCCATATTTATAATTCTTTTTTATGGAAATTAATTTAATTCGTCATTAATGTCAATAATAATATTCTTTCAGAATGAATTTGTTGGGTTGAAGATTTGTATAAGTGTTGCGTCATTGGGCTCGGCTATTAGTCCAATTGTTTTGTGCTCCGGTTTGGGCCTGTCCAACCGTGAGCCTGTTAGGTTTACTATATAAGTATATGCTTGCATGCATATTAGGTTAACGATAGAAAACGATCTAGAATACATAGAGAGAATTACGATTGCTTTGCAGATTTCTTTATCGTTCTTGTAAACCTCTAACCCTCTACAGTTGATGTTCTTAATCGAGCTCTTTTGAGGGTTGTTTTATAATCATTCGACACGTTTGATTCATTCTTGAGTTGTTCTTTATTTTGCGTTCTTGCTGTTTAGTATTTATTTACCTGTTTAAGATCTAATCGATCTTCAAGATTAAGTTTTAATCTCATCAATTGGTATCAGAGCAGGAGGCTGTGTAATCGATACACTTCTTTTCTGTGAAAAGGTTTCAATTAGGGTTTTTCCGCAATTACTGATATTTATTGAGCCGTCATCTCATTATTGACGTATCTTGATATTTATTGTTTTGCCCTAATTTGATTTATTACAAGCCTGATCTTTGAACAGGTTATTCGATCATTATGGACGAGTCGCAATCGAATCCCATCAATATTTCAAACAGCATCGGATCAACAACGAAGATTCCCATCCTATACACCCACGATTATGAAGTCTGGGCGCATCACTTTGAAGACTATGTTATAGGATCTGAGGATAATGGATACCTCATCTGGGAAGCAATTATTAATGGACCATTTTCTCACTCTGCAACATCAAGGATTATTAAAACTCAAAAGGAGTATAATGATCTACTGAAGGACGTTAAAGATATTGCGCAAGATGAAAAGGATAAATTCCAGTGTAATATCAAGGCGTTAAGATTGATCAGATTCGCCCTTCAGTCCGACACTTTCAGGTTGGTAAGCTCATGCACGACGGCAAAGGAAGTTTGGGATAGGCTTCGTGAATTGTACTCTACAGACGAGGATCTTGAACACTCTATCCAAACCTTACTCTTATCTGAGTTTGGAGAATTCAGGCAAGGAGCCGAAGAAACTGTGACCCAAACGTTTGATTGCTTCAATCATCTTCTCAGCAAGATGATCAAACATGACATCGAAAGGAAGCTTATCGAGCAGAAGGTTGCGTTTTTGAATGGTCTAAGATCAGAGTGGAGAGTAGTGGTGTCTACAGTTAAAGCCCATGAGCAGTTTAAATCATATTCTTTGGCGAAACTGGTGGGTATTCTCAAGTCTCAGGAGAAAATTGTGCTGCAGGAAAAGAATGTTGTCTCAAGCCTAGGTTCGCCGGCCCTCCTGTCAAAAACTAAAGCTGTGATGGAGGACGAAGACCTCAACTTGGAGGAGTATGACCTCACATCTGAGGATTATGCTATGATGGTGTCTAACCCCAAGAGGTTCATTAAGAAGAGATTCCCCAGCAACAAAAACCGAAACTGGCAGGGGAGTTATAGTTCAGAAAAGGTTAACAATGAACCGAAGGTTGATGAGTCTAAGAAGGAACCAAAGGCGGAAGGTGATTCTGGAGTAAGTTGTTACTACTGTGGAGGGAAAAACCACTATGCTAAGGATTGTGTCCTCAAAAAGATGGCTGAAAAGGACGAGGAAAAGGATGAGGAAGCTTTGCTGCAGAAAAAGCTTGATGAGATGAGGAAGAAGAAATCTACCGCTAACCCTTCCATGAATGCTCTAATTGTGCAGGGTTTGGTTGCTGATGACGAGTTCGGTGGCGTGGAAGTTTGGTCAACCGACTCTGAAGACGATGAAGTGAGGAAGCCTTCTCATGGAAAGGTTTGTGTGGCAAAAGAGGAGAGCGGTGGAGGAAGGTGCTTGATGGTGTCCGAAGTATCTCAGATGAGGGGATACAACACTGATAGTGGAAGCAATGAACCGAAGGAGCAGCAGGATATGTGCTTTACGGCCAAACCGCTCAGCGTGTAGTTCAACGAGCTCGATGAACTGATCAAGAAGGTACAATCGGTTTTTGTTTCATTTAAAGTACCACAATGCTCATATGAAAAAGAACTAAAAAGCTTTAATACTCGAATCTCTCATCTAGATAGTAGTTTAACTCAAACTCGGGTCACCAATTCTAACCTAACTGATCAATTAAGCAGGGTGTCTTCGAAGAGTGAGGAACGGCGCATGTGGATCGAGTTGAAGGAGTCAGAATTAGTTAAAATAAAAGATGAAAACATATATTTACAAAGAGAAAATTTGAAGTTGTTAAAACAGCGAAATGTTTTTTGTTTAATTGCAAAACGTCTTTACACTAATATTACTCAGCTTCACTTGGATTGTGAAATAGGACAAAAGATTCATCGCATGATTTTGCCCTTCCTTGAGTTTAAGGAGGATGAAATTGATGCTGAAGCTTATAATTGTGAGAGTGTGATATCATCTGATGACGTCAATCCGACCTATATGTATGGACTGGACAAAATTGAATCTTTCATTAAATCCAAGGACCATAAGGACATGCTTAAAAACCTTTTGGATGAAAATGATAGACTTAAACTGAGAACCGAAACCATACAAAAATTTGACTCTTTAAACGCCAACTTGAGCTCAGAAAACAAAATTGATGTTGAAAATGCATCTGAGCTTAATGAGGATGACAACATGAGTGAAATTTCTGTAGAGGACACGGTTGACTGCTCAGAATTTGTGAAAAGCGAACCTGAAAACCACAAGAATCTAATTTCAGAAAATTCAGTGGAGTTCACTCGATTGTCCCAACAAAAGTCCCCGATCTTAGCAGAGAAAGTCGTTGTATATCAAAAGGTTAGGACCACTCCAAATCAAGTGTACAAGGTCACAGGAGTAACCGAACATCAGACTGCTGAACTCACAGCAATTGTAAACGAAGACAATGTTGATGGCTGTGATGAGTTCTTCTGGTCAGCTCCAATTGATAATGCAGATGAAACGGTAGGCTTATCTGAAAGGACCTCATGGATAAGTAAAGGTATATACATACCAGAACCCTTGAACAAGCCAGATAATTTCGATGTGCCAAGTACCAGTGGTACGAAAGACATTCCTCAAGAAAATGGAAGTTCGGCAAAAGAAGAAGTTCCCTCTAGTTCCTCAGTTCAAAGTGAAACTTCCACAGTTCAAAGTGAACCAGCCAAAGAGAAACCGAAAATGAAAGTCAATATCCAACATCAACCAAAGCAGATGAGGAATCAGAAACGTCAAAGGAACCAGAGATACAGGAAGAATCTCTCTGAAAGGAAACAATTTTGGCAATCCCAGAATGCATATTTCTCACATCAAGACAAGAATCTAAAGTTTGAGAATAATCCTGTTAAAAAGCACGAGAGCCACAACAACCGAAAGCCAAGGTTCGGTTCGGAAAAGAATACCAACTGAAAGCAAAGGTTCGGTTATGAGGATGACTCCAACCAAAAGCAAAGGTTCGGTACAGAGAACGACTCCAACCGAAAGCAAAGGTTCGGTACAGAGAACGACTCCAACCGAAAGCAAAGGTTCGGTTCTGAAATCAAAAGAGATCAAAACTCTAAGGTTAGTCCCACCAATGATCAAAAGCAAAAGGGTCACCTAGAGTCTCTAGCCAAGAAGTCATCTCAATCTAAGCCCTCTCAATCTCACTCATCTAATTCTTCTAATTCATCTCCATCTCACTCAAAAGTTCATTCTGTTCATTCTCAAAAATCTCATTCGTCAGCTGAACAAAAGGGCAAACAGAAGGTTTCTGCATCCAAACCAGAGTCTAAACCGAACGCACCTAATCCTAATAAAATCAAAGTTTTTACCATCAAAAAGAAAGATGAAACAACACTAATAAAACGAACATATCTTGTTGACATCTCTCTTACTATTCATGTTCCTGTGAAAGGCTCACGTGGACCCAAGAAACTTTGGGTTCCTAAATCTGCTTAATTTTTGCAGGTTATAAGTGACGAGCAGTTTGACGAAGAATGGTACATCGATAGTGGCTGCTCGCGTCACATGACAGGGAGGAAAGAAGAGCTCAGAGAATACATGTCTCTTTCAAATGGTGGCAACGTCAAGTTTGGAAATAACTCCTTCGGCACCATAAAGGGATACGTAATGATTACTAATGGTGATTTTACTATAAGGAAGGTGGCATATGTGGAAGGACTACAACACAACCTCATCAGAGTATCTCAGCTTGTTGGAGGTACATGTCTCAAAGTCTCATTCGACGATGAAGGTTCTGAAATTATTGAGAAGAAGACGAAGAAAGTAATTCTCAAATCAGAGCGTAAGGGTGAAATGTTTCCTCTAAACCTCAAACCCATCAAGGGAAACCCAGCTATATGCCTGTTATCAAAAGCACAATCTGACGAAAGTTGGTTGTGGCACCGAAGACTCTCTCATCTCAACTTTAAAGATATCAACAAACTTGTCACTGGAGGTCATGTTCGAGGTCTTCCATTGCTCAAGTTCGACAGAGATCATCTGTGTGCTGCATGCGAAATGGGGAAGCAGAGTCGCCAAAGTCATCCATCTATAATCAACACTAAAGTTGTTGAACCACTCGAATTACTTCATATTGATTTGTGTGGTCCATCATCTATCGAAAGCATCGGTGGTAGCAAGTATATTCTTGTTATTGTTGATGACTTTTCGCGATTTACATGGGTGTTCTTTCTAAAGCTCAAATCTGAAGCGACCCATAAGCTGAAAGTGTTCATCAAGCAGATTGAAGTACAGCTCAAGAAGGTCGTTCGCAACATCAGGAGCGACAATGGTCTGGAATTCAAAAACAGAGAATTTGAAGAATTTCTGGCAGAAAAGGGAATAAGTCACAACTTCTCAGCTCCCTACACACCTCAACAGAACGGAATTGTCGAAAGACGAAACTGATCTTTGTGTGAAGCTGCCCGAACAATGCTAAGTTTCGCTTCCTTACCTCTTTATTTTTGGGCTGATGCTATTTCTGCTGCTTGTTTTACACAGAACAGGTCATATCTCAACAAGCGATTCACGCTCACACCTTATGAGATTCTCAACAACAGGAAGCCCAATGTGAAATTTTTCCACGTGTTCGGCTCACGGTGTTTCATCTTTAACTCTAAAGAACACCGCAACAAGTTTGATGTCAAAGCCGACGAGGGAATCTTTCTGGGCTACTCTCTCACCTCCAAAGCATACAGAGTTCTAAACAAGCGTTCGAGAAAAATCGAAGAGACTTATTACGTGACTTTCGACGATAGCTATGTCAAAAAGCTACAGGCCAAAGAAGACACAGCTGGGGAAATCTTTCCTCAAACTGGCCAAGTCACAGTCTCGATCGCTAATTTATTCGAGAAGTTTATAGAGCTATTTGACGAACCATAGAAAGCTACTCTCTCAGAAGCAGGCGCAGCAGACAACAAGGTAGACCATATGAAGCAAATTGTCGAAGAAGCTGCCAGAAGAATGAACGAAGGAGGATCGAATTCTGACGAACCTCCATCAAACGATGCTTCAGTCGAGGGGGAGCCAAGTTCACAAGTGGAGGGGGAGCCAAGCTCTCCAACTGCTCCCGAAAGTACTTCTCCAACCGAAAGTACTTCTCCAACCGAAAGTGCTTCACCATCCGAAGGTGCATCAACGCCTGAATACCAAGCACCACAAGAAACCTCTGAACCTCAAGTTTCTCAAAGCATTCCAGAAAGCTCATCTATCGAGGGGGAGCAAGCTGATATGTCATTCGACTACGAAACCAATCCGAACCAGAAGAAATGATCAATGCTGAACTGGACCCAACCTTTGATCCAAACTACCCTCCTCTTACCAAATGGACCAGAGATCATCCTATCTCTCAAGTTGTTGGTGATGTTTCTGAAAAGGTTCTTACCCGATCACAACTCAAGGCAAAACAGACGTCCTTATTTTCCAAAGTTGAATTTTGCATGTTTAACTCATTCGTATCAAAAGTTGAACCGAAGACAGTTAACACTGCTCTCGATCACTCCGATTGGGTTCAAGCGATGCAAGACGAACTGAACGAATTTGAAAGGAACAAGGTCTGGCGCCTCATTCCAACTCCTCCAGATGCCTCGGTTGTTGGTCTCAAATGGGTCTTTAGGAATAAAATGGACAAGGAAGGGAACGTTATAAGGAACAAAGCTCGTCTGGTAGTAAAAGAATATTGTCAGGAGGAAGGGATTGATTATGAAGAGACTTTCGCTCCTGTAGCTAGGCTGGAATCTGTAAGAATATTTCTTGCTTATGCTGCCCACAAAAACTTTGAAGTTTTCCAAATGGACGTCAAGTGTGCCTTTCTTAATGGAGAACTCGAAGAAACAGTGTATGTGGAGCAACCTCCTGGGTTCGTGAACGAAAAATATCCAAATCATTGCTACATTCTGGATAAAGCTGTGTATGGACTCAAACAAGCTCCGAGAGCCTGGTATGAAACACTAACTAAATTCTTAAAGATGTCCAAATTCAAACAAGGTTCTGTTGACCCAACCTTCTTTCGCAAAAAGGAAGGTAACCACCTTATGATCGTTCAAATTTATGTCGATGATATCATCTTTGGCTCAACGAATCCCAGCCTAACAACTGAATTCAGAAAGTTGATGGAGACTAAATTTGAAATGAGCTCAATGGGTCCTATTAACTTTTTCCTTGGCTTAAATATTAGACAGGGACCCGAAGGCATCTTTATCAATCAGGAAGCTTACACGAAGACTCTTCTAGCAAAGTTTGGTATGATGGGAGATTCCAAAGTCAAAGTCCCAATGGCATTCAGCACCAAGCTAACTCCATCTCTAGACAAACCGGCTGTTGATATCACGCTCTATCGTCAAATGATAGGCTCACTGATGTATCTTACTGCTAGCAGGCCTGACATCATGTTTTCTGTGTGTTACTGTGCTAGATTTCAGGCAAACCCACGCGAACCTCACATGCTTGCAGTGAAGAACATTCTACGTTATCTCAAGCGAACTGCCTCCTTAGGTCTATGGTATCCTTCCAACTCAGGCTTCTTTGTTCAAGCCTACTCAGATGCAGACCTTGGAGGATGTGGACTCGACAGAAAAAGCACCACTGGCAGCTGTCAATTCCTTGACGGGAAGTTGGTTAGCTAGCAATCAAAGAAACAAACGTGCGTGTCGTTGTCTACTGCCGAAGCTGAATACATAGCCGCTGCATCCTGCACCTCCCAAGTGATTTGGATCCAAAGTCAACTTCGAGACTATGGACTCAATATGAAGAAGATCCCACTATATTGTGACTCTGAAAGTGCAATTAGGATCTGTCATAACCCAGTGCAACACTCTAAAACCAAACACATAGCACTGAGGTATCACTTTATCAAAGATCATGTGGAAGATGGAAAAGTTGAAGTACACTTTGTTCGAACCACTGATCAACTGGCTGACGTCTTTACCAAAGCTCTTCCTGAAGCATCATTCAACAGAATTTTACAAGGGCTAGGTATGATGGAATCAGAGTCAGTACCTCAAACTACCTCTCAACCTCCAACGTAAGAAGCGAAATTGACCGAACGTTCAGGTTCGGTTAAATCATCTGACTCGCTCATCACTACAAAGGTAGATTTCTTGGTTGTATATTTCATGTACAAAGTTGTTTCTCTTATTGTCAAAAGTATTTTCTTATTGCAAGCCTAAATTCCTTGGTTTTCTAAAATTTTCCAAAACTGAAACCTACCGAAGGTTCGGGTTCGGTTTCTCAAAATTTTCCAAAACCGAAACCTACCGAAGGTTCGGGTTCGGTTTTTCAAAATTTTCTTTAACCGAAACCAACCGAACACTCGGGTTCGGTTTCCAAAATTTTCTTAAACCGAAACCAACTGAACGCTCGGGTTCGGTTTTTCAAATTTTTCTCAACCGAAACCAACCGAACGTTCGGGTTCGGTTACCAAATTTTTCCAAAGTTTTTTTTCTCTTTATTAGTCTTATTTTTTTCTTGCTTAATTTTTTTTATTTTTTCTTTTTAATTTTTTTATATATATATCAAAACTCCAAAAATATTTTCTTATTTTTTTGTGTTCGTTCGTTTATGGGCATATAATTGTTGGATTACTTAAATGTCCCTAGAAGCATGCTGTTGTATGTGTCCCAAGCCTCATAAGATTCTGAATAATAACCTTACTGACTTGGTATAAACAAACCTTGTCTTCCCAATTAGGCTATCACATTTATTCTAATCGTGAGCTACCTCACTCTCTTCTCACATGAGATAAGAGTTTTCTGCTTGGTCCTTATTTTCGCAGCAGAGGTACTTTAATTTCTTACACCATCTCCATTACAATTCTCCATTGCATTCGTTTCATCAACGTAACCCTTGAGACTCTCAGAAATTACCACTGAGGTTTATGGTTACACAACAACTGTGTTTATGATCTCAGTATCGTGCCACTACGAGCTGAGTGAAACCCAAAATTCAACACCAAATCTGAATTGACGGTGAACAATAAAATTGCTCAAGTTTTCACCAAAGAATTGACGGATGTATCTTACTGAAATCTCAAATTTTTATTTTTGTGTGATTCCTATGAAATTGTTAAACACCATAACATTTCTTCCCTTAGGATCCAGTTTTTAATTTTTTTTTGAGATTTTATATTTTCCAAGCCAATTTAAAATTAATTCCTACCTACTTGTTCAACAGACTACACCGGTCTCACAAGTACTTTGTTCACTTTCTTTCTTATTTCAAGATTAGAATTGCTGAATCAAAGCGAAAGCCACCCTTAAGTAGCCTAATTAAAAGAAGCCTTTCAACATTTATTAATAAGTGTTTGATCATCATTCAACGGGAAACCACATTAACACTTTAAGGTCTCTCTTGATCTTGAAGGAAGAGATTCGTGCCCGGGATCATTTGTTTCGTGTCATTATTGACATCACATTTATTCCTAAAAAGAGTTGCTTTATATCTTTTCTTTTTTACACTCTTAGCACGAAAATCTGTGATTTTCCAAAATTCCGGTACTAATAATTACAGGCTGTATTATTGCTTTGGTGGTTAATTAGCGAGTTGTGGTCAAAAAATCATCCACGTGGGAAATTAATTCAAAAGATGTCATTTCAAAGATAAGATGAAGGGTTGCTGACTCAGGCGGGAGATCAAAGGATTAAAATTCAAACGACGGTTAAAAAGGGACGCGTGCGAATTTGAAACGCCCATTCTTTTACTGACATAATGGACGCGTGTGCGAATTTCAAGCGGTTCCTCTCTGGCACTTAAAGGCGCGTGTGGATTTGAAACGGTTTCTTCTGAAATGGCGCTTGTTGGGCGGCGTGTTCCTAGGAATCTGGCACTCTCTCTCCTACGTGATCATCGCATGCCTTAACTGTCACGCATCTGTCATTCTGGAAAACCTTTTCGTATTTCCATAGAAGATTTGAAACGATTTTTCTCTCTCCTTTCACCCACTATAAAAGGCAGTCTCCACTCCCATTTACCTCTTTACTGCATCCGGATTTCCAAGAGAGCAAAAATTCCCTAAAGCTTTACTGTTCATCTTCTTCTTCCTACCTTCAACAATGGCAGAATCATCTTCAGTCGATGCCACCTCTCACATCCTTCCCATTCGCCTTCACCAGTGTTTGGTGATTGACCTAAACCCTCTGGCGTATGATTCTTATATGTCGCCGATCATCGAGTGCCTGAAGTACTCACAAATCGCTCCTGCACTTTCTAGGGTTGAGTCTGTGCCCATGGAGCTCTTATCGCAGGTGTATGCGACTGCACATTACGATAAAGCAGTCGAGAGGGTGTTCTTCGAGGTTTCTGATCACAAGACCTCCATTTCTAAACAACGATTTGGCACACTGCTAGGGTTGGCTGCTGACCCTTCAAGAATTAATCCGGAGACGATTCCGATTGGGCATCTTTACAACATGTTTTATAATATGGGGTACACGGAGGCGCTCACCTCCGTCGCGAAGTTCAAAAAATCCTGCTTGCCGCCACAGTGGAACGGCATGTTTACAGTCCTCTTCAAGGGCTTATCTGAACGGAGCTCAGGATCCGATGGTTCTAGTCGACTGTTCTTGTCGATTATGTATGGCGTTTACAACGGAGTCAATCTTGACTATGGGTCTATTCTCTGGCAACAACTCATCCAGAGCCTCTCTTCCTCTTCACGACACTCTGAGGTCCCGGTTCTGGACTCTCATCACAAAATGGGCGATGGCTAAATTTGATGTCCCCACTGCTGCCGGTGCATCGATGTCTTTGATTGGTACTTTTCATACCACGAAGATCATCATCTCTGATGCATCCAAGTTTTCTTTCATTGGCTCCATTCCGGAGACAATGTACGGCGATGTTCCATCTGACAGCAGGATCATCCGGACCGTTAAGGAGTTCAAGGCGTCTGGACCTAGGCAACTAACACAGGAAATGCTCAAGTCTATCCATGATGCTGACAAGCCTGTTAATAGGGGCAAAAAGGCAGATAAAGGGAAGCAAGTGACCAAAGCTGCTAAAGGTCCTTCTCCCAGGAAGAGGAAACCAACCAAAGTCGCACAATCCCCGCAGCCGAAGAGAAGGAAGACTCAACCGAAGCGAAAGCTTGTCATCGCTTCCTCTTCGAGTGACTCAGAAGGCGAGAGTTCGGGTTCGGACGGCTCTCAAAGAGGCGAAACCCCTCCAAGAGGCAACACCCCACCCCGATCACCTACCCCAGACATGGAAATTCATGTCTCACCCGTTCCCTCTCCTACTCAAACCATCCCTACTTCCATTCCCACCATAAACCCCACTACCACCATTCCTAAAACCTCTTTCCCTATACCACCACCCATTTTCACAGATACAACTACAACAACTGCAAAGGTTACAACCAACGTATCTGATACGGGGGTTCATACCGATGCAACCGAAACACCACCTGTAACTGAACCACCTCAAACCGAAACCCAACAACCACCCGAACCTACCCATACTCAACCACCACCCGAAACTACCCCCACCAACACTCAACCTGAACCAACACAAACCACCACACCCCCAGCTTCCCCACCCCCAACATCTCCAGATCATGCCTCTGATGGAGATAATCATTTCCTTGGAGGGGAAAATATGACCTACGATTCGGTCTACTTTAGTCCGTTTCAGGTTCAAAGCGACGACGAGGACGATGCTCCAGTAACAAAGAAGCATCTTAAGGAGCTTAACGAGAAGGTTGACTTGCTTCTAGCTTCATCCTCCAACACTCAGTCCTCTCTCTCTGAAGCCGCTCTTCAGAAGATTGTTGATGCCTTCTCCAGGGCTCAGCATGATTCTGTCGCTTCAGCCACTGCCGCCATTGACGCCTCCACAAAAGCTTGTGAGGCGGCGACCGCAAAAGTCAATAAACTATTCACTGACGCCTCTTCCCTGTTGAAGTCCTTACAGGAGAGCGTTGATTCTACAAAGACAACATTGGAACCAATCGTTCAACAATTGATCACGTTCGTCTCAACGGAGCTACAGTCGTTCGCTACCCTTCGCCAATCCATCAGCAACGACAACTCGGCCCTTCGTGCCTCCATTGACGAGCGCCTCGCTAAACTTCACGAGGATCTCGCTGCCGAAAACTCGTTAATGGACGTTCTGGCAAGTAAAACCACCGCCCTCAAGGTCAAGAGCACTCAGCTTTCAAACTATCAGCAACAGATTGAAGCTCTTCGATCCGAACGGGAGGTTATAAAAACTTGTGTTTCAGATGTACACGCTGCCCTATCCAACATCCTGGAAGCACACGATCCGATTCTCAATCATTCGGTGAGGCGAACCCTTGCTGAAAAACTTTCTCCAGCCCTGGACCTTCTCAGCAAAATTGAAGGGCTACCTAGTTTCGTGTCCAATCCGAAACAAGGGGGAGAAGTGAAGTTCGGATCGAAACCACCTCCTTCCTCAAAAGCTGCTCACACAACCGAACCACCTCCGACTGGTCAAACTTCGGGTTCGGGTGTGAAGGATAAAGGAAAGAACATAGCTGAGGAAGAAGATGAAGATGATAAAGAAACCATTGCTGACTTGCTTAAACGCAAAAACAGTCGCAATGTGGAAAATGATAATGTTCGTGTGGCGCGAGAAGCTGAAGAAGCCGAACGCAAGAAGAAAGAAGCCCACGATCTCCTCGAGAGCAGGAAGACTCTTTTCCCTGCTTGGACTCGGGAGAGAATGATAAAGGAGGCCATAGATACTCCTAGCATCCTATGGCTCGAACCGGTGATCTCCTTCGACTGCAATAATTCTGTCGATTCGCAGTTCGATATGCCCTTGACTCGAAAGGCGTTTATCTTCCACGCCTTCTCCAACATTTTTGAAGTCCCCCATCCTAATCCTGAGGTCGATAGGGAGCTAATCGAATTCTATCTGAAGGCTGCTCAACCACAGTACCAAACATGGAGCGCTCAAAAGATCGTTAATGTTCGGGTCCTGAAGTCGTATACCGAAGGGAGATTCATCAATGTTCGGTTCAGGGTGATCAGAGGGTCTGCAAGAACCGAACATCTTATATCCTTAGCAGATCTATCGAACCTCAACCCTCATGATTGGATCGTTTTGCATAACATCCTTTTGACGAATGAAGCTGAATATGGTCCAATTATAGACCATCTCAAAAGGATGATAGTTTGTTACATCATGGAGGTCGCCTTGATGGATCAGGAGATAGCCACAGTCTTCAAGAAGAAACCGAAGATATCTCCTGTTGGATCGGCCAGTGATCTCAATCAAGTGAAGATGGGCAAGATCGACCCGAGGCGTAATTCGGTCATGTTCACTAGAGCAGAAGGACAGAAATGTCTCTTTGCTTTAGCGGATAAACATCTTTATACCAATGCTTGTCTTGAGCATGTGTTGTCGATCATCCGTCGGTGTAAAGAGAATGCAGCAGACGATGTCAAATACTTCAACGATATGATCCAATGGTACATCAGATTCAGACAGACGATACTTGCTCTTATCTCTCGTCTGTTTCAGACTGTAAAGAAGAAGGTACCTGCCGCTGCTGCCGGCCCAAGTAACAAGTGAAGATCTCGCTCCAATTGACGCAAAGGGGGAGATTGTTGGGTTGAAGATTTGTATAAGTGTTGCGTCATTGGGCTCGGCTATTAGTCCAATTGTTTTGTGCTCCGGTTTGGGCCTGTCCAACCGTGAGCCTATTAGGTTTACTATATAAGTATATGCTTGCATGCATATTAGGTTAACGACAGAAAACGATCTAGAATACATAGAGAGAATTACGATTGCTTTGCAGATTTCTTTATCGTTCTTGTAAACCTCTAACCCTCTACAGTTGATGTTCTTAATCGAGCTCTTCTAAGGGTTGTTTTATAATCATTCGACACGTTTGATTCATTCTTGAGTTGTTCTTTATTTTGCGTTCTTGCTGTTTAGTATTTATTTACCTGTTTAAGATCTAATCGATCTTCAAGATTAAGTTTTAATCTCATCAGAATTTATATATAAAATAATGAGAGTGTATTCTAGGAAAACGAGAGTATATTCTACTAGAATACACCCTCATTCTTCATATTCCATACAACTTTATTGTATTTTAAGTGAGTGAGTCCTGAAATAGTGTTATTGATGACATAAAAACCTAAATACGAATTCATTCTGAAAAAATATTATTGCTGACATTAATGATGAATTAATTAATTTCCATAAAGAGAATATTATAATTATGGATATCATTTAATATACATACAATTATGAAAACTATTTAATATCTATCATTATTTAATTAAATAATAATATAATTTTACTAAATTGCTATTGGTGCATTCTAGCACACAATAAATGCAAAAAACACTTTAACCTAGCGCTATATATATATATATATATATATATATATATATATATATATATATATATATATATATATATATATATATACAGAGAGAGAGAGAGAGAGAATGGAGTACAATACATGTGGGCCGAGAATACAAAAAAGGGTCGAGTACAACAATAGGGCTAAGCTAATACAACAATGTGAAGAATACATACATGACTAATAATAGTATCATGATAATGTTTCAACATTGCTGCAACATGTCACGATTGCTAGCTTTGTCTTTGGTTATCTTTGCATGTTTGACATTATTTCTGATTTCTTTCTCCATAGTTGTAGTGATCCATCCTTGGATCATGGCTTCACACCTCCTCCATAGCATCATGTTTGGTGTTCCCGTTTATACACAATCGTTTAGCCTTTGTAACTCTTCAATATCAAGAGATTAATATAGTATTCTTTCAAAGTGATTTTTTCCCAATTTGGGTTTTTCCGCTATAAATCTTGTGTTCACCACATTATTGTTTACGTACGTTTTGACTATAACGGTAATTAATGCACAAAACCTAGATTTTAATGTAATCTCAGAACTCTCAAAAGCTGCTCATTTTCTTCATGGAACTTGTTCTAGGTTTCTCTCAACACATACCTATTTTCTTAAATATTTCAACAATTTTAAACCTCAAAGCCACACTTATTCCAGTAAACTGATATCTTAACCAGAAGATTAACATGTCAAGTGAGATCATTTCATGACAAATCCATCATCCTAGACACAAATCAAGCAAACCCAAATCATGTGGTAAAGAAAGAGCAGAACAGTTGACTTGAAGAGTAGAACAAATATACAGATTTTCAACTTTCAACTGTTAGATACATGCCAACAATAGGAAACTCTCAAAAAGGCAGCTATTGACCTATATTGGGCCTAGCTAATTACACCATGTTTACAACTCCATCTCATACATTTGCTTTCGTATCCATCCTAATTCTACTCAAAAAGAAATCGAACAAAAGGATCTATGAAGATAGAGATGTTAACACTTAAAACAGTCTCACACCCCTCCCAGCTCTCTACCCTAATAATACACAAATGGAAAATTTCCCATTTTGGTTTTTGTTTTTTTTTTTTTTTTTTTTTTTTAATTTCAACGGCCCTCGCCCGATACCTTTAATGAACCATCCTTCATCAACTTCAAACTAAGACTGTTGAATCGTTCTCGGGAATATTGTCTTGATGCTTTTCTCCAATCTGTGCCAGCTGTCATCATTGCAACAAACTCCTCGTAACTTATGCACCCATCCTGACAAATAAATCCAGTCACAATTAATTAATTAATCAAGACACTAAGTACCTAATTAGATAAGTTATATATGGATGTTTATTTTTCAGCTTAATCGCAAAAAGGACAAAAATGGGAGGGTGTTATTGACTACATAAAATAACCACTGATTTGTCAAAATGGACTATACGAAATTACTTTTTCTTGCGAAATTATAACTATTTTTTTCAAAATAATGTCATTTCGTAACAAACAAAAAAATCGCTAGAAAATAATTTTTGTGAAAGTTATATGTATCAGGGACCATTAACAAAACAATTTCACAAATTGCAAAATCAATTTTACCAAAGAAAAAAGTAAGTTATTGTGCGAATAATGTGGTGAAAGGTGGTCATTTTATTAATAGCACCCTTCCATTTTGGTCATTTTTGCGATTAACCTTTTATATTTAAGGGAAAAGCTTAGAAAAAATCCAACGTGTTATCTCTCGATGCTTTTTCTTAAAAAAAAAACATTATTTTCAGCTATTAGAACCATTTATGTTATGGCCAAGGAGAATTAATTTAGGTTCAAATGTTTTCACTAACTATTTTGTGCATGTATGCTTGATTCTGGACCAATCATTTTAGTTATTTTAAGAAAGTAATTAATGCATATTAAATGTTGAAGATGTAATTAATATACATTATATCTTCAACATGTAATATGCATTAATTATTTTCTTAAAATAACAACATTTAATATGCATTAATTACTTTCTTAAAATAACTAAAATGATTGGTCCAGAATCAAGTATACATGCATACAATAAATAGTGAAAACAAAATAACCTAACCCACATAAAATAGTCTTAATCAAGGAAAATATACGTAATGTTTAGGGAGATGTTGAGTTTTTCTGGGTTACGTATTATTTTCTCAAAATATTTTTTAAATATCGTTTATACAGACAACATTGTACCTTATCAGTGTCAACATCATGCATAATCGCGTTTATTACATCATTGTTGACGTCACCTTCATCACTTAACGCGTGACGCAGCTCGTCAACCTCTATATAACCATCATTGTTTTTATCAAAGAAGTTAAAGGCTTTATGTAAATGCTCATCATTTGCCATTTTCTTTAAATGAACATTAGCAGCTATGAATTCCCCAAAGTTGAGAGTCCCATCTCTATCAACATCAGCCTACAAAATCATATGTCATATTATCATAAAAGTATATATTATTAGTTAATCAAAAAAATGAGAATGTCATATTCAACATTCGTAAAAAAAAAAAAAAAAAAGTAATATTTTGTTTTGAAATATGATTTTGAGATTGATTGGACTTACAGACTCCATTAATGTTTGAAGTTCTGCATCTGTAATTTGATGACCAAGTTTCTGTAAACCGATTTTTAGTTCTTCAATATTTATCTTGCCTTTGTTTCCTGTATCCATCATACGAAATTCCTCCTTTATTCCGGCCACCTCCTCCACTGATAAATGCTCCGCCACCACCTATACATGTAGTCGATTAAATCAGGGTTTTCTAAATTAGGGTTTCAGATCGATTCAAACCTCAATAAATAAACAATACGTACCCTCAAAGCTCTTTTCTTGAGTTTGTTCATCACTGAGAACTGTTTAAGCCTGGATTTAACAGCATCACCCAATGGAACATTCGGAGCTTTCTTTGTATTCAATAACCATGGGTGATCTGAAATTGAAATACGAAAGTAAATTAGGCAGCATGTAAGATAAGAAAAGGTATTTTCCAACAAATTAGTACTACCTATATTAACGTAACATTACCAAGAACTTGTTGAGCTGTAAGTCGGCGTTTTTGATCGGGGTCAAGCATTTTCTTCACAAGATCCTTTGCGTTATCGGAAACTTTAGGCCATGGATCTCGTTTGAAATTGATTACTGAGCGAATAATTGCTTGTGCTACTCCTTGTTCAGTTTCTATAAAAAGAAGATGGAAGTTTGAATAAAGTCGATTTTCATGGTGATGATTGAAATAAAGAAGAATATATATATATATATATATATATATATATATATATATATATATATATATATATATATATACCTGCCCAAAAAGGTGGAACGCCGCAAAGTAAAATGTACAAGATGACTCCGGAGCTCCAGACGTCAACTTCTGGGCCATAATTGCGTTTTAGAACTTCTGGAGCCATGTAATAAGGACTTCCCACTATCTCGTTGAAGACTTCCCCTGGATAATAGATAATCCATTGTTGAATTGTTTTTTTATGAACAAAAAATAAACATGTCGTATATTTTGGGTTTAGAAAATGAAAAGTTGGAGCTTTGTATAGCTTCAACTAGCATTCTAGATGATTAATGAGAAGACGTCGAGCTAGAAAGGGCATGTTAAATGGTTTTGGGTTTATAAAATGATTGAAATTTTAGGTTTTTGGATTGTTTTGTTCATCTCTAAATGTAGATAAAATCTACACAAATAATATGTTAAATTCAATATCACATACCTGGTTTAAAGAAAACCGAAAGCCCAAAATCAATGGCTTTTAAAGGAGCTGTTTCCTTCTTGTTTCCAAACAGAAAATTCTCTGGTTTAAGATCACGATGCATAACTCCATGACTATGACACATCTGTGATCAATTCAAACGATCCAATCATCAACAAACAATCAAACAACAAAACCCAAAAACAAAATCGATCAAATCAAATCCAAACCTGAACAATTTCCACGATCCTCCTCATAATCGAAGCAGCAGCTCGTTCAGTATAACGTCCTCTTGCCACAATCCGATCAAACAATTCGCCACCTTCACACAACTCCATGACAATATGAACTGCATCATTATCCTCATAAGTATCTCTCATGGTGACAATGTTCGGATGTTTAGGCAAATGCTTCATGATTTCAACTTCTCTCCTCACATCATCGATATCAACTGTTGTTCTAAGCTTCCTTTTTGATATCGATTTGCAGGCTAATCGTTCCCCAGTTCCCAGATCCGTACACAAATAGGTTACCCCAAATTCGCCTCTTCCAAGCTCTCGACCTAGATTGTAGCGCTGTGTAATGTCGTGACCTGTGGGATCTTTTAATACGAAGAAAATGGTTTCATTGTTTTGAGATGCAGATGGGTTGTGATAATCGACTGAGAAAGGATTCGGTTTGTGATTTCCCCTCCTCTTCTTCTTCCTCTCCTTTCGGCGAGCAGAATTACCAGTAACACAGCAATTTCCCATGATTCAAACTGATCTAATCTTTCCAATTACTTTCGGAAGAATTCTGATTCAAAAAACAATCAATCCATTGACTGGAATCAAAAATATACGAAATGAGAGAGATAATGTGAAGATACCTGTGCGAGAATTTGTGAAAAATAGTAAAATACCATTCGTTTTGGGAGATGAATGGGTGAAAATTAGAGGGGTGGTGTTGAAAAGTCAAGAGATTTGAATGAATGGTGATGAAAGAAAGGTTTGTTTTGTTGAATTGTTGGGGGTGTTGTGTTGTGTTATTCAATCGGCCATGGATGAAGCATGAGATGAGATGATGATATGAATGAGAGAGAAGGAGAGTCAAAAAGCTCTTTAACAGACTTTTCTTTCTCCCTCCAAATTCCCTCTCGATTTCTCTTGGTTTCTCCTGTCTCTCTCCCTGTCCTCTTGTTATCAAAAAATGCTCCTTTCAAATGATGGTATTTGCCTTTTATACCAAATATATCAACCAATTATTTATTTCAACAAATTAATTTTCAAAAGATAAAAAAGTATTCTTGGTGCAATTAAATCCTAACAAAGTTCGTTTATCATAGAACATTAACAAATTTTTTTGTTAGTTTAGTTAAACAAACAAAACATGAACAATGATGTTGTTTGTTTATTTAGTTTTATGAATATTCGTTTATACTAGATTATTGTATTACATTATATATATCTTCCTATCTAATCTAATAAAATAATAGTTTTATTCTCCTCTTGATATGTGTTATATTATTAAGCATCCTAATTAATGTATATTTTAATTTTCTTTTGTCATGTGTTATCATATTATATCTCCTAATTAATACATGACATTTGTAAACCTATTGATTCTCCATTTTAAATTTTAAATTATAAATTTCTCATTCTAATTATATTAAATTAATAACATTAGAATAAAAATTAAAATAAACTTAATACAAATTATAAAGTGATATAATTTCACATATTTATTTAAATTAATGATTAAAATTTATATAACTAAAAAAATCATTTAATTAATAATTTATTTAAAATAACTGATTAATAATTTTTAGTTTTTATTTTAAAAGTTTAATTAATTGTATAACCGTGGTTTCCACGGGTTATAAACTAGTAATATTATATAGTGAGGATGAAAATATAGCTTCTAAAAATGGTTCAAGTTTTTGAAGTTTTTAAATATGGTAAACATATTAAAAAGTAACACTAACCAAAATATTAAAAATGTTGAACATCTATTTTTAAAGATCTTGATGCGAATGATTACGCTCATTTTTATGTTTTGTGTATGTTTTGTTTATTATCTTAATGAATATAAATGAATAGGCAAAACAATAAAATATGTTTTTTTATCTGTTTTTGTTTGTTCGGTTGAACTTAAACGAACGAAAATGAGCAATTTTTTGTTTATATTAAGTTCAATTCGTTTAGAACCATATCCCATACTAAGGTGTATTTGATTTTTTTTTCTAAAGTTATCTTATTTCACTCTATTGTGCACATAATCCACTTTATATACAAGTAATCTTATAAAACAAATGTAAATAAGTTTAGATCAACTTTTATATGGTGTAAAATGTTTCATATATTGCAGTAGTTTTAATCGTGTGGCTCATGTTATAGCTTCTCATCTACTCTAATAAATGAAGTTTCATTTTGCCACATGTCAATATCTCGTAAGTTTTGACACTTGTCATTTTGTGGTATTTTTGAAAATTTAAAAATTAAAAAGTCATATAATACTTATAGATATATATGTAAAGTATTAATTGTAATAAATGTGATTGTAAATTGTAATAAACATGTTTTTTTTATTTTGAATATTTATTTTAAAAAATATTAAAGGTTTACATTTTAATTTTTTATATTTTAGAATCAACCCGTGTAATATATTGGTTTCACACCTAGTTTTAAATATTGTAACATTTATGACTACGATAAAATATATTGAACCCTCAATATGCCAGAGTACCTACATCAACATGTCTACTCCATTTTTCACAACCTGTTATTAGGCTACGAGGTATAGTCACACACAACCTACTCAAAAAGTGATGTTACATCAGCGCCACATCACCTCCACTACAAACTCACTACCAACCCACTAACCCTTGAAAATGATTATCACTCCACATTATTATTATTATTATTATTATTATTTTGACAATATTAGATTAAATTAAAAAAAGTAATTCAAATAAAACAAACATTAAAAACACTAAATTAAAACACATTGCATTAATTTTAAAACACACAAAATCAAATCCTAAAATATTTGAAAAACAACAAAAAAAATCCTAAATTACTTATTTTTCCTAAAATACTTTAAAAAAAAATCCTAAATTACTTATTTATCTTAAATTACTTAAAAAAAAAACACACATACAACATAACAACTAAAACGTAAATATTAGAACCTAATCTTCATACTTAGCACGGACACGTTGTTGGATTTTGAGAAATGTCGCGAGATTTTCGGGGTCGAGATCTGGTAGGGGCTTCGAGTTTATTATTTGAAGATCGGTAAGAGCGATTTTTTGGCGACGAGATTTCTCCGTGGATTTGTATTTTCTTTCTAGAAAACTTAAAGTTTTATCTATAGATTCCACAAGCCCATCGTCGCTAGTTGTGGTTGCTTTCCCGCTTGAAGACGCCGCCCGTTTTGCTTTGTCCATTCTCGGTGGTCGACAGAGTTAGACTTCGGATGGACCCTCTCTCTCGGCAACATCGATGTCATCATTGAGATCTAGCCTAAAACCCGCGGCAACATCGATGTCGTCATTGAGGTCTAGCCTAAAACCCGCGTCCAATTCAGAAGTTTTTGTTCTTTTGTTGGGGTCGGTGGTCGAGTCTGAATGTGATGTTTTTGGATTAAGGACTCATTTTGGACCTTGACAGCAAACTTCCCACGCTTTTTGGTGACCAAATGGTTTACCGTTGTTGGTGACTTTGAATTGGTAGCACACGGTTGATAAAATGTTGAAATCGTTCGAACCACTTTTATGCATATTTTTTAGATTTTCAAATATGTTATTAAACTTTGTGCAAATTGCGCGAAGATCACGCCATGTTCCGTTGACTGTGTCGTACGACCGATCCATTTTCCTTCCAAGAAGCGCATGAAAGTGATCTAAAACACGATTCCAAAAATATTCTCCAGATTGCGCGTTGCCTCTTCTCGAGTCACAGGATATGAAAATTCAAGTTTTTGCTAAAGCTTCTTCATCTTCTTCGTTCCAAGCCGTTGCTTTCTTTTTCCCTTTTCCTTTTGGTTGCCTTCTTCGAGATGATTATGGTGTTTCTTGGACAAATTCATTGTCGTTGTCGAGGTTCACTGTTTGGGATTGAGATAATGGAACTTGAGATGATTGTGTTTGGAATTGTGAAGAAGCTTGTTGTTGAAAACTTTAGAATTGGAGAATGAATTGTTGTTGTGGTCGTTGTTGTTTGAAGAATTGTGGGTTGTAGGGAATGTTAGTGAATAAAGGTTGTTGTTGGATTGGAGAATTCAACAATTACATATATGTTTGATAATCACTTGGAGTGTTTGGGATGTTTGGGCGTGTTTGGAGTGGGTGGAGTATTTTGATTGGGATCCTTTTTTTTTTGAAGAAAAGTGAAAGAAAGTAGGAGTATTTTTTTGGATTTAGAAATGTAAAATGAAGAGTGAAAGTGTAATATATATATATATATATATATATATATATATATATATATATATATATATATAAGGTGGTGTTATTAAATTTAAAACTTAATTTAATTTTTTTTTTTATATAAACTCCAAACGGTCAAAAACATAGTCGTTACACTCTCTCTCTCTCGTTTTAATTGGTCGTCTTCGTCCGTGATAAGTACCACGCCACAAGACACCTACGCGTGCCTGGGGCGATGCTCACGCGTAGGTGGCCTTGCAACATAAGCCCCACGCGTAGCCACCATAACTCGATACCGTATAGCCTTAGGTTTTACACCGTTTACTCAAATTAAGACAAATGCTCATTTGCTTAGAGACAAGTGATCATTTTGTTATTTTTTTATTTTATTATTTTCTTGTCTCGTAGCGTCTTCCAAAGAAAAAGAAAACATGATTAACTAACTACAACATCATACAACATGTGAAATATAATTCAAAAAAAAAACTTTGTTTAATGTTTGCTGTTTAATGCCGCTTTTGGCTTTTCAATCAAGAGTATTTTGTGTTTAATTCGGAACTCAAGAAAGTAAAAAATTTGCAAAGTATAAACTTCAGCCATTCATTCTACTATCATGGGTTTACTAATATTGTCCTTATGACCCAAAAAGTAAAATAATTTAATGTCACATAAACATATACAATGCAGGTTATACTTATAGCATTATACAAATCAACATCCAAAAAAAAAGTCAAAAACGGTATGTGACATCTAATAATTCTCTTCCATTCAAGAATCATCAGCCAGAAAACAACAGTAACTTTCAACAGAACAAGTAACCTTGATATAGAAAAATGAACCTGGTTTCCCTCTTTTACCCTTCATACACTCTTTTCCTGAAAAAAGTCAAAAGCAAGATAACTGAGTCAACTCAAGCATTCAGACAAATTGAACAAAGTCAAACAAACACTTACCACTTTCACATCATTGGCTAACCCCAAATCAGAAAGCGAATTCACTGATACACAATTTTCATGCACAATTACACCCCGGGTCCCACCATTGCCAATATTTAAATAAGCAGCTCTTTTAAACATCCATTTATTCCTTTCTTGATTATAAAAATCATCAAAAATTTCTCCACACAAAACACACACAATTTGGGTTTCATCTGCAGTAACCATCTGTTCACCATCAATCAAGAATGTTTCTTGTGTAGTTGACCCAGGGTCAAAGTCAAAATCAGACTCCCCGTTGACCCAATTTTCAGCTTTCAAAAACCATCTCCTTGATGATTTGGTATTTGGAGTGTTGGATTCTGAATTTTTTAACACATGCCACTCCATATGATTATCGAAAGGTTCTTGAACTTTGAATCTTAATCCACAAATCCCACATTGATGTGGAAGATCATCAATTAGCTCACTAATCACACAGGGATTAAACTCCCTAATCACATCAGGCTTAAACTCTAATCCTACAACACTCTTGTTATTAATAACAACACTCTTTGAGGAAACTTTTGGAGTAAGTTTTGGAGTTTGAGTAGCAATGACATCATCACTTTTGTTATTATTATTGTTGTTGTTATTAATATTGTTGTTTTTGTTGTTGTTGTCTTCTGATGCAGAGATTAAACCCTTTGAGAGCAATGTACTCAAAAGACTTGAGACATTTGATTCAGGATTTGGAAGAGTTGTACTCTGTGTTGATGGAGTAGTACCAAGAAGAGATGAAGAAAGTGATGTGCTTTCATGGGAGGATGGGATTTTGAGAGATGATGACATGGATTGAGTAGTAGTTTTTTTGCCAAAAATGCTGCTAACAGCAGCTAATAAACTACTTGTGGATGATAATCCTGGTATATCTGCAACTACAGGTTTTTGCTGACGTGGCACTGGTAAGGGTTTAGGGGGTTGTGGTTGTGGTTGAAACTGAACAGAAGGTTCTGATACGGGTTCTTGATGAGGTGGCGGAAATGGAGTGCGTTTCATTGGGTGTAAATTTTGAAGTTTTGATTTTTGAGAATCTTGACTTATTTGCCCCTGAGATCGAGCTGCTTTAAGAGATTGCAAAGAGATTCTGGATAAAGAATCAAGACTTGTTGACACTGACACCCCACTTGAAGAGGAAGGGAAAACTTTAGAACCATGTAATAAGTTTCTAGAAGCACCTACAAAGGAATTTTCGTCTGTCGAAAATGACCCTTTTGCCCTTAGTGAAGTAGAAGGTAAAGGTATCCGCTGTTCTGCAGATGGTAGATCAGGTGAAGATTCTTTCTCATGCATCCGTTGTGATTTCTGAAGACGATTATCAAAACCCTAGAAAGAAAAGAAAAAAAATACGTTTCAATGTATTTATGTAAGGAAAAGAATAAGGGTAATTCCGTCTTTTTGACTTACCGGTCTATCGGGGTCGAAATACAGTCTAGGATCTCTCTTTGAACTATTGGAAGATGTAAGAATAGGATTCACTGTTCTTGAGCTCACATCATCCCACAAATACTCTTCTTCCTCTGAATTCTTCCAACTCCTACTCACTTCACCACTTCCTTTTATAAGATTGTTGATGGGTTGTGATTTCACATCAGGAATTGAAGATTTATGGAGTGAATAATTTGATGATAATGTATGTCCATTTCTTTCAAGCCTGGATATTGTATCTGTAGTATTGCTCACAGATCCATACCATGTCTTTTCAAGTCCTTGTTCTCCTACTCTTCCATTGGATTTTCCAAAACTACCCTCAGAAGGGCTTGATATATCAGAACCAAATTCATAATTCTCGTTTGTAAGATCACTCTCTGGATCTCTTTGTGCCTGCTGACATGGCAAAGCATAGATAGAACATTTTTTGTCAAATTAACAAATTTATAAAGAATTTAAATGGTTAGTAATAGTATGATTAGTATCATACATGCAATTTTAGGCGAGGATCAGCACGAGTTGTGGATATGTCACTGGCTGCAACTTTTGGCTTCATGAAAGTTGAAAGTTAATTAGTGATGATGACAAAAATGATTTAGATGAGGTTAAAAATGTAAACTTTAATGTTTCTTTACCCTGTTTGACTGTTGGAGTTTTTGTCTTGCCTCCAAATACTTGGGATTTACATGAATACTGCGAGCAGGGCGTTGTGGTTGTGGCTCAGGTCTAGATGTGGTCAACCCTGAAGAGGAAACATTTCCATTCCCATTCCCATTCCCAACTGTTGAAAAACCAAGTTCTTTTTCTATTGATTGGAGTGATTGAGGTGGAAATACTCCTTTCCATGTCCCAAAAAGATGTCGCATTCCAGAATGTAATGCAGAATCAACCTGTCTATATGCCTTGCAAAATACCTAAAAGATTGAAGAAGTAAAGAAAGTGAATTGATTTATCAGAGGGGCATAGTTAAGAGCACATTGGAACTCAAGAATGAAGATCTAACCTCAGGGAGTTTGGTGGAAAAGTGTCTGATGTAATCTCGCCCAATATTCTTCACGATACTGTCTAGAAGATATAGCGATGGCAACTTTTGATCACTCGGAACCTAAAAAGGTGAAAAATCGTTTTTTGTTTTAGTGACAGTGGTTATAACTTATAACTTATAATTATAATCAGCTAGTTCTACACAAACATAGTAACAGGAATCATCACCTCGATAATGTTATTGCAGATAGTAGCAGCAATAGCTTTGGCAGCCTGGGCGTTTTCTCCGGCGATGATAGTCAAGTTCGTTATGATTGGTTTCGAATTGAAAGTCAGCTCCGCTAGAGCTGTCCTATACTGACTCACAAGCTCTTGATGCTGTTGCTGTTTTATCTGAGATAGCGATTGTGGCTGATACGACTCGGAGTCTCCATCTCTCTCCACCGCCGGCCGGAACCCCACTGACGGCCGTTGAACTATAGGTCTATTATTACCGTTGGGATTATTATTACTGCGAAGAATCGTTGGCTCTTCCGTTACCAATCGAGGTTTCTTCAGTGTAGCAGGGTTTCTTGATGATCTATCGAATGATCTGCCGCGAGAAGTGTTGTCCATCTCCATTTTTAACACCCCGCCAAATCAATTTTACAAAAATCAAAATTAATCTAATCTACAATTAGCATGTTGAAGAGGAAGTTTAACTTCCTGTAGAAATTTCATTCGATTCGTTACAACATACAATAAACATTAAAAAGGTAAGCAAATCGAAAACCCTAACCCTAGCTAGAGGCAATTACAAATGCGTAAATCGAGAAAAGGAAAAAGGAAAACAAAATCAAAAACGCGACACGAAGAACCGATTGCAGGGTGTTGGAATTTATATGTTCTGCGAGAAAGTGATGGATTTTGTTGGAGATTTAGATGAAGAGATTCGAAAGGCGTCACGTATTCAGATCAAGAGCTGTCGTTAGCACTCGCTCTATTTGTTCTATGTTCAGAATTTCACTGGAGTCTCTCTTTCATGTGCGTGTGTGTGTGGTGTGTGTAGAGTGTAGACCGTTGGTAAATGGTCAAAAACGAAAAGCCTGAATTGGGTGGGATTAAAGTCCATTTAAGCCTGATATCAGTGGGCTTAAAGTCCATTAATAATGGGCCATGCTTTTTTATTCCTATAAAATCTGATCCATTTAATCATTCGTTCTTCAATGAGCATTTTCACATAGAGAAAAAAAAAAGCTTTAAATTATGTAAAAATAGAGTGTTTTTTAAAATGTTTTTAAGAGTATTTCATCAATAAATATGCAAATAAGAAAAGATATCGCTGTATGGCATTTTGTTATAACATTAAAATAGTCATTCATGATGTTATGACATATTATGGTAGGTATGGTTAGGGTGTTATAATATTAAATAGTTTTAATGTAATAATTTATTTTTATTTTTTTCGAATTTCTTTTATTTATAATTATAAAAACAAATATAATTTTATTAAACTTAATATTTAAATAAAACATAATATTTAAATTTAAAAAAAAAAAAAAAAAAAAACATTACAAGATGGAAAAAAATACATTTTTTCCTAAATAAATTATTCTTCATCGTTGTTACCATTGTAGATGTAATCCGTCAAGTCTTCTCGAAATTCATGTGTTTTTGTGGGTCTTGGATATCAACTCTTCTATGTAAATATTAATGTGTATATGGTTAAAATTGCACGTGTCTAGATTGTTAGCATATAATTTGCAATATTTCGTCTTTTATCTTCAATTACCATGTCATGCATTATGATACATGCATACATAATATCTCATCGAGTTTCCATCTCATATGTCGTAGCTCATTGGTGTAATATTTGTACATTATATTGATAAACACATCATCATCTTCATCGTAGAAATGGTCAAACATATCCATAATTTTTTTTGAGGAAAATATTGAAATTGTATTAAATATAGAGAAAGAAAAGAATGATGTGAATAAAAGTGAGATAGATGGTATGTATTTATAGCATGGTTGTAGAAATTAGGATTAACCGGCAATTAATCGTGGATTAATCGTTTGGCGTTCTCCAACCGTCGATGACTAGGATATTAATCGAAAATTTAGGGTTAATCGGGTTTGGCGGGATTAATCGGTCTTGGCGGGAATAATCGGTCAACAAAAGTCAATAAAAGTAAAAAAAATCAAAAAAAGTCAAAATTTAAAAAAAAAAAAACAAAAACAAAAAAACAAAAAAATCAACCTTTTTTTTACTCCAAAAATTTTTAAATTTCAAATATTATACCAAAATGTTCATATTTTTCGTATTTTCAAATATTCAAATTACAAATTTTCTTATTTTCTAATTTTGAAGTACTTGTTTTTTTAAGTTATATTAATATTTTATTAATTTTAATATTTTATTAATAATCTATGGTCTCCGATTAATTCTCGCCAAAACCGATAAATCCCTTAACCCGATTTTTTTTAGGTCGGGTATATGATGTGAATAAAAGTGAGATAGTCGGTATGTATTTATAGCATGGTTGTAGAAATTAGGATTAATCGGCAATTAATCGTGGATTAATCGTTTGGCATTCTCCAACCGTCGATGACTAGGGTATTAATCGAAAATTTAGGGTTAATCGGGTTTGGCGGGATTAATCGGTCTTGGCGGGAATAATCGGTCAACAAAAGTCAATAAAAGTAAAAAAAAAAATCAAAAAAAGTCAAAATTTAAAAAAACAAAAAAACAAAAAAACAAAAAAATCAACCTTTTTTTTACTCCAAAAATTTTAAAATTTCAAATATTATACCAAAATGTTCATATTTTTCGTATTTTCAAATATTCAAATTACAAATTTTCTTATTTTCTAATTTTGAAGTACTTGTTTTTCTTAAGTTATATTAATATTTTATTAATTTTAATATTTTATTAATAATCTATAGTCTCCGATTAATTCCCGCCAAAACCGATAAATCCCTTAACATCAGTCGGTCGTTGAGCTACCGTCGAACGATTTTTACAATCTTGATTTATAGTTAAAAATAAGAATAATAATAATAATTTATTTCAAAATTGATCGTTAGTGGTCAAAGTAAGAGATGATTGGTTGATATGAGGCGTTGCACACCGTTGGCATTATGGTGTCATTTTAGGTTATGGTGTCATTTTAGGTGATCCACGTCGACATTAACGTCGTTGTTTAGTCTCATACTCGACACTCTAAGAAATATGTACCTTGTGTATTGAGACATTTTACGCTCAATTTCGCGACCTAATAAGACGTTTTTCCACAACTTAAAACGACTTATTTTTCAATCCACTTGTTAATTTCATAGATGTCATCGGGATCGGGAACAATATATCTTTTGGACGTTTTTAGCTATTTTTTTGCTGTTTTTTAAAAAGTAGTAATAAGGTTAATCTATTTTATCTTTTTCTCTAAACAATAATATAAATTTTTATTCATACAAAACTCATTAATAGAAACCATTAAGATAATGTGATTCAAAGATATAGTATTTATATTGAATCATAATAATTCAAATTTTATCTCGTAACTTGCATTAATAGATTATCACCACTACAAAATTTCAACTTCGAACATTCTAATAATAAATATCTAGTTTAATTCAAAATAACAACAATATTTTATAATAAAAGAACTATTGTTCATACTATTCAATTTTCAACATATTACAACTTAATAAATCATATAAGAGCCTATGAACCAAACAAGCATGTAACATTTTGAATAACATTAATCTTTTAATATTTTAATCATGTGATTTTATTCATGCGCAACGTGTGTATATTCATCTAGTATTCAAATAAACGAAGATGACATAAAGATTAGTTATTAAAAACTTTACATATCTCTAATCAACCGAATATTCATATCAATGTATAATGTACTATTTGTCTTTTTTTTTTAGGTCTAATTTGAAATCAAATTCAACGTTTCTATAACAAAAACAACCCTAATGTTTATGGCTTTCTCTATATCTTTCTTGTTAAAGATTTGCATCAATGGTTAATTCTTCATGATCATTTTAGGTGTTATTTATGTGTACAAATACTCTTCTAAACGTTAAGTTAGTAGCAAATGTGACTTTTTGTAAGAACAAGTGACGTGTTTTATAACTAAATCACTCTACAAATTCTTGTAAAACATCAAATTTATATAATTGAATAGTTTAGAATCTTGGGTAAATATACAAGATGTTCTTTCTTGCTGTATATAATTAAATAAAAAGATCGGATTTTTTAAATGATGGCATACAACAACTTTAAGCAAACAAGGTGCAAGTGAATTGATATGATACGCTTCTATAATCAAACAACATAAAGAGCTATTAAAATTAGCATCGATGTATCGATGTTAGAACATGATAATAGCCATGTCGAAAACACCCGATACCCGAATTATCCCCCCCCCCCCCCCCCCCCCCCCCCCCCGTTTTTTTCGGGTATCGAGTTAATTTTTTTGGTATTCGGGTAACCCGATTTTTTTTAGGTCGGGTATAGGGTACGTTTGTTGGGTTTCGGGTATACCCGAATTTAGGGGTGAGCGCGGTGCGGTTATTAGCCAAAACCTCACCACTAACCGCAAATACGGTTAATCTAATTTCAAAACCGCATGATGCGGTTTATTTTTGCGGTGCGGTTTTGTTTTTTTCTGTGTTGCGGTTATTAACCGCATGAATTTGATGCAGTTATTTTGTGTGGTCTTTAACCATAGTTTAAAGCTCAATCATTTTAAGAATTCAAACATATTACTTGTAATAAAATATATAAAAAAAAAAAAAAATCATAAGATATAAGGCAATTAACTATTTAACTTAAATCACAAACAACTAATATCTTAAAAACGTCAAATCAATAGTAATTAACAATAAATATCTTAAAATTGTCTAATTTCATCTTTTTTTCAAAGTGAAACATAAGAAAAAACCAACATTTTTGTCTTCTAGTAATGTATACGTCTTCAATTCATGAAACTTGTCTTATTTTTAATATTTAACAAATTAATAATTGATAAAAAAAATTGTATATAATATATGCGGTGCGGTGCGGTTTTTTTTTTGCGGTTTTTGGAAACTAATAACCGCACCGCACCACAAATTTGCGGTTTTTGAAAAACAAAAAACCTCACCATCGGTTTTTATTGCGGTTGTGGTTTTTCGGTTGCAGTTAATTTTAGTTGCGGTGCGGTTTTTGCTCACCCCTACCCGAATTATTTTAAAAATTCAATTTATTTTTCTTTCATAGAGCTTGTACTCTGTAGCATGTATTTGATCACGCTTAAACTAACTATCATTATTATAAAACATGAATCTCTTTTATTATGATAGTATCACACCAATAATATTAAAAGCAATTGTTTATATGTCATCATGTTCTTTAAAACTTAATTGTTTTTAGTACAAACAAACCCATTATTTTGACGAAACTTCAGAACATGGCAAAACTTATGGCTATAATTATCCTAAATATTTTAAACTTTTAAATTAAGATAAGTACTTTTTCATCTTATTATATCAGATTAAGCTGTTAAAAGATTACTTGATATCTCAAGTATTACCGACTAAAAAATCTCAATGTTCAAAGTTTGAGGAACTTCGTTTATGTCTCGTTTATTTATATAAACAAGACTAACAGAGCACGACATATTTATTTCATTAAATTTATTTTCAAGTGTCATTAAAAAATAATTATATATTTCAGGTAATACCTGAATTACCCAAACCGACCCACTACCCGAATTTAATTTGAGTCGGGTGATGGGTATTTTTTTTAACATGAAAAACCCGAATTACCCAAAACCCGAAAAAATTATTCAATGAACACCCTACATGATAACTATTTAAGTTGTTTTTCATATCATTTATCATTTAATTTAATTGCATTCAAGAGACAAACAAACAATTTTTTGGTTAACATTGTAACCAGAACTCAAAATATTGTCATATTAAATATAATTAGAAGATAACTAAATTGACAAAAAAACCTAATTACTATTTATAATTAGATAATATTAACCGCAAAATTTTAGCATAAGCCTGTTAATAATATAAACCTAGTAAAGATTAACTATTACTTAGTGTGATTTATTAAGAAAAAAACAATGCAAAAGTAAAAAAAAATTATTATTTATTATTTCATTGCAGAGAATCCTGTATTAAAAACGAAAATATATTTAAAAAAATAACGAATAAATAAATACACCGACCAAAGCCCATGGCCGGGCCCATCCAAGAGTACACCAGATTTCTCCCGACTCCCAAAATCCAATTGGCTAATTTAAAGCCTTAAATTCCAAGTAACAAAACGACGCCATATTAAAAACTGTCGTCAACCGTTAGAAAAAAATCCACCTGCAACAAAAAATATCTGCCGACCCTTCCTCTCCGAAACTTCTCCGGACGAACATGAACAGTATCATTCCTCCACCGCCTTTCTCAAGATATTTATCAAACACCTTGTCTGCACTACATGCCTATATATACATGGCTCAATTCTACTATCACTCCTCAGTCATCACCCACCATTTTCATCGTCGTCTTCTTCATTTCAACCGATGGATCATCGTCCCTATAAACGCTCACTTTCATCTCCTTCGTATCTTCGCCCACATGGGTCTCATCCGTTACGATTCGGTTCGTCTTATTTTTCATTAATTCTCTCTTTTTCTGGTTAAAAGTTTATTTCTGATTGCTTTTTAATTGAAATCGATAACAAAAGTTTTCTGTCAAAGGCTTTTGGTGAGTAGTAATGTTTCTTATTTTCATGAAGCTACTCGCTTTTCTTGCAATTTTCAATTTCTCACAAGCATTGTTTTACCTCTACTACTAGCTAATGCTTCAATTTGACCAATTATGCATTTTTTTACCTCTGCTATTTGCTAATGGTTAAACCGATGATGATTCTACTTTGCATAAATTAGTATAGAAACTGTAATTTCTTTGAGTGATTGGTCCTTTTTCTTATGTTCGTTGAATGCTGAAAAAGTTCTCAATGAAACTACTCTGTTTTCTGGTATTTTTATATACAGAGTTCGAAAAATTCCATCTCATATTTTGATTTGTTCTGATTGATATATTGCTGTCTAATCACTTTTTGTTGACAATTGACCACAGAAAATGCTGTCGTAGAGATTGACGAAGGGGATGTTCATCATCTCCCCCAACCTCTCGATTGTTTAATCGGGACACCAATTCCGCCATTTTTGTCAAAGACCTATGATTTGGTGGATGACCCGAGATTAAACCAGGTCATCTCATGGAGCGATAATGGTGCAAGCTTCATTGTGTGGGACCCAGTGGAGTTCGCAAGGGTAATCTTGCCAAGAAATTTCAAGCACAACAATCTTTCAAGCTTTGTGAGACAACTTAACACATATGTGGGTATATATTTGCTTTAAACACTAAACCCCTAATTATGGGGTTCACTATGTTAGTCCGTATGTACATTCTGAGCTTTTTCTACTTCATATCTTTCACCTTTTTTTTTTCCTTCAGATTTTCATGTTTTTCTTTTGTTTTAGACATCTCTAGCATAGTTCTTTTTTGTATATCATCTTTTGTCTTTTCACCCCTGTAAATTTCTCATTGTAATCTGATACTTGACATAAATAATGAAGGTGTTTTGTTTCTTGATATCGATTCTCACTTATAGTTTTTTATGCTTATATCAAGTTAAATTATTCATTGCGTTATATTAATGAGATTCACTGTTTTTTTATGCTTATATCAAGTTAAATTACTCATTGCGTTATATTAATGAGATTCACTGTTTTTTTATGCTTATATCAAGTTAAATTATTCATTGCGTTATATTAATGAGATTCACTGTTTATATGGTGGATATTCCTGCAAGAAGGATTATATTGTTGCAGATAGATTTTCAGTGTCTGGACTCTGGTAAAACGTTAAAAAAACGCTAATTTTTGCTTTTTTGTAACAGTTATTGTTCTATTATGCCAATAATCTATATCTTGTTCATGCTTTTGTTTAATCTTTTTCATCTTCACTACTAATTTTTTTTGTGAATAATCAATCGAGTTCAGGGTTTTCGCAAGATTGATACAGACAGGTGGGAATTCGCGTGTGAAAGCTTCTTAAAAGGAAAAAGGCATCTCTTGAAGAACATCAAGAGGCGCAAATCACAACAGACTGAAGAATGGAATTCGAATTCCAATTCCATTGAAAACGAGGTGGAAAGATTACAGAAAGAGAAGATGGAAATGATGCAAGAGGTAATCAACCTACAACAACAGCAACGTGGGACACATGAATATATGGAATCAGTGAATGAAAAGCTTCAAGCTGCTGAAAACAGACAAAAGCTTATGATTTCATCTTTGGCTAAAGCTTTCAAGATTCCAACACTATTAAGGAATCACATTTCTTCTCAAAGAAGGGTTCGTAAGTTTGTGAAGCATCAATCCCATGATCAGGATCTTGGATTTGATCCAATTCCGGTTGATGACAATGTTCGGAATCCCGATTCCGATTCCGGTTTAAAAAGTATTGATTTACATGAACTCGGTCAACCCAAAGATTTGACTAGAGAGAGCAATGTTGTTCTTGATGTTAAACAGGAAGATATTTGGAGCTTGGATTTTGAAACGATTGCTGGAATTACTCATTCCAATGACTGGAATGATGTTGGAATTCCTCATTCCGATGAATTGGCGGAGTTTGGTGGTGGAGATTTTTCTGATTTCTGGGATTTAGCAGCTTCTGGTGGTGAACATGGTGAAACTAGTAAAAACCAATACGGGTTTTGAATCATAGGAGTTTTGAAACTGATAAAAATGATTATTATTATTATTATCCAATAATTTAATTTAAATTTGCATATTTTGCAGTTTACTTATATTTATTACTGAAAGCACATGCTTTGTTTTTATTTTTGTTGCATGTTTCTTCACATATTGAAGTGATTTTTATTTGGGGAGGTGATGTGTTTTATAAATAAGTTTATTGGGTTAAAAAGGTTAAATTTTTTTTTTTATACTGTGTGAATATAATCTTACTGTTTTGTTGTTCTTTTTCCAGGTGGCTCATGAAGATGCAGTCTAGGATTTGTGGGTTCATTGAATTCAGCCAGGTAAGTTTGTCAGATGGATTTGTTTCAAAGGGGGTAACAAGACTTTTAATAAAAACTTATTTTTAACATGAGGTGATAAGCTTATCTCTTAAAAGAACTCTAGATTTAAGAACAAAAGATTGACCTTTTAGATTTTTTGTACAATATTAACAAAATCTGTTTTATGAAGATTTCATTTAAATATTTCAATAAATAATTTTTGTAAAGTATTTACAAAATCTATATACTATATAGTTTATTCACTAGAGATCTTAACGTCACTCATATGTCATAATGATACATCGTCGTGCTTCTAGATGCGGTCTTTTTTATCAACGATATTATATTAAGTGACTAGCAAGAAGGAGGCAACAAATAAAGCAAATTACAATAACATGTTAGCTAAGGTCGAGTTGTGCAACAAACCAAAACAGTTCATCTTAAAATAAAAGTCCATTTCAAAAAAAAAGAAAGGGATTGAGAAACTATGCCAAAACATAACTGTTTGTCTAGGTTTAGATGTTCCAGTGAGAAGATTGTTTTGAAATTTTCAAGCTATCCAAACAATAGCAACAACTAGAAAATAAAATCAAGTCCATCACAAATCCAAAAAAAAAAGGATTGAGAAACTATGCCAAAAAATAACTGTTTGTCTAGGTTTAGATGTTCCAATTAGAAGATTGTTTTGAAATTTTCAAGCTATCCAAACAATAGAAACAACTAGGGATGAGCATCGATCTAGACTAGGGCCGAAAACCAAAAATCGGGATATGATTTAGTGGGAAACGGAGAATCAGAAACCGGAACGAATAACCCGGTTCGTTCAGTTTTATAAGTAAGTGCGCTCTTTAGGGATGTGTTCAGTTTCGGGTCCGGCCAGAACGGACCGAGAACTAAAGAACTGATAACTGATTTTAAAGGGAAATGGAGAACTGAGAACCAGACCGAACACCTCAGTTTCGGATCTAGTTTGGCTCATGTTCTAATTTTTCCGATTCGGTGGTCCGGTTCAGCAAGTCAAATGCTCATCCCTAGTAACAACCACATTGTCAAATCATTTGTGTTACATCTCATTTAACTTCAATTTGTCTACCCATTTAATACTATTCAAAACCGTGGCCAAGTTTAAGTGGTTTGAGTTGAACTACCGAGCAATAAGTCTTCAAATATCCATAACAGATAACATCTAGGAAAATGTAGCTCACCCGTCTTTGTAGCATAAACACGAAGGGGATAAAGAATATATTCCAAGTTAATACCCTAATCATCGAGATTCACAAAAGTAGGCATGCGATCAATATCTACCGGCTACATCATTATATTCAGTTTGAAAAGGAGCAAATTGTTCGAAGGCAACGTTCTAGAATCCAAGAAGTATTTTGTCAAAGCAACTGAAAACACACCTGAAGACTACAATAACCAGTCCAATTTGTCATGATTTTTAGAAAAATCAAACCTCTATAAAGCTACAACCAAGCCTTCCATTACTCTTCTTCGGCACCACCTATTGGCGATCTTCTCAATAAATCTTTCCATGTGACAATCAAGAACAAAAACCTTATGAAATTGTTGGTAAAACAGATTGTTCCCACTCTAAATATCAAAAAACTATATTCTAGTATTTCTCTCATTTCCCACCCCGATCATACAAAATTCAGTAAGATCCAAACCTTATCTTGAATATTTTTTGCATATCGCGAACTATGGTATCCCAAGGACTTCTTTGAACATTCGCAATCGTCTCAGACTCACCGTGTATTACCTTTGTGACACTAATCCAAAGTGAGTCGCCATATTGAAATGAACTACACCTACATTTAAACAACAAATAGTGGTTAAGGGATGGGGATTGCATATCTAAGACCACCCTTATTTTTACTAGCCAAAGACTTGCCAACTAATTCAAGAGAACTTTCACTCTCCACGAGCATCTCTCCAAAAGAACCGTGCTTGAAGGGATTCCAATAAATCCAACACCATAGTCGACACTTTATAAATGTACATGTAGTATGTCCCCAAGCTACCTAAAACGATCGCCATTGATAACTTGATTTTCAATATTTATTTTAGCAAGCATTTGATTTTAGTTTTAGCGCATTTTTTTATATTTCTTTTTTGCATTAAATGGATATATTTATTGTTTTTGATATGTTTACTCGTTTAAGCTAATTATGTGTAGATTTATTCGAGCAAGATGGTATTTGGAGCATCATTAAAGCCCCATCTAAGACCTTGCAACCATGATTGAAGTCTCGTAGCAAAATCTGTAATCGAGAATAAAAACAAAGCGATATAAATAAATTTTCAGATTTTGACAACACGACACTATCTTTTTCAAGCAATCAAACGGAGGGGCAAATGTTTTCCGATTGAGCTGAAACTTTACATGTGTCTTCCCTATTAGTGTATCCCACATCCGTGCAACACATATTTATAGGTGGCTATATATTGTGGAGCCTCCCCTCTCTATATGAGAGCTCTTTTGGAGAGACAATATTTGGCTGCACATATATTTACATTCCCAACTCGTTGATCTTCCATCTGTCCGCAAACGAGTAGATTCGGACGACGTTTGGTCCATTGTTTGGCCTCGTGAACAGCATGACAGATTGGCTAGTTTCAACTATGGCAACCCAATACAAAGAGCCAAACTTCCATATTTTTCATCAGCCTAGTTGTAATATGGCAGCCCATTTTGGCTTGTGTTGGTTGGGAAAAAAACATAACAAGGTAGTTAAAAAAAGGGCATTACATTACATCAAACATACAAAATCACATACATGCAGTAGGTTAGGAGGATGCCAACACCTTCTTGGCGTCTGTCATTTCTTTTCTCCCTTTTTGGAACAATTAATATTATTATGTTATCATAATTTTTAGTTATTTATCTTTTAGATTAGATTAGGTTAAATTTCATATTAATACTTTGATTGTAAATGGAGTTTTTGAAGCAACAATAAGTGACGGTTTCAAAAAGCTTTTGTTATCCTCATTTTGCAAATGATATTGATATGTTTTTCAATCATTTTATTATTATTATTATTATTATACTTTTTATTTCCAATTTTGGGTGAACGAATACAACAATTAATTGATTAAGAGTAATTATGTGTGGGGTTTGATGGTATTCTATGAAAGCATTTTCTATTTGAACATTTATATCATTCTTGTGTTTTTAATCATGAGTTTAAATGTATTAATGATAATTAGTTACTTAATGTAGAGTCGAATATATTCTGATGTAACGAAGTCTTAGGTACAGTCGAAGTCTTGTTAGTGCATCCATATTGAAGGTTTTCACAACTTCGATTTTATATGTATCAGGCACTTATGTTGTATCGCTTTGAGAGTCGAAGTCCTGATATATTTTTTATCTAGTTGAGTACACTATAAATAGTGTAGGTGCTTAAGTCATTTGTAATTTTTGTAACTTTGAGCTTTCTTTTCTCTCAAATGTACTTATGCATCCTAAAATAGTGTAGGTGCTTAGGCCACCTTACCTACCCTGGCCACCACTCGAAAATGTCTAATAAATCGGTGGCCCAACTTGCTCCGTTTCCTGAAGCGTATAACACCCTTCCAGAATGATACATTCAGCAGAACCATATCCTCAACCAGAAACTCCAACTCAGACCGTCGCCTATCAGCATAACTCTTCTGTCGGCTCTGTGCTGTTTGTAACCTCTGACTGATCTGTTGAATAAGTTTTGTCATATGGAGCCCCAACTCCTCATGACATTTCTGCAAAAACTGAGAAGTGAATCGTACATCACGATCGGATACGATGGAAACCGATACACCGTGGCGAGCAACGATCTTCTGTAGATACACGTCAACCAATTTCTCGACTGAAGAACTCTCCCAAATAGCAAGAAAATGGGCACTATTGGTCAGGCAATCAACAATAACCCATATGGAATCAAATCCCTTGGTCTTCCTTGGAAATTTGGTGATGAAATCCATGGTAATCTGCTCTCATTTCCAGATGGGAACCTCCAAGGGCTGCAACTTGTCATACAGTCTCTAGTGCTCTGCTTTGACCATCTGACAAGTTAAGCATCTCTCAACATACCAAGCTATCTCTCGCTTCATTCATGACCGCCAATAGCTAAGTCTCAAGTCTTGATACATCTTCGTGGCTCCAGGGTGAATCGAGAACTTGGACTTGTACGCCTCCTCTAACAACGTTTGTCGGACCCCACTAGAAACTGAGACCCAAACCCGTCCACACTGGGTCATAAGCCCTCGACTATCGGTGACAAATCTATCAATATGGCCACCGATCTGCTCCTTCATCCAATTCTCTTGAAAAATACAGTCCAAAAAGTTCATTTTAATTCATTAATAAAAACCATAAGTATCAAAAAGACAAATCCTGTATCTCAAAAAATATCTTAACATTTGTCAATGTATCAAAATCATATGTCAAAACATCATCGTGGATCCTCTCAGGCTAAAAGTTGTGGTGTGTGCCATGCAGTCATCCCGAGCTCTTCCCCTTACTAGCGGAAGTACCTGAAACCAAAACTAAAAATTGTAAGTACGAAGTTTAGTGAGTCTCCCCAAACTACCACACACCATACACATAATCATATAATAACATATATTGGGCCTTGCCCGCTACATCGGGCCTCGCTCGGCATCAGACCGAAATTCGGTATACATATAACATATCATCAAGCATATAACATAAGCACATAACATAAACACATAAACATTCCTCGGGCTTGCCCCGACATCAGACTGAAGCCCGAAACATATAAACATAACATATAAGCTAAACATTCGTCGGGCTTGCCCCGTCATCGGACCGAAGCCCGAAACACATAAACAAAGACATGCAAGAATCACGAAGACATCGAGCATACAAACATTCCTCGGGCTTTCCCTGACATCGGACCGAAGTCTAGAAACATATAACCTACATCAGGATAACCCCGACATCGGAACTAAGTCCGAAATATGCTAACATACATAAACGGGCCGATATTGGTGCCTTCGACCCGTTCTTACTTGAGGAAAACTTACCTCACAAAGCTGGTTGTTGAATCTCTCGGTAAGGAATCTCTATTGGCTGCTCCCGCGACTCCTCGGCTATCATTACCAAATAACACTTAGTCAAAATCCAAACAATTCTTCTTAGGGTAAAATGACTATTTTACCCCTGATCTAAATGGACCCATGACCTAGGCCCGAATCCATAACATGAAGGCCCAAATCCATCAAGCCCACTAATGGCCCACTTATGGCCCAATTTTCTAGATTGGGCCCAACTTCCCAAATGGGCCTTCCTTCAAATCCAATATACAATAAAGTCCATTATCAGCCCAAAAGAATAATCCATTAAGGCCCATAAATCAACTAGTCCAAGGAATGGCCCAAAAAGGCCTACAGTCGCAATGAAAACGTTGGGCGTTCCCGCTTGGTTCATATCACGAGCCCCAGTGGGAACACAATGCATTCCGAGGACCTACGCAGGGTGTTTGCGTCCAACTTTCAAAAACGGGCCATTAAGCACTTAATGCTTAAGCCATGTTATCCAATCACATATCCAACCTATCTAGGACCTCTAGAGTCATAAATTCACAGACTTGGTGACTTTGAATGTCCCCATGATTCCAAATCTCAAGAAATAGCAATCAACTTCCATAAATGTGGTCCTAAATCTTGCATGAACCTATTAAGACCTCAAAGATCGAAACTTTACTGATGTGGGGACACCATTAGCATCAAAGGTGGCAATCCTAGGCTTATAAACGAATTTGAGTCATGAAGATCCATTCTTGGGGACTAAAAAGGTCCAAAACATCATTACACTAGATCTAAGCATAATCGAGGAAAATCGTGAACTTTATACCTTCAAAGAGTACCAAATGATGATGTTATCCCAGATTTATGAGCTCAAGATACCCAAGTTCCTCTTCACTAGCTTCTCCTTCATTCTTCCAAGCTTATAAGCTCCAAAACAAACTTCACAAGGCCAAACACACATAAGAATGAGAAAATGAGTCTATCTAGGGTTTTTCTGAGGTTGAGAGGTTGGTAAGGAGGCCAGGGTTTGGGTCATAATGTTGTTTATATAGGTCCCAAACCCTAAAATTTGGGTTTGCATTCAGTACGGGAACGCAACACGTTCCTCAGGGGAACGCCCCGCGTTCGGGCTTCGCCTCCAAAATCCAAAGTTGGCATAAATGGTCCTTCCTTCTTCCAAATTCCATAATAACAAGGCCTAAAAGCAGCAAATCAATATATAAGGGACCAAAAATGTAATTAATACCTGGATTGGGTGTTACATCTCCATTCTGATTCCCTCGACCTAAGCTTCCTTGATCATGTCCAAAAGTGGTGAAACAATGGTCATCCTCAAAGAAAGTCCTCGAACGGGAGTACTATCTCATGTTCATATATCGGCTTCCCTAGATGATAAATAATCTCACAATATATGTTTTGACGTTTTGTTCGAATATATATATATCGTGTTTTTAACATTTTGTTCAAATATTTTTTGAATGTTTTTTTATATATTTTAATAGTCTATATTTATTCCAAAATCATATTTTTAAATGTTCTTTTTATAGACATATTTCTTTTATATTTGAACTTATTTTAACAAAATAAGTAGTTATTAAAATCTTTAAAAAAATTCAACTAAATGCGTTTAAAAAAAATTGGTTTTCAACCGAATAAATATCTTGATTTTTTTTTAAATTTATTCTTCTTTATGCACACATGTAACTCGAAAATGAACAAAATGTCAAAACAATCATTAAATAACATATTCAAACAAAACATCAAAATAAAATGAAAAGAAAATTTTAAAAGCATAAAGATAATTAAAATATCAAAATATAACAATGTATTTAAACAAAACGTAAAAAACAAAATCAATAAAGCCCGATGCAAATAAGATTATGTAAAATAATTAAAATAATTAAAAAAAATATATTACTTAATATATATATATATATATATATATATATATATATTAATCTACTTGAAAAAAGAAAAAATTAAATTAACTATTAGTCTACTCGGTATGGGCAACACCATAAGGCGTTATGCTGATTTGGTAGCTCCCATAACGACGCCATAGCACCGAAAGACCGCCCCCCTCTCATGTTATGTGATGTTATGTTAAAAAATGTTACCATGACCACGGGAAGTAACGTGAGAATCAACCAATCAAAAGCCATTATCTCACTATCTCTCTAACTCTCTTTGTATCTCTTAACATGTTATAACATTTGCACACCATTTCCTATATAAATCAAATGGTGTTAAAGATGACATGACATATGAGTTGGTAAATTTTGGGTTTGATAATATGTCTTAACATGTTGCTCACACCCACCAACCTTAAGTATCAATAAGTAACATTTACAAACTACCAATAAATGATTAGTTAATTATTAGTATTGACTTTTGTAAACTACAAAACACTGTATGATAAGTGAAAAAAAAAAACAATCATTAATGATAGTAATAGTAGTAGCCTTAAAATTTTAGGAAGAAAATAAATAATTTATATGGTCGAAAGAGGTCAAGAAATTGTGTCAATCGGGTCATATGACGACACAATATATATGACGGTGTAGCAAAAACCAACATTATAATACACATGAATAAGTCGGGCATACTGTGTTTGCCCTTATTTTTTCTTGACATTTTAGGAAAATCATAAGAAGTTTCAATTAATAGCAAAAATGTCACCGCCTAAAATCTAGATTAGTATTTTTATTTTAATTTTTTAATAATCCCAACCATTATTTTAGTGAAACAAATGGTTAGGATTTGTGCTCGTTGATTTTCGAGTCCTCACTCTATCCTTATATATATATATATATATATATATATATATATATATATATATATATATATATATATATATATATATATATATATATATATATATATATACTCAATGAAGTTCTTATCTTAATCTAATACTAGGTTCTCATCACCTATAAATACAATGGGAGAGACGTGAAACCGAGGAGACATTCTATACACTCAAAACACCTAAAACTCTTCTTCTCTTCTTCCTTGATTATTTACCTTTGCACATAATGACTTTATCATCGGACTGTATTCTCAGGTTTCAACCCGATAATACGGCTAACAATATTATGAGGCTGAAATTAAAGTCGGTGTCTAGTCACAAACTACCCGATGATCAAGGTACCCATCATAAACAAATATAGAAATGATATAAAAGAAAAGGAAGATGTACAAAATATTCTTAAAAATTAAATTGTTATGCACACATGACTTCATTTGATAGAGATCCAGAAACTGAAGGACCAAAATGACATAAAATCAACAATTTTGGATCAAAATATAACAGTAACTAGTTTAGGTACCAAAATTGTAGTTTAGTTAAAGTATAGGATTGAACCGGATAGCAACACAACTTTTGGTCAAAAAGAAGAGGGAGTCCAAATATCTAATAGCGGAAAGGCGGGAAATATACCAAAACACATATCCCGGATTCACCATTACATACCATTTCCACTTGGTTACCCCGAGGCATCCGTCGCCGTCAATATCATTTCCACTCTCCGCCGCATCAACTCTCTGCGTCTGTACATCACCGGCATGTCGATTTCAGTAAAGGTATGTTACATATCTGATGTACTTACTTTGTTACATTAATGAATATATCTACATGCGAGTTGTTATTATCAAACTTATATACCGATAGATTTCTTTGTTATCGGACTGTGCAAAGTCACGTACAAGGTAAAAGGATGTTATAATTGCATGATATCACAAGTAGATCGATCATATAGGTTTATTGTATATACGTTTGTGTAATTTTTGATGACTTAACCTATTATTAACAGTAATTGTTCGATTTGAATCAAATATGCGCTTGTTTTCTGCTGATTCTGTACATCTTGAATGTCTGTGATTCTGTATTCAATCAGCATGTAGGACGAACTCACGAACCATACATATCAAATGGATAGAAAAATTTTCATGTTTGTATGCAGTAGATGGAGCACTGCTGATTGGTTCTCCAATTATGGCATGGTAGGACACTTAATGTATAATCGACACTGGTAGATGTTTTTTAGAAGAGAATTTGGAATATGAACTCATACACTACTTATCAAACTGCATATCTATGCTTGATAGGCTTGACATGGTTGTTGACAATGACTGATTCTCTCAAATAGATAAGTACTAGTCTTTCTGATATCTGCTTATCAGCTTCCCCTGTATGTCAATTTTATGCAACTCTTTTAAGTTTTTTTTTTTTTTTTTTTTTTTTTTATATGTACTAATAGTCACCATCTGATTCTTTAGTGTTCTATTTTGGAATTTGTGTTTTGCAAGTTAACCAATCTCATATCAGTATAGCTCTAGAACAAACAGCTGATTCAGAGTAAAAACTCTTAATATCTCTAGAACAAAGCTAAAACAATACAATATCACAATTTATCTTTGGGTTAATACAAATTAACTGCTGTCTCTATGAAATCCTAAGCTATGAATCAAGCCACTCTGGCCATCAACAGCAGACATTGCCTTTTCACCAAAGCTATATGTCTGCTGTTGCTCTTTATACACGCCATTTATATCTCTAACTCTAATTTGCATTTGCATTTGCATCAGTCTTGGTCTTTGCTCTCTTGCTAGCTGGAAAGTGTAGCCTGGCCATAAGTGGGCGGGGGGCCCTTGTCTTTTGGTCAAATCCCCTCACACAAACAAATCCTGAAATACATCATTAAAAGTTAAAACCAAGACTTAAGAAAAATGATTAGTGTAACATAACATTATTGTAACTTATAAAGATCTATTATCTATATGATATCTACATACCTCTCCAGAAGCAGTATTGAATATCTTCTGTTGTAAGGCCTGTCAGATAAAAAAAAATACTTCTTGTGAGTTTGGTATTCTTTTTAAATTATTCAAACTTTTTTCATTCTACCTTTGAATATTGTTGGTATAGAAGTACCAAAGTACACTGTTCTTCTTGGTAAATTCCATAACCAAGATCTCGGGACATCAATTGGATTAAGGCTTGAGTCATGGTCTGCAAACACCTGGCATTCCAATAGAATTTGTTTGTTTCAAACATCACAATAACATTAGGAAAGAAACAAATAAAAGAAAAAGAAAAATGCTTTGATATGCAGAAAGAGTTCATGTTACGCAAAGTCATACCTCATTGACTTGAAAATATGTCCCATTGAGTGGAAAGCTCCCTCTCATTGCAGTTCTACATGGTATCTGTACATGATTTGTATTTTTTAAATTGAGAGTTATGAGCAGGACAATGTATTTGAATTTACATTTTGATTTGAACGATTCCCATTATGTGTATTGTGCAATTATTTCAAATACAGATGAAGAAAGCACATACATTTCCTTGAGGCTACTCTTTATCTATCTTATAATTGTAAATTTAGTTGTTTGGTTTTGGGTTAAATGCAAGAAATACGAATATAATTCTATTTATTTGTTTATTATAGCATCTTTCTTTCATTTTTTTTTTTATATCTACTAACTCACCAATAGTGTCCCTCTAACAGTTTGGTTATTTGCTTCTCGTGTGCTGTTGCAGAAAAAACATGTTTCTTCATTGCATAATGTCCCAGATTCTTGGGAGGAACATTGTCCCGCTGGCGGTTGAATCGAATCTGCAGTTTCACCTATTGGTATAATATAAACAAACAAATAATTCAATCAGCATTTCACTTTCACAAAACCATTTATTTAATTTTCTCATTTTCATTTCATCTACTCACCAGGTGTCCAAATTGCAAGAAGGTATGAGCAAGGATCATCAGGCTCTCGTGTATCCAGCTGTAATTCATGAGACATTTATTAAGAAGCATAAATCAAATCAAGAGCATTTCATATTCTTCATAAGGTACACTTACCCCTTCCAAAAGAGGATGTGAATCTGGAAGCTCATATCTGCAAAATTGATATCAAAAAGCCATTAGAATTCACAAAATCACACAACTGCTAAAAATAACATAAATCATCTTTTCACAATTACTTACACTTGGTGTTCTGTTCTTAGTTGGCTGACATTTTTAAGCTTAGGTACAGGGATTGCTGCAGCTTCTGATGTTAAGGCAACTAGTGCTTTTGACAGGTCACCTTCTCCAAGTTCCATGTGTCTTTCCATGTAAGTCTGCAAATTCTGAGTAAACTCTTCCATGTTTAGTTTAATCATAGGAATTTCTTCACCATCTTCTTCACAAAAATCCTCTATATCAAGTTCTTGTTGTATCTGTTCTGGCTCTGGTGTTGTGGGAACCTCAATTATAGGCTCTGGTGATAATGGCACCTCCACTATAGGCCCTGATGTTGATGGTGCTTCAATTATTGTCCCTGGTGTTGATGATTCTTCAACAACAGGGTTACAATTTTGGACTTCAGATAGTTTTTGATGTTCTTCATTAGGTTGATTGCAATTTTGGAGTTCAGATAGCTGTTGTAGTTGTTCATTAGGTTGATCTGACATTCCAATTAGTTTTTGACCAGTTTTGTTTTCTGTTATACTTGCTACACTCCCCTCTGGTGCTGGTAACCCTAGCCTTGCACTGTAGTTAAAAATTATAATTAAAACTTTGACTTTGACTGTGGAGGAAAAGACATAAATGTCCTTCTCATTGTCATTGTTGAAAATAGGCTTAAAAGGTATGAATTTTAGTTTATGTGTGTCTGACCTTGCGAATGCACTTGCAAAATGTCTACATTCTCCTCTCATTGGACATGCATTGCAATTAGGTTTGCTCTTTGTACAGAAAACCTTTCCAAATGTAATCATTTGATAATGTAATTCATACCTGTGAATAAATAGAGAGTTTTAATTAATTAAATTTTTAATGTTTATATGCATAGTATTAGTTATTAAATATTAATGCATGAAAAAAGTTGACATACAAAGTTTTCTGGTCAAGCTTGCATAGTCGTGGCCATAGGTACTGCTGAATCGTCTCCAAAACTGGATACCTGTGTAGAAATTTAAGTATTAGTTTTTTTTTAAAAAAAAATGGGAGTTTTTTGAATTTCAATAAACAGTTTTACAAAAGGTTTAGTGCTCTTACAATTCTAAAAGATGCAACTGAAGAGACTCGGGAAGTGGTTGCAGGGGTACCCACCCGAGTCTTACAGCTATACGCCCCACATTTGTGTCAACCTAGTTCAAAGCATTCAATCATTCATGTCAAAATATTTGATTATGAATATTACAAAACAAGTCCCTGTGCTTTTTATTTTTACCGTATTTAGTCCAAACTTGAAAAGTTTCTTAATTTTAGTCCTTATTTCAACGTTTCATATTTAGATTTGGTCTCTGGAATCTTGAAATAAGGACCAAATGGAAAAGTGTTTTAGTTTTGGACTAAACATGGTAAAAATCAAAAAGCATAGGGACCATTTTCGTAATTTACTCTTACTAAAAATGATGAAGTATAATATCTCAAGTATAATTCTTACAGGGAAGGCAAGATGGTGAAGTGTTAGAAGTCGAACACACTCTACACTTTTCAATCCTAAGCCTCTAAAGCTTAACAAATACTCCCTGAAATCATAAAAAGAATATTAGTTACTATTTCAAATAACATTAATTGTAAAAAAAAAAAATTCTAATGGGCTTACTTTGCTTTATCAGGGGGAACATCTCTTAACCATTCAAGGTCAACACTTCCATGGTCTTGTACAATCCGGTCAAGCAAGGCCTGTATCAATGCAGATATTTACATGGTATGCCATTTATATTTAAATAATATCAATATGTTTATTTAATATAAAAATGACATTCAATTATTCATATTTCATACCTTAATTCTTGTTGCAAGTACATTGTTCATACCCCTTTCTTTTATGGCATCAGCAATATCACTGACATCTGCATTCATTAATGCCTCATAGTCCAATGAATCCATTGTGTAAGGAGTTCTCTCTTTCTTTTCTTTGACTTCAGCTTGCAATCTTAATTTATCCCACTCAACTTTAACCTGTTTCTTTCCAGCTCTCACTTTATCAATTACAGATCTACCCTTATCAACTGTTTGACTACTCCCACCTGAATTAAATTCAACCACCTTATCAAACACTTGTCGCACCTCATTGGTTTTGTGGGATTCTTGGGAACTTATTGTTTCGACCGTTTTACCCCTAGCCTGACTCGCAGATTCTGCAGATAATCCACTTTCTTCACTTCCACACTCCTTAGGCAAAAGGGTATTTTCGGAACCGTTGCAACAAGGTGATGTGCTGGATCCTTGCATGTGAAGTAACTCAACAAAAGAAGTGTATTCATTAAGACCAGTAGCTTGACATCTGTCCTTTTGTTGCTCTTCATTAGGTGGACACCTGTTCTTTTGTTGTTCTTCAGTGGTTTGACTTTGACTTTGACTATGAGCAATTGATGATTGCACAGAGCTTGGAGATGTATCTGTAGAATTCTGTGAGGAAATTATATCTTCAACTCCACATTCTGAATTTTCATTAAAGTCAACTGTATACGCGACATTTTTAGAAACTTCATTGCTGTATACAACTTCTCTTTTTTCATTATCCTTCAACATCATGGTTTCTTCTTCATCTAAAGGCTCTTCAACAGACACAACTGAATTCTCTTCATGAAGAGGTTCACTGCTGCTTTTTGACTTTGAGGGGTATCGTGATACAAGAGACATAAATGCCGAACTGCAAATGCAAGTGAAAATATTAACTTTTTTGTTTAATAAAAAAATACAAAAATTGTTTTTTTATTTTATTTTAGTTTTACCTTGATAAATGATCTGATACATTCTGTGTAAGAAAAACCCCAATCACAGAATCCAAAACAGATCCTTTCCACCGAGAGAATCGTCTGTCCCCTGCAAAACTTACATTTTCAGTATTGATAAATTTTCAAACGATATTTTTGTGAAAAGACGATTCTAACCTTGGACAAGATGCATGCGAGCTATGAACGAATCTGCTCTTCCACTAAACACTCTTCGTTCTTCTTCCCACCACTTTGCTTTATCCTCATCCGTTCCATCGATTCCTTGACTATTTATATCTTCCAATAATAGCCTCCAAACTCTACTTGTTTCATCATCAAGGTCAACTTTAGGCCTTGGCTTTCTTCTTCTAATCGGATTAAACAACCCATCATATGGAACTACACTCCCATGTCCTTCAAAAGGAACAATAGCGTTCACATTCACATTCACATCCACATTCTTTTCATTGTTTCTTGACAAGTAAGGAACAATCGCCACCCTGTTCTTTTCCTCCATCAATCCATTAATATCCATCCGCTCAAATTGCTTAACAAGTTCATCAAAATTCCATCTTAAATTTGGTTGACACCCTGCAATATATTGAATATGTCACACAAGAATTTTAAAAGTTTAAAGCATACACATTTTTTATTTTCGATTAAAATTTAGTATATATAATATATAAAATACCTAAGTTGTTTGTGAAGCTTATTTGGTCTTGATACGAAGAAGCCACCACCATAGTGGTTGTTGTTTTCTTTGCACGTTTCTTGGTTGCTTTACTCACTTGGATTTCTGCTTCATATATTGCTTCTCCTTTAAATCCAGTCGATGCTTGCATGTATCTGTAAGATTGCTGATCATAACTTACTTTTATACCATTTTCCCACACAGATATCATGGAAGTCTTACGCTTTCTGATTCTCTTTTTCTTGTGAATCACAGGTAAGCTCTCTGGTTTGTTATTGTTATTGCTACTGTTATTGTTATAGTCTGTGTACACTGATAGATATGCCTCCAAAGAATCAGGAAAAGGCGACACTCCAATTCCATTTCCATTTTCAATCTGTTGCTTTGATCCCTGTGCACTTGTGCTGCAGTTTGATTCATTCGGACTTGACACATTAGTAATCACTCCTTTCTCATGAGTTTCTTGCAAGAAATTTATCCTACATTTTGCTGTTTTGTAACTTTGATTCCCATTGCCATTGACATCGTTAATGGATCTTGATCTCCCCTGTTGGGTTTCAGTTTTACTTGGGGTGATAGGGATAGTGCTTGTAGAACATGTTTTCTCAACCGTTGGATCAACCTCATCAAAGTTGATTTTTCTTTTACATGATTTTTCAGTTTTTTCTTCTTCTTCATCTTTGGTCAGATCTATGATTCCCTCAACAACAGGTGTTTTTGTTTTTGTTTTTGTTGGTGTTGATTTTGGTGTCGATTTTTCAAGTGGTTTTCTCCTGACGTATTTTCTCTTTCCGGTTGAAGAACCATCGGGCTTTGGAGTAGCGGGCTTTTTTGCACTTCTGGGCTTACGCTCTTTTATCACCTTCGGTCTGTGCTTTCTCCTTCGTTGCTTCGGTTGTTGTGGCGTTTCATTCAAATTGATTTGTTCACTCAATCCCTTTTCTTGATTCGATTCCACAATTGTTGAAATTTCAGCTTCCTGTGATTGTGCGATAATCACCTCCGCCACCGGTTCTGTTACGACGGTTTCCGGTGGTGGCGCGTTTAGATCGGATAAGAAATTATGAAGCTTTGCCGATCCATTGGCATCTGCGAGCGCAAGTAGATCTATACAAGGAATACTATGCCATGGTTCCACGTCATCAATGGAAAACCTAATATTATTACCATTATCACAAATTCCACCATTGATCTCGAAATTTTGACCCAGATTATTCTCCCAGCAGCTGAAATTCTTGTTCGCTTGTGAATCTTCAAACAACGCTTCATCAAACGGAGTTTGTAGCCAGTGTTTTGAGATCGTGTTTTCCGATCGGCTTGGCTTTGCTGGTGTCGCCGGAGCATAAACGCCGTCAGCTGGGTAAATTTGGTGAGAAGATGAACCTTCCCCCTCTTTATTATCCATTTTCGGAAAAAATAAAGAAAAAAGCACAATTTTTTTTTCTTATTCTCGCCTACCCTAAAACTCTACCGATTCTTATTTCAACAAATTGCAGCAAAAAAAGGAACAAAAAAAAAATCAGATTTTACAGTGTTTCCGCTTCGCCATCAGTCCGCCTTCAAACGCTATTCTGCAGAATAAATCAATTCGTCAAAATTGATAATTTATCGGGAAAATTTATGCTAATTATATTATATATCCCAAATAATCATCAGATCTTCCGGTATACAGAAAATGGAGGTTGTGAAAACACGAGCAAATAATTATATAAACCAAAAAACGTAGAAAACGGAAAGTTTGTGTTAAATCGGATGTTGTGGTAGATTACTAGGCGTCTTTCATCGCCGGAAAACATGAATATAATGAAAAGTGACTAACCTCGCTGACGGGAGTAATCGGAGATGTAGATTTTGTGGCCGGAGATCTAATTCAGTCGGTGGTCGGCGAGAAAAGTTAATTGGAAAGCAGTGGTTCAGTCCATAGAAAGAGAGAAAGAGGGTGGAGAGAGAGAGAAGCGAACAGAATCAGAGTTTTTTATTCATTGCTTCTTGTTCTCAGTTAGTAATTTGATACCCCTTTAGTTTACGTAAAGTTGTGCATGGCATGGGTTCGCGGGAGATAAGCTGTAATTCGAAATTTATAACGGTTTCGAATTACACACGTGTAATATTCTAACATATTAAAAACAAAACATAGATAATGAGATGGTAGTTAGAAAAGGTGTGTCCTATTCAAACATAGGACCCACATAAACTGACATACACAATCTAAAAGGTCATTCATATTATATAAGGATTAAATGCAAGAAATAATATATTTTTATTTTTGTCGTGTAATATCATATTTATTTTATATAATATATATATTTTATTTTTTATCGTAACTACTATATTTTATCAATCTATTTTTATTTAGAAATCATATATTTTAAAAACATATTCATCCTAATGATAAATAATTATGAAATTTAAACTATAATGACATGATACGTGTTAATATTTTTTATTATATGTTATTTTTTCACATTGTTTTAGAACTTTGTACTTTCAAATTGTGTTGTTTTATTTTTTTCTTAGTTATTTCATTTTCATGTTATATCAAGTGGAACTAAGCAATGAAACTTTCTATTTGTACGGATAAACCGATTGTCTATTTTTGAACACACAATAGAATCATTTATTTATTTTTTATCATGTTAAATCAAGATGGTCTTATGATTACATGAAGACATCATGACCTATTTGAACATACGACAAAGGTGTCTCAACATTTTTACAAGAGAAAATTCGGTAAATGACCAAAAAAGGGTCATATGAAAATAATAACTATGAAAAAACTGATTTCGGAATCTGACCATAGGATCCGCAGAACATTCTCTACGGATCGAGTAAGCCCTTTGAGGAAATGGAACACCTCTGCGGATCTTGGGTTAATTCTTTTTTTTTTTGTTTTTCCGTTTTTTTTAAAAATTTTTGTTTTCATTTATTAATATTATTTTTTTTAATCATATAAGGTATTATGTGATTATTATGTAAAAAAATTGACAAAAAAAGGATAAAAATAAAAAACTTATGTTTCATATCAGTCCACAGAACTGTTTGGGAATCTACAGAACTGTTATCAGCGGATCAGTGTACATCTCTGTGGATTAGCGTACACTTCTCATATCGATTAAATATTGTATCAACTCACCATAGTATTGAAAAATATAGAATTGGCCTCCAATGCACCAACTTCTACGAATGCAACATCGTCGTTTGATGCACCACGTCCATGGACGACAAGAGAGGTGATGGTTATAATATGATGTTGGTTGTACATTTTTGAAGGTGTAACAACAATGGTGAATATCAGGCACAAGTAGATATTCTTGGTAAGTGGATGAAGTTAAAGAACGGAATCGCATGGTTAAATTGATGGTATCATCATCTTAAAAATAGTAGTAATTATTATTACTCAAATGAGGAAGTGATGTGTGTAAAACGAACTAGTTGTAATCCTACTTATAAAATTTAAATTAATCACACAAAAGGCAGTAGACCTGTCTATTGGTGGTATAGTTCTAGTAAGCAGGGTATCGAACTTAGGGAACGCCAATTTAAACTAATTACTAAAATTATATAATAGCAACTAACAAATAATAAAAGAGAGTTTTCTCTAGTTTTACAAGACTAGAAACTTACTAACTAATACTTAAACTAATTAACTAAAAACTAGATAAGCAAAGATTCGACTAAATTCAATAATGAAGGAGACTTCTGTTTAGGTTCAATTCAATTGATCCCATGGTTGATTTTATGGTAATAGTGCAATGGATTAATTCTTCTATTGGCTACCGATTCAGGTGATTAGGTTGACATTTGTTACACTAATCTTTAGAAAACAAACTAACTCAAACAGTGGCCAATTGTCTAAATTAATTTAATTCCCCAGGTTATGTATTCGGGTTAATTAAGACTTGTAATGATTAACTAATTTGACCTTTTAGTTAACCTCTTTTTGATGGTTCATCACACAAGCTCACACGTAAATTTACCTATTTTCTTATTAATTCTTGTTTCACATTCGCTAATCCTAATCATATAATAAAGTGTTCACATAAATTATACGAGATAAAAAATTAAGAGATGTTCATGCAACTTAATTATCTTTCTATTAACAGAAAAATAGTTGTCATTCACACATAAGGTTTTTTAACAAGCTTAAATTAACAAAATCACCAATATTAAACTAATCCTACCATAAATCAAACCATAGTCTCAACTAGGGATGAGATTTAGAACCGGAAAACCGGAACCAGAACCGGAATCGGACCGGAACCGGAACCGTTAGAACCGGAATATAGAATCGGTAACCGGTTCCGGTTCCGGGTTTAAAAATTGACTTTATCAGGGTTCGGGGTAATCCGGGTTTGGGTCCATCGGGTCCGGGTAAACTGGGTCTAAAAACCGAAACCGGTGTTTGGAACCGGAACCACTTTTAGGGTTAGAACTGGTTTTTTGTGAAACATTTAAAAGATGCATATCTCATTTGTTTCAACTCCGATTGGCATACGGTTTTTTTCCAACATGTAGTTTAGAGTTTGTACATGATTTTAGACTATAAATTTGCTATTTTTAGTTTTATATTCATTGACTTACAGTCCTCCAAAGTCGAGAGATCAAAGCTGAAAGTTTTTAGTTTTTCAGTTTTTTTGTATTCGGTGAAAGTTTTAAAACATGAATATCTAATTCGTTTGAAGTCGGATTGACATGTGGGTTTTTCCAACTTCTAGTTTACAGTTTCTACATGAGTTTAGACTATAATTTTGTCATTTTTGGTTTAACATTCAACGATTTACAGTCCTCCGAAGTCGGGATATCAAAACTGAAAATTTTCAACTTTTCACCTATTTGTTTTGTAATTTGCATTATGTGAAAATGTTAGCACATGCATATTTTATTCGTTTAAAGTTGGATTGACATGCAGTTTTTTTAGAGTGTATTTTAGAGTTTGTACATGATTTTAGACTATAATTTTGTTAATTTTGGTTTCATATTCAATGAGTTACAGTACCCGAAAGTCGGTATATCAATTTGAAAATTTTCAAAGTTCAACCCAATAAGTAATAAGTAATTACCAAAAAATTCTGGTTTTTCCAGGTTTTTTGGTTCTAAACCCACTTTATCCGGTTCCAACCTACCCATTTTGATGTTTCCGGGTTTTCCGGTTCTAGACCCACTTTACCCGGAACCATACCCGGAACCGAACCGGAACCAATTCTTATATACTGGTCCGGTTTCTAGTTCTATAAAATCACATTAACCGGTTCCGGGTCCATCCGGTCCGGGTTTGGACCCACTTTCATCCCTAGTCTCAACATTGTCTCCCCAAACAGAAGTTAAAAGGTTTTAGCTCATGATTGAGGCAATTGAAAGCATAAAAACGAAATATATGTCTATACATGATGAAAAACAATAGATTGAATGAAGAATAATGAAAATTGCCTCTAATCTCCTTCGGAATCAGATTTAGGGTTGGATATTCGTTCTCTAGATATTCTTTGACTTTAATTCGCAACTTTTCTCCCCAAGGGTTCTCTCCCTTCCGTTGTATTGATCTGAAAAGCCGTATTTATAAATTCGACCCGACTCGCTGAGTCCACGACCGACTCGTCGAGTCCATCACTTAATCCCCGTGTATGACAAGTTAAGGATTCCTCAGCTTCGCAAATCTTCGTAGCGACTCGTCGAGTCGATTCTAGACTCGTCGTAGCGACCGGTATTTTGAATAATAAACATACTTTAAGTAGGTTACAAAACATACTTTAGAAAACACAAACATACAACCTTCATAATAAACACACTTTGAAATAAACTTCATTCATTCAAATCGAACCACGGAAACTTTGATCTGTTTTAGTATTTCGGCCATGGGTTTTCTGTTGCTTGTGTCCTTAGGTTTATTGTCGTTTGCATCCATTGGTTATCTGGCTTTTGTTGTTATTGGTACTCGGTGCAACCCTGCCATTGGTTCTGTGGCTCTTCCTGCGGTTGGTATTCGGTTCCTTGCGTCCATTGGTTTTGTGGCTCCTACTGCCATTGACGTTCGGTCTGTTGTGTCTATTAGTTGTCTGGCTGTTGCCGCCATTGATGCTCGGTCTGTTGTGTCCATTGGTTGTCTGGATGTTGTTGCGATGTTTGGTCTGTTGTGTCCATTGGTTGTCTGGCTGCTGTTGCCATTGCTGTTTGGTATGTTGCGTCTATTGGTTCTCTGGCTCATGCTGCCATTGGTTTTCGGTCGCTTGTGTCGGTTCCTTTTCTGTCGCTTTTGTCGGTTCCTTTTCTGTCGCTTTTGTCCCACTTCCTGACGTCCCAATATGTTTTTTTACTTTTACTTTGGTTCTTTGGAACGATTTCCTTACATGTCGTTGCATTATGAGTTGTGCTATGACATCTACTACACTTTCTTATTTTTGGTTCTTCACCTTGAGAGGGAATACGATTGGTGTTTTTGGTCTACTGGTTCGATGTATTTCCATCACATGAGGGTTAACAACCATAAGGTCATCCGGAACCTCCCAATCACTAAGTTCTGAAAGAAGGTATACGGTCTGCTCGTACGTTCTTCGATATGTTTTAATTTTACAAGCATCTATAGCCATATGCCCACACTGATCATTTTTCAAGTGCGTTAAAACCATTATCACATGACCACATGGCAAACCGGTTAGTTGCCAATATTTGCAAGAACAAGTCTTTTCCCTTAAATTCACTATACCGCCACTTTTGAAGTCATACACTTGATATGTTGTATTGTCAACACCGGATACCGACCATCCTTGAATCCCCTCTATATTTTTTAACCATATCTTCAGCCCACTTTGTAAGTATTGTTGTACTTTTTCTGTTAAAACAAACATATATTATTATACTAGGTGTGAGACCCGTGTATTACACGGGTTGATTTAAAAAAATTAAAAATTAAACTAAAGTGTTAATAGAAAATATTTTTTAATGTACAACTTTAAAATAAGAAAGGAAGAAACGTATTTATTGTAATTTAATATAATATATATGATAGTTAATACTTTACATATATAAGTATATGACTTTAATTTTAAAAATTGAAACAAATCAAAAATTGACAAGTGGATAATATTTATTTCAAAAATATCACAAAATGACAAGTGTCAAAACTCATGAGAGATTGACATGTGGCAAAAAAACCTTCATTTATTAAGAAGGATATGACATTTATCATATAATTTAAAATTAAACATAATCATACCTGCAGCCATCCACCGTTTGGAAAACCATTTTTGCATAAGTGCACTAAAGAACTCAAGAAGTGGTAATATAGGCAACTTCCGTGCTTTATTTGATACAACATTCATGGATTCCACACTATTTGAGGTCATATAATCATACCTCATGGTAGGGCAATACGCTCTGGTCAATTTCTCACGTGCAATTTGATTGAGATATGTCGCTACATCATCTCTTATATTACGAAGTCTCCTCTAATAGAATTCAAACTCAGTTGTTTTGTAAGCTCTTACCAGTTTCCAAAACAAAATTGCTGTTTTTTTACTTTTTCCAAAGGTGTGAACTATGTTTACTATTACATGAAAACCATACAATCCATGTTGAGCATTTGGAAAAACATTTTGAATACTTACAACAATTGCGGGTGCCTTATCTGTGCCCCTTGTCAGACCTTCCACATCACCAATGCATTCATGTACTTTTTTAAGAAACCATGTCCAAGAATTTGTAGTCTCTTTTAGGTAAATTCCATACCTAATAAGCAAGATCTGATTGTTGCCATCCATGTCTACTGCATGCAAGATGGTGCCTTTGTACTATCCCTTTAAATGAGCACCATCCATAATAATAATTTTTCTATAACACTCTTTAAAAGCACGTATCTGCAACAACAATATAAAAACCATTAATATATTAACAATATAATCTGTTTATAAACATTTAAGAAAATAACAAATATATTTAAAAATATATTACCGCACATCCAATAGCGAAAAAACAATACTCAAAACGATCCTCCGAATCAGTTTTTATGTAGGCTACAGTATCAGGATTATGTTTTTTTAGATTGTGAAAATAAACTGGAGTTTGGAGAAACTTTCTTTGGGGGTCCCCATCATCAATCCCAAAGCAAATTCTCCAGCATGCCACGCTTGTGAATAAATCATATTTATTTGTAGCAAATCATTCATATCTCTATATATATCATTAGACTTCCAAACTCTCAAACTTCCTTGACCCATAATGTCATGTATTATGGTTCCCATATATAGCTAGGTTATAATGTGGATAGACAACTATTGTACGGATATGTGGACAATGCTATTTTATGAGAATTATTAAGATAATAGGTTGTTTAGTAATATGAATACGTTTAATCTCACACAAATATTGTTATTTTCATGCATTCTCACTAGTTATTCTTTTTTATTCTCAAAAACCGTTTTTTGCTTATTTTCATTCTTATAAAATACGATTCAATAAACATTTTAACAAAATTCTGATAGAATGAGAATAATTAAAAAAAATCTATAATAACTGTATAGACAATTTAATTAGTGAGAATGCATGATAATGACAACACTTATATAATATTGAACGTATTCATATTATCAAACAACATATTTTCTATGTCATTCTAATAAAATAATACTCTCCATACATTCACACAATAGATGTTCATATATATATATATATATATATATATATATATATATATATATGAGTTCTATGGAAAACAAATATAAGAAAAAAAGGATTTCCAAAGAAAAGTACACATTAAAAAAAGAAAAAAAGCATAAAGGTATTTTCTAACCATAATTAAGCCCTACCTGTAAAATATAGGAAAGATAAAAGAAAATACTAATTTAATAAATATTTTTAAAATTATAAATATTTTTTTCAATAACCTTATTTCGGTTAAAAACTCTTTATAGATATTTAAATTAAAAAAATAACTGTAATAGGTCAACCACTAAGATTCTCCAACGGTCATGCATGTGTGATTGTGAAAAAAGTTTAATTACTTCCCCTTTATCAGAGTTTGTATTAAATTTATGCAGTCATATATATTTAAAATATTACATAAATAAATGTGAAGTTATTGGGATTTGGGAACCGCTCATCATCATGTAATTTCGGAGGACATGAGGGGTAGAATGGTACTTTTACCATTGAAATGCCTTAATAATTATTTATGGACTAGATAAGGGGTAAAATGATACTTTTGTAAGAAGGATGCGGACAAACGGCGTGTCATGCGATATCACTATTCACATTTCACTGGGACTAATCACGTGAGCGGTGAGTCTATCAACACGTGCCAAGGGCTTACTTGGCACACTGCACATGTTAAATCGGTTGGTAAGCATTTTAACAGCGTCTACGGCTCCTTTTCATCACATAAAACGTTTAACGGAGGAACGTTAGGTTCTGCAAGTTATGTTTTCTTCCTAATAATATTTGATTTGTGGTATAAAATCTGATAAAGAAATAAGTGATGGCTAAATGTTTAGAATATTTTATTTCAATACACTAACAATCGTAATCTGTTTTTTATCCATCTACAACAATTAATGTTTTAAAATGTTGTATTATATAATTTTATAAAACATAAATTATTGTTTATGAAAAAAATTATTATGTACAAATATATTTTATTGTTAATATATAACTTAACGATTATTAATGTGTAAAATGTGTATATTTGAAAAGGAATATTTCTAAATACATGTCGCCTTTTGTGTGATAAATTAAATAAATAGTGTTTTATTTTGTTGGACAGGGTTATTATCATATTTCACCTTTTTTGAAACTTAATATGGACTATATCCTTATTAAGCAACGGTTTTTCCTTTATTTATTTGTTTGTTTATTGTGACCTATTGCAATGAACTATTTTTGTTTCATTTGTATGTTATTGTACATTATTAGTAGATAATTAGGCGTACATATCTCTTATTAGTATCTTAGTTGCATTACAATTATAATTTCCTTAGAAATATTGAACCTTAACGTGTTTGTATTTAAATGTAGAAAGGAAAGTTTCATTATTTTAAGAAAATTAACAATTAAATCTAAAAATAATTTTTTTGAATAGAAAAACACAAAAAGCCAACAAATTTATTAACTTTAGCTATTTTGACATGTTCAATAGGTCATCAGAGTAAAATGTTAATTTTCTCACAGTATTTTTTTTTAATACAAATTTCCTTAAAATTTGTATATAATTTATAAACATGTTTATATATATATTTTTTAAAGTGTATATATATATATATATATATATATATATATATATATATATATATATATATATATATATATATAAAGGTAGGTTCAAATGTTTTTCATATCTATTCTGTGCTAGAATTTATCAATATGAATTTTGTATTAATTATATGTATATTAAATGTTATCCATACTTATAACCTATTTTTTATAGAAACCAATTAAATTTGTCATTAATGCAAACAATAATATTCTTTCAGAATAAATTCATATCTAGATGAATGAAAGTGTATTACAGCAGAATCAGAGTGTATTTTAGTAGAATACACTCTCGTTCTTCATATTCTATACAAATTTATTGTATTTTAAATGAGTGAGCCCTGAAACAAAATATAAACTCATATATAAAAACCTAGATGTGAATTCATTCTGAAAGAATGTTATTGCTAACATTAATGATGAATTTAATTAGTTTCCATAAAAAGAGAACTACAATTATGAATATCATTTAATATACATATAATTATGGAAATCATTTAATATGTATATTTATTTAAATAAATAATTATTTAGTTTACTAAATTCCTATTGGTGCATTCTAGCACACAATAAATGTAAGAAACAAAATAACCTAGTAGTAACTATTGTATGCTAGAATGCACAGATCTGGACCATTGGATAAAATATATTCAAAGGTCATGATCTGAGGGTCTATGATAGCAGAATAGGATAACATGTACCATATAATCACACAAATTTGACCATAAGAGCATTTTAGTCAATTAACCTATATATATTAAAAAAAGGAAAATTTTGGATTTTTAGGGATAATTAATTCCTTTATTTTTAAAAATCTGAATAGTTTAAATTAATTTAAAATTAAAAGTCCGATTTTATTCTGTCAGAATGATAGGATGTTAACCATAAACTAGTAAATATATTTTTCGATTTTATTATGTCAGGATGACAGAATGCCAACCATAAACTAATAAATACATTCTGAAATAATACACAAAATCGATTCTTGAACTAATAATATACCAAATAATTACATTGTATGATTGTGATTCATTGAATAATAACAAACATTCTGAAAGAATAACAAATATAATTCTTAAAATATAACAACATTCTTAAACAATATGTGTGATCATTCTTTAATTCATTCTTCAAGCCTTTCCCATCAGGTCTTCAAGCCATTCTTCAAGCCATTTCAATCAGAAAATCATTGCCAAGTAATTTGTAGTGATACACTTGTAACAATTGCACATTAAACATACAAATAATTAACTACAATTCTATCAGAATACAACAATAATATTCTTACAGAATAAACTATTCTTGCAGAATGATTTTGAATATTCTTAAAGAATTTGTATTATTAAGAATATACAACTCTAGTTAAAATGCCTCCTGCTTCATCTTCAGCATCTTTAGCTTCAACCTCTATCTCCAACTCATAACCACTGTAATTAAAATGAAAAAGAAACCAACATTCTATTTCTAATTCATATATTTTTAACTCCATAAAAAGGAAGACATGGATGGCTTACCCATCAGTAAGATCCATTCACAGTGTGATCAGGTGCAATTTCCTATAATATAATAAAATATCAACTTAATTTATACCATTTGAAATAAAAGAACAACTTAATCAAGTCGAATGACTATTCTCAACTTCATAATTTATTCTAATAGAATGTAATCCTAAAACTGCAATGAAAAAAAGATGGGGTCTTATAGGCATTTCATCGAACAGTTAGAAGGCAGAAAAATTATGCAAAAGTTTTGACCAAATTTACATGGTACTTTGTTGCTGGAATACCAAAGAGTTTTGCTACATTATCATAAAAATAATCTACTTATTATGCTAACATATTGAAATAGATACAAACATTGTATAGCTAAGGACCTAAGGTACATTAAAAAAACCCAAAAAATTATGTTATCATTAAACCCCAAAAGACAATTGAATCGAAACATAAGGGGAAACAATTAAAAACCTGATTCATAGTCTCGCGTATGAAAAAAAGACAGTTGCACATTATGAGAAATAAACGGAGTCAACGATTGACAAGTATCAATGGGGATAAATACAAGGGCCGATTAGCACCACAAATATCAATGCCATCGTCGCCACTGGCTTGAGATGGAGCCTGCTTCAATCAAAGGATTTCATGAATAAGAATCGATGAGAATAGCTCATGTAAGGAATTGGTCGATCTGATTTCAAGATAACCGGCCCATGAATGAAGTAGGAGGCATCAATGTACGACGACATCAATTAATTATGGAGCCGACGGTGGAGAGACAGGAGGAAGAAGCGGCAACATGCGTTTTTCGATAATGATGAACTTGTTCGACCACACACATACACACACGAATGAAGTGAGGGAATAAGAACAACTGTAAATAAAAAGGGAGATAAATAAGGTTCAAAGTCAATTTGACTAGCATGATTATAGGGAGTATTTATGGAATTTAAAAATCAAATTACTAAATCACCCTTATTTATTTATTTTATTTTTTCCTAAATTCCTATTGGTGCATTCATGCACACAATAGTTGCTAGAAACATTTGAACCTAGCTCTCTCTCTCTCTCTCTCTCTATATATATATATATATATATATATATATATATATATATATATAGGGTTAGATTATTTTGTTTTCACTATCTATTGTGTGCATGTATGACTGATTCTGGATCAATCATTTTAGTTATTTTAAGAAAGTAATTAATGCATATTACATGTTGAAGATATAATGAATATTAATAACATCTTCAACATTTAATATACATTAATTACTTTCTTAAAATAACTAAAATAATTGGTCTAGAATCAGTCACACATGCACACAATAGATAGTGAAAACATTTGAACCTAACTCTCTCTCTCTCTCTCTCTCTCTATATATATATATATATATATATATATATATATATATATATATATATATATATATATATAAACGTATTTTTTGTGTACGCCTTTGAAAAAAAGACAGTTGCACATTATGAGAAATAAACGGAGTCAACGATTGACAAGTATGAATGGAGATAAATACAAGGGCCGATTAGCACCACAAATATCAACGCCACCGTCGCCATTGGCTTGAGATGGAGCCTGCTTCAATGAAAGGATTTCATGAATAAGAATCGATGAGAATAGCTCATGTAAGGAATTGGTCAATCTGATTTTAAGATAACCGGCCCATGATTGAAGTAGGAGGCATCGGTGTATGGTGACATCAATTGATTACGGAGCCGACAGTGGAGAGACAGGAGGAAGAAGCAGCAACATGCGTTTTTCGATGATGATGAACGTGTTCGACCACACACATACACACACGAATGAAGTGAGGGAATAAGAACAACTGTAAATAAAAAGGGAGATAAATTAGGTTAAAAGTCAATTTGACTAGCATGATTATAAGGAGTATTCATGGATTTTTTTTTGGAATCGGCGGAATTTATTAAAAGTCAATTTTTTTTTATGGAATTTAAAAATCAAATTACTAAATCACCCTTATTTATTTATTTTATTTTTTCCTAAATTCCTATTGGTGCATTCATGCACACAATAGTTGTTAGAAACATTTGAACCTAGCTCTCTCTCTCTCTCTCTCTCTCTCTCTATATATATATATATATATATATATATATATATATATATATATATATAGGGTGAAGTTCAATAGAGAACCATAATTAATCAAAGAACTAAGGAACCAATCTTTTTTTCAACTTTTAGAACTTATTTTTTATAAAAAAAAAACTAAAAATAGAGAAATTCATAAGTTTTTATCATTTTTTCCAATAATATCAAATTCGAAAAAAAAATTTCGTCAAATTCACAATGTGAATATTTGAAAATTAACAATGTGAATCTAAATTCACACGGTGAATCCGAAAAATATATTTAACATTCGTAACGTTATATTATGAATTTAGATATTTTTAGTTTTTTTTTTTTTTATAAAAAATAAGCTTTAGAACTTGAATTTTTTTTTGTTTTCTTGGAAAACCAATAATTATGGTTCTCTATTGAACTTTTCCATATATATATATATATATATATATATATATATATATATATATATATATATATATATATAGTTTTTTATTTGATAAAAAATAAGTTTTAGAACTTGAATTTTTTTTTGGTTCTTTGGAGAACCAATAATTATGGTTCTCTATTGAACTTTTCCATATATATATATATATATATATATATATATATATATATATATATATATATATATGTATGTATGTATTTTTTTGAAGTGTTTTTTTATGTCTTTATCTCTTTTTAATGCTTGTAATTTGTAACTCTTTCTAACGTCTTACTAGTTTTTTTGTTTTAATGAATCCGTCGTTCAAAAATAATTGTTTTTAGATTTTTTCATTTATTTTAAATATATAAACATATTTTTTTTTGTGTATTCATATGAGTTTTTAAGTATTTTTACATACTTTTATGTATTTATGTATTTTTTTTAAGTACTTCTAAGATTTTTTTTAATATTTATATGTATTTTTTTTAAAGTATTCTATGTATTTTGATATATATATATATATATATATATATATATATATATATATATATATATATATATATATATATATATATATACTTCTAGTTTCATTGTAAGCTGAATAATAGTCCTTGTAAACAAAAAAAAAAAGCACTAGTGTATTTTAAACAAACATTTTTCAAAGATGATCAATAATAATCAACGCCAATTTTACAGATATATTCTTCTTTTGTTTTTCTTGAATTCAATTTATGGATGAACAAAGTTTACAAATATCTTTGCTATTAACGACAAATATATCCCAAAACTTTATTCATCTACAAACTGAATTCAAGATTTTTTTTTTGAAGTTTTCTATTGTTTTTTTTCCTTCACTTACAAGGTATATTACAATGAAACTTGAAATAAAAAAAAATACAAAAATACATAAAAAAAAAACAATGCCAAAATACTTAAAGAATACATATAAATATATAAAAAAAAATACTTTTATACATTTAAAACACATAAAAATATGAAAAAACGATATACTAAACTTCAAAAAATATCTAAATACATGAAAATATACCAAAATACATAAAAGAATTTAAAAATTAATATAAATACATAAAAATACGTTTACACATTTAAAATACATAAATACATAAAAATATATAAAAATACTTAAACAATAGATATAAATATGTAAAAAAAATACTTAAAAATATATAAATACGTGAAAAATATACCAAAATACTTAAAAATTCAGATAAATACATAAAGAAATACATTTATACATTTTAAAGTATATAAGAAACGTAAAAAAAACTTTATAAAAGAACTTTAAAAACTTAAAAAATATATATGAAAATACATAAAATACATAAAAAAATATATTTACACATTATTACATTATATACAAATTTTGAGCAAATATGTAAAAAAAGCCCCATTTTTTAAAGAAAATTAACGATTTGGTCCCATGAGCTGTTGAACAGGTAAAAATGGACTAAAGTGAAGAAATTTGCTGGTTTTTTGGGCTTTTCTATTAAAAAAAATTAGGACTTAATCGGTATCTTTACCAAAATAATAAGTCTTTTCTGGAGATTTCTCTACTCAAGATATCAATAATAATGTTAGGTTGATTTGTATTATGGTATCATTACTTTAAGTATCCTACACCTTTCTTTATCTTTCTAACGTCGATGCAATAACAACTATCATCTTATTCCTTGTCCTCCAAGCACCAAGGCCATCCCATCCTCCTCTTCATCACATACAACTGCTTCCTTCTACACAACTTCAGGCCATGGCTACCCTATTCTTTTCCCATGCAACGATCTTTTTGAACCTACCTAATGACCATCTACACTAAAATACTTATGTCACATGGATCGCCTAATTATAATTCTCTTGATTTGTCCGGTATGTCGACAAAGAGAATCACTTTTCGCCTTGCTTGCAAGAGTATAAGCAACTTGTAGTATTTTTGACACATATAGAACTCTTTCAATTCATGAGAGAAAGTGCTTTATTAGCGATTTTCATGTTCTAGTGCAAGACACAAGGTGGATCACGAGCATAGCGGTCCTCGTGCATGGTAGCATATGGTCTTAAACATGTTCTTCGTGCATGGACCAATCATTTTCCATTTATTTATCCTCTTTAGGTTTTTGTAGCAATAAATCGGAAAAGCTCTCTCTTCACTTATCATCGCGGGTCTTATACTATTTATCTTTTCCTATATGTTAATGACATCATCTTGACTGCTTCCTCTTCTTCTCTCATCACTCTCTTATCCTCTGAATTTCACATGATTGGACTCAGGCCTTTGTTGTTCTTTCTTGGCATTATTGCTTCTTGTAATGCTTCGGCTTCCAGGCTCTTCCTTTCATGTGTTGACATGTCTACATGCAACCCATATAATGAAAGGTCTAGTATGCTCAAGAACCATATTAAAGTGATATTGCTAATTAACATATGATACTAAGGGGTTACACTAACAACAACTTGATACAATTGATTATTTATTAGAAATTGATTTTAATAAATATTCAATAAAACTCTTATAATTAAATTGGAAATTATTAATTTCATGGAAATAATAGTTTTCATTAGCAAGTAATATTACATAATTCATATGATATGAATTAATGAGGTGTGTACAATTTTTTGGACTAGTTGGAACCCTTTTGTCTTTTACCCTAAAGACAAAGTTTATATTTTATAAACTTAGAGTTTATAAAATTTAAACAATTCCTTTCTTTTTATACACATGGTCGAAATCATGATGTAAAGAAAAGAGTCATGGGCTTTTCATTAGTTTATTCAAAAGAAATTAAGCATGGGAGACATGTTTATGACATAGGGACATATGTGCTTAAAGTGTTAAAGTGTTAAGACCTATTGGTTAATACTTTCACTTTATGCATATAAATAAGAGGCTTGCATTCTTGAAATGTGGCTCATTCTTTCCTTCCTCTTATAACCGTAACATGCTTAGAGCATGTTACTCTCTCCCTTTAGTTCTTCATTTCTTCAAGAACACTTGCCTTTTCATGCCTTCTTTAAGTTCATATTGGTTATGAACTTAAAGCCTAAGGGTTTAAGAGTTTATGGACTAGCATATACATCAAGTTGAGTCATTGTTGGTGTCTCAAAGGTTCCACATTCTTCATAAACTTTCAAGCCACCCAAGAGGACCCAAAGAACTACAAAGGTTGTTATTTCTTTATCTTTTCTATGGTTGGTGTTTTAATCTTTCTATAACTTGCAAAAAGATCCTTGGTGGATATAAAATGTTTATGTTATTTCAAAAATTAAAGTCTTCCGTTGCCATATTTTCTAGTTTATGAAACTATTTTTGAACTAAACCCCAACAATTGGTATCAGAGCCACCTTGCAAGTTTGGTTAAATTTTTTGATTTTTGGAAATCTTAGTTTTTGGAGAATATGGATAACTTGTTTTTCTATAAAAATTAAGTTCATACATGTTTTCTCTGACAATTTTATAATTGTTATTTTTTTTATGTGACAATAGTTTCATGCATCTTTTGTCATTTAAAGTTGTCTTAGAAAAACAAATGTTGTTTTATGTGTATGTTGATGTATATGATGCGTATAAACTAGCAAATGACCATTATGATTGTTGTGTTGTTGTGTTTGTTGTTTTATAAAATGGTTGTAATAATTTATTTATTTATATGATATGTAATAATTAAATAGATTAGTTTTTTTGGTTAATTTTTTAAAGTAATAGATTAGTTTTTAAAAATAATTTTTTTGTACAAAAATGTAACAAGAAATGAAGTCGGAACCATTTTTTAAAGACAAAAAGAAAAATTTCAAGTTCAACATGTGCTGGGCAGAAAGGTGACACTTTCTGAAAAGTGTCATGAATGCTTTATATGTGATGAACAGCAAGATGATACTTTCTGAAAAGTGTCATGAAAGCTGCAGTTTTTCCTTTAAAGAAGTCTTTCAAAACTTTTGCAAACAATGGGTGTTTACTCAAGTGGTAGCTTCTACAAAAACACTACAATAATATTTTTGGTCCCCTTGAATGCCCCTTTAGGAATGAATTTGATATTTTTTGTGTTGGCTCACAAAATGTCATTAGTTGGCTATGTTTATATATATATATATATATATATATATATATATATATATATATATATATATATATATATATATATATATATATATCTTTTTATGCATGTTTGTGTTGTTTATTTAATGCAACTATTATGTGTGGTTGATAAATTTGTTTTTCACATTCTAAAATAATTTTGGACAAAATAAAAATCACATGGAGTTTGGGTTTTCAAAATTGGACACAAGATGTAACAAATTATTATTTTAAAATAAAACCCGGTTTTATAAAATCGTTAATAACGGTAAATTTTGAAATACTCCATTATAAGTTTTAAAATGGTGATTTTTGTAACTTATACAAAATCCTAATATATAAGTAATAAAATGAAGTTTTATTAAAGATATAAAAGGTTCAAATGCACTCAAAATTAATATCGGTTATTAAAATTGAATTGCGTTAAAATATATAAAAACTAGTTTTTATATAGAACCTTTAAAAGTAATTTTTTGTTGAAAAATTGATACCATGGTTTATTATATGCATGTAATAACCATGATATCATATGTTTTTAAACTAAAATTATAAAACATAAAAGACCCTTTTTACAAATCTCAAATCTATACAATCTTTTGAAAAACAATCGCACATCTCTTGTATGCACTAATGAGATAAATGATACCTAACCGCTTAATGTTGTCTTTTGATAGTCGGGGTGTGTTCGCGATTTCTATAACCAAGTTATAGGCCGATTACACAAGTTTTTCAAATTGGACGATTTGATCAGAAATCTCTTGTGATAAATGATACCTAAGCAAGAGAGTTTCGAGGCACAGATGAGATCAAACATGTCTAATTAAATTTTATATTAGCGATCCCATAAATATATGAATTATATAGTGAGATATAATTGATAATCGATATCTACCGGGTTAAATTCAAATAGATTAGATAAAGGATACCTAATCATTTATATGTTTTGCAATTTGGATCCTAGACTTTGATAATTAATGTTTTTGGAAACTAAAACGGTATTAATTATTAAAGATTAAATATTGAAAATACTAAATGAATTTTGTAGTTAAATAATTCATTCTCATTATCAAGAATTGTCATTTTCTTTAATGACTTAATGAAACAATAACATTCAATAAATACAACTTCAATGAATGAGTTTATGTCTTAAGAGACAATCTCGTGGGAGATATGAAATTGTATACACTTAAAGGTCCTAGTCCTAAATTATTTGTTTTGAGCAATGAACTTGAACATGATACCTAGTAAAGACATCACCGTGATGCTAAAGATGCTTCTAACATCAAGCTAGGAATAGTTATTCATGAATTCTAGGAAGTCTTGGATAATTTAAACATATATCTGATGGTATAACAGGTCAAACAATATTCCAATAAATACAAAGATATATTATTTAAAGCAAGTTTAAACATTGGAATAATGTATGGCTATCCATGTTAGTTGCAATGGATTTTTTGGGCTCAATATATTAGGAATTTGTTCTCCAGGTCAAACAATATTCCAATAAATGCAATGGATTTTTTGGGCTTAATAATGTAAGGCTATCCATGTTACTCTTCCACAGTCGAACTCCCCTTCTTCAAATTTACGAATTGGTTCTCCAGCTGCAGTATGTTTTGAGCATAACAATATGTTCGTTTGAAATGCACCTGGAACTTTATCCATGTTAGTTGCAATGGATTTTTTGGGCTTAATATATTTCCCAATGTGTTCCACCAGCAAACAGATGAGCCCTTAAATATTTTTCACCGTGTAGATGGTTTTCAACTTTCCTGTGCATCGCAGGTACTGAAAGACTGCTCCATCTAAAAAATCAAGTCCATAACTTCTAACAGTTCTTCTTTTACGGTAAAGAATGAGGGTTTTCATTTATAAATTCCTTATACTTGCATATGTTCCTATCAACCCCTTCATCTGGGTCGTTCTTCCTAATTACTTATGGTTCAACTTGACTCACGACTCTTCTATAGCTTCCTTCCTCCAATTGACCTTCATTCAGTTTGGGCTGAACAACAGGAATAAAGGGTTCTATTATGTTCTCTCTGATGAATTGTCTCATTTACTCCTTCTATTCAAATAACAGGGCTTTAATCATTGTCACCGTAACAGGTTTGGCTTCCGATGCTGCTTTAGGTGCATGCTTGATCGCATGGGGCTCAGGCTGGTAGTTTTTGTTATCAATTCCTAATCCACTACGTGTCCTTACTATTGGATATAGTGTCTAAGTCCATAACTATACTTGGTATGTACTTGACCCGACCCGGCATGGTCCATTTGGGTTGCACTTCACCCGAACAATTTATGGACAATCTTTTGAGAATAGTATAAGTTATGATTTATTAATATATTATAAGTTCTAATATATTAATATAAAATCATATTATTTAATTAGTGTTGATCTATAATTAATCTAGAATTAATTTAGAGATCAAAAGTATGACTAATTAAATATTGGCTCTTGTGTTTATATATTGTGGGCTAATGCTTATTTGGAATGGGCTAGGCTTGCATGGAAAGTCCATGGATACTCCATGGAGCTTTAATCCATGGATCTCATGGAAATGAAAAGACATTGGTATTAGGGTTTACATGGATGTAACCCTAATCCACCACACTATATAAAGGAGGCTTTAGTTCTTGAAATCACACTAGTGGTGGTGAGTATACTAAGAGGGCCGATTTCAAGAAAGGTTATGACTATTCTCTCAAGTTTCCAAGTTTGTGGTGATTTGTGACTTCCATTTGAGGTATCCACACTATTGGTGCTAGGCTCTCAAACTCCAAGCAATCAACTACAACTACAAGGTAAGTAATTCTACTAGTTTTATTTGATTCAAGTACCCCATGCCATGCTAGTTAGGATAAGAACCTTGGAAAAATAATTATTTGCATGTATCTTAGTCAAACATAGATCCAAGGTTTTTAGGGTTGCATGTACACCATAGGAGTGTTAGAATGCTCAAAATCCATCACTTACCATGAATTCGGTATACCAAAGTAGTCGTTTGGGACGAGAAATTTAAGATAGAGAAGGCTTAGACGTGTAATTCTCCTTATCACTCCGAAAAGTTATATGCTAGTTCTAATACCGTAATTAAATGTTTTGGAACCTGAGCACATAAAATTTCCTAATTATAGGTCGACAATAAACCTTAGATCTAATCAAATAATGGAATTTTAAATAGTCAAACTAAGGCATGCTATACTCCAAACCATTTTGTAACACCCTGTTCCGAATCGTTTCCTAATTCGGAGCTACGACCCAAAGACCGGTCATCACAAGGCGTAGTGCCTTTGGGAAAGAGATGTAGACCCATTTCGGTGTGGTTAATGTAATTTAGATGATTCGGGAGCTTGGTTTGTGTTTTGGAGCTAATGGGTATATCGGTAAAGTGTCAGTTCATGCTTTTTATGAATTTTGTATTTTAGTTCGGGGTGTTTTAAGGCAAGGAGGATCCCATAGAAGTGTAACACTCGGTTTCAAATTTGCTCCATTTCCTGGGGCTGCGGCCCAGTCATCAGTTGTCATGAGGCTTACGGCTTCGAGAAAGGAAGGAGTTAGCCCATTTCGGATGTAGTGGCCATGATATAAGTGATCCAAGTATTGAACTATGTCTTCGGAGCCAAAGGTATTATTGTAATTGGGTATCTCGGTATTTTATAGATTTTGGGTTTTGTTCGGGAGGTTTTAAGGCTTGGGTGTGTTGTTAGGAGCGTAGGGATTCTCGCCACCTTTTCGTGGATATAAGGTTCGTTGGAAACGAACCTAGGATGAGGGAGTTATGATATTTTGAAACTATTGGCAGAGTTGGTCCTTGGTAGAAAAAGCTTGCATTTCAGCCCATCTATGCAAAGTGGCATGCGCGTGAGTACGCCCAACATAGGAATGGAAAAGTGGAACGCGGGCTTGGGAGTTTTACGCCCAATGTACATGAAGTACGCCCAACGTACGTAAAGGATCCCCAAAACCCTAATTTTAAGGGTTGGCTCACTATTTAAGCACCTTAAGTCCAAGTTGTACGCTTCTCTTTCATGTTCCAGTGTCTTAAACCCTAAATTTCGAGTTATATCTTCATCCAAGAGGGTTGTGTGCCTTGTATGTGCATTTTTGGTGGATTTTAGTATATTTCAAGAAGTGGTGGCTTGGTGCAAGGTGGTGGTTCAAGGAAAGGCTTGTTGATCTGGACTCTTTGCTGCATTTTCAGCTCATTGAAGGTAAAAATTTCCTAGCTTGATTATTAGAAGTCGAGATCTATGATTTCATGGTTTTTGGTCCCATTTTGACCTCATGAGCATGATCCACTACAAGAAAAAAGACCTTTAATGACGCGCTTTTTACGACACGCGATAATTAACGATACGCAAAAGGACGTGCCCTTAAAATAGTGTCATCTCTCCAAAAAATTTAAGGATTTACGTCACGCTTTATTGCGTGCCCTTAATTTGGTGTCTCAAGAAAAAAAATTAAAAACACGGAGGACGCTTTATCTTAAACGCGCATCGTCTGTACCTGTCGCTTTATAATTTTAATGAAACGCGCTTTTAGTAGACAAGGGGGGAAATGAAATCCCCAAAATTTTGAAAACCCGCCTTTTTTTTTCTATCTTCTATCTATCTTTCATCTTCAACCTAACAAGGACGAGCATTGCACTCTTGATTTCCCTAACTCTTTCTCATTTTCTGATTCAAACTTGAAAGAATCGAAAAAAAAAATCTATCAATTTTGAAGCCTAAAAAAATCTAACAAGGACGAGTATCCATCGATCCGACTTCCAAAAATAGAGGGCATTGATTCCACGTCTTTCGGGGTTGGGAGGAAGGAAAAACTGTTGGTCCCGTGTGATCTAATTGGTAGAGGGCATCGATTCCCTAACTCTTTCTCATTTTCTCCACCATCGCTGCTTTCGCTAATATCCACTCCGACCTCTTATGAACGCAAATGGTAAAGATCTGCTTCGATTTCCCGATTGGTCTTCATCGACGGTGGTGGTGAGTCGGAGGTGCCATGTTGATGTGATTATTACAATCGATTGCAGAAAATGAGAAGATTTAGGGTTTTTTCTTGGTCCAGTGGAATACTTTCAGGTTTCGTCTTGACTCCTTTTATTTTATTTTCTTTCTTTTCCTTTCCTTCTGCCATCTGCTTCCTTTCCCCACCTCTTCTTTCTTATTTGGATTCTCCAGGCGATATGCTACTGTGGCGATTCAGTCGGTGGCGGGTCAACCTCAATTTCATAACATTTTAAGGGATTGCTGTTGGTATTCATCGACGGTCGTGGTGGGTCGGAGGTGCCATGGTGATGTGAAGAAATAGAGAAAAAGGAATATAGTCATCACTTGCTGATACCGACGACGATCCGTTTTCTGCATTAGCCAGATTGAATGACTTCAAAGGAGGTTCGTATTGCTTTTGTATGTTTTTTTTATCCTAATTAATGAATGGATTTTTTCCCCTATATACGTTGGGCATCTTTTTTTTTTTTTTATCCCAATCAATGAATGGATTTTTTCCCCTGTATGTTGGTTTTACAAGTGCAAGTATATTAATCTACTAATAATCCCAACTTGACATGAAGTTGATAAGTAACAAGTAAGAATAAATTGTGTTTCAGTGAGTTTGTGTTCGACCCAATTAAATGGCAGCGGAAGCAAATGAACGAGGACTTACTTGACCTATCAAAGATGTTCAATGCAGTTAAATCGCTTGTTCGAGTGCCTTCTGTAGACCCCAAATATAAAATTGCTCTTCTTGCTTCTAAGCAGGTTCTTCTTCTTCTTTCTAGAAAGGATTGTTAGTGAAAACCAAAAATAGTATTACATTAGTAAGGAGGTTGCTGGTGCAGGACCATTGTCTTGTTGATCTACTGCATGCTTGGCAAGATGGAAAACTTCCGGTTCAGATAAGCTCTGTAATCAGGTAAAGCATGGAACTTTTTTTTTTTATTTGTTATCTTTGACCAGTAAATGATGTGTATAATATGTCTGTATTTTGAACAGCAATCATGATAGGGTGGGGAATACCCATGTGATGCGGTTCCTTGAAAGACATGAGATTCCATATCATTATCTGTCCAAGTCAAAGGAGAAGAATGTAGAAGATGAGATATTGGGGTTGGTTGAAGATACAGATTTCTTGGTCCTTGCTAGATACATGCAGGTAAATGTTTTTCTAGTAGTAGTATAGCAGCAGGATTGGGAAAAAGGTCTTATTTGTTTATTTACCCAGGACAGGTGTTGTCTGGAAACTTTTTGAAAAGATATGGGAAGGATGTGATCAACATACATCATGGCTTATTGCCATCATTCAAGGGAGGAAATCCATCTAGGCAGGCAGGTTCTGTGTTCCAATTTCCAAATTCTGTTTTAAGCTTTTTATGTTTTTATGTTTTTTACTAGAGAATGACAGGCTTTTGAAGCTGGGGTCAAATTGATTGGTGCCACAACCCATTTTGTCACGGAGGAGCTTGATGGGGGCCCAATCATTGAGCAGATGGTAATCAAAGAGTTTTAAGTTTCTCAGTATCAGTAGTATGCAGTATATATATGCTAAGGTGAAAAGTCAAATAGTTTCTGTTTGGGTTTGCAGGTTGAGAGAGTCTCGCACAAGGATAATTTGCTGAGTTTTATTCAGAAATATGAGAATCTTGAAAAACAATGCCTTATGAAGGCAATCAAGTCATATTGTGAGTTACGCGTTCTACCTTATCAACACAACAGGACTGTTGTATTTTGAGTAAGCTCAAAATGATGCTGATCAAAACTACAGAGTCCATTATATTCCTTGTGTTGCAAAGTTTTTGTATTTCATTTTAATTATTCATTCTAATTTAAGTTGTTCTTGTTCCAATCCAATAATAAGATAAATTAAGAGTCATTGTGTGTTCATAATACTAAGATATATGTGCATTCTCAGTTCTCCTTAAATTCATTGTTGTTGGAGTTTTCTTCTCTGTCAAACTTTGTGTTTTCTAGTGTGATACTTGTTTAAATAGGGAAACTGTTGTTGATTTTGATTGATATAGGGGGTGTTTGGCTAAGTTTATTAAAACAACTTATTAGCTTATTAGAGGTTCAACACCGCTATATATAAGTTAAAAAAAGTGTTTGGATAAGAAATAACTTATTCTGATGGAAACCTCTAATAAGTAGTCATTTTTTCATAAGTTACCCCATACTTATTAGCTTATAACCTAATAAGTTATAAGCTAATAAGCAATAAGTTTTTTTTTTTTTTTTTTTTTTTTTTTTTTTTTTTTTTTTTATAGCCAAACACCCCCATAATATATAATATACAAGTGGAAGGATACTTGAAGTCTTCTTATAAAAGATAACAATAGTAGTTTTGATTTCCATGGTCATCAACTTTAATGGAGTCATGGGATGGACCTGCTTCACTGTCCTGTATGTTTTTAAGTTTTGAGTTTGTGTTCACTTTTATCTGTTACTTGAAAACCACACCCTCAAGAACATACATTTATTAGTATGTTTAATTAGAAAAAGAGGGTTTGAAAGTGTCAAAAGATATGGATTAGCTATCCATTTTCTACCCACTTCAATCTTTTTTAATGTGTGATTATGTTTTGTTTTTAATTTCTTGGATGTGATTTATTGTAAAAGATTTTTTTAACTGTGTAATTTTGTTGCAGTTTTATACACAACAGTACCAAGGCCATCGGCTACTTTTGACATGTTCCCTTCTTGGCCTATGAGAGTTCATCAAACCCCAAGAGTAAGTCTTTTTTCCCTTATAATAATACCCGCTTCCCTGTTTGAATACGATTGGAAAGAAATACTCTATTTATAGTAAAATGGTTCCATGTACAGGTAGGTACTTGCTGATATGGTTCTTTTTGCTCAACCTCCAAATCTGGTCTCATGTAAGCAGTAGGAAATAATCGTGAAGAAAATTTGATTTTAACAGTTTTGGACCAAACTGCCCCTCCATACTATTTTTATAGTTAAAAATTTTGATTTTAACAGTTTTGGGCCAAAATGCCCCTGCATACTGTTTTTATAGTTATTTTTTATTTTCAACAGTTTTGGTTTTCTCTTACATGGCTGTTTCTTTTTCACTTAACCTGGACATAATGAAATAATTGGTTAAGACACTAATTACCTATTTGCCCTTCTTCTTTTTTCCTCCCAATCCTCTCACGTTAAAGAATATTGTCAAATTTTATTCTTTAGAATGTAAGGTAAAAATGGTCATTTGGTCTAGGATATTGTCAAATTTTGTTCTTTAGAATATTGTCATGGGTTTGATCAACTGGTATTGGCTCTTTAGTCTTTCTTTTTATATCTTTTTGTGAAATCAGCTTATGATATGAGCTCTGGGTTCGATAGTGCCTTTTTCATGAGATTGTCAAAAGTTGAATAAAATAAAAAAAATAAACAAGGGTAATATTGTAATAGGGAGGGTCTTAATACATAATAGGGAGGGTCTTAATACATAAAGTGACCAACCTCTCACTTAGCACGACAAGTCATTTTGATTTTATTAAGTAAAAAAGAAACAACCTTATCAATCTACATGCATAGAAGACCCTGCTGTCCCATAATTTTTAACAATTTGTATTATCATTATTTGATTTTAATAATAATTTGTTTTGTTTTATTGTTGAGGTTATAGACTGATAGCCTTACTTTTCATGTCATTATTATTTATTTCTTTTTTTTTTTGTAGTTTCTTGCAGAAACTTTGGATGTTGTTCAAGACATTGATTGGGTCATTTCTCTTGGAAATGCTTTTGCAAAGCAGTATGAGCTTTATACATATGATGATGAGCATTCTGCACTACTTCACATGTATGAACTCATTATCATTATCATTACATTTTTTTAATTAAATTATCTTATTGAGAGTATTCTTCTCCTACAAATGTCTTGGTATACTTCTCTGTTGCTAGGTAACCTTCTCAACAACAACATTCTACTTAAGCAGGTGAGTAATCAAGATTAAGGGGGACTTGTAATCATGTTTGACATTCCTTTCCAGTAAGAAACAGAGTTGTATGATTATTTGTTAGTTTTATAGGAATGTATAACCCATGTTAGCAATGTATTATATTTGTTTAATATTTGAATGATTCTTTGTATGACATTACAATTTGTGCAATTTATTTTATTTTTTGAGTATGAAATTTTATTTTATATTATGCAATGGATTGTATTTTTTGTATATGGTATTTTATTTCTATTATGAGAAATTAAATGCAAATTTAATTTAAAAATTAATAAATATATAAATTTATTTTTTTTAAACATTTAAAATTACGATACGCAAACATGTGTGTCATCTTCATTTATGACATGGCCTTTCTTGACAGGGGCTTTCTTGATACGCATTGCGTGTCATTAACACGCGCGTCGTAAGGTTACGACACGCGAATGCGTGTCATCTGCCTTTATGACAGGGCCTTCCTTGATACGCATTGCGTGTCGTAAACGCGCGTCGTAAATGAGCGTCGTAAATGCGTGTCGTCTATAGACGACGCGCAAAACCGCGTCGTTTCTCTTTATGACAGGTCCTTCCTTGACACGCATTTGCGCGTCGTCTGAGCCTTTTATGACGCGCAATGAGCGTCGTAAAAGGCTGTTTTTCTTGTAGTGATCTAGTGGTTGGAGACCACTTTCGAAGCTTTGAGTTGCCACTCTTGGCTGATTTAAGGTTATAAGTTCATATAAATGCTTTCTTGATGCTTAGATATGGTCCATGCATGTTCTTGTTGGGTTATAATTGATTAAAATGGTTATTGGGCCCCATTAAGTCATGTAGATGCATAAAGGTGTCAAATTTATGTAGTAGGAGCTTAGATGGAAGGTATTCTAAGGTTATGATGGAAGGACTCAACATATTATGTCATGAAATAAGTCTTGGAAAGTTTGAGGTTTACGCTCAGCGAAAAAGCAAGTACGCCCTGCGTACCATTGTGTACGCCCAACGTAAATGGCCCATTATCGTTTTGGGCTTGGTTGTCACCTTTGGACCTTGGGCCTTGGACTTTGAGATTCGGACTTCTGAATGGAGGAATTGTTTTAGGAATTGGGCTTCTTTTTGGTCTAGGTTATGGGTTTTCCTTATTTGGATTGGTGGGCCCAATAGGCTTGAGCCTTGTGAAAGCTTCGGGTTTTCCGAGATTTTTGTTATTGGACTAGGAATTTTTGTGCTTTTGGGTAAGGCTACATGGGGTTGGGCCCAATTTGGAAATTTGGACCGTTAATGGGCTTTTATGGATCTTGCAGTTTTGGGCTTATTTGGTTTCGGTCTTGAGCCTTGGTTTGGTTTATGTTGGGCCATGGGTAAAATGGTCATTTTACCCCAAGTATAGATGGTGGACCTTGGAGTGGAACCCAATTGCTAATCAGGTGTCATTTTGATCTATTATATCGAAGGTGTCGTCAGGGCAGCAACTAGGGATTTCTTTCAATGAGCTTCCGCACTCGAGGTGAGCTTCCTTACCGGGTTTAGTGGGCTGAAGGCACCAAGGGCGGCCATATTTACATTATGTTGTTAGTATGCTAATTATCTCCGTGACTCTTGCATGTGCTGTGTTTATATTTTTTTTCGGATCCAGGTCCGATGTCGGGAGGGGCCTGATGGATTGTATGCTATGTATCTCTGATTATTTGCGTATGCTATTATGTGGTAGTGGTAGTGGTGAAATATGTTGGATTAGTGTCTAAGTTCATAACTATTTTGGTATGTACTTGACCCGATGGTGCATGGTTCTTTTGGGTTGCCTTCACCAAAGCAACTTGATAGGATAAATTATGGAGAGAAAGGATTAAGTATGATTTATTAATATATTATGAGAATAATATATTAAAGGAGAAATCATATTATTTAATTAATATTAGTCAATAATTAATTGGTAATTAGTTTTGTGACTAAAAGAGATTAATTAAACTTAAGGGACTGGAATTGTAATTATAAGATAATTGCAATTTGGGCAATGGATTGTCTTAAATCATGGGGTGGACGAATTCTAATGGGAAACCCATAAGGAAATCGTCCAAGGGCTTGATTAAAGGAGTCCATGGGTTGCTTAGGGCTTAAGTAACCAAATTAGGGTTTCCTTGTTAGATAACCCTAATTGCCTCACTATATATAGACCCCTTAAGGACCAAAAACGTGGATAAGCAACCGTCATGTCTTCAAATGTTGGAACCGGTATTCGAAAAATAGCATCATACGGTTCTGGTTTTTGCCGGTTCTACTGGTTCCGGTTATATCGGTTCCGGTTCCTACCGGTTCCCGGTTCCAAAAATCCACAAAAATAACGTCCCGATCCCGGCCCGACCAGTTCCATCGGGTCCCGGTTCCAGTGCTGGTTCCGGTTCCGGTTCCGGCCGGTTCCCCGGTCCATATGTTCATCCCTACTATGGTCTTCTCAAATCCCGTGGAACAAGCTTTCCACATGAAGATGATATTCCACAATTCGATCGAGGAACAAGAAATCATGCTTCACTTCCTCCACCTCCTCCAATTATTCTCCCTAACCCACAAGTTCAAAGGCTTGAAAAGTTCAAGATCACTCAAGCCCTTTTGGCAAGTAAACATAAAGAAGGAAAGCCGGTGTGTGCACACGTCCTAGGGATGAAGTCATACATTGATAGGTTAAGAATGTTGGGATCCGTTGTCTGTGAGGAATTGGCTGTTGATTGGGTTCTTCAGTCACTTCCTAACTCATATAGTGAGTTCGTAAGAGAGTACTATATGATGAACCGCGACGTGACCCTTATAGATCTCACCTATATGCTTATTGCTGCTGAATCAGCAATGGTTTGGCGCAATAGAAAAACAAAGTTGATTGGTGAATCTGCCTTCAAGACCTCTATGGATATAGACAATGACAACGAAAGACATGCTATGATCAAAAGGTTTGATCATAAGAGAAAGGCAATGTCTGAAGTAGTTCCATGTCATGTTCCAAAAGAGTCGATTTGCTTTTATTGCCAAGAGAAGGGGCATTGGAGACGAAGCTGCCCTATTTACCTAAGAGATCTAAGAGATGGGAGAGTCGAAACGTATGGATCTAATATAGGTAAAATCCATTAACTAACTCTTTTAAGCTTCTATTCTAGATTCTTAATACATAATGTGATAAGATTGCAATTGATGTTTTGTAGGATCGAAGAAAAGAAAGGAAACTTAAGGGAAGAAGTGAGCAGAATCTAACCGTGAAGGAATGGATTTCAATCGCATTTCTCGAAGATTAGATTCTTGAGCTACTACTTAGAGTTAGAATTAGATTGCTAAGAAAGATGTATTAGCATAGTTTTTCAATGAATTGCATTGTAAGGACAAATTTTTCCGCAATAAAATAAATTTTGATTTTATAATATTTATTTATCCTTGCAATTGCGTATTTGAAAAAATGATGTTTGAATATTAGCAATAATGGATTTGGTTCTTATTATGTTATTTATGGAAAGTCGAGAATTTACCAAATAGGGAGAGTTTCTCATCGCCCAAAGTTTCAATTGGACAGAAATTTGGAATCATGCAACTTGGTTGCACGATGAATGAGAAATCTCATATTTGATAATTAGACTAATTAATTGACAAAGTGTCAAGTGAAGGACTAGGAGATCGAGCACACAAAGTTGTGTGTCGGTCAAGTTCACCATAAGAGTAACAATGATATTCGTCATGATTTACTAAAGGTTTAGTAAATATGATTATACTTACAAGATTAAGTGTAATTATGAATTGATTGAAAAAGTTTAAATCAATAGTAGAACAAATAAGAAGAATCAAGTAGGCAGAAAGATAAAGGTTTCTCCATTCTAAGAAGAAGGGAGAGTACCTTTTATGCTTTATGATGGGTCTTAATGATTAAGAACCATATCTCAATTGATCCTCTAAGTGAGTCTTAGTACAATTGTATGTTTAAGAAGAGAAATCTAGAATTGAAGAAATGGTTAAATCAAGAAGTCAATCATACTTCGTTCCAAAACAAGTCTTAGAGTTAAGATTGTGACATTGAGTAAAAAGTATTAAAGGTTTATAACATTAATCAAATGTGGAAAGTTGTGATGTCTTGGATAAGACAAAGACCAACTAGAACCAATTTATGAAGAGTCTTGATAAAAGCTACACTAACTCTTGAATATTTGTTTGTCAAGAAATGTTTATTGACAAAAGGATCTTATATGTCAAGGAGTCAGTGAGAGTCTTAATGGTCTTGAAAACTTTCAAGAACAAATCAAATAGACCTTATCAATCATCACTAGCACACGAGTTGAGGTTTACAACCTATCGTGTTGACATCATTTTGTTTCTATGCCGCTCCAATTGAGTTAATTATGCATATGAGTTCTATGAGTTCTCATTTGAATGCATAAAAGGCAAGGACCTCGATCAATGGAAAGTACATTGATAAGAAAAGGTGAGCTGCTTAACTACTTGGAAGACATGGTGGGCAACTGTGCTACCATAAATGCAAGAAATCGAGATCAAGAAAGTTCGATCCATATGAGTTTGAATTTGTCGTAAACTTTGATTTTGACAAATTCACATGGATAGGAACAAATACACCGTTAAATCTAAGTGTCATAAGATTTCCTCATTCATGAAAATGATTGTGAGGAAATGCTTTCACTAAGAAAGATTTGAAGAAGATAGTGATTATAAAATTGCATTCTCGAATTCAATTATGGTTACGGTATCCCTTTCCATAATTTGAATTTTGAGGTTTGGCAATTGTTTACACACACATATGAACTATCTAAGGAAAAGGTGTATAAGTTCAAGAAGCCTTGATAAAAGATTATCAAAGCACTAAGTATTAGAAACATGAACTTAAGAAATTCAATAAGCATTGTTTTTCTGAAAGTTAAGCTGTTTCTGAATACATGTCAAAGTTAGTGGGAGCATAAGTGTTATGTTTTATAGTAATCATCATGATAGTGGGAGCATAAAAGTTATGATTGTATGATTATTATGGAACGTATTGCAAGTTGGGAATATTAATTATAGAAAACAAGAGCTTTACCTTGCAAAGTCGTAAGGGTTGTAAAGTTGTTTTGCTATAATTAAGGGAGAGAATATTATGCTTCATTTCAAATCTAAAGGATTAGGTTGAGAAATGTTAATAAATTTAGTCAAAGGTATATAGTGTGTTCTTAAAATTTCGATTATGATTACGGCATTCCTCTTCACAATTCGAATTTTGAAAACATAGCAAATAAAACATTATGCGTCGTGTCCCATACGCTTCGGGTATAGGATCGATTGCAAATGCTTTAATGTTTGACCATTCTAAAATTTTCCAATGTCGAGCGCATTTAGAGGGAAAAGGGACCAGAATTGGTTTTGACTAAAATAATTAAGCAACTATCAAAGGACAATCCAAAGTTCGACGAGGATTGGTTGCTTGTGAGCAGTTGGAAGTATAGTATTAGAAAATATGAAAATGTTTCCATATTGGATGGACCATATTGACTTTATTATGAATAGATAAGATTCTATTAAGAATGAGTTGTCATATGGAAAATATGGAAACGTGTCCATATTGGGAATTGAATATTGAAAAATCTATGTCTAGATTAGAAACTTTTATGCAAAAGGATGTTCAAAGGAATGTACTTTAAGTGAGAGACATCATATCTAAGGAATTGTCTTGTAACAATCTCCGATAGAGAACTTTGTAATATCATTGGCAATAGTCTTTGTGGCTTTGGTGCAGTGACATTACGAACGGATCATTGCATAGATGTTAGAATCTAGCATATTCTATAAGTGGCAAGTATTTGATATTCTTACACTTATGAAAAAGGATTTGGAGTTGTGAAATGAGAATGGTTGGAAATGTGTTCAATTTGATCTATTTCACAAAAGTAAGAACCATAGGTAAACATTGTGTGCATGCTAAGAAGCATGGGACAAGTGTTGTAATTCAAGTAAGAAGTTGATTACCCGAAACGACAAATAATGAGTAATCGATATGGTGATAAATAAAAGGAGTTTTATTTATGCTCAAAGGGTTGAGGCTATATGGGATTAGTATTATTCTTGTGTTTCACTTTGCATGTTTTGACTTCCTGAATAATTTAATTGGTTAAGAACAGTCAAATTATTCGAACGAGCCACAGTCGTTCATATGTTGGAAGTAGGTATGAATGAAGACTATTGTGAATTGGTGTGTGGATTGTCTAAAAGAGTATTAGACATAAGCAAATGTTTGCTGCAACATTCATGAGTGCTTATGAATATGATTTGAGCATTGGATTAAACCCACGCTCACTTGGATCACTCCATGAAATTGTATCACGAGTGATTGGTGAGACGATAACATCTTATAATCTTGAAACCGAGATGTGTGAGTTGTATCTTGCAAATCGGTTGCACATTGATAATATGTAAACGCACTAGTAACTTGGTGTTATAAAACATATTGTTGTGTGTAATTTGGTGAGTGAGTGCAAGCAAGCATTGTATCAAAGTTTATCCGTTCCTTTTATCCAAAGTAGGATAGAAGCGATATCTTTGGGACCCTCGATGATTTAGTGATGACAAACGTAAATGCTCGGCCGGGCTAGGGCTAATTTGATTTGTTCAATTAGTCAGTCGTCATAAATCGGGAATCGAGATATAGTACAAATAGAATGATTTGAAATCATATCTCATATGATATCTAGAATGGAGGAATATATGATCCCTTATCTAAGGACACGCGTATCTGATAGGATCAGAGTTGACAGCGGCTTTGGAAAGCTACGATTGCAGATCAAGATCTGAAGTCATACGCATAATAGTTATTAGACTTATCCAAGTGGGAGATTGTTGGATTAGTTTCTAAGTCCATAACTATTTTGGTATGTACTTGACCCGATGGTGCATAGTCCTTTTGGGTTGCCTTCACCAAAGCAACTTGATAGGATGAATTATGGAGAGAAAGGATTAAATATGATTTATTAATATATTATGAGAATAATATATTAAAGGAGAAATCATATGATTTAATTAATATTAGTCAATAATTAATTGGTAATTAGTTTTGTGACTAAAAGAGATTAATTAAACTTAAGGGACTGGAATTGTAATTATAAGATAATTGCAATTTGGGCCATGCATTGTCTTAAATCAAGGGGTGGACGAATTCTAATGAGAAACCCATAAGGAAATCGTCCAAGGGCTTGATTAAAGGAGTCCATGGGTTGCTCAGGGCTTAAGTAACCAAATTAAGGTTTCCTTGTTAGATAACCCTAATTGCCTCACTATATATAGACCCCTTAAGGACCAAAAACGTGGATAAGCAACCTTCTAGGGTTTCACATGTTTTTGGGCAGCCTCTAACCTCTCTCCTCTTCATCCTCTTGCTTATGGTGTTTGTAAACCATTAGAGGAGTGACACTTGTGACTCTAAGCCTTCCAAAGTCAATACAAGGAGATTTGGGATTGTTATTACTACATAACAATCAAGGTAACATCTTAAACCTATTCTTATGTTAATATGATTACTTGTATGCTAGAATTAGGGTTTATAGTCTTGGATAACTTGCATGTACAATAGAGAAACCTAGATCCAAGCATTAGGGTTTGTATGAGCACATAGGATGTCTTATGACTAAAACCCATCAAAATAGACCCTGTATCCAGTTGAAATAGACTGAAGGGGAGGCCACCACCCATATATGCTCGACATTATATGGTTGAAATAGGCCGAAGGGGAGGCCAACACCCAAATATGCTCGGCAGTATCCGGTTGAAATAGACCGAAGGGGAGGCCAGCATCCAGATATACTCGACAGTATCCGGGCGGGGCCCGATGCTGAACGGGGTTCGATGACGGGTGGGGCCCACTATATGTTTTTTTGTATGCTCTTGTATGGTATGTGGTATTTGGGTAACTCATTAAGCTTTGTGCTTACAGTTTTCAGTTTATGTTTCAGGTACTCTAGTTTTCAAATGAAGAGCTCGGGACGATCACAGTGCATACACCAGTGTTTTCCACGATTAGTGATCTTTGGGATTGAACTCTGATGATTGTTTTATTTGAAATTCTTTTCAATGTTTAGAACAAAGCTACAATAGTGTTTTGATTATAATAAAAATGAAAATTTTAACCTTGGATTTTGGATCGTTACAAGTTGGTAGCAGAGCCTTGGTTTGAGGGATTCAGGCATACTCTTGGGTGTGCCTGAACTCATACCGAGGATTGGTGAAAGGTTTTTATAAAATAACATTTAATTAAAAAGGAATTTTTTTATCAAGAAAGGGGCGTGATGCGTGCAATCGGCTAAGCTCAAGTAAGTGGTTCCCAAAATACCAATACATGTTATTTATGATATATGCTATGATTATGAGGATTGCATGCTAGATTAGGGCTAAGGATCCACTCAATATTATATGATAGGAGAGATGCCTTTATATGCCTGATTGTATGATCTTTAGAATTACATGCTAGTATTGATTCCAGATATGTGGATATAATGGATTGATTAGAGTATGTTGGCTAGATATTTTTCCGTTGTTTGAATGTTGCTTGCTTTGTGCTTTGTGGGAATCTTAGTGTGAATTGACTGCTAAGTGAATATGCTAAATCACATGTAGCACATGTTAAATAATCTTAGAGTGATGGATTTGACCCTATTATGCAACTCTCGTTTGAGTCCAACCGTTCTAGGGTTGAGTATTTTACTTGAAGGATTATCTGATCTCTGTTACATGTGACTGTATTCATAAGGAAGCTAGTTGACATTGGTAGGAGTCCTTTAGCAGCTGAGGACTGGGTAAGTTCGGGAACCTAGGAGAGCCTAGGATATGCTTCGGTGGGTTTAGTGATATGGTTTAGCGAGTTTTGGTGCATCAGTTGAGTAAGTGACTTAGAGGATTCGAGATGATTGTGTTGGATTAGTGTCTAAGTCCATAACTATTTTGGTATGTACCTGACCCGATGGTGCATAGTCCTTTTGGGTTGCCTTCACCAAAGCAACTTGATAGGATGAATTATGGAGAGAAAGGATTAAATATGATTTATTAATATATTATGAGAATAATATATTAAAGGAGAAATCATATTATTTAATTAATATTAGTCAATAATTAATTGGTAATTAGTTTTGTGACTAAAAGAGATTAATTAAACTTAAGGGACTGGAATTGTAATTATAAGATAATTGCAATTTGGGCCATGAATTGTCTTAAATCAAGGGGTGGACAAATTCTAATGGGAAACCCATAAGGAAATCGTCCAAGGGCTTGATTAAAGGAGTCCATGGGTTGCTTAGGGCTTAAGTAACCAAATTCGGGTTTCCTTGTTAGATAACCCTAATTGCCTCACTATATATGGACCCCTTAAGGACCAAAAACGTGGATAAGCTTCTTTCTAGGGTTTCACACGAGTTTTGGTAGCCTCCATACTCTCTCCTCTTCATCCTCTTGCTTATGATGTTTGTAAACCATTAGAGGAGTGACACTTGTGACTCTAAGCTTTCTAAAGTCAATACAAGGAGATTTGGGATTGTTATTGCTACATAACAATCAAGGTAACATCTTAAACCTATTCTCATGTTAATACGATTACTTGAATGCTAGAATTAGGGTTTATAGTCTTGGATAACTTGCATGTACAATAGAGAAACCTAGATCCAAGCATTAGGGTTTGTATGAGCACATAGGATGTCTTATGACTAAAACCCATCAGATTGCTGAGGAAAGTATGGATAGGTGTGGAAGGGAGTATTGGGCCCGTACTACTAAATGCACATGATCCATACTCGAATCGGTGAGAGTCTTGGAGAATCTAAAAAGCTTAAGGGAAGAGAATTCTTGGTTATGTTCTGATCGTGGGTATAGTCGCTTTTCAGGTTGGAGATGAGCACACATGGGGAATGTTCAGGGTTTGGTCCCGGCTCAGGTGGTGGGCCAGTTAGTGGAGGGACTGCAAGGGTTTTGAGTTCGCATTGGATTGAGGAGATGGAAAGTGTTTTCCGCACTAGTCCCTACCCTATAGGAGCCAAGGTTCGGTTCGTGTTGGATCTTTTGTATCAGGCGACAAGGAGTTGCTGGGAATTGATTGTGCGATCTATTATACTTTATGAATTGGAGACTATGTCTTGGGAGGAGTTTGTGACCCGGTTAAGGGCAGAGGTTGCTCCAGATATTGGAGTTCAGTCGTTGGTGAGTGAGCCAGTGAGTGTGTCAGGGTGCCAGACCCTGAATGATATGACTTCCAGAGCCCGAGGGCGGGAGATCGATTCGGAGTATCTAGGGAAGAGAGGGTTATACTAGGTGCATACAGTGGAGGGTCCAGGGAAGAGACCCAAGGCTTCAGACCATCGATTGTGGGGCCAGCAGGGCCAGGGTTAGTGTAGAATGTGGGGGGAAACGACACAATAGTGTTTGTCGTTCCAGGGATATGGGTTGCTACAAGTGTGGCAGTGTTGATCATCAGCAGGGATTGTCCTCAAGGGGCAAGCCCATTATGTGTTCTCTGCAACCAAGTGGGCCACAAGTGGTCCTTCTGTCCGAAGAGGAGGGGAGGAGCAGTGAGAGCACATGCTCCAACTATTTTGTGAATTTCTGATGGTCGTGAGGGTAGGACAGGAGCCCCAGTAGAGAGGATTCAGGCTCTGCAGTGTCAGACAGGAGAGGTCAGGATTCCAACGGTCGATGTTGTGGGTATGTATCTTTTGATTCTTATTTATTCTATTTGTATTTTGGGGTTGTTATCTTGTATCGGTTTGGGGTAAGTATATCTTTGGTTTTGTTCCTATGCTTGTGTTTGGGTTATATTTTCGAAGGATGTTATATGCCAATTGCATGCCGTGAATTATTAATGGTTAGTGAAGGGTTGTTCTACTTTTAGCGGGCTTGGAGTGTCTAGTGTTATCTTGGTATATGGTCGAGATTGGTTCAGAGGCGTTATGTGGAAGGTTTGCGGTCAGGGTTCATCGGGTTGGTTGTCCAGCATCATCGAGATTCGGTGATTCATCCATTGTGCTTGGGTTGGCTTTTGGAAGCACCAATGGAAGACGTCTATTACATAAGTTTTGATCTGAGCATCAGTTGATTGGACTTCAAGATTTGAGTGCAGTATCATTTCAAGGCATCTAGAGTTATCAACATTATTGGGATTCAGAAAGTGTTCATCCAATCTTCAGGGTCTTTTAAGTTTGGCTAGTAATGGATCGCTAGCACCGGTAAGCGCAGGTTGTCAGCCGTTTGATTATCAGAGAGTAAGAAGGATTGGGGATCCTTAAATTCTTATGTGTCGTGAAAGACTTAATCGGATCTAAGTGGGGGAGAATCGCTCAAGTATTCAGGATCAAAAGCAGATGTGAAACTAAGATGAGTTTCACATCCCCGTCAGGAAGGAAGGCGGTCGAGTAGCCGTCTAGATTGAGGATTGTGTGAGTTGGGAGTTCGGAAAACTTTCCAACATTTGGTTCGTGTCTCTTTTTGGTATCAGATAGCAGGCTTTAGGGACCCATGTTGCGGTTCCAATCATGGTTCAAGTTCGGTTGGAGAGCTGGTCAAGCGCGTGTTCAAATCTGGGTGGCTTTCGGATACATATGTTAGTGGTAAGGCAGTGGGAGGCGGATGTGGCAGCATGAAAATGTTGTAAGATTGTGGGGTAGCCGTAGCATTCACTAGCTAGCAGTTAGCGTGGAAGTGTTGTAAGACTGCGAGGTAGCCGTAACGTTCACTAATGGTCAGTTAGTGTGGGAGTGTTATAAGACTGCGGGGTGGCTGTAGCATTCACCGGTCTGTTGGGTTTTGAGCAATCTAACACTTCCTAACTGTGCATGCAACCCTAATAAACCTTGTATCTATGTTTGTCTAAATACATGCAAAATAATAATTTTCCAAGGTTCATAACCTATCTAACATGGCATGGGGTACTTATAAACATATAAGTATTAGATGAGATTACATACCTTTTTGATGACTTTGATTCTTAAGGAGTTTGAGGGCCAAGCACCAATAGTGTGAATGCCTCAAATGGAATCACAAATCACCAAAAACTCATGGAAAACTTTGAGAGAGTGTATACACACTTATAAAGTCGGCCACACACTAACACACATACTCTAGTAACACTAGTCACACTAGTGGCCATTTCATGCAACATAAGCATGCTTATATAGTGTACATGATTAGGGTGAAACCCTAATAACCCATGACCTTTCCTTTTCCAAGGATCCATGGGTTAAAAGCTCCATGGATCATCCATGGACTTCCATACAAGCCTAACCCATTAACAAATGAGTGTTAGCCCACACCATATAAAACCAATCGCCCACAATCTAATTAGCCTTCCTTTAAATCTCTAAATTAATTCATAATTAATTTAAGACTAAGACTAATTAAATAACATGACTTCATATTAATATGTTATAACTTATAATATATTAATAAACATATGTGTATAACTCTCATAAGATTATCCATAAATAGTTCGGGTGAAGTGCAACCCAAATGGACCATGCCGGGTCGGGTCAAATATATACCAAATAAGTTATGGACTTAGACACCTTATCCAACAGACTCCCACTTGGATAAGTCTAATAACTATATTTGCGTATGTTACTTCAGGAACCAACTAGCAATCGTAGCTCTCGAAAACTCTATTGAACTATGAAGCGCCATTTTAGATAAGTGATCATAAAATCCTCTGTTCTCATGATATCAGCCGGACAAATACATGGAACAACTTCGTACTTATTGTCCAACAGTTTGTTTCCCGATTTTCGATTTGTTTGACAAAGAACTTAATCAAACACATCAATTTAGTTCTGACCGGCCGGTACATAGGTCACAACAAAATCATCGAGGGGCCCATATATCGCTTCTATTTCTAGAAGGAACAGATAAACTTCGACTCATATGCTTGTTCTACTACTTGTTGAATTGTACACAAAGGCACGTTTTATAACATCAAGTTACTGATGCGTTTACGTGCAATCAATGCACAACCAACTCATAGGTAACAACTCATATCTCTAGGTTTGAAGATTTATATGATATTACCGTCTCACAATCACTTGAGATAAATTCCATGAAGTGATACAAGTGAGCGTGAGTTTATTCCAATACTCATAACTTATGAGCACTCATGAATGTTGTAGCAACCATTGCTATGACTAAACCCATTTAGCCATTTACAAACTCGATTCATGACAATCTTGATTCATACCTACTTCCAACATATGAACGACTGTGGAGTGTTTAAATAACTTAGTCATTCGAAAGAATAACCTAGCTATTTTGGAAGTCAAAACATGCAAAGTGAAACACAATAATAATCGAATCCAATATGGTCCCAGAACCCTTTTGAATATAAATATAACCACCTTTTATTTATCACCATATTGATTACACATTATTCATTGTATAATGTTTCAAACAATCAACTTAAGACTTGAATAAAAAACAACAGTCGTCCCATGCTCCTAGCATGTACACTTTGTTTTTCTAAACAATAGTTATGCCATACTCCAAGTATGCACACTATGTTTGTCTATGATCCTTACATTGTGATGTAGATCAATTGAACATGATTCCATTGATACTCATTTCACAATCCCAAATCCTTATTGTAAATGTGAGAATCCCCGATTCCTATCATTTACCAAAAATATGTTAGATTTTAAACTTTTATGCAATGTTCCTCTTGTAATGATTATGCACAAAGTCACCAAAACCTTGTTACCAGTCATTACAGAGTATTCCAAAGGAGATCAACTGCTATGGAACGGAAGTCTCATATTCAAAGTACATTGCTTTGAACATCCTTCTTGCATTAAGGTTTTCTAATCTTACATAGATTGAATAACTTCCACCTATGGAGACATTTCCATAGTCCCATTTTGACTATCACTTCCAAACAAGAGTTATTTCTTTTCAGAATATGTCAATATGGTCCTTTCCGACAACTTACATCATACTTCCAACTTTCCCTAAGCAACCAATCTTTGGCGAACCTCAGATTGTCCTCGACAATTGCTTAATCACTTTAGTTATATCCAGTTCTAGAATTTTCCCTTCTCAATGCCTTAAGCATTTGGAAAATTTAGAAAAGATGAATATTATAGCACATGCAATCGATCCTATATCCGAAGCATATGGGACACGATTCATGATGTTTTACATAAAGACATGATACTAGACAAGTCTTTTGCTACAATTTTTTTTATTTGCCATGTTTTCAAAATTTAACTTTGAAGAGGGATGCCGTAATCATAATCGAATTTTGAAAACGCAATATATATATAATTTCCTTAAGTCGAACCATTCAGACATAAAATTCATATATATATATATATATATATATATATATATATATATATATATATATATATATATTCTTGACTAAAGACGATTAAAATCTCAATCTAAGCTTTTAGAATTGAAATGAAGTATAATTTCCTCTCCCTTAATTATAGCAAAACAACTTTTCAACCCCTGTAACTTCACGAATTGAAACTTTGTTTTCTATAACTAACATTGCTAACTTGCAACACTAAACGTAATAATCATGCTCCCACTAACATGATGATTATCAGCATAACACTTATGCTCCCACTAGCTCTGACATATTTCCAGAAATCTGCCGGACTTCTGAAATTTAGATTCATACACCCTTTCTTAGATAGCTCACATGTGTGTCTAAGCAATTTCAAGAACTATGAAAAGGGATGCCGTAATCATAGTCTCAATTTCTTAGACCTTTTCCATTTCTCACAAGTCCATGTTAGTGTGCCGGTTAACCACACACGCTCCACTAACGACTTTTGAAAATGCAAATAACACAATTGATATCTACGTAAAATCTACTTAGTGAAAGCGTTTCCTCACCATCATTTTCATGAATCAGAGAGAAACCTTATGACACTTAGATTTTATAGTGTATGAGTTCCTATCCATGTGAATTTGTCAAAACCATAATCACAAGATAAGGCTAGTGACAAATTCAGCCTTACATGAATTAAACTTGTTCAATCTTAGTTTCTTGTCACCTTGGTAGCACAAGGCCCACCAATGCTTCCAAGTTGAACTCTGATAACTCACATGCAAATTCAACTTATTTGAAGTAGGTACAGAAACAAGAATTATGTCAACCCGATAGGTTGCAAACCTTAAGTCGTGTGCTAGTGATAAATTACAGGTTTTACTCTTGATTAAATCTTGAAACTCTTTCAGGATCTTTAAGGCTCCCACTGTCCCCTTGACATATAAGTTTCCCCAGTCAAGAACCATTCCTTGACAAAACAAATATTCAAGGGATAGTGCGGATTCTTATCAAGACTAACACTTCACACAATTGGTCTTAGTTGGTCTTTGTCTCATCCAAGACATCACAACTTACCAATCTCAAATGTACAAGGGTAGAAACATTCTACACTACATTTGATAAGTGTTTTAAACCTTACTTTATGTCACTCAATGTTACAATCTTGGAGTATGACTCTAAGAATTGTTTTGGAACGAAGTATGACTCATCTTTTTGATTTTAACCAATGCAACAATTCATGACCTCTCTTCTTAGCCATAACAATGCACTAAGACGTCCTTAGAGTATGAATTTGTGATATGGTTTCATAATCATTAAGATGATCATGAAATATGATACTAAAGTACTCTCCCATCCTTTCAGATTTGAGAAACTTTTATCTTTCTGCCTAATTTGATTCTTCTCATTTGTTTTGTCATACATTGTAACCTTTCCAATGTTACAGAATTATACTTAACCTTATAAGTATAATCATATTTACTAATCTTTAGTAAATCATGACAAATCAATCTTTGTGGTGGACCTTGACCAGCGCACACCCAGTGTACCTAATTCCTTAGTCCTTCAATTGACTCACATATACATGTGATCAAAGAATTAGTCTTAATTTTCAAAGATGAAAATTCTCATTCATCATACAATACAACTTGTATGATTCCAAGTTTCTGTCCAATTGAAACTTGGGTGACGAAAACTTTCTTCATTCGGTAAATTCAGATACTACCACAAATGAAGGAATCAAATCCACTTTCCAATATTGCTATTACTGGAAACATATAAGCAACAATTTTCCACAGATGCCATTGTAAGGATATTTTTAAAATAAATAAAATTAAAACCCTTTTTTCTTTTATTTTAAAACTTTGCGGAAAAACTTATCCTTACAATCCACATGAAAACCTTGTTGTTATCTATTCATAAGCAATATATTATAACTCTTAAGAAGCAGCTCAAAATTCTGATCACCGAACCATGCGATCGAAACCCACCTTTGCAATCAGAATCAACATATACTTACTTTAAGCTTCCTATCTTTTCTTTGATTCTTAAAACATCAACATGTGACCCATTCACATTATGTAATAAGAATTTCCAAATAGGAACTTAATAGAATTAGACAGTGGACTTTACCCGAAGTAGAGTCAAACCTCTTGACTTGATCAACCTTATGACCTTTCAGGTGAATAGGGCAGCTTCGCAACCAATGCCCCTTCCTTTGGCAACAAAACATATAGACCCTTTGGTAATGGCACATGGGACTATCTCAGACTTAGCCTTTCTCTTTACCATTTGGTCAACCGAGTTGACTATAGCCGATCCCTTTCCATTGGGAAGAGAAATTTTTTTCTAGATATCCAATGCTACCATTGTCAATGTCCATGTAAGACTTGGGAAGTTGTTCTTTTAATCAAATTTGCTTTACTGGTGTTCCAAATCATTGCTGATTCCACAACACCATGCAAATAGATAACATCATTAGGGGTCATGTCATAGTCTGTCTCATAGTAGTCCCAAAGAGACCCACTATGTTACTAAGAAAGTGATTGAACATCCAACTTTCACGAGACTTTGACACCCAACTCTTCCGGCTTGTCAATATGTGACTTTATCTCCAAGATGTGAGCACACATAGACTATGCTTTCCAATAGGGATTGAGTGACTTTAAACTTTTCAAGAACTTGTGGGTGAGGGAGAATAATTGGAGGAGGTAGAGGAAGTGAAGCATGATGTTGAGGGACACCATCTTCAAGAGATTTGGGAAGATCATAGTTGTCTGAACCAGACATCTATAATGGGAGAAAATCAAGTTAGTTGATTCAAAATCCTTAATATAACACCCAATATAAAATATTAAGGCTAGGACCCAACACAATATTTTATAATTTGGAAGAGGGATGCCGTAATCCAAGCTATAAAATATTTGAAGGTAAGCGAATGACGATTTACCAATTTCCACCATGAAAAACGAAATAATTTATTAGGTTTTAATTGGATTTGAAATTCCTAGATCTTTTGAGATTCATTGAACTTTTCAATGGCATGTTTCAATCTCGAGTGTGCCCTCTCAAATTTTGTGACTGGGTTGCCGAGGATCACAAAACAAGGTGTGAATAACCATACCAATTCACTTGGTACCCTTAATTTTATCACCCAATCAATGTGCCGGTTAACCACACACGCTCCATTGATCTATGACAAACATTAAGTCACCCTTCGTGATCCTTACTAGTCCAAGTTAGTGTGCCGGTTAACCACACACGCTCCACCAACGACTTGGTAAGGTACAAAGTGTGAATTCCATGGGCTAGCACCAAATTCACATTTTTCCTAAAGTAACTAAGATTGGGAATTAAATAAAACATTTAGTTACTTTATAATAATCATTATACTTTTAATGAGAATTTAAAGTCATTGTCCTACCCGTTCGGCTAACGACCCTCCACCAGTCAAGCAAGCGGTGGGTAAGAGTGGACACCCATTAAGTCGCCATTTTATAGGCAACAACCTTATACCTACCTTATAGACCGGCTTCGTGAATGAGGCCTACTAACGGTAAAACGACTTGTTCTTATACATATATATATATAATAATTAACCATTAATCTTATAATAGTATAAGGGTAGAATTTTAACTTTTAAAACTTCTAGGGTATGGAATTAAAGTTTGTGTGAGACTTTACAAATTCCAAAACTTGAGGGCAAGTTTTGAACAATTCATAAACTTTTGGATATTCATAACTTATGAGTTTTAATTAAGTGCTTAATACTTTTAATGAAGAGTCTCTTGGAAAACCATAACTTGAGGACAAGTTATGGAGTCCATAAAACATTTATGGGAAAAACTCTTCAAGAAAATGTAACCTACAACTTCTTAAAAAACATTTAAATGAAAAAACTCTTGGAATTCCATAACTTGAGGACAAATTAAGAATTCCATTAAAACACATTAAGATCAAGAATTAACCAACAAACAATTTGCAAATAATTCCTATGATCTAACAAAACTCATATGAACATGAACATCCACATCAACAATTTCAAGAAACATATGAACACATATAAACTTGAAATTTTGATTATAACTTTGAAATTGGTCCACCATCATCATTACCACATCAAAAACAGGTTTTATGAGTCCAAAACAGTTTAAGGTAATGATTCTAGACCAATTCCAGCACCAAAACTCGAAGATATGCTGTCTGGGGGTCCAACTTGTCGAGTGCATGAACCAACTCGCCGAGTTGGATGAGTTTTGCCTTGGACTCGTCGAGTCCCTTCATGGACTCGGCGAGTCAGCTGTGCAGACAGCATAAAATCTTCGACTTTCAGCAATTTGCATCAAGTATTCAAGAAAACAAGCCTAGGGTTTGATACCACTGTTGGGTTTTGAGCAATCTAACACTTCCTAAGTGTGCATGCAACCCTAATAAACCTTGGATCTATGTTTGTCTAAATACATGCAAAATAATAATTTTCCAAGGTTCATAACCTATCTAACATGGCATGGGGTACTTATAAACATAAAAGTATTAGATGAGATTACATACCTTTTTGATGACTTTGATTCTTAAGGAGTTTGAGGGCCAAGAACCAATAGTGTGAATGCCTCAAATGGAATCACAAATCACCACAAACTCATGGAAAACTTTGAGAGAGTGTATACAGACTTATAAAGTCGGCCACACACTAACACACATACTCTAGTAACACTAGTCACACTAGTGGCCATTTCATGCAACATAAGCATGCTTATATAGTGTACATGATTAGGGTGAAACCCTAATAACCCATGACCTTTCCTTTTCCAAGGATCCATGGGTTAAAAGCTCCATGGATCATCCATGGACTTCCATACAAGCCTAACCCATTAACAAATGAGTGTTAGTCCACACCATATAAAACCAATAGCCCACAATCTAATTAACCTTCCTTTAAATCTCTAAATTAATTCATAATTAATTTAAGACTAAGACTAATTAAATAACATGACTTCATATTAATATATTATAACTTATAATATATTAATAAACATATGTGTATAACTCTCATAAGATTATCCATAAATAGTTCGGGTGAAGTGCAACCCAAATGGACCATGCCGGGTCGGGTCAAGTATATACCAAATAAGTTATGGACTTAGACACCTTATCCAACATGGTCTTGGTTCAACGGCGAGATTTCAGCGAATATTTGACCTGCCCACAGATTTATTCAGACAGTTTAGGCCAACGCGGATCTGTTCGCAGGCTATGGAAGGGCCACAACGTGTTTGGAATCAAGGATGGATAGATCGTGGCAGGTTGGGTATGGTGTAAGACCATAGTTGGTTCTGTAGCTTTCAACTTATCATCGGGCCTGGTGCTGAGAGGGTTCGGGTAGCTATTGTCGGCCGAAGTTTTCTTTTGGAATTTGCGTGGGGTGACTGTGAGGGTGTTCTTTGGCTCAACAGTCGGGCGGGAATCCAATATTCCAGATAGTTGGCATATAAGTTGGACCAGGGAGGTCTCGGTTCATTTGAAAGTATATAAGAGGCAGCAAAATGTTTCCGACAAAAATAGTGATTTAAGGATTCATGTGTATGTAGTATCTTGTTGGTCGAAAGTGCTAAGTTACTTGTAGTTGGATTAAATAGTCTCAGAGTAATTGATTTGACCTTGTCGCATAGCTCTCATTTGAGTCTAACTGTTACAGGGATGAATCTTCTACTCGAAGGATTATTTGAGCCTTCTGCCAAGTATAAGGATTACGCAACTGGTTATGGTTAGCAACTTTTTTTTCGTAGGTCGCATCAAGGTAATCAGGGTTGGAAGCATTATGGTCGGCAAGTTGTTCGGTGAGGTTTTGACATGGTAATATTTCAGCACGAGTGGTCTTTTTGGGAGGCAGACCATTATAGATTTCAGACTTCAGATGAGCAGAAGTGGTCTTGTGGGAGTTTAAGGTTTGCTTTCTTCGAGATGGAATTTCGGTTTGGGTTTCGGTTATCTCGGCAAGGTTGTCTTATGCGCCAAATCTTCGGTTGCGTTCCTCAGAGATTGTTTGCTTTGATATGGGTTTTAGTAAGGAACGATTTCGAGGACGAAATCTAATTTAAGTGGGGGAGAGTTGTGACACTCGGTTTCAGATTTGCTTCGTTGCCTGAGGTTGCGGCCAAGTCATCAGTTGTCATGAGGCTTAGGGCTTTGAGAAAGGAAGGATTTAGCCCATTTCGGATGTAGTTGCCATGGTATAAGTGATCCAAGTATTCGAGTATGTCTTCGGAGCCAAGGGTATGATTATAATTGGGTATCTTGGTATTTTATAGATTTTGGGTTTCGTTTGGGAGGTTTAAAGGCTTGGGTGTGTTGTTAGGAGTGTAGGGCTTCTCGCCGCCTTTTCATTGATATAATGTTTATTAGAAACAAATCTAGAACAAGGGAGTTATGATATTTTGAAGTTATTGGAAGAGTTGGTCCTTGGTAGAAAAAGCATGAATTTCAACCCATGCATGCAAAGGTGGCGTGCGCGTGAGTATAACCAGCGTAGGTTGGGGTACGCCCAACGTAGGGATGGAAAAGTGGAATGCGGGCTTGGGAGCTGTACGCCCAAAGTACGTACTCGAGGTGAGCTTCTGCACTCGAGGTGAGTTTCCTTACCGAGTTTAGTGGGTCGACGGCACCAAGGCCGGGCCATGTTTACATTATGTTGTTAGTATGCTAGTTGTCTTCGTGAATCTTGCATGTGTTGTGTTTATATGTTTTTTCGGGTCAAGGCTTGATGCCGGGCGAGGCCTGATGGATATCTGTATGCTATGTATCTCTGTGATTATTTGCGTATGCTATTATGTGGTAGTGGTAGGGGTGAAATAGACTCAGTATCCGGTTGAAATAACCTAAGGGGAGGCCAGCACCCATATATGCTCGGCAGTATCTGGTTGAAATAGACCAAAAGGGAGACCAACACCCAGATATGCTCGGCGGTATTCAGTTGTAATAGACCGAAGTGGAGGCCAACACCCAGATATGCTCGACAGTATCCTGGCGGGGTCCGATGACGGGCGGGGCCCACTATATGTTTATTGTATTCTCTTGTATGGTATGTGGTATTTCGGGAACTCACTAAGCTTTGTGCTTACGATTTTCATTTTATGTTTCAGGTACTCCAGTTTTCAAATGAAGAGCTCGGGACGATCGTAGTGCATACACCCGTGTATTCTAGGTTATAAAAATAGAAACTAAGGCTCTGATACCACTGATGGGTATTCTAGGTTTTAAAAAATTACATATGAGCTGAAAAACACTTAAACCCTTAAGTTCACATGAAACCTATAAATGATCTATGTTTTATCTACTGATAGCAATAAACTAAGAATATCAAGAAACCTTAGGGAAACCCTACTGTAATTGAAATTTACATAGGAATAGGGATACATACCTTTGATTATTTTAAAATAATCAAATCAAATCCTTCTTGAATTTACTTGGAAAGCAAGACCTAGAAACTTGAATGCATCTAATGGCTTGTACCCAAAACCCTAACAACTAGAAGACTTTAGGAGAGATGAGAAGTAGAGCAAATTTTCGACTCTATGGGAGTAAAGAGGAGTGCACAAAAAATACGTACCCTAAGGGTCCTATTTATAGCTAATAAGGAAGCATTAAATAACCGTAATTGAATATTATAATAATATCTTAAATTATGTAATTATCCAACTCCTTATTTATCTATAAGGAACCATTATAGAAAACATAACAAGCTTCCCAAAAACCGTCCCCCTCTTGGGAAGGTTCTGCAACCTCTCTTGTTCAACTATTGAACAATTACATCTTAGCCCATGCACTTTCAACTGTTTCTAATTAACACGAAATTAATTCTATTTGTCTGATTAATTCTTAATAAATAATTATCATTTTAAATTAATAAATTAATCATATAATATATTAATAAATAATTTATCTCAATTTTTAATTTAATTTATTAATCATATATTAAATTACCAAATCGGCCTCTCTCCAAAAGTCCTTCTATTCAGTTACTCGTTATGAGGGCAACCCAAAAATGACTTCGCTTTTAATTCAAACATATATCAGTTTAGTTATTGGCTTAGACACCTTAATCAAATACTTGTGACCCTTAAAATCGAAATCAAACAATCAAGAGTTATCGAAATAAATAAAAAAAGGCATAACAAGCTTTTAAATAGCAAAATTCAATACAAAAGTAACCAAAAATTTATTAACATTGGGAAAGTCTTACATTAACCTTAAATATTGCTTCAGGTGATCAAGGAAGATGTGTGATTGTGGTGGTTATGCAATGGTGAAGGCACGATAGAGATGAATCCCGGATGGAGGTGAAGGTGTGATGGTTGTGGATGTTACATTGTGACAACGACAATGAGTAGAGAGAGAGGGGGAGAGAGAGAGTGTGTGTGTGTGTTTGAAGGCGATGAGTTTGTGGGAGATATAAAGAAAGAAAATAAGTGGTGATAATGACATTATGCGGTGGTTGCAGTCCTGTATGGTTTTAGGGTGAGGGTGAGATATGAATCTTCTTGATGAGGGAGAAAGCATCAACAGTGGGGAAACAAATGATAGAGAAGCAAACGACGGTGAGTGGTAATTGGCGTGCAAGTAGTCGTGGTAATGGGCGGTGACAATGGTTGTGATGAAGGCGACAACGACTTGGTGGATCTTAAAGGGGGAGATGAATAGTAAGGTCTGGTAGCGGTTATAGCGATGAACGGTGGTGATGACAGCAAGATTTAAGGTTGCAAAAAATGGATGCGTTGTGAGGGTTTTTGTGGTGGAGGTGAAAGATGATTGGGTGAGGGAGATGATGAAGCTGAAGAAGTAACAAGAGGTCACAAAATGGACATATGTAAGTATTTGTGTAAGCATTCAATTAGAAACGAGAGATTGTGAAGGAAAGGTATTGACCAAAATTGCCAACCTCCATAAATTAGTGTGACAAAATCATAAAGTATTCAAAATACACTATTCATAACGTGTATATATATATATATATATATATATATATATATATATATATATATATATATAATGAAAAAAAAGGTGTAATATGAAATTTTATAGAAACAAATAATCTTAATCTATTTTATTAATTTATATATTTAAGTGTCGGGTGGTGGTTTTCCAGTGGCACTTTAAATCCATACTTTTTTTTAAAAAAATTATATTTTTTAACCTTTTAATTTTTTAAAATGTTTTGTAAATCACACTAAATTTATATTTATCGGAAAAATTTAAGGGAACTAGGGATGGATATATGGACCGGAGAACCGGTACCGGAACTGGAACCCGATGGAACCGGTCGGGTTGGGACCGATACTATAATTTCGTCAATTTTTGGAACCGGGACCCGGTAAGAACCGGTCGCTGGAACTGGCCCAAAATCGGGAACCGGACCGGATAACTCACTCAAATTTTGAAAGTTGCATAACTCACTCAATTTAACTTTTTTGACATGAATTTTTTTTCCTACATGTAGATTATGATTTGTAGTTAAGTTTAGACTATAAAATGCTTTGACGTCTCTGATGTCAGCAAAGGGAATAATTCCAATCATGCCAAACATATTGGACCAATAAAATAATGCGACCTCATTAAAGCTCTATAACATAGTTGAACCATCGTTTAGTGAACAATACAATGTCAGACCCTTTGAATACACACCAAAAGAAACATGCCTTTCGATTTGCAGCAGTTCCGCAATCGATGATCCACCCTTCAATTTTCCCATATTGAAAGAGTACCCATTGGAATTACGACCATGATTGACTTGGCAAATACATTGAAAATTTCCACCACGAAATAGAACCTAGAGTGAGAAATCAGAGATTTCAGTGTAAAAGTGTGCCAAACAAAGAGATAAAAGCAAATTTAATTTTTTTTTTGGATAAGTAGTGATATCAAAGAATCTTTGATATAAAAACAGTTAGATCCCAGACACAGATTCTCTTCCTTCAATAGTCAAGAGAGACTAAGAAGTGCTCGTGTAGTTTCTCATTGAATTACAATTGTCAACTTGTTAAGAAGTTACGAAAGACATCTTTTCATAGGTTAAATGGGTAGACTCATTTCCGATCATAGAAGAAACTTAATATAAGTTCTCGGATACAAAAGGAAAAACTTGATTAAACAGTGTAGCCAAGATCAAATTCAACAAAAAAAATTGCTATAGGATTGGAAAGTAACATCGAGACAAGAAAATGTTCAGACGAAAATTTGATATTTGAAAAAAATAATTGGATCTTATCGGGATGAAATTAATCTCGAATCAATTAATCTCATTAAGATCTTGCAAACGAAAATTAAGAGAATTTGAACATTAAAAGATATGGCATTGCGAAATATAAGAATTTTAACTGTCAATTCCTTTGTTTCAGTCTAGAACAAAATTATTCACCGTCAATTCATTTTAGGATAGGTTTGTTGGGTTTCACCAGGATCATGGTAAAAATGACCAAGATATCATAAACACATAATATTTGCACACCTACATCTTAGTTGTTTTAGAGTAGATATGCCTTGGGATATGCGTTATAATGTGTGCATTATGTAAGAACGATAAGATTGGAAAAGAAAAAAAACAAGTTTTTCACATTCTCTAGTTAACAATGAAAATGATCATAAAACTATTTTTAAGAAACCTAACTTCGAGTTGGTATTTACTCGAAAGATCAAAGGTTAATCAAAAATAATTGTTGGAACATCCGTCAATTCATTAAGGTTTAGAAAGGAAAGCTATGTTTGGATTTGTATATAACCAAGACATCATCGGTTTCCAAAATTGGAGAAAAGAAATATAGTATCTCTGCTATGAAATATTAACCAAGCAGAAATCTCAGAACTCCAAAATGGGTAGAGATAGGTAGCTCGTTGATTTTTGTTAATATGTCCTATTGGGAAGAAATCCTTAAGATAAGAAATTTCATAAAGGCCTTTTCGCAAACAAAGAATCTTTGAGACTTTAGACAACACGTTGTAGCATGCTTCTAGGGACACCTAATAGTGCGAACAATAATAATAATAATAATAGATCCCCACAAACATAAACATGCCAGCAAAAACGAAAAAGAATAAAAAAAATAAAGAAAAATATTTTTGAGTTTTTGAAGGTTTTTAAAAAATTAAAGACAAAATTAAAATCTTTTTGAATTTTTTAATGTTATTGAAAAACTAAAGACAAAAATAAAATCTTTTTGAATTTTTGAATGATTTTGAAAACAAAAAAAAATCTTTTTGGATTTTTGAATGTTTTTTAAAACAAAAAATAAAATCGTAGTAAAGCTTTCGTGAAAATATCCGCTAGTTGATCCTCTGATCATACAAAATGCATTTCAACGTTTTAATCTTCGACATGATCTTTTATAAAATGATATCATAACGTTATATGCTTTGTGTTTGAATGTTGAATAGGGTTATGACAAATACGTATGACACTTTCAGAACCACAATATAAAAGAATCTTTTTCATGTTCATGCCATAGTCTCTAAGCTGACTTTGTATCCACATAATTTAAGAAGTACATGAGGTTGCCACTATATATCCAACTTCTGCATTTGATAAAGATACACAAGTTTGTTTCTTTGATTGCTAAATGACCAATTTTTCGTCCAAGAACTGACATCCACCAAATGTATTTTTGCGATCTAGACCACAAAATACAAGATCAACATCAAAATATATATGAATAAAAAAACCAGAGTTAGAAGGATATCATAATCCATGAGAAGTAGTCTTATGAAGATATCTGAAAATATTCTTTAAAGTCGTCATGTGTAGTTCACGTGGATTCGCCTGAAATCTTGCACATTAGCAGACTGCAAACATAATATCAAGATGACTAGATGTTAGATACTATAAAAAACCAATCATCTGCCTATATAAAGTAATATCTACTGCAGGTTTATCCCGTGAAGGAGTGAGCTTTGTCACACCCCAAGACCAGAATGGCAGAAACGTCTGGAGGCGGGTGACTTCATTGTGTAATATCATAACCATTGCATATAAATGAAACATAGCAAATCCAAACAACATACATAAATATAACAAGCTTACATTGTTTTACATCACACTTATGTTTTCAAGTGTACACAAAAGAAACATCAGTAAGCAAATTTCCCAAAATACAACAAAATAAGCTTGAGTCCGCAACCCATAACCTGCTTATTGATTTCCTGAGAATACAAGTCGTTTGAAAAGCGTCAAAATAAAATATGTTGGTGAGTTCATATGCATTTGAGTAAAAAAAACTTTGGTGATAGTTAAAAAAAAAACCCAGAAAATCCAATATTTTTTTATCAAATGGTTGTAATTCTTGTTTCAAATCGAGTAAAGTTGCATGTGTGTCTTAGTTCATTGTTTTCCAAAAATTGTACGAATCGTTTCTTTATAAAATCCTATATTTTCTGATGTATAAAATAGTAATTTTGGTGATGGTATAACACGGGTGCGAAAAAGTCTCGTTGAGGTAGTCAGAATAGTTGATTTTTAACCGAAGATGGAATCTGTATAATTACATTTTTGATATATTCTAGTGAGTCGTTATAACCATACTAATATGACGGAGTGCCTGTTATGACGTTCTTCAGGCATTGGTTTGTTCAAGACATTTGTCACCCTAGACTGGCCGGTCTAGCTGTAGCGAACAACGAAGGTGCGGGGTGTCAACCCCGTATAGATCTATACACAAATTCCCGCTCTCCCTCCAAGAGACTCTAGTTATAACTCTTACAGAACTTAAGGTGTACAATATTGTATATAATATATGTACTGTGAAGATTTCTTCTGACTAGAATACAAGTAGTTTCACTCAAAGCGTTGAAATTCATTATTTACCAAATAATTAATACTAGTTGTACTTGTTGACTAGATATTCCGTTTCATTTCATTTATTGAAAATGATCCGCTCTAATTGTATATCAAATCGATTCAATATTAGCGGAGTCGGCTAAAATGGCTCTCCTCTCTATATAATACTAAGTGAGACCTCATTTGCCGGGAAAATGTCAAGTTATGATTTGTGTAAAACTTATGACTCCTGTGAAATTATGACAGTAGCTTTATGACATACAAAAGTTTTTGTCATAAGGGCTCTATTTGCATATATTGTAGGTGAAATTTCGTAGATCCAATTTTTATAAATAACCCCTTAACAGTTCGCAAATAGTCATTTGTGGAACACCAAGTTCAAATTTCGAAGTTCTAGACTAGTGTCAACCTTTCAAGGACTATTTCAACAACTTTTATCTCTAATTATGAAGAGCATGGATACAAGGATGCATGTTAAACACCCCCCAAAACTTGGGAGGTTCCTTTTGTAAATTGTATTACTCATGTAATGATTAAAATATTATTTATTTTCATGGGTTCTGTGAGACCTTACATTCACAGAGAGTTATATACATAAAAATGATAATATTTCAACACACATACACATGCAGTCATTCAAGAATTTAGAACAAGAGGTGACTTGTACTCTCCCCCCAAATCAATAAAAACTAAGGAAAAGGTGGGGTATGAAGCTCACTTTGGTTTAGTTCGTGGGAGATTTGAAGAGATGATGAGGAGCTTCCAAGTTTCCCAACACTTGAAAGGTTCTTGGGACTTCAGAATGGTTCTAAAAGTAATTTATGTGTAAGTATAGTGAAGTCTTAGGAATGGTGAGGAAAAATCACTATTCAAGGAGGGTGAACACTTACCAAAGATTCTAGAAAATTTCTTGTAAGGAATGAAGCTTAAGTCTTGAAGGAGTTTGAGAGAATTCCTGGGAGTTTACTGATGAGAAAGTGGGAAGTGGGATGGGGCAGGAAAAGAGATTCACGTATCTAAAGGGGAAGGACAAGGAATGACTTGACATTTGCATGGAAAATTGGTGGGTAGGGCTTATTTTCTAAGGGTAATGTGTGTTTAACTGGGATTTGCATGGGAAAATGGAGGATTGAGCATCACATCACAAGGTCAAACCCCTTTATCTTCTTAGGATCCTCTTAAATCTTGGGTTTTTATTTTATACAAATATATTTAAAATATTAAATTTTGGCATACAATAGGAGTTTCAGGGGTTTAGGACATGAAAAATACGAGTTTGGTTTGATTTCCGGCGTCAAAATGCCTTAAAATGGTGAAAAAGTCCGAAAATGATGAAAATCCGAAGTGAGAGCTGGTTTCTGCAAGGGTCCGAAGGGCTGAGGGAAGTTCCGGAGGCTCTCTTCAAGGTTCCGGAGTCAGGCTCACAATTCTGGAGCATCTCTGCGGATGTGAAGTCGCCAGCAGGTCCGGACCGAGGCTTCCGAAGCAGGTGTAGGCGTTTCTGGAGCAGCCTTATGCGAGATTTTCCGGAGTCTTGCGAGAAGGTCCGAAGCTAGGGGGGATTCCGAACTAGCGAGTCCTCTTGGTTCCTTAGAAGGCATTCAAGACCAAAAGGGTTCCGGACTAAGAGGTTCATGACCAAGAGGGTCCTTTTGGGTTCTCTCCTCCGGTTTTGGGCTGTTTTCGACTAAGGAAGGTACGTAGGGAGATTTGGGAGAGATTTCTCGTACTTGGAGAGATTTGGGAGAGATTTCACATAGTTGGTTAGATTTGGGAGAGATTTCACATACTTGGAGAGATTTGGGAGAGATTTCACATACTTGGAGAGATTTGGGAGAGATTTAACATACTTGGAGAGATTTCACATACTGGGAGAGATTTGGGAAAAGACTTCATTTTCTTGGAGAGATTTGGGAGAGAGAGAGATAAAGTGGGAGAGATTGGGAGAGACTTGGTTGGGAGCCTTTATTAGTGTTTTTCTTCGTAATGCAAGGTCCTTAGACTTAGATACATTCTATTTTGAGTGTTATACACCCCCGAAGGGCACTTAATAGTGCTTTATAGAGCTGTTACTTCCCTAATTCAAATTAGGGTTTTAAATTTTGAACTTTTGAGACTTTCAAGTGTTACTTTTCATTAGGAATTATAGTTGAACATTAAGAAACATAAAGAATCTCCTAACATATAAGCACTAGTTGAGTTGACCAGATGGTCCGTTGACCTTGACTTGACTTTGACTTTGACTAGAAGTTTGCCGGTTGTCACAAGCTTCGTGCAAAAAGTTATTGGAACTTTAACCTTTGATTCACCATTCATACCAAATTTGGCAAGTAAAGTCTTTGTGAATGCTTCTTGATTGATGAAAATGCCCTCTGAACTTTGTCTAATATTTAAACCAAGGAACAAGTTAATTGGACCCATAACGCTCATTTCAAATTTAGTTTCCATCAAATTACGAAATTCATCAGTCAATTCAGAACTAGTAGATCCGAAAATGATATCATCAACATAAATTTGAATGATCATTAAATGATTACCTAATTTCTTACGAAAGAATGTGGGGTTAACAGATCCGTGTTTAAATTTTAATTGTTCAACATAAACTGTTTCTTCTAGTTCTCCATTGAACAATGCGCACTTCACATCTATCTGAAATACTTCAAAATTTTTGTGAGCAGCATAAGCCAAAAATATGCGAACGGACTCTAGTCTTGCTACATGAGAAACTGTTTCTTCATAATCAATTCCTTCTTCTTGACAATATCCTTTGACTACAAGACATGCTTTGTTCTGAATAACATTACCTTCTTTGTCCATTTTGTTATGAAATACCCACTTTGCTGCGCTTTTTATTCATTTAGTTCGTCTTGCATAGCCTTTACCCAATTTGCCTGATCAAAGGCCATTTTAACAGTTTTAGGTTCAATTTTAGAAACAAAAGAATTGAATATGCAAAATTCTTGATTTGTATTTAAAGTTGTTTGTTTCGCTTTCTATTGCAAACGAGTCAAAACTTCTAAAAACCTATCACCAATGACTTGAGTTCGTGGATGATCTCGATTCCATTTTGTCAAAGGTGGAAAATTGATATCATATTTAGTATTCAATTTAGCATTGACTTCTTCTATTTTTGAGTGTGCATCGAATTTGATTTATGAAATGAAAATGTTCTTGAGAATTCATAATTGAACTCTACCCCTGAAAATTTGGATTTGAAGTCTCCCCTACTCAAATTCATTAAGATTTCTTTCATTTGGGTGTTTAATATTTTCAAGTATTGGAGAATGAAAATGTTCTCTACTCCCCCATAAACATGACTAAATGTAAAATCAATATTTTCTTATGAAGATTGAACATTTTTAAAGGTGTTATGAATCAGTTTTAGCAATTCATGATCATGATTGTCAGATGCTTTATTTTCAAAAGAAATCGATCACTTTTTCCAGTTCATCAAACAAATTTAGAAATTCTTCATAAAGATTTGAAAGAGAAATTGTTTACTTGCATGATTGAGGAAAAATTTCTCGTATTTGATATGCTTCTTTGGGAGTTCATTTCACATTTTTATCATCAAAAGTGACATAATATGTTTCATCTATCTTCTTTGTCTTCTTTTTCAAAACACATTATATGCTTTGGAACTCAGTGAATATCCCAAAAATATTGCTTCATCTGCTTCCGTATCAAATTTGTTGTGATGTTCTTTTGAGTTAGAGATGAAACACCTGTAACCGAAAATATGAAAAAAAATCCACATAAGGTTTTCTATTATTTAAGATTTCATAGCGAGTTATTAAGAAGTGTTTATTTATGTAAGAACGGTTTTGAGTAAAGCAAGAAGTTGCGATTACATTGTTCTCGCAGCTTCACAAAGGGAACGATTTCGTCTACACCATTCTATTGTGGAGTGTGTGGTGATCAATGTTGTAGAAATCGGCCTTGGCGGCCGATTAATCGGCGATTAATCGTTTGGCGGTCTCGAACTGATTACGATTAGGGTGCTTGGTGAAAATCGGTCAAACTCGGGCTTGGCGGTCCTCGGCGGGAAATATTTAAAAAATTCAAATATTACACCAAAATTTTAAATTTTTAAGCTTTCAAATTTTAAAATATTATACTAAAATTTTTAAAAATTGAAATTTTAAAAGTTAAAATTTTCAAATACTTAATTTTTTAAATAATTTTATTAATAATTCAGGGTCCCCGATTAATCCACGCCAAGTCTGATTAATCGCTTATTGCAGTCGACCGCCGAGCTACCGCCGAACGATTTTTACAACCTTGGTGGTGATGAAAAGTTGTGACTGATTCCTTTATTGGTTAAAATTTTGTAAATATATGATTCTTGAATTATGTTCCATCATCACATCGTATCATCCGAACATGCTTTCGCAATTGAAGCTCAATTTGCTTGATAAATTCAATAATCTTCTTCGTGGTTTCAGATTTCTGTTTAAGAAAGAATAGATAAGTGAAACGAGAAAAACATCAACAATGACCAAAATGTATTTGTTACCACCAATACTTTCAATCGAAGATGGACCATAAAGATCTATATGAATCAATTCTAGTGGCTTAATTATCTTGGTATTCATGATTGAAGAATGACTTTTTCTGCTTTGCTTTCCAAATTCGCAATCAGCACACAAATGTTCTTTTTCATATTTGAGTAAAGGTAAACCTCTGACCAAATCTCCAAAAAAAAATTATTAATGTCTTTGAAGTTAAGATGCGAAAGTCTTTTATGCCAAAAGCAACTATCATCTGATGATGCTTTCGCATGAAAACACAAAAGGTTTTCCTTGAATTGGATTCATGTTGAGTGGAAACATTTCGCCTTTTCTTTTTTACTTCAAAATTGTTTTCATTGATTCTTTATGTATGATTTTTGAACCTTCTTCATCAAATGACACTTTAAGACCAATCCCTACAACAATTTGAGAAACGCTAATTTAATTGTGCTATAATCCTTCTACATAAGCTACCTTACGAATTGTGAACTCACCATTTGTTATCATTTCATATCCTTTGATTTCTCCAGTTGTATTATTCTCATACTTCACTCTTCTTCCATCTTTCAAAGTACAATATTCTCTTAGTTGTGATTTTCTTCTAGTCATATGATAAGGACAACCACTATCAATATACCATTCTAAATCAAACTACTCGTTGCGAATCACCTACAAAATTAAACGGATTTACGAACCCAAACCATCTTGGGCCTTGATAAGAACTTTGATTTAGAGAAAGCAGTAAAAATCTATGTTTTATCAATCCAAAATGATTTTCTGATCAAATTATTATTCACCCCCCCCCCCCCCCCCTCTTTCGATTTTAAAAACTTTAGTTTTTGGATCACATAGAATTATTTCGACAAAAGAGGTTTTTTCCGTTGAGATATTCTTTTCTTTGTTTTGCCATATTTTTCTCAAAAATTTCTTCTTCTTCTTTTTGTTTTGCTTTATATGCTTCAAATCTAGCTTCATCTTTATTCAAAATTTTCTTTTTAATAATTTTTGTTTTTGTTGATGACACGGATTTACTTTTTGAAAGTTTGAATGAGTTAACATTTTGATTAGAATATCGTTTCGTACCAATAAACTTTTGATTTTTTGATTTCAAAAGAAGAATCGCTATCATTCAATTCCTTTTTCTTCCACATTTGTTTTCTTTTATACAAATTCTTTTTATATCTTGCATTTATAGCTTTTTTTGCTTTCAAATTTTCAATAGATTTATAATATTTCATATTTTTGGAATTACTTTTGACTTCATTCTCCTTTTGACTTTCAATTGGAACATCTTTTGTTCCACTTGGTCCAACTTCATATTGTGAGGATTTCACAATATTCACTTGATTTGAAACATATTTCCCTTTGGCTTTCTATGAAGTCAATTCAGACAATCCTTTCGTTTTGAAACCATTATTAATTGGTTTGGACCAAAAGAACTCTTCACAACCTTTTGCATTTTCAAGGTTAACCATTGATGTTAATTCTGATGTTTGGTTTTTGTCTAGTCCCTTTTTCACAAAAACTTGATTTGGAGTTTTCTAAACTCTTGGAAAAACTATTCCTTGAATTTTCAAAATTTCCATGCCATCATTTTGATTAAATTGTTCAAACTCAATTGAATCTTCAAAAATTAAGTTTCTTTTTGGTTCCTCGGTATTATTAACAAAAGATGAACAATCAACTTCATCTTCAACAGATATTTCACTTATTTCTCTTTCATCAAATTTAGATAAATTCTTAGATTTGAGAGTTTCTTCTGAATTCAATTTCTTGCATAACAAGTTATATTTCTTTGTTTAATTGAGTTGACTTGTTGTCTGTCCTTTTCAGTTAAAACTTCTTTTAACATCTTTTTGTTTTCCTTGGACTTAAGGTATTCTTCAATTTTCTCAAGTCCAACCTTGTAAGCATCACTCATAGAATCATTTGTTGAAACCACTGATTCGCACCTATAACATTCAACATCAATTTCGTCTTCTTTTAATTCTAATAAAGGTAAAATCATTTTATGCGGACCTTTTCCTATTTCACAATCAAGATGCAGTTGAGTGATGTTATTGTAAAGACGTTTCACAATGAGACAAAAGATATTTCTTTGTTTTGGTACAACTTTATTTTTGTTTTTAAGATTTATTACATCATCATCGGACTCAACCATTTCTAGTTCCAATGCTTCAATTTTCATTCATCTGTCTTCATTCTTAGATGTAATCCTACTAAGAAAATCCTTAAGATTAGAATTTCTTATGTGAATTCTCTTTATACTATCACTAAGATCAAAAACAGTTTCACATAAATCTTTTAATTCAAAATCATAATGGGAAGTATGTATGTCAATAGAGTTAAGAATAGAATGTACCTTATCTATTACCTTTTCCATTATGTGACATGCTTATTCACTGTTTCCGCAGAAAAACATGCGTCTGAAACATTTCCTTCATCTATGAAGTAACTATGACTTCTAGGACTTGCACTCTTGACCATGAAACATTTATCGCTTCTTTTCTTCCCTTATTTGACCACAAAGCAATATCCATGAAGTGACATGCGAACTTCTTCGTCCTTTGAATCAGTTGACCAAACTTCCATGTTCCCATCATCATTGTTGTCCTCTGTGACCATCAAAGTTGGTTTGCTAGAATTCTTGCGAAGTTCTTCAAGCCTCTTTACATAATAAGATTCATCCTTATTCTTTTCTTTCTTCTCATCGGCTTTCGCAACATGCATTCTTTTGCAAAATGATTCTTTCCATAATAGTAGTTACAGTCAAAACCTGAATCACCAATAAGCTTATTCTCATAGTTTTCATTATTTCTTTGAGAGTTTTTGAAACCTTCATTTCTAAATTTTCCAGAAATTGAAATTCCTTGCTTGTGATTATTTCTAGCAAATTCATTTCAATTGTTTTTGAAAAGTGAAAAATACTTTTTAAAGAATTTCTTTGGATTTGTCACCATCAGAACATTGTCTTTTTTTTTGTGAGTTCTTCATTAGAAATGTCAAATTCAGAATCTTCGATAACAACTTTTAAATTTTTATGCTTTGAACTATCACATTTGTCACCCAGACTAAAGAACCAACACTTGTAGCCAACTTTGCTTCTTTTAGCGCTTCATCTTAATGAGATTTCAATATACCAACAGTTCATTCAAAAGAGTAATTCATGAATTGTTCATGTGCTTTGATGGTAGAAACAATCGTCTTTCATTTTGATCTCAGACTATTCATGAATGTGACCTTTTGTTCAATAGATTCCCTCTTCAACCCATGTTTCAGCATACAACTTAAAAGATGATTAAATCGATTGACAATTTGTACAACTGTTTCATCAGAATTTTGCTTAAAATATTCATATTTAGACAAAAGTGACGTTTGTAGAGAAGTAATGAGATCATCTTCTCCAGAGTACAGTTCTTTCAATTTATTCCATATCTTGTGTGTAGATATAATAGAGCTAATCAGACAAAAAGTATCAGGGGTAAGAACAAAACTTATAACATAGCTTTCGGTTTGCTAAGTTATTTGTCTTTTTTCCACATAATCAATTTCTTTATCTTCAACAATGATATTCTCATAATCATCTTGAGTTAGAACTTCCTTATTCATCTTATTATACTTTTACATTCCAACTTTGATTGCTTTCCATATGCTTGATCCATCAGTTTCAATTCCTAGAACATAATCTTCAAAATGAAGAGCCTAAACTTCATATTCTTCAAGGAATAGGATTGGAATTTTATTTGTGGAACCAATACTACTTGGAAGATTGAGTATGACGAAGTGTGAATCATCATTTGACATTTTAAGTAGGATTTAATGTGAATAAGATTAATGAACTTGAAAAATAGTAGATTAAACAACTCAAACAAAGAATTAGAGATCAATTTGAAAAGCAATTTGCAAAATGCAGAACATATCTGAAATCCGATGAACAAATCTGGAAGAACACAATGAACAGATCTCAAAAAATTCAAATAATCTCCCGTTCTAATACCAATTGAAGGAACTTTTAGATTCACAAATAAAAAATAACAATATGACTCACAAGAACACACGAGGTAAATAAGATTGCATTTCCATTAATGAGAGAGCTCAGAATAATTCGATCACAAGAATATAAATATTCCATCTGATCAACTCTTATCTCGTTCTTCTATCTAATATTCCTATATATAAGCATCGAAGGAATAAAATAAAGGAATCTCAAGTCAACAACTAGGATGAGAACTAAAGTTAAGAATGTTGGATTAGGTGTCTAAGCCCATAACTATAATTGGTATGTACTTGAATTGACAATGACATGGTCCTTTTGGGTTGCCTTCACATGTGCAACTAGACAGTATAATTGTTGAGGAAGAGGAAGAATTTATCAATTGATTAATAAATTGGGATAAATGATTTATTAATATGTTATGGAAATAATATATTAATTATTAATCATATTGTTAATTAATATTTAATCATAAATTAATTTGGAATTAATTTTGGGATTAAAGAAATTAATTGAAAGTGCAGGGACTAAAAGTGCAATTATTCAATAGTTGAGCAAAAGAGTCCAGAACCTTCTAAGGGGAAGGGTGGACAAAATTTATGTATGTACAAGATTATTCTAGAGTTTCTAGAATATCTTATCACATATGGATAATTAAAGGAGGTGGATAATTACCATATTTGAGATAATGATATTTTATTCAGATTAGGGTTATCCATAGCATCCTTGGTGTACTATAAATACAACCCTTAAGCATTTCAGCCACTCTTTGTTAGAAGAAGAAACCAAAATTTTGGATTCTTTCCTCCTCTTTCATGTCATTCTCTTGCATTTTGTGTTTGTGAGCCATTAGAGGTGTTGCACTTATGACACTAAGTTCTCAAGCTTCAAGATCTACAAGGCAATTATTATTATTACAATATAACAATCAAGGTATGTAACCAAACCCTAGTTTTATATAGATTTTGAAAATTGTAGTTGCTATCTAGGGTTTCTCCTTTTGTGTTCAAGTTTGCATGTTCAATTAGAGAAAACCTAGATCCAAAGAATTAAGGTTGCATGCACACATATGAATTGTATGTTTTGCTCAAAACTCATCACTAGTATCAAAGACTAGGATTAGTTTTCTATTGAATATGATACAATTGTGAATTGTTCGAAGGAGAAGGAAACAAAATCGACATTCTGTTCATCGAACTCGCCTAGTTGGTTTATGAACTCGACGAGTTGGCATGCAACTCGATGTGTTTGTTGCCCAACTAGACGAGTTGCACTGTCAGATCCTATATTTTCGGTTTTGATAATTGTCTCATGGATTAATTAATATAATTACCTTAAGTTCGTTTTAATTGTTTAAAATTGGATATTTTAATCGGTAATGTTGTATCCTTATCATGAATTCATGATTGGGTTAAAATTTTTGATAAAGATAAAATTAATTTGTTAATTTAATTATTAAAAAAATTAACCTAGTATTTTTGAAAAGTTTTTAAAAAAATACATCGTTAGTTTTAAAATTTAAAATTTAAATTAAATAGTTTAATTTTTAAAATTTTAAATTTAGAACCCTAGTATTTTAAATGTTTAAAATACACCCTTATATATTGTAAAATTAAAACTTAATATATATATATATATATATATATATATATATATATATATATATATATATATATATATATATATATATATATATAAGTTTAGGTTCTATGGAAAACAAAAAACCCAAAAAATCATAAAAATACATGAAAAAAAATACTTAGAGATCACAATTTTTTTTTTTGACTTTATATTCTTAGAAATTGCAAGTAATTTCCCTGAATTTTTTTTTTTGAAAAAACCAAAAAATATAAAAAAAAAAAAATAAAAAAAATCGATTTTTTAATTTTTTTTCAACAAATTTATAAAAAAAACCTGCGATTTTTAAGAATATAAAATCAAAAAAAGATTTGTGATCTCTAAATATTTTTTTTTATGCATTTTTATAATTTTTAGGGTTTTTTTATTTTCTATATAACCTTTTCCTATATATATATATATATATATATATATATATATATATATATATATATATATATATATATATATATATATCAAAGAAAATTCAGTCTTACCGTTAATAGGCCTTATTCACGAAGCTGTTCTATAAGGGGAGTTTAAGTAAGCGGCCTATAAAATGATCGTCATTGGGTATCCACTCTCTTGACTAATGGAGGGTCGTTAGCCGAAAGTATTTGATAGGACACTCAATCCTCATTAATAAATATATTGAATTATAAAGTAACTAAATCATCTTCTAAAAATCTCACTCTTAGTTACTTTAGAAAAAATGTGAATTTGATGCTAACCCATGAAATTACACATTGTACCTTATTGGTAGTTAGTGGAGCGTGTGTGGTTAACCGACACACTAATGTGAGACTAATATTGTTGGCAAGGGGTGTCTCGTAAATTATGATTGATTAATGGAGCGTGTGTGGTTAACCAGCACATTAATTAGATGGTAAATGACATCGAGAGTACCAAGCTAGTTTGCATGGTTATTCACATATCGTTTGTGATCCTCGACATCCCAGTCACAAAGTGAGAGCATAATCGAGATTAAACATGTCATTGAGTAGTTCAATGAATTTCAAAAGATCTAGGAGTTTCATAAGATTGAAATTGGTATAAGTGTATGAATTAGGGTTTTAGTCATTATCCTTATCTGGTTACTTAGCCACTAAGCAGCCCATAAGATAATTCTAGAATCCCTATTATGGACGAATTCTTAAGGCTCTATCCCTAGATATCGTCCACCCTATCTATTAGGGTTTCCTTGCCCAACTTTGTAACTATCACATAATTACAATTCAGCCCCTTAAGTTCAATTAACTTCTTTTGATCACAAAACTAATTCTCAATTAATTATTGACCAATGTTAATTAAACAAATATGATTTTTCTTTTAATATATTAGTCTTGTAATATATTAATAAACCATAATCACCTCTTTCTATATTATTCCTCCAGTCAAGTTGTTTTGGTAAAGACAACCCAAAAGGACCATGCACAATCGGGTCAAATACATACCAAATATAGTTATGGACTTAGACACTAATCCAACAACAGGGACCATTCACATAATTTTACTCTTTTTCAAAATTATTTTCTCCGATCTTTTAAAACATTCAAGAAATTGTACTATTTAAAATCAAACCTAACCAAGACATACCATTTCTTATGGATGTTGTCTTCTTCTACAATTTCATTAAACTAAAATCAATTTATCGTCCTCATTTGAGCGCTTGTGATTAGGAGTGACAACTCTCGACCAAACTCGTAACCGGATACTGATCCAACCTGAAAATAGACGAGTTTGGGTTGAGAATTTTGACTCGTCAACCCGCCAACCCGTTTATTTCATGGGTTGGGTTACCTGTTTGGATTCGCAGGTCAACCCGTCAACCCATATATATATATATATATATATATATATATATATATATATATATATATATATATATATATATATATATAGAGAGAGAGAGAGAGAGAGAGAGAGAGAGAGAGAGAGATATATATATATATTAATGAAATTTGATTCCTTCCGTATTCGTAATAATTCAATTAATTGTATTCCTTTCGTATTCTAATGTGGCTAATCTATTTGTGATTCCCTAATCAAAAAGAAAAAACACATGTGGTCATTTTTAGGTATTAAAAACCTCTTATTTGATGTTAATTATTTTAATCACTTTGTGATTTTACGATAAAAAAACCTCATTTTTTAAAATGTATTGCTTATTTATTAAACGAATTATATGAGTTGAGTTCGACCTACTAACTTGTGAACCTACGAACCCATATATTTAAACGAGTTATATTAATTGTGTTGGGTTGAGGTTTCAAACCCATAAACCTGTGACCTACCAATTCGTTAACCCATATATTATATAGGTTGAGATGATTTTAAGTTTTTTGAAACCCGTCAATCCAAACCCAACCCGAACCCGATTGCCAGCCTACCTGTGATTCACCAACATTTTAGACCCTCTAACCTTTAACAAATTTGGTTGCAGCTATGCCATAATTTCCTCCGTCCATTTTACATTACACTCCAAATTAACATCCATGTTATCACCACATATCCCCTAGAAACCAACACACTCTACACTCTACACCTGCAAAAATGGCAGCCGCAGCAACTTCATTGACCTTCTCTGCATTCTCCTCCGCCACCAAAAACCACCACAACCACATCCCCCTTGCCTCTTCATCTTACTCTTTCAATCCCATTAGAAACCTTCGCTCCCGTCTCCTCCACCATCACTCCATCAAAACCTCCACTATCACCGCCATTATCTCCGTCGGAGACAAGCTCCCAGAATCCACCTTATCCTACTTCGACTCCGACGGCGAACTCCAAACCACCTCCATCTCCGACCTCACAAAATCCAAAAAAACCATCCTTTTCGCCGTCCCAGGAGCCTTCACTCCGACTTGTTCCCAGAAACACCTCCCTGGGTTCGTCGAGATATCCAGTGAGCTCAAAGCGAAAGGCGTCAATACAATCGCTTGCATCTCCGTCAACGACGCGTTTGTGTTGAAGGCATGGAAAGCCGATCTGAAAATTGGCGATGAAGTGTTGATATTGAGCGATGGAAATGGCGATTTCACTAAAGCAATTGGGTGCGGATTGGATCTGAGCGATAATCCGATTGGATTAGGGGTTAGGTCAAGAAGGTATGCGATGCTTGTTGAAGATGGTGTTGTGAAAGTTCTGAATCTTGAAGAAGGAGGTGCTTTTACTTCCAGTAGTGCCCAGGATATGCTTGCTGCTCTTTGAGCCATTTCGAGTGCTTTTTTTTGGTCTTTTTCCAAAGCAATAATTCCCGATTTCTCATGCATTAATTACTTGTACTTTATGTCTCGAAACTTATACATTTGTTCTTCTTTGTGAAGATATTGAGTTCGACTATATCTATGAATCTCAGGGTGATCATCAATTGGAGACTTGTAATTATTGTATTGAAACTTATACATTGAGTTAAGTTACGAATTCCTTAATGTTGAAAGATGGTTGCTATATTGGGCATATATTTTGAAGAGAAGGTGTTTATTGGGGACTTGAAATGCATTGATAGATATTTGAGTCTTTATATGAGTTAGGATATTGTTTATGAAGATTTATACACTTATTGTGGCATTTAGTTTAGTCAAATTCACAATGTATATGAGTTTTCGTGCTTTTAAAACCTCTTTAGACATGGTTAAAAGAAATTGAAAGATAGGAATGGAGGTTTTATTGTTGTTATGGTTTATTAATGATACCAGTGTGGTTTATTAATAATACCAGGTGTGAGACCTATGTATTACATGAGTTTATTTAAAAAAAAAAACTAAATACAAAATTTTAAATATTTGAGAAGTATGAATTTATAAGAAAAGTGAGAAAATATTGAATTATAAAAATTGAAGTGTTTTTTTTCTCTTTTAAATTTAAACAAATAATTTAGATAAATAAATTAAGAAAATTAATAAATCTTTATTTTAGTAATTTTAAAATTAGAAAAAAAAACTCATTAATAAAAATGATATGCATTTATTAATGCATTTAAATATTATCTAGAATTTAATAAAATAAAATAAAAAACCATAAAATGTCATGTAGATTAAAAATTAGTTTAAAATAACCATAAAATTACATGTGACAAAATAAATGAGATATGTGACACGTGACAAAAAAATCTTTATTTATTAGGAAGAAAATTTTAGATGTTACCCATTGATAATTGTTTGAGTCTTTATACGTGTTAGGATGTTGTTTGACTTCATCTATCCATAAAAAATGGAGCTATGGCTTTAACGATAATGGTAAATTGTCACAACTATTTTGCACCATGAACATTAGTGACATGACATGCACATCCCTCACAATGTCAAAAGTCATGGATATCCCTTGTGTGATTTTGTTTGTTTGTGATGTTAGAGTGTTATCCTAGGGATAGTTGTCTCACATTGCTTTGTACAATGGCATATTTCTTTACGTGCTTCACATATTGAAAGTGCACCTAGGGGAGGTGCTAATGGCAATATTTTACAAATAAAAACAATTCATGAACAATCTCGAAACAAAGTTTATAAAATAAACACCACATTTTGATTATAATAAACATATATTACAAAGTAGTTTATTAACAATATCCGGTTAGGGTTTTATGCAATCAATATAACAGTTAAAACTATTTGCACATGGAAGTAGCAACTCAAATTTTTCATCAACTTCGAACCATGGATACAAATTATGAAATTAGATATGTTTTTACCAACTTAATCAACCATAGAGTGTTCAAAAGTATGTGCCCTTGATACGATAGGTGGTCACGATCTATGCAAATTGTACCTATGATGTATCAACATAAACCAATCTAATTGACTGTTAGATTTCAACTTGATCAATGACTCCTTCCTTTCCTCATTGCTCCTTGGATGTGTGGATGTGTCGAGCAACATAGAGAGAGGGGAAGATACCGAATGTTTGGTCAACGGTAGGGAAAGATTATGATTTGACCATTGTTGCTTAATTATTTGATTACCCTAAATCCTTCCTCCTAAGTTTAACTTGTTGGACAAGACTTACTAAGTCTTTTAATGGCCCAACAACAAAGCAAGCTAATGACTAAAATGGAATTAACAATAACTCTTTTATTAATCATTAAATAAATTATTTTATTTAATTCTTTCATCTCATAAATAAATAAAATAAAAACTATGTTATTTTCTTTATTTATTTTAAATTGATAAATAATAAAATTTATCAAATAAATATTTATTAGTTACTATGGATCTTTTAAGGCTGTTAGCGCATGGCCACGTAGTCTGTCACATAAACAATAATATTGTTAAATTGCTATTTCATTGCATATAATTCCAACAGCCTCTCATCTGTGTAAGCAATACAACATCCAACTATACAAATAGTTTCAAGCGTGTAACAACTATTGTCTCCGTAAATCCTCCATCAACTTTTAATAGGCGAATATGTTGTTGTCCTTAATTCCTTTTGTTATAATATTATGGAGCATGAGGCATGGATTTAAATCACTTGTTTGCTCAACATAGATTTTATTGGTTTATGAAGTAGATAAGATAAAGTCATACTTCTACTTGGATGGTTTGGACACGCCCATACACTTTATCTTGTTTGATTCTTCTGAAAGAGCCTAACCATACATCAAGATCCAAACTCTTGAAGGGAAAAAAATCTGCGTTTTGATGATTAGTCATGTTCATGAGTTTCATGGTGTATATGATGCAAACATTTATAACTGTAACGCCGTACTTTTAAAACACCATATATTATCAATAAAATGGGGTTTAACAAAAACTTTCAAATAATCATCAGGGTTTACAACATTTGGTGTTACAAACCAATATCGACGACTATAGTAAAAGGAAAATGATTCTACAACCTTCTATGTTTCTTTTCATCATCTTCGTTATGGATGCTCCTCTCATCTACTTCTATACCTGAGTACAAAGTACAAACTATGTAAGTCCAAAGACTCGTGAGTTACATGGGTTTTGCCTCAAACCTTAAATCATTTTTTAATACTTTCATTTTTTTTGTACACAGTGATTTTAGCACGCAAGTCCTAGCATACAAGAACCTATCACATACGAGATACTATAATCCTTGACCAACAAACTACATGCCGCTTTAATGTGATACACTTGCTCTTACGAGATCCAACATGTGTGATTGTTATCGCCATGGTCCTAATATATGTGACTGTTACGCATGTCATGGGGCTCCTGATGGGTTATAGCCATTAGAACATCCTATGTGCTCATGCAAACCCTAATGCTTGGATCTAGGTTTCTCTATTGTACATGCAATTCATCCAAGACTTTAAACCCTAGTTCTAACATACAAATAATCATATTAACATGAGAAAGGGTTTTTAGATCTTACCTTGATTGTTATGTAGCAATAACAATCTCAAATTCTCCTTGTAATGACTTTAGAAAGCTTAGAGTCACAAGTGTCACTCCTCTAATGGTTCACAAACACCAAGAGCAAGAGGATGAAGAATAAGGAGAGAGGAGACACCCAAAAACGGCTGGAAACCCTAATCAATTAGTTCACCACGTTTTTGAGTCTCAAGGGTCCTTTAAATAGTGAGGCTATTCGGGTTATCAAACAAGGAAACCCTAATTTGACTGCTTAGGCCCTAAGCAACCCATGGACTCCTTCCTTAAAGGCCTAGGACGATTTCTAATGGGTTTCCCCATAGAATTCGTTCACTCCTCTAATATGGAGTCCATTAGCTCAATATTCAACTATCATACAGTTGACAGTTCTAGTTCCTTAAGTTTAATTAATGTCATTTAGCCACAAAATTAATTCCTAATTAATTATTGACTAATATTAATTAAACAATATGATTTCTCCTTTAATATATTATTCTCATAATATATTAATAAATCATAATTAATCCTTTCTCTCCATAATTCATCCTATCAAGTTGCTTTGGTGAAGGCAACCCAAAAGGACCATGCACCATCGGGTGAAGTACATACCAAAATAGTTATGGACTTAGACACTAATCCAACAGTCTCCCACTTGGATAAGTCTAATAACTATTCTGCGTATGACTTCAGATCCTGATCTGCAATCATAGCTTTCAAAAGCCGCTGTCAACTCTGATCTTATCAGATACGCGTCCTTTAGATAAGGGATCATATATTCCTCCATTCTAGATATCGTATAGACTGAGACATGGATTTAAATCATTCTCTTTGTCTATGTGTTGTTTCTTGATATCCGATTTACGACGACTGACAACAGACTACAATTGAACACATCAAATTAGTCCCGACTTGGCCAAGCGCTTAGGTGTCATCACTAAATCATCGAGGGGCCCACAGATATCGCTTTCATCCTACTCTGGATAAAAGGAACGGATAAACTTTGATTTAATGCTTGCTTGCACTCACTCACCGAATCACACACAACAATATGTTTTATGACACCAAGTTACTGGTGCGTTTACATATTCTCAATGTGTAACTGACTCGCAAGATACAACTCGCACATCTCGGTTTCAAGAATATAAGATGTTATCGTCTCACCAATCACTCGTGATAAAATCCATGAAGTGATCAAGTGAGCGTGGGTTTAATCCAATGCTCAGATCATATTCATAAGCACTCATGAACGTTGCAACAAACATTTGCTTATGTCTAATACACATTAGAAAATCCACACACCAATTCACGACAGTCTTCATTCATACCTACTTCCAACATATGAATGACTGTGGTCCGTTCGAATAATTTGATTGTCTGAACCAATTTAATTATTCAGGAAGTCAAAACATGCAAAGTGAAACACAAGAATAATACTAATCCCATATGGCCACAAACTCTGGGTATAAATAAAACATTTTATTTAATCACCATATTGATTACTCATTATTTGTTGTTTCGGGTAATTAACTTCTTACTTGAAATATTACTACACTTGTCCCATGCTCTCAGCATGCACACAATGTTTACCTACGGTCCTTACTTTGTGAAATAGATCAAATGAACACATTTCCAATTATACTCATTTCACAACTCTCAATCCTTATCATAAGTATAAGAATATCAAATTCTTATTACTTATGCTAGATTCTAACATTTTATGCAATGATTCTTTCGTAAAGTCATAGCTCAAAATCATCAAGACTTGACTAATCTCTATCAGAAACAATTCTATAGATATGATGTCTCTCACTCAAAGTATATTCCTTTGAACATCCTTCTTGCATAAAAGTTTCTAATCTAGATATTGATTCTCAATATCTAACTCCCAATATGGAAACATTTCCATATTTGCCATATGACAACTCATTCTTAATAGAATCTTATCTATTCATAATAATGTCGATATGGTCCATCCAATACCATACTTCCAACTACTCACAAGCAACCAATCCTCAGCGAACTTTGGATCATCCTTTGATAGTTGTTTAATTATCTTAGTCAAAACCGATTCTTGTCCTTTTTCCCTCTAAATGCGCTAGACATTTGGAAAAATTTTAGAATGGTCAAATATTATAGCATCTGCAATCGATCCTTTACCCGACGCGTATGGGATACGATGCATAATGTCTTACATAAAGATACAATACTTTATCAATCTTTTGCCTTAATATTTTATGTGTCACATTCTCTCAATTCGAACTATGAAGAGGGATGCCACAATCATAATCAAAATTTTGAGAACGCACTATGTACTCTTGACTAAATTTATTAACATTCCACAACCTAAGCCTTTAGATTTGAAATGAAGCATAATATTCTCTCCCTTAATTATAGTAAAACAACTATTCAACCCTTACGACTTTGCAAAGTATAACTCTTGTTTTCTATAATTAATTTTGCTAACTTGCAATACTTGCCTTAATAATCATACAAGCACAACATTTATGCTCCCACTATCATGATGATTATTATCATATAAACATAACACTTATGCTCCCACTAGCTTTGACATGTATAGCTTAACTTTTAGAAAACAATACTTATTGAATTTCTTAAGTTCATATTTCTAAGTTTATCAAACTTATACACCTTTGCCTTAGATAACTCATATGTGTGTCTAAACAATTCAGATTAATTGCCAAATCTCATAATTCGAATCATGGAAAGGGATACCGTAACCATAATCGAATTCGAGAATACAACTTCACAATCAGTATCTTCTTAAAATCTCTCTTAGTGAAATCATTTCCTCACAGTCATTTTCACGAAGAAGGAAAACTTATGACACTTAGATTTTAACGATGTATGTGTTCCTATCCATGCGAATTCGTCAAAACCAAAGTTGCGACAAATCCAAATTCATATGGACTGAACCTTCTCAATCTTGATCTCTTGCCTTATTGTAACACGGCTGCCCACCATGTCTTCCAAGTAGTTAAGCAGCTCACCCTTTCCTATCAATGTACTTTTCATTGATGAAGGTGCTTGCCTTTTATGCGTTCAAATGAGAACTCATAGAACTTACATGCATAATTAACTCAATTGGAACGGCACAGAAACAAGATAGTGTCAACACGATAGGTTGTAAACCTCAAGTCGTGTGCTAGTGATGATTGATAAGGTTTATTCTTGATTAGTTCTTGAAACTTTTCAAGACCATTAAGACTCCCACTGACTCCTTGACATATAAGATTCTCTTGTCAATCAACATTTGTCGACAAACAAATATTCAAGAGTTAGTGTAGCTTTTATCAAGACTAAACATTTCACAAAATTGGTCCTAGTTGGTCTTTGTCTTACCTAAGACATCACAACTTTCCAATTTCAAATGTGCAGTAATAAGAAAACCTTTTTTCAAATTCCACATTTGATGAATGTTATAAACCTTCTTAAGACTTGTCACTCATTGTCACAATCTTAACTCTAAGACTTGTTTTTGGAACGAAGGATGACTGACTTCTTGATTTAACCATTTCTTCAATTCTTGATTCCTCTTCTCAGACATACAACTGCAGTAAGACCCACTTAGAGGATCAATTGAGATATGGTTCTTAATCATTAAGACCTATCATAAAACATAATAAAGTTACTCTCCCTTCTTCTTAGAATAGAGAAACTTTTATCTTTCTTCCTACTTGATTCTTCTTATTCGTTCTGCTATTGATTTAAACTCTTTCAAATCAACTCGGAATTACACTTAATCTTATAAGTATAATCATATCCACTAAACCTTTAGTAAATCATGACGAATATCTTTGTCACTCTTGTGGTGGACTTGATCAACACACAACCTTGTGTACTTGATCTCCTAGTCCTTCACTTGACACTTTGTCAACGAATTAGTCTAATTTCCAAATATGAAACTTCTCATTCATCATGTAATACTTGTTGTATGATTCCAAGTTTCTATCCAATTGAAACTTGGGCGATGAGAAACTTTCCCTATTTGGTAAATTCTTGACCTTTCCACAAATAACATAATTAAGAATCAAATCCATTATTGCTAATAATAGAAACTTTCAAACATCAAATTTTCATACACGCCATTGCAAGGATAAATATAAAATCAAAATCTATTTTATTGCGGAAAAATTTGTCCTTACAAAGCAATTCATTGAAAAACTATGTTAATACATATTTCTTAGCAATCTATTCTAACTCTAAGTAGTAGCTCAAGAATCTAATCGTCAAGTAATGCGATCAAAATCCATTTCTTCACGATTAGATTCCGCTCACTTCTTCCCTTAAGCTTCCTTTCTTTTCTTCGATCCTACAAGACATCGAAATGTAATCTTATCACATCATGTATTAAGAATCTAGAATAGGAACTTAAGAGAGTTAGTTAATGGATTTTACCTAAAGCAGAGTCATACATTTTGACTCTCCCATCTCTTAGATCTCTTAGGTAAATAGGACAGTTTCGTCTCCAATGCCCCTTCTCTTGGCAATAAAAGCAAATTGACTCTTTTGGAACGGCACACGGAACTACTTCTGACTTTGCCTTTCTCTTATGATCAAACTTTTCGATCATGGCATGCCTTTCGTTGCCATTGCCTATATCCATAGAGGTCTGGAAGGCCGATCCACCAATCAACTTTGCTTTTCCAGTGTGCCACATCATTGCCGATTCAGCAGCAATAAGCATATAGGTGAGATTAATGAGGGTTACGTCGTGGTTCATAATATAGTACTCTCTTACGAACTTACTATATAAGTCAGGAAGTGACTGAAGAACCCAGTCAACAGCCAGCTCCTCACAGACAACAGATCCCAAAATTCTTAATCTATCAATGTGTGACTTCATCTCTAGGATGTGTGCACACACTGACTTTCCTTCTTCATGTTTACTTGCCAAAAGGGCTTGAGTGAGTTTGAACTTTTCAATCTTTTGAACTTGTGGGTTAGGGAGAATAATAGGAGGAGGTGGAGGAAGTGAAGCATGATCTCATGTTCCTCGATCGAATCGTGGAATATCATCTTCATGTGAAAAGCTTGTTCCACAGGATTTGGAAAGACCATAGTTGTCATACTTTGACATCTACAAAACGGGAGAAAAATTAAATTCAAGTTTGTTGATTGATTGAGTCCTTAATAAATCACCCAAATGAGATATTAAGGCTAGGACCCAACACAATACTCTACAACCTAGAAAAGGGATGCCGTAATCTAGTTGCATAATATTTGAAGGTAAATGAATGACGATTCACTAATTTCCACCATGAAAAACGAAAAATAAATTTACGTTTTAAATCTATTGAAAATTCCTAGATCTTTTGAGATTCATTGAACCTTTCAATGGCATGTTTAAATCTCGATATGCCCCTCTAGTTTGTGACTGGGATACCGAGGATCACAAAGAGGGTGTGAATAACCATGCAAACTTACATGGTGCCCCCACATGTTATAGTCACCTATTCGATGTGCCGGTTAACCACACACGCTCCACCGAACTCTGACAAACATTGAGTCACCCTTTGCTACCTTTGCTTAGAACCATTTAGTGTGCCGATTAACCACACACACTCCACTAACGTCTTCGCAAGGGAACAAAGTGTAATTTCATGGAATTGCATCAATTCACTTTTGCCTAAAGTAACTAAGATTGGGAATTTTATGAAAGCATTTAGTTACTTTGGTACTTCATTATACTTATAATGGAAGGTTTCTGTCCTATCCTACCCGTTCGGCTAACGACCCTCCACTAGTCAAGAGTGCGGTGGGTAAGAGTGGATACTCATTCAATCGCCATTTTATAGGCAATTTCCTTAAACACCCCTTATAGACCAGCTTCGTGAATGAGGCCTACTAACGGTAAGACTTGACACTTTACTCATACATATATAATATTAGACTTTTAATGATATATATAGTATAGGGTGCATTTTACACTTTTAAAATACTAGGTGGTCTAATTTAATAATTATACACTTTAATTAATTAATAAAACCATAAGGGTGATATGAACTTTTCAAAACAATACTAGGGTTTTAGAATTTAACATTTCTAAATTAAACTTTTAATCAACTTTTAAATTCCAAAACTTGAGGACAAGTTTTGAAACATTTCAAAACATTAGGGTTTCAACTATTTAAATTTCAAAACGAAACCTTTAAGTTCAAATTTAAACTATAAAACCTAAAAGGTAGATAATTGAAACTTTTTCACAACATAAAGATCAAATAACAAATAATAGAAATTAAACAATTAATTTGGTCATTATCTATATTTGACCTAATTTCAATTTCTTGCAAGATAAGTTACCCAATTAATACAAATAATCAATCTTTAATCATATAAGGAAGTTATTATCTAATCAATTGGTAATTATCTTTTGTTTGGTCAAGGATATACTCAAATATATGTTTAAAATCGGATTTTAATGACCTAAACTAGTTAAGGCAAGTATCCTCAAGAAAAACAGCAAGAAATCCCGAAACTACCTCCTTCTGACGCTCGAACTCGCCGAGTTCCTCTATGGACTCGCCGAGTTGGAGCTACTCGTCGAGTCCACATTGGAACTCGCCGAGTTCATCAGACAGGGGACCAAAAATTCAATTTTTGAAGCTTGAACAAATAACCAAGGCATCAATACAATAGAAACCAATCTAGGCTCTGATACCACTGATGGGTTATAGCCATTAGAACATCATATGTGCTCATGCAAACCCTAATGCTTGGATCTAGGTTTCTCTATTGTACATGCAATTCATCCAAGACTTGAAACCCTAGTTCTAGCATACAATTAATCATATTAACATGAGAAATGGTTTTTAGATCTTACCTTGATTGTTATGTAGCAATAACAATCTCAAATCCTCCTTGTACAGACTTTAGAAAGCTTAGAGTAACAAGTGTCACTCCTCTAATGGTTTACAAACACCAAGAGCAAGAGGATGAAGAATAAGGAGAGAGGAGACACCCAAAAACGGCTGGAAACCCTAATCAATTAGTTCACCACGTTTTTGAGTCTCAAGGGTCCTTTAAATAGTGAGGCTATTCGGGTTATCAAACAAGGAAACCCTAATTTGACCGCTTAGGCCCTAAGCAACCCATGGACTCCTTCCTTAAAGGCCTAGGACGATTTCTAATGGGTTTCCCCATAGAATTCGTTCACCCCTCTAATATGGAGTCCATTAGCTCAATATTGAACTATCATACAATTGACAGTTCTAGTTCCTTAAGTTTAATTAATGTCATTTAGCCACAAAATTAATTCCTAATTAATTATTGACTAATATTAATTAAACAATATGAATTCTCCTTTAATATATTATTCTCATAATATATTAATAAATCATAATTAATCCTCTCTCTCCATAATTCATCCTATCAAGTCGCTTTGGTGAAGGCAACCCAAAAGGACCATGCACCATCGGGTCAAGTACATACCAAAATAGTTATGGACTTAGACACTAATCCAACAGCTCCAACATGTGTGATCGTTATCGCCTGTTACGGGGTCCAACATGTGTAACTGTTATCACCTATCACGAGACTCCAAACAATTGTGGCACATGTGCATGTCACATGTTGCAAACAATACTCATCATCAACTGCCTAGTACTCATTTGTAGAATACACTATATCCTTAATCAGATATGAGGCATCCAATGCCTTTTTCATACATATCTTTCTATCAAGCTTCTTATACATACATATGTTCATACAGATCCTGGTTCCAATAATTTTCTTGGAAGTTCATATTAATTATGGAGCTTATTTATACTATGGGTACTTACCCTTGGAGTACGATTTATTATCAACTACATTGAAGACATCCTAATCTTTCAAGACAAATACACGGGTAGGCTTTGTTCCCTAAACAACTCTCTATAGATTTCATAATACAATTCACATATAAGCCTTTGCCAAACTCATCCATAACTAATTATGTGGTTGTTCAGCTTATATAGAGATCTCATCGCCCAATTATATAATATACAATCTAACATTTTATTAAGTAGCCAACAATACCCATATCCCTTAACCAAGGAAGGCAGGGATTTATATTCTAAAATCTTTTAACAATAAAACATTTTCATTTAATCAAGCTCCATCACACACGGTGAAATATTCCCATATTTCATGTAAAACATTTATCTTTCTATATACCCAGAAAATCCACATGTACTCATTAGGCTAGTTAGTGAAGACTAACTGCTAGCTCGGCCTCATGCTTGGTGCTGCTTTCTGGCCTACCGTTCGTACAAACCTAGTTAGGTAATATACCAAGTTCCTTAGAACTTGTACATATTTACTATCACACCTGCTATAGTGTTCTTCTATTCAACTATCAACCAAATTCGGTAACCATTTGTTACACGAATTATTGAGTTTCATAATTCAACTAGCAAACAGCTTAACCCCCGTAAACCATTAACTCGATCGCTCACTTCTGGTTATCTCGTAACTTAGGGTTTATAACCCTCATTAATCAAGTTAAGAATTCTCATCATGGAATTCAACTATCCAATGTGTTGTTGAGTCTATAATAACATCGTATTATAAACCCGAAACTCCAACTCGGGTCCTGACCCTCATTTTAAAATCATGATATTGTAAATAAAGAAACAAAATATTATGCCTCGGTATGGTATGGATTTCATGTATATCAACGTTAGTATGTGCTTCCGTAAACTACACATCACAATGTAAGCACTCATAGCTCTCACCAGAAAAATGCATAATAAACGACAATATATATATATATATATATATATATATATATATATATATATATATATATATATATATATATATATATATATATATATATATATATATATATATATAAGCGTGGAGACGCATCGCTGTAATATTCACATTTCAGGTATTTCCCTTTTTCCCCTCAAACTTAAAATTTTATGCGTTTGGGTCCCTGGCCAGTACACTGGGCGTATTCTAGGAGTACACTGGGTGTACTGGGTCAAGAAGCTGTTCGCGGAGGCATCCACGTACGCTAGGCATACGTGGAGTACATGGGGGTGTATGGCCAACTGGGAAACCCCTAATTTTTAGGGTTTGAGTCTTATTTAAACACCTTAAGTTTCTCTTGGACCTACTTATGACCAGCCTCCACCTCTCTAAATCCTACAAATGAAACCCTAATTGCCTTTTGGAGTGTTTTGAGCTTGGAAGTGACATTTATGGGTGTTTTTGGTGATCTTGAAGGAAGAAGAGCTCTTAGAAGTTGCGTTGGTGCAGTTGAAGCTTGTGGATCCAGAATAATCACCAACTTGGAAAGCTTTTGGAGGTATAAAGCTCTTAACTTGATGGTTCTTTATGATAGATCTAGCTTAGGGCTTGATTTTTTGCATTTTAGAGTCCCTTAAGTCGAGCTTGGGAGTATGAGTTACTCCAGAAGCTAAGGATGGTAGATCTTAGCATTTCTTATGTTCCTTGTGCATAAAAATGCTAGCTTGATGTGTTATTTTAGACCATGCATGAGTTAGGGCTCTTATTATGGGTCTTAATGGTCAAAAACGAGTATTGGGTCCCATTAAGTCATGAAAAACTATAAAGTTGCCAACTTTATGTGTTAAGACCTTAAAATGATGTAGATATGAGGTTTGGACGTTAAGGTCTTAAGGGATTAAGACCCTTGGTTTTCCTTTTGGACTCTGGCCAGTACGCCGAGCATACTCCTTAATACGCTGCATGTACTGGGTCAACAGCCTGTTTCCTGGTCAACGTCACACGAGGCGTACGTATAGGGAATGCAGGGCATACGCCAAGCAGTGAGGTTTCATTGGTTTTGGTCCCTTTTGGAGTTGGACTTATTTTAAGCTTTGCGTCTTACGTGGATTTTGGGGCTTTGTATCTGTTGGGCCATAGTTGGACCTTAGGTTGTGAGTTGGCCCATTTATAGGACTTGGGCCACTATAGGGTTATTCGGCCAAGCTAGTTGGGCCCAATAAGGAAAATGGTAAAATAGTCTTTTACCCTAAAGTTTGAGGATGATGAGTTGGGACCCCGATTAAGGTTTATGGCCTAATTTTTAATTAGGGTATTGTTTGATGATATTTAGTGCGGAGATTTCCCAGATTAGCAGTCTGTGCATTTATCTAATTTTTTAGCAGTTTGAGGTGAGTTTCTTCCCAGTGTTTAACGGTTAAAAGGCACCAATTCTAATCCATGGATTATGGTTATCTGTATGCTAGTTGTTTGCGTGACCTTGCATGTGTGTATGTATTGTATGTATGTCGGGTGGGGCCCGATGCCAGGTGGGGCCCGTTGGTTGCTAGGCATGGCCCATTATATGTTTGATATGTATGGTATACGGTATAGGGAACTCACTAAGCTTCGTGCTTCCGGTTTTCAGTTTGTGTTTCAGGTACTTCCGGTTCGAAGGGGAAGAGCTCGGGGTGATCGCGCCGCACACACCATGATTTCTGCCTTATTTGATTTTGGATGTATTGGGATGATTGATTGACATACTCTGATTTTCCTTTATGGTTTTATGGAAATGTTGGGTTGATGGTTTTGTAATTATGAAAACAAAATTTTTGGTTTTAAAATTTTGGGACGTTACAGTCGCACCTAGCCAAGTGGCGTTTTCGGAGCTATCACGTTCTGCCACGTCTCCTTTTATGATCAACACATGATTTTTCTAACTCACCATGGACGCTCCACACCCTTAAAAAGGACGCCTCACGCCCTTAAAAGGGACGTCCCACACCCTCAGACTTTTCTGCTGACTTTTCAGAATGGCAACGTACTTTTATAACGGCCATAACTTCTTCATACGAACTTTAAATATATGGAATCGTATCCGGGAGAACTACAACTTCAATTTAATAACTAATTGTTAATAAATTTTTACATTTTCTTTTAATTCCTTGCTTAAGATGATTTTCTAGTCATTACAATAACTTCCATGTTTTAGGTCAGTATTTGATGTACTTATACGTATAACACTACACTCATTTAGTGCTTGGCATATATACTCAGGTTGAAGGATAACATAAACTTAGATATTCTTTACACCATTACCTCATTACATTGATCTATGAAGTGCAATATCAAAGTAGCTTAGTCCAATATTCATCTCATGAAAACCTGTGAATTTTTGGATCCTCCACTAAGATACATTCATCTCACAAATGTCTCCAACACCTTCATAATAGTCTTGTATATAATCATTCTCGTAAGGGGTACTGACTAAGGATATTTTTAAAACAATTCAAGGAAAAAACCAAGCAAAATCGGAACACAATTGTACGAGATGAAGAAATATTGCTCCTATAATACAACAACACACTAAAAAACTACTTAATATTCCAAATATCGAAAATACTAAATATCAACCAAACGCTACTAACACTACGAAGTCCAATTCCCATTATATGTATCTAATGATTTTTTATGGGCATGGCCTTGGTGAAAGAACCCACAAGGTTTTGATAGATGTGGACTTTCAAGATTGAAACATTTCCGAAATTTATTAACTCTTGAATGTAGTGATACCTCGTCTCGATATGCCCAAACTTCTTGTTCTCTCTTGTATCCTTTATATCACCATAGCTCGAGTGTTGTCACAATATATTTTCATGGATCTTCATTTTTTGGCACCACTCTTAGGTCCATAATGAACTTCCTTATACAACTACCTTTTGATTTGCCTATGATGTGGCAATATATTCTGACTACTATGTACATTATATAATTTTACTATGCTCGGAGTCATGTATCATGAAACACTTCAAAATCTTATTAATGTGTGTACTGTGACTAAGACCAACAAGCTACCTTGATCTATCTATATAGATCTTGATTTTAAGTATGTGCGTTGTGTTTCCTAAATCTTTCATCGAAAAACCTCTTCCTAGTCAAGACTTTACAACCTGTAAAGTGGGGGTGCCATTTTTAATTAGTCATATGTCATCCAGATACATAAGTCAAGACTTTACATCATGTAATGTGGGGGTTCCATTTCCAATTAGTCATATGTCATCCATATACATGATTAGGATGACAACAATGCTCCCAACTGTTGGAACTGAAAGTGACCTAAAATAACTCTCAAAAGTTGTGTCTGGAGAAGAGTGAAGCTTGGAGGCGTTGGTGATCACAGAGAAGCTGACTTAATGTATTGTCTTTTGTAAACGTTTAATAATTTCCAGTTTGTAAAGATGATTGGTTTGTAAATATTGCAGAGTATCATGGTCAATCTCATGTTAGATATTATTTACAAGATTGACCGTTTGTACATCTATATAAAGGAAAACTGGTTTGTGGGTTTATTTACACATTTCCTGATTAATTACCACTGTTTATATCAAATTGTTCTTTCCATTTATAATATTTATATACTTTATGATCTAGTCCTTTGTTCTTATCTTATATATTAGTTGTTAATTTACTTCATTCCACACTTAATATTTGTCATTAATATTATCATGGTTTCACGATTGGTATAAGATCCTAGACCAATTTTTACTATCTACATATCCTCACCATATTCTCATTAGAAGAAACCTTGGTTGCTTACATTTTTGCGAAGCCTAGAAGTATTTTGAGTAGTTTTTTTTAAAAAGCTAGCTTATCAGCTACTTTTTAACTTGCCAAACATGACAACCTAAAAAAAAACTTATAAAATTAGATAACTTATAAGTTAGATGTAATATGTCAAACATAATATAAAGCTTATAAATTCGCTTTTGATTATAGCGATGAACTTACATAATTAAATTGGTGTCATAAACTTATAATCATTAATTTCATCATATAATTAACATGTTTAATCAATAATTTAAAACTCACTTTAGTTGTTTTTATAGTAATTAACTTTTAAACTTTAAATCCACCATTTTGTTTATTTTAGTTATCATTTTGTATTATTACTTTTATATAAAATTTATTTATAAATAATTTCCTTTTAATTGTTTGTAATTTGTGTTGTTCCTTGTTTTGCTCAGTTCTAGCTTCTCGCAAGGCTTGTAATCTCTTGTTTTTGTAAACGCATAGATAAGTGTTAAAATATTTTGAATGTATTTTATTGTAAAGATAGGATCAGGTTTGTTGATCTATCTTATCTCTTAGTTGTATTGTTATATAATACCAATCAATACCCAGAGGGTCATTTACGGCAATAACATTCTTCTACTTGGTATCAGAGCCAATCCTAGGGCTTCTGAGTTTCTTCCTCCTCCTCCGGCTATCTGATCTTTTCCTCTCAGTTACGCCATCGCCATGTCTACTCATGTCAATTCCTCCAAAATCGCCACTGCCATCTCTTGCAAATTAACCAGGACAAACTTCCTGTTATGGAAGGCACAAGTCGTTCCAATTCTGAGAGGTGTCCAACTCTATGGATATGTCGACGGTACTACACCCGCTCCTGCTGCCAAAATAACCACCGGAGTTGGTGCTGATGCAAGACAAACTGACAACCCATAATATAATACGTGGGTAGTTTAGGATTAAGCAATCATTGGGGCCCTGTTATCTTCTATGACAGAAGATGTAATCTCACAGCTCACCCGATGCACCAACACATCTTCTGAATTGTGGACGTCACTTCACACGATGTTTTCTGCTCAACACAAAGGAAATACCATCTAGATTCGAACTCAGCTGTCAACCACCAAGAAGGGAGACCTTTCGGCAGCAGAATACTACCAGAAGATGATCGGATATGCAGATACCATGGCAAACATAGGACATCCTATGACAGATGAAGAAGTGATTGGTTATATCTTAGCTGGTTTGGGTCCTGGTCACAATGATCTATTTACAACAATCACTGTTTTGAGCAATCAACAAACAATTACACTTCCTGAATTCTACTCCTACCTAATTGCTCATGAGGCACAAGCTAGTGCTGTCAACAGCAACATCACAGAGTTTGCATCGTCAGCAAACAATGCAACCCGTCAAGATTCGAACTCTTCTCGAAGAAACTACAACAACAACCATGCTTCAAACCATAATCAAAGATCACATTATCGGGGTAATGGCAGCTGTGGCCGTGGCAGAAGTAATGGAGGACCAATATGTCAAGTTTGTGGAATTCCGGGTCATATGGCTTTAAACTGCAGAAACAGGTTTAATCATGCTTATCAGTCTGAAGATTATCGTGGAGGCAACAGTGTCATGACAAGCAACTACAACAACGATCCAGCTTGGTACATTGATACCAGTGCTACAAACCACCTTACCAGTGATCTTGATCGACTCACGATAAACCAAGAAAGATACCACGGCAAGGACCAAGTTCAAGTTGCTAATGGAGCAGGTTTGGCTATTTCTCATATTGGTCATGCAAACATTTTTGGTTCAGGCACATCTCTTAATCTTAAAAGTATTCTCCATGTTCCTCACATTAACAAACACCTGCTTTCTGCTTACAAACTTGTTTGTGACAATAATGTTTTCATTGAAATTCACAAACATGCTTTTTTTTTTGTTAAGGACAAGGTCACGAAGAGAACCCTTCTATTCGGTAGAAGCAAAGGAGGACTTTACCCGGTGCCACTCATTCGTACTCCCCAAACTCCTCATTATGCATCATCCAGTGTCAGAGTCTCGTCGTCTCAATGGCATCAACGTCTTGGTCATCCCACTTCAAAAGTAGTCAAGTCTATTTTACAGTCAAATAAGTTAGGTTGTTCTTTTGATAATAACTTTTATGTTTGTGATGCATGTCAACGTGCTAAGAGTCATCAATTACCCTATAAAACTTCTGTTCATGTTAGTTCATCTCCACTTGAGCTTGTCCACACTGATGTTTGGGGACCCGCTCAAGTATCGAGTGGTGGTTTTAAATATTATGTTAGTTTCTTGGATGACTATAGTCGTTATACTTGGATTTATCTCATTAAAAATAAGTCTGATGTTGAGCAAATTTTCTATAACTTTCAAAATCACGTTGAACGTCTTCTAAATGCTAAGATTCGAATTGTTCAATCTGATTGGGGAGGTGAGTATCATAAACTCCACCAATATTTTCGACGTGTAGGCATTTCACATCGTGTCTCATGCCCTCATACCTCACAATAGAATGGGATGGCGGAACGAAAACATCGCCATATAGTCGAAACAGGGTTAGCCCTATTAGCTCATTCCTCTCTTCCACTTCGGTTTTGGGATGAGGCTTTCCTCACAGCCTGTTATCTTATAAATCGAATGCCCAGTCGAACAACCAATAATTTAACTCCTATTACTCGTCTCCTCAAACTCAAGCATGATTACTCGTTTCTTCGCACCTTTGGCTGTGCATGTTGGCCAAATTTACGTAAATATAACTCACGAAAACTTGAGTTCCGTTCCAAAATGTGCACATTTCTGGGTTATAGTTCTATTCATAAAGGCTATAAATGTCTCGATAGGACTACAGGTCGTGTTTATATCTCTCGAGATGTTGTTTTTGATGAATCTCGCTTTCCATTTGCGATTTCCGACATTACCACCACACCTTCGTCTTCATGTCTTGTTGTCACGTTTCCGCAGAATGAACCAGATATTTTAAATGACCATATGAATGCCTATGATTTATCCTTGCTTTTGTTTAACAGTTGTGATGCAGAAACAACTCTGGTAACGACAGTATTACCGGTTTCTTATCAGTCTCATGGGACCACATCTCAAACACCATTACAAGCTACTAATGACACCCAACATCATATCGACCCTATAATCACTACTGAGGATCCATAGCCTCATGGTAGCATAGATACCGGTATGGCTCAGCCTCCCATTAACAGTCCCGTTACTTCGCCCTCTGTCGATGCTTCTCCTCATCCATCTCCACCAGGTATTCAAACACGTGGTCGTGCCGGCAAGTTCTTTCCCCGTAAATTTACCGATGGAACAGTTCTGTATGATCTTAACAAGCGAGCATTCGTTGCTACAACTACTTCTTATCGCACCGCTTTATCTGAGCCCAAGTGGAAACAAGCTATGGAAGCTGAATTTGCTGCTTTGCAACAAAATCAAACATGGTCACTTGTTCCTCGACCACCTGGGGTTAATATAGTAGGATGTAAATGGATTTTTAAGCTAAAACAACATCCTGATGGCACCATTGATAAATATAAAGCTTGATTAGTGGCACGGGGTTTTACTCAGCAACGTGGTGTTGATTATCAAGACACCTTTAGTCCAATGGTTAAATCTTCTACGATTCGTTTGATACTTGCTTTAGCTGTTTCCCGTCGTTGGCCTCTTCGACAAATCGATGTTAAAAATGCTTTTCTCCATGGTTTTCTCAATGAAGAGGTGTATATGCAGCAGCCCCCTGGCTTTGCGGATCCACAAAGACCTCATTTTGTGTGTAAATTAAGAAAAGCTATCTATGGTCTCAAATAGTCTCCCCGAGCTTGGTTCTCTAGACTCAGTGATAAGTTACTACAACTTGGTTTCCGACCTTCTAAAGCTGATACTTCTTTATTTGTTTTTCATCATAACGACATCATTATCTACATGCTTGTGTATGTCGATGATATTGTCATCACTGGGTCCTCTTCTTCAGCGATTACCAAGTTGGTTCATGTCTTATCCACTTCTTTTCCAATTAAAGATCTTGGTCAACTGCGTTATTTTCTTGGGATTGAAGTACTTCACAATTCAGGGGGGATAACACTATCACAACACAAATATGCTACTGATCTATTACATCATGTCCATATGGAGAATTGTAAAAGCATTTCAACCCCAATGTCAGTGACAGAAAAGCTTTCTCAAGCCCATGGAAAACCACTTAATGATGAAGATGCATTCAAATATAGGAGTATGGTTGGAGGTCTTCAATATCTTACATTGACACGACCGGATATTTCATTTGCTGTCAACAAAGTGTGTCAATATCTTTCGAAACCAACAGACATTCATTGGGAGGCAGTCAAAAGAATTCTAAGATATGTAAAGGGCACACTAACCACGGGACTTAGATTTAGACATTCTAATTCAACACTCTTAAGTATCTTTACAGATGCAGATTGGGCAGGGTGTTTGGACTTTCGTCGATCCACAGGTGGCTATGCAATATTTCTAGGACCTAATCTGATTTCTTGGAGTTCTCGTAAACAACCGACCGTGTCAAGATCTAGTACAAAGGCTGAATACAAGGCACTTGCAAATGGAACAGCAGAAGAAATATGGTTGCAGAGCTTACTTAGAGAATTAGGAGTCAGACAACCAAGACCTCCTATTTTGTGGTGTGATAATTTAGGTGCAACATATTTGACAGCAAATCCTGTGTTTCATGCTCGTACAACATATAGAAGTCGATTTTCATTTTGTTAGAGAAAAGGTGGCTATGGGTGCACTTGATGTTCGATTCATATCGTCTAAAGATCAGCTAGCCGATGGTTTAACTAAGCCAGCAACTAAGAGCATGTTGGAACATTTAAGACACAATCTCAACCTAGTAATGGTTAAGATTGAGGGGGAATGTAAACGTATAGATAAGTGTTAAAATATTTTGAATGTATTTTATTGTAAAGATAGGATCATGTTTGTTGATCTATCTTATCTCTTAGTTGTATTGTTATATGATACCAATCAATACTCAAAGGGTCATTTACGGCAATAACATTCTTCTACTGTTTTTATATATTTATTTTCCGGTTAAAAAAAAAACAATTTCATCAAAGAATATATCTTTTAATCTTAATACATTCTATCTTATTCAATTATTCTATTAAAGTATATATTAAAATAAAACTTTAGTATACTATACTATCAAAGTTTCCAATATAGTTTACCTAATTTTAATTTCTAGCACTACAACGTGTTATCACACTTTTTGTCTTGATTTTAACATTATGACATGTAATATCATTATGACATGTAATAGTCTTATTAGCCGGTTCTGATGATGAAGAGATCCTGATTATATATGCTTGGCAGTCATCTTAACCTAGTTGTTTGAAGTCTCATATCTCATTAATAGTTGTTTGTGTGGACTTATATAAAGTAATAAACTTAAAATTAGTGAATTTGAAGGGACGGGTTTGATTATATTTGTAATGAAGAGTGTTCATTCATACATGTTTTGTTAAAAAGATAATTATTGTAAAAAAAAAGTTAGAACGTTAATAGATAACAAAGGGTAAGATTGTTTTTATTTTATTGTTAATATTTTTTTTACGAAATATATTGGTTAATTGATGGTTTTGTCCCTATTAAGTTTTTATGACATGTTAGTAAGTTTCCGGCGTAACATTGTTTTTGTTTTGTACTCATTTTTTTTTGGAAAGGGAACTTCCCTAACGAGGGTTTCCGGGCCAGCTTACGCGCACCGACTAATCCCCCGCTGCAAACATGAGACTTTGTCTCATGCCCTGGAGTCACTGCAGGCGAACCTCCATGACCACAAAGGCTGAGTGACTAATGCGATTTATTTATTTATTTATTATTATTTTTCTTTTTTGTAAAATACAATGTTTAACTCTTTGGTTTTGTCCACGTTACCGCCAAAAGATGGATTTTCCGACGCTATTGGCATCTTCGAAAAACCTCCGATCATCTTCTTTAGTGATTGTTTTTTTTTCTACTAATCTCAAAAAATTATATTTTGCCAACAAATCTCCGGAGATTATGCTTTTACGGTCAATCTCCGACAATTTTGTTTTTCGGCCCATCTTCAATAACTTTGTTTTTAGGTCAATCTCCGACGATTCTGTTTTTGCGGTCAATCTTGCGATTATGTTTTTGGGTTTCTCTTTCTTCCTCAATTTGTATTTTTCTGGTGTTTCTGTTTTTTCGGCAAAGCTCTGAAGTACATTTCGACAATCATGGCGTCAGCAACCTGCCACAGCTTCGCAATCAGAGTCTTACACTTGTCCTCAAACTCCCTGAGTATACCCATAGCCTTTGTCCACTTTCTGGAGGTTCGCATCCAATGTCGCACCACCAAAACAACAGCAACGCATACCGTCGCCGTCAGAGATTGCCCCGAAAAACAGATCATTGATGAATTGCCATAAAAAACAGAATCAACAAATTTTGGCCAGAAAAAACATAATCATCGATTGGCCGAAAAAATAAAACCGCCTTAAAAGATGACAACAGGTTTGCCGGAGATCCCAAAATCATCGGAAAATCTATCTTTTGGTCGTAATATGGACATAACCAACAAGTTAACTAATGCATTTTGCTAAAATAGTATTAGTGACTAAGTGTGTATAAAACAAAGTCAATGTTACGCCAAAACCCTACAACTAGTCATAAAGATGTAACGTGGATAAAACAAATAAGTTAACTCGTGTATTTTGCATAAAGGAAAATATTAATGATGAAATACAACAATGTATGTATTGCATATTCTAAATTATTTGGTGGATGTAAATATATGATTTGCAACACGAAGGACAACAACACAAAAATGGCTAGCCAATTTTTGGAAATAATTTGAATTTTTTTAAACGAATGGAACGATGACATGGTTGCCACCATGTTACTTCAACTTTTTGATAAATTTTACAACACTACAAGCTCAACATGTCATTTAAATGATACAAGTCAAAAATGGCATTAAAATTGTCAAATGTAGATGGAAAAATACATGAAGCATTCTTTCATCGGCAACCCATTATCGTGGGGCTTCTCTTTCTTCGGTATGCCACCATGGTGGGGTGATGTTTGCCGAGTATGCCATCATGGTGTTGAGCTCTTTTCCCCCTACCCCACCAAACATTATAAAATAAAAATAGAAAAACAAACGGTTCGGACTCACTGGGTCTAAGGTTGTGTTTGACGCGCTAGTTGAAAAGCTAGCTAGTAGCTGAAAAAGAAAAAACTGCAGAAAAGTCCCAAACTTTTTTCCCAAGTTTATGATTTAGTCTGAAATTAATTTTGATTTATGAAAAATGATAGTTTACCGGATATTACACTCAGTTTAGCCATTCGAACCAGTAATCCATTCGAACCAGTAATCCTTCTATTAGTCGTTTACTCCAGCTGACTCGTCCTTATTACCCTTCATTAACCTTGTAACACTCAGTTCCTGGTATGTATTTAAAAGTAGAAGTTATTCATATTTGTATAGGAACTTGACGAGTTGGAGGCCCCAAACTCGTCGAGTAGAGATGGATATTGGATGCGGGTGATGAAGTCTACTTGACTAGTTGAGAGCCTCAACTCGACGAGTAGGTCTGACAGAAGGAAACCTTAATTTTAAGGGTTTTACACCCTATTTAAACACCTTAACCTACAAAGGCCGGCCTCATTTAAATCCTTCATCATCCCAAACCCTAGCCTAGAAACCCTAATCCACTTTTGGAGAGTTTTGAGCCATTCTATGCATTATTTGTAACTTTGAAGCTTGTGAAGGAAGGAGAAGTTGGAGATTCAAGAGGAAGCTAGTAGATCCAGAGTTTGAGCTGCATTTCTGACTCATTTGAGGTATAAAGTTTATACATTGGCTTTATATTACTTAGATCTTCATTTAGGGTAGTATGTTGTCACTTTTGGGCCATATTCAAGTCATTTTCGGGATTTGGGTACATCATGAAGTTGTGACTTCAGATCTAGGTACTCATGAGCTTATAAGTCTAAAAGTTGCTAGCTTTGTTAAGCCTTGGCCCTTCCCCATGCCCTAGATCTCTTATATAGCTTAGTTTTGGTGCTTCTAGCTTCATGACACCACGCATGGACGTAAAGTTAGCAACTTTACATGATATAACAGCCCTAGGGTACCAGATCTATGGTTTGGCAGCATTGCACTCGATTGAAAGTGACTGAATGGATTTAGACAAGGAGAACTCGACAAGTTGTTCATTCAACTCGGCGAGTTGGATCGTGGTCCCCCAAACTTTCTGATTCCTGAGCAAACTTAGTGAGTCTAGGAGACGACTCAGCAGGTTGGTTAAGGTTTTCCACGTTTTGAGGATTAAAGAACTCGATGAGTTCAGGGAAGGACTCGACGAGTTGTAGCGAAATGTACCGATTCTTTTATAAGAAGGAACTCGACGAGTTCATGAAAGAACTCGACGCGTTGGGTTGCGATTTCAGGGTTTATGATTTATGGAACACGACGAGTTGAGTCAACCCAGAAGGTTGACTTTGACCAATACGTTGACTTTGACCAGAAGGTTGACTTTGTCTTGGACTTTGACCATATTTGACCCTTAAAGGGGTTATGAGTATGAAAGAGTAATTAAAGGAGATTTTATATGTAAGAGTTTGAGAGGAGTTGATCCCAGAGTCGAGGACAGTTCAGCTACTACACGACATTTGAGGTGAGTTACCTTCCAGTAGAAGTGGGTCGAAGACACCAATGTCGGCCCACTAGTAAGAGTTATAGTAGAGATAACTGTCTTTATGATAATTATCTGGTATGCATTATCTGTTATGCTTTATGTACTAGTATGTTATGATCTTATGTGATAGTGGTAGGAGGGGTAGGATAGGCCCCAATACCGGTCGAAAGGACCGAAGGGGTAGGCCAGCACCCTGATAAGCTAGGCAGTGTGTAGCTTATGTATTTATGTACTAGGATGTTGCATGGTAGTAGTAGGGGGTGGAATAGTCCCCGGTACCAGTCGAAAGGACCGAAGGGGTAAGCCAGCACCCTGATATGCTAGGCGAGGTGCCGGTCGAATGGACCGAAGGTGTAGGCTAGCACCCTGATATGCTAGGCAATTTACCGATTGAAAGAGACCAAAGGGGTAGGCCATCACCCTAATATGCTAGGCAGTTACCAGTTGAAAGAGACCGAAGGGTAGTCCAATACCCGGACATGTTAGACAATATGTTTATTATATGATATGTGGTATGTTGGGGGAACTCACTAAGCTTTGTGCTTATGGTTTTCAGTTTTTGTAACAAGTCCTTCTTCTTCGAAGGGAAAGAAGCCGACACGATAGCAGTGCATCACACCAAGATTTTCAACACATAAGATTCTTGGGATTTGTACTCTGACATTATCTTCCTATGATATGTTTTTGAGATAGTTGACTTATGGTTTTCATGATATGAGATAACATTGATGGCATTTTCAGTAATCTGTTTTATGAATATTTTAAATTAAAAATGAAATTTTTGGTCTTGAATTTTGGGATGTTACAACTTAGTATCAGAGCCTTGGTTTGAGGGATTCGATCACACCTTCGAGGATGTTTGGACTCAAATCGAGGGTTTGAATTTTTTTACAAAGAAAACAATTTTTCAAAAATTAAAATTAAGGGTTTTGAGAAAGAACAAGGTGTGTGATGCATTCAATCGGCCGAGCTCAAGTAAGTTTTCCCCAAGATACCCATACATGTTTGTTATGATATATGATATGATTATGAGAACTGCATGCTAGATTAGGGCTAAGGATCTACGAAGATGCCTGATGTGCCTGCTATATGTGCTTATGGAATTACATGCTAGAATTGGTTAGTCAGTGATATGATGGCCTGAATAGGATATGCTTGGTTTGGTTACTCAATGCTCGAATGTTGCTTGCTTTGTGCTTTTAAGATTTCTAGCTATCTTTAGCTAACTAGTAAATGAATATGCTAAGTTATATATTACGAGGACTAAATAATTTCAGAAGGTTAGGTTTAGCCCAATTTCACAGCTGTTATTTGAGTCTAACCGTTGTTGGGAGTGACATCTCATTCGAAGAATTATTTGGTCTTAGTAATATGTAATGGTATCCACAAGCTAGTTAGGTAAGGGTAGACATAATTTCTTATGCAACCGATGGTGGAGAGTGGATCAGAGGGTTACCCTAGGATAAGCCTAGGATAAGATTAGCATGGAGAGACATATCAGTAGAAGGGACTTGGTGAAGTCAAGGCAATCCTCAAGGAAAGTACGAATAAATGTAGAAGGTAGTATGGGCCCGTACTATTGAAAGCAGAGGATTCGTACTCGAGTCAAGGAGAGCTGAGATAGAACTAGGGAACTTGTAGAGTGTGTGAGACCTCTCGAAGTTATGTATGACCCTGAAGATTATGTATTTTATTTTTGAGTAGTGGTGACACATCACAGAGCAGGAGGTTCAGGTTCTAGATTAGGTTTAGGTTCAGGTTCGAGTGCAGGTTTCGAGCTGGTTGATGACGAATTACGCAATTTCATCACATCTGAGATTACGAGAGGCATCCTTGAAGCGAACCCGGTGATTTTTGGTTTGATCAAGGAAGGGATCATCAAGTTGATGAAGGATCGCCTTAGAGCATTTCGGAGTGACATTGCATCTAGCCAGTCAGGGACGCGCGCACTCCCCCTTACGAGATGAAGGACCCCATTGTAGCCAGGAGATGGATTATAGACATCAAATCCGCACAGTTGACGAGCTTTTACCCCTGAGGGGTCGAAGGTCCGATATGTTGCGGGATGCTTGAGAGACAGAGCTAGAGATTGGTAGGAGGCAGTCAATGATTCGTTCGGAGCCCCAGCCATTGAGGCTATGACTTGGTCAGATTTTGTGACCATGTTTAGGGCTGAGTTTGCGCCAGCTGTGGAGATTCACTATCTAGCCAGGGATTTCTTGATATGAGACAGACGACTGAGTTAGTGGTGGAGATTACCGCCAAGTTCAGGGAGAAGGCCTTACCGGTCCCTCAGTACACGAGTGATGAGGATATGAGGAAGACCCAATACTACGATATGTTGACGGATGACATCTGGAAACATGTCAGCTACTCATCATGCTCGACCTTGGAGGATATGATAGCCAGGGCGAGAGAGAGGGACATTGATATAGATCACATCCAGAAGAGGAAGGCGGAGGCCGGGCAGGCGACTGGGGTTTCTGAGAAGAAACTTCCTAAGGGAGTTGACTCGAGGTCGAAGGGCCAGCAGTGTGACATCCCCTAATTTCTCGGCCAGAAAAGACTGATTTAATTTATGCTTTTTAAAATCAAATCACAGAAATCTTTATAAAAGATGTTGTGGAATTGGTCCCCAAAACAAAATATGATAAAAGTTTTTCAAAACCTTTCTTTAAGAAATATATCATTTCCTTTTATATCAAAACCTCGGGATATCATGTTCCGATACAGATTAAAAGCATAAACAAGACATTATAAGCCTTACAACAGTTATTTATAACTACTGGACAATAATCCAAAATTACTCACCATCATCATCTGACTATGCTCGAGGTCCTCTACCTGTAATATAAATAACTGAGTGGGTCAGGCTTGGAAGCCTGGTGAGCATATAGGGTTTTCAACCCACAATACATAATTTAATATGCTTAAACATCAATCAATCAACCAAATTACCCCAACCCCATTATCTTATTTATTTCTTAAGGGTTTACCCTAAGAATCAACTATCACTCCTTCCTAAGGATTCATCCTAAGGAATAGACACAAAGTCACCTCGTCACCGGGGTTTATACAACGGGCACTAAGTCCATAGCTGCCAAGGTTTATTCAACATGTGCTAAGTCCATAGCTCTCATTTATCGACAGTATTATTTACAGGTATTCCCCCTGCAATACATGTCAATGGGTTTTTAGAGTAAAGCAAATGAACATATAGTTCATTACACCTACAGGTTGCGGGCCTGCTAGTGTTCCACAGACTGTCTAGAATAGTCCATGGTTGTCATCCATACTCTGCTGAATGACGGGGGCCCTTGTTTGGGTTAGGGCTTTTCTCATATTGCACCACTCACGCCACATGTTTGGGTAAGGGCTTCACCCCTCACTATCAACTCATGATCTCATTTCACCACTCACTCTCAACTCATGATCTCTATCACTGATCATCTCAACTATCCAACTCACCTTTCATCACACCCATTATTTCATTTACCCTTGTTTTACCCAACATTTTTCATAGATAAAAATGCATATACAGTTTAAATTATTTAAAAACCTGTATAAATCATTCCTTTAACACCCATCTCAAATAAACAAACAATATATATTCACACAACACGTATTTTATGTAAAATACTTCATATCTATGTATAAGGTGAAAGTAACTACACACTCACCTGATTTAATGAAAATCGGGCAGCAATTTGTTTCATAAAATGATCGTTTCTAATAAAACCAAGAGTTTTATTGAGAAACTGGGCTCTGTGAGGGTCGGGCTTTGAAACCGAAAAGATAAATTTTCCGGGCTTCTCGGGCACTTCGTGGTGTATTCCGGGGGTTATAATTGATATCAGGGCTTCGGGGAATGTTAAGATGAAGAAAATATGGAAAAGGGGGTTAAAAGTGGCAAAACTCCAAAACTACCCGAGAAGGCTCGCATACCCCTTCTATTTATAGGGTCCGAAGTCGGCTTAAGGAGGAGAGGAGTCAGCATGAGAGGGCAGGTGGCATCAGGAGTGAAGGCCATGCGGCAGCAGCTGGGCGAGGGTGTGCAGGTGGCTCGCACGTGATCTGCGCATGTGAGGGGCTCGTTGTCGCCTCCTGATTGGACCGCGGTCTAGTCCGAGGCTTCGGACGTGGCTCCTCCTGCGAGACTCGGACACGAGGAATGGGACACACGTAGAACTCCTAGTGGACCACTTCGGATGACTCAGCAGCTCGGATGTCTCAGCAATATTTTGGACACGTGGCGCTTTTTGAGCGAGGGTGACGTGGCAAAAACGTGACTATGCGAATTTTCCTGGTTTTTGTGCAAAAACTTCTCAAATCCATAACTTTCGCATACGAGCTCCGTTTTTGATGTTCCTTATATGCACGCATATGTAAAATTACGCTCTACAACTTTCGTTTAGAATTCATTGGCTAATTTTGACTTTAATTTTTATATTATTATTTTTAACAGATCGGGGCAGGAAATCCGTTAAAAATTCATAATTTCTTCATCCGACGTCCGTTTTCATCAGACTTTTTACCGTTGTGCTACTATTTACGAGACCTTCGATTTTTGTTTAGGTTGTGTCGGCTAAAAATCACTCGATCTAAAATTCGAGTTTTTAGCTGTCTACTACTAAGCTGAAACTTCGAGAAATCATAACTGCCTCATACGAAGTCAGATTTGGGCGTTCTTCTTATACATACTCTCGATTTAACGAACACTACGAGTTTCGTTTGGATCGCTAAGGCAAAAAAGTTTTTATCAAAAACTCACTTCTTACATTCAGCACCGTGCCGGTTTTGTCGCGAAACTTCGACATGTCATAACTTCTTCGTTATAAGTCGGATTTTGGTATTCTTTATATCCCCGGAATCCTTGTTTCTACCACTAAAACTTTATATAAAGATATCGGCTTTATCTAATATTTATTTTTGACGCTCAATTTTATTCTTAATTAATTAAACCCTAATAATTAAGCATAAAACACATAATTCACATAATATTCACATAATTCCTTTTTCATTTCTTCAAAATGAGTTACAAAGGTTAACCTAGACTATCATATCAAGATTAATGCCTAGGTTAGAAACACGAGTGTTACAAGCAGGGATGGAGCCATTGTGGGAAATACAGCAAGACACACAAAGGAGTTTGCAGATTACAGTCGTAATCTTCGATCGTCCCAAACCGTAGGCTAGAAACCCTAATCCACTTTTTGAGAGTTTTGAGCCATTTTGTGCATCCTTTGTGACTTTGAAGCTTATGAAGGAAGGAGAAGTTTGGAGATTCAAGAGGAAGCTAGTAGATCCATAGTTTGAGCTGCATTTCTGACTCATTTGAGGTATAAAGTTAAATACCTTCGCTTTCTATTACTTAGATCTTCATTTAGGGTAGTATGTTGTCACTTTTGGTCCATATTGAAGTCATTTTCGGGATTTGGATATATCATAAAGTTGTGACTTCAGATCTAGGCACTTATGAGCTTATGAGGCGTAAAGTTGCCAGCTTTATCAAGCCTTGGCCCTTCCCCATGCCCTAGATCTCTTATATAGCGTAGTTTTAGTGTTTCTAGCTTCATGACACCATGCATAGATGTAATATTAGAAACTTTACATGATATAACAACCATAGGGTACCAGATCTATGGTTGGGAAGCATTGAACTCGATTGGAAGCGACTGAATGGAATTAGACAAGGAGAACTCGATGAATTCTTCATCCAACTCAGCGAGTTGGATCGTGGTCCCCCAACCTTTCTGATTCCTAATCAAATTGAGTGAGTCTAGGAGACGACTCAGCGGGTTGGTTAAGGTTTCTTGAGTTTTGAAGATTAAAGAACTCGACGAGTTCAGGGAAGGACTCGACGAATTGTAGCTAAATGTCCCGATTCTTTTATCAGAAGGAACTCTATGAGTTGGGTTGCAATTTCAGGGTTTATGATTTATGGAACTCGATGAGTTGATGGACCAACTCAGCGAGTTGAGTTAACCCAGAAGGTTGACTTTGACCAGTACGTTGACTTTGACCAGAGTTGACCCTTAAAGGGGTTATGAGTATGAAAGAGTAATTAAAGGAGATTTTTATATGTAAGAGTTTGAGAGGAGTTGATCCCATAGCCGAGGACAGTTCAGCTACCATATGATATTTGAGGTGAGTTACCTTCCAGTAGAAGTGGGTTGAAAGCATCGATACCGGCCTACTAGTAAATGTTATAGTAGAGATAATTGTCTTTATGATAATTATCTTGTATGCACTATCTGTTATGCTTGTATGTGCTAGTATGTTATTATATTATGTGATAGTGGTAGGAGGGGTAGGATAGGCCCCAGTACCGGTCGAAAGGACCGGATGGGTAGGCCAGCACCCTGATAAGCTAGGCAGTGTGTGACTTATGTCTTTATGTACTAGGATGTTATATGGTAGAAACAGGGGGTGGAATAGTCCCCGGTACCGGCCGAAAGGACCGAACGGGTAAGCCGGCACCGTAATATGCTAGGCGAGGTACCGGTCGAAAGGACCGAAGGTGTAGGCCAGCACCCTGATATGCTAGGCAAGTTATCGGTTGAAAGAGACCGAATGAGTAGGCCATCAACCTGATATGCTAGGCAGTTACTGGTTGAAAGAGACCGAAGGGGTAGTCCAGTACCCAAACATGTTAGAAAATATGTTTATTGTATGGTATGTGGTCTGATGGGGGAACTCACTAAGCTTTGTACTTACAGTTTTTAGTTTTTGTTTTAGGTCCTTCTTCTTCGAAGGGAAAGGCTCTGGCATGATAGCAGCGCAACACACCACGATTTTCCGTACATGAGATTCTTGGTATTTGTACGCTGACATTATTTTCCTATGATATGTTTTTGGGATAGCTGACTTATGGTTTTCATGATATAAGATAACATTGATGGCATTTTCAGTAATCTGTTTTATGTATATTTAAAATTAAAAATGAAATTTTGGTCTTGAATTTTGGGATGTTACAAACCTCCCCGCTACCCACTCCTCTGTAAAAACCCTTTCTTATCCTCCATCGAAGCACAACTCTACCAAAAATGTCATTTTCAAGCTTAGTGGGAAGCAGTAGCAATATGCGATCACGAAAGCAAGCATTAAGGGCAACATGCTTTTGTGAATACCCCGTTGGTAAGTGGACATCATGGAGGCCAACAAACCCTAGAAGGAGGTTCATCGGCTGCCCTAATTTCCAAATAAGTATCCCTTAATCCTTTTTAATTACATCTCAAATCTCTCGCAATTAGGTTTTATTTCCTATAGGACAGGATGAGCAAAAAGATTGCAAGTATTTTGCTTGGGTCGATCCCCCATTACCAAACAATTGGTACAGAAACATGTTGATGGATTTTCACAACAATGGCATTCAAATACACAATGATTTCGTGGAAGAAGATGTGGATTTTCACAACAATGACATTCAAGAGGTTCCTATACAAGGTGAAAGTGAAAAATGGAAGATTGGGTTTTTTTGTGTTTGTTGGTGATCGTGTGGATTATGTTGAAGAAGTTTTAAGTTGTTACAAAACTTTTGGAAATGTATGTAATCTTGATTACTTAAATGAAAGTTAGATGTAAGTTATACATTGTTGAATGAAAAATGGTTTTATGGAAACCTAGTGTTTAAGCAATGTACAATTGTAAGTGTATGATGTGAGCAAATGAAGGATGTTTTTCAACATAACATAATGACCAAAATGGATGTAACTTATACATCAACAAAACATACCAAAATTAGCCAAAGTGTTAATCATAAATAACACACAAGTCCAAGCCTCTTTGTAATTCCAAGTCATCATGTAAAAGTTCCAAGAACCACTTCCAGTTGGGCTTGTTCTCAATTTCAACTACTGCCCAAGCAATGGGATACACATGGTTACTTGCATCCCTCCATATGGCAGTTAGCAACTCACTTTTACATCGTCCCTTCAAAAAATTCCCATCAAGCCCAATAACTCTTCAACAACCAACTTTCCATCCTTCTTTGATAGAATTAAAACATGTATACATTCTATGCAAACTTAGTAGTGTTATCAGGGTTTATAGTGACATATTGTAACATCCCGATTAAAATAGAATAAATAAATAATAAACCCGGAACCCCGAGATGTAATTTTATTATTATTTTATAGCCAAAATCAAATAATAATTAGTGGGGTGTTGGTTTCGGGATACCAAATGAGACACTTTTGATTTCCGAGGGTTAAAATGTAAGTGCAGGACTTATATTGAAAGGATTTTATGGAGTCAGGGGCCGAAGTGTAAATTTCGGATCTAATTTCAAAAGAATTGAAGTGGGCTGGGTTGAAAAGGTAAATAATGGGCTATGATTGAATGGAATATTATGGGGAGGGACTGTAGTTGCCATCATGGAAAAAATTAATTGGAAGCGGGTATTTAAGGCATCTGAAACCCTAACCCTAGGGACCATTTGTGCAACCGTCATCTTCTTCACTCCCTCTCTCTCAGCCGCTGCTCTATCACCACCTTTCTTCCTCCATTGCCTAGTCGACCTCTTTCTTCCTGTTCCGATCAACCTAGGCCGCCGGAACCATTGCTGTGGACAATGACGCTTTGAACAGGCCTGCTCGAAGCCACCCTCCGTTGTTCTCCTCTCCTTCTCCTTTCTGTCATTGTTCACAACTGCACTCGGTTGTTGCAGGTGCCTTGTCGATCACCATTGCTATGTTCGCTGTTGTATCCTCCATTGATGAAGCCAGCCTCATGCTTCTTTTCTGTCGGCGAGGGATGAAGACCCACCGAGAGCAGTCGGATGAAGTAGCGCCGGTTGGATCTTGGAGAACCCATTGTCGTGTGGGTTGCTACTGCGGTCGCTCATGAAGAGCTCCTTTCAGCCGTGAACAGCCACACTTTACTCAGCCGGTGAAGTAAGCACCAAGACTGAAGTTGCGTCTGTCAGGAGGTGTGAAGTCGAGATCGGAGCTGTGTCACCAATAGTCGCTGCTGCTACCGTTTTCCTATGCCACCACCGTGAACCTCTAGGTGGGTGGTGGTGTAATGGCTCCTAGGGTCTGTGTGTGTGTTTACTATTGTGTGAGTTGTTGTTGCCAGAGATTGGAGAAAGACCCACCATGGCGGCCAGCCATTGTGGCCACCGCTTGCTGCCATGTTCCGTCGCCACCAGGCACCATGGAATGTGGCTGTGTGTGTGATTTTGTGTACTTTAGGTGTGTGTGTTTATTTCGTGAGTTCATTGTAAATTGTAACAAAATGGAATAATGGAAAAGAAAATCCGTCACCACCACCGGCCGCCGTGTCGGGTGGCGGTGTGCTTTGATTGCGTTTGGACCTCGTTTGAGGGATGTTTGGACAATGTGGGACGAATGAAACCCTAATGGGCCCAAAGAAACCCTAGTGGGCCCAATGAGACCTTAATGGGCCCAGTGAGGCTCAAAGTGACCTAAAAAGCCCAACTAATTGATTAATGGGCTAAGATTGGGTAGGAAACCCTAATTAGGGGTTGGAAAACCCTAATGGCATAAAACCCTAATTTGGGGGAAATGGTCGGGACACACACACGAGAATTATTTAATAAACTTGAAATATGAAATAATAATTATTAGCAAGTTAATTTAACGCATAATGGACTTAATGGATTAAGTCCTTAGTGGGTTAAGTGAGAAACACTTAACCCTAATTGTCATTTTATGTGAAACCCTAATTCGCTTGGGCTTTGTGTTGGGCCTTTTATTGGGCTTTGGTAATTGGTTTATTAATGGAGCATCCAAGAATGATCATATATACTAGAATATGTTGATGGGCTTTAAGGTAAGGTCCATATGAAGGGTTAGGCCTAATTTGGAATATTTGGGCCATAGTTTGGGCCTTTATGATTATGTGATATTGGGTCATGGGAATTAGATTGGAATAATGGGATGGGCCTTAAAGAAAGACCATGTAGAGGTCTGGGTCAAATTTGGAAAATTAGGCCATATGTTGGGCTTTAAGCCCATTATTTGACTTTTTGGGATTTTGTTGGGTGATTTGGACCTTGGTCTTGGAACCCAATTTTTAATTGGGTGTTGTTTGATGTTGACAGTTCGGGAACCTGTCAACCAGCAGATGGAGTTTTATCTGCGGGACTTCAGCAATGTCAGGTGAGTTATCCTCACTATATCAACAGGGTCTAAGGCACCAAGGCCGGCCCTTTATGGGTTGTATTCGGATTATTGCTTGTTATGCTTACTGATTTACATCCTGGTAGTTAGGATGGTGATATTCTATGCTTTAGTGACCCAGTTGGGTCGGTATCCTGGTATATAGGATGATGCTATGTTAGTGACCTGTTAGGTCGATATCCTAGTTATAGATTGTTGCTATGCTTTGTGCACATGATTGTCCTGGTTATAGAATAATGCTATATTAGTGACCGGTTAGGTCTATATCTCGGTTATTGGGATGTTGCAATGATTAGTGATCTGTTAGATCGGTTCGACTGTTATATGATATGTGCTAGCGTATGATATTTATATGTACATGTTTGTTTGATTGGGGGTTGGGTTAAGGCGGTCCTACTTTGTGCTATAGGACAACATACCCGGCGAGCGGTCCGGATAGGCTGTAGGCCCTGCGAGGCGGTCCAGACGTGCTGAAGGCCCGGAAAGCGGTCCGGATAGACTAAAGGCTTGCGAGGCAGTCTAGTCAGGCTGAAGGCTCATTATGCATGTCGTCTGTATTTTTTATATGATATGGTTAAACTTGTATGCCGTTGGTATTTTGGGGAAACTCACTCAGCTTCGGGCTTACAGTTGTTGAGTTTGTTCCAGGTACTTTTGATGATCGCGGGAAGGCAAAGGCGTGATCGTGCACCTCCTCATATTTTCGTGATCTGATTCTGGGGATACTCTGATGTTTCAACTATTTTGAAAACAAATTGTAATAACTTAATGGTTTTAAATCAAGGAAGAATTTTCAAAATGATTTCTAAATGGTTTTCAAAATAAGTAAAGGAGGATGCAGGGTGTACGATCAGCCGAAGCCAGTAAGTAGACCCCAAAATACCATACATTTATTTCATTATGTGATATGTTAGAACAACATGCTATTACTAGGCTAGGGATCTTCAGAAATTGAATGATAGAATTGTCTGATTACATGATGCCTGCTAGCCTAGGGTTTTCCTTATATGAGATTGACATAATTACTGTAGTTACTTGTGTATGCATCACAACTGTATATAATTAAGATCTTATAGCATGAGAATGTCTGATTTGGTCTTGTGTTCTATTCTCGCTCGGGGGCTTAGGTTAGAATCGGATATTCGAAAGTCCATAGGGTCCAACGTTATGTATAGCTAGCATACACCAGTGCTGCAGAGTTGGTGGAAGTTTCATGGATGGGTGAGTTGTGTGAGGTCAGTAGGTCAATTGTGAGACAATTAGCATTCCTCTAGGAGTGAGGATTGAGCGCTCGCTATGGTTATGTATATTGTTAGGGCATTGTGATGATACTTGAGACAAATATGGGTAGGTGTGGAAGGTGGTATGGGCCCGTACTACTGAAAGCACAGGATCCATACGCGTAGCAAGGAAGTCACAACCCCTAGGGTTTGGTTAGGAGTTGGTCCCCTGTCATTATATGGATTATCAGAGATCTTTCTGGTGTCTTTCCAGAATGATGGTTACGAGACATCTTGAGACCGGATCCAGGTTAGGATCGGGAGCTGGTAGCCAGGATAGGCCAACATTGTCAGATGACCATGTCAGTGAGATCATCCGGGAGGTGGTGATCGAGTTTGTCTGGGGATAGTTTCTGGAGATGTTTGGGTCTATTAAGACCACCATGGTTGAGTACTTCGTCGAGCGCTATGCAGCCATTGCTGAGACGGTTGCCGCGACAACTTTAGCAGCTGTAACAACGGCAAGGGGAGGAGCTGGTCGGGCTTTCTAGTACCAGGACTTGTTACTGGGACATATTATAATGAGAAGAGGGCTGCAATAATTGGGATCAGAGAGATGTTCTATACTCTTTACATTCCGCGGGTTGAGCGGGGGAGGATAGAACATGAGTTTCTAGATTTGAGGCTTTGGAGGTTTTGGTCGAGGCCGAAATGTGAGTCGCGAGGACTCCGGAAAGGAGTGATGATTATGTTCAGCTGGAGTTATGCGGCTTGAAGTAGAATGGTTAATTGATAGGATTGGAATGACGTTTTCTAGGGCAAGGATTGTGCCCTTTTCAGCTTTGCAAACTCAAAGGAATGAGCAGGCTTGTGACCCTAGGATCAGGTTGTATTTCAGCTCGGAGTCAGTTAGTCGTCGGGATTGGCGACAGTAGTTCAGCGCGGGTGGGTCGATGTGGCATAAGTATTTTGTGAGGTTTGGTTCGCCTTCGGTCTCTTGTATCGGGTGGTAAGGATGGATTGTGCGATCTATTGCACTTTTGGGATTGTAGACTATGTCTTGGGAGTAGTCGTAGCCCGGTTTAGGGCAAGGGTTATTTCAGCTACTGCAGTTCAGCTGTGGATGATTGAGCTGGTGAGTGAGTTAGGGTGCGAGACCCTGAATGATATGATTCTAGAGCCGAGAGTGGCAGATTTTTGGAGCACTTCGGGTAGAAGGGTATTATATGGGAGGTCTGCGGACAGGGTCCCACAGGATGGTTATTCAGCATTGTAACCGTTATTGATTGATGGAGGAAAGCGCCAAGGAAGTAGCTCTTTGTTAAAATGTTAGTTAGAGCATCTATCTTATGGACTTCAAGATATGAGTGTGGGATCATTCAAGAATTAGGGACTGTCGATTTCAATGGAATTCAGGAAGTGTTCAGCTAGTGCTTAGAAGTGTATGACCATTTGCGGTTGGCTAGTAAAGGAGTACTAGTTGGAAAGGTCTGGTTGTTATCAGGCCGATCGTTGGAAAGTGAGAAGGATTGGGAATTCTAAAATTTTCATGTATTGTGAAGACTTAGTTGAATCTAAGTGGGGGAGAATCATCCTGAAATGTAGAAGCAGGATCGGTTTTGAAGATGGGATAAGTTTCGCATCATTTTCAGGAAGGAAGACAACCCTAGTGGTTGCTTGGTTTGAGTGTCGTGTGAGTTGGGAGTAAGGTAAAACTCCCCAACATGTGAATCGCGTCTTCTCGGTGCTCGATAGCAGAATTTGGGGAAATCAGGTTGGGATTCTAGCCATGAGTTACATTCAGTTGTGTGTGTAGGTTGAGTGCGTGTTCGACCGGTATGGAAAGTGTTGTAAGACTGCGGGGGTAGCCGTAGCATTCACTAGTGATCAGTTAGTATGGAAAGTGTTGTAAGACTGTGGGGGTAGCCGTAGCATTCACTAGTGATTAGTTAGTATAGGAAGTGTTGTAAGACTGCGGGGGTAGCTGTAGCATTCACCAGTGATCAGTTAGTATGGAAAGTGTTGTAAAAGTGCGGGGGTATCCGTAGCATTCACTAGTGATCAGTTAGTATGGGAAGTGTTGTAAGACTGTGGGGGTAGCCGTAGCATTCACTAGTGATCAGTTAGTATGGAAAGTGTTGTAAGACTGCGGGGGTAGCCGTAGCAATCACTAGTGATCAGTTAGTATGGGAAGTGTTGTAAGACTGTGGGGGTAGCCGTAGCATTCACTAGTGATCAGTTAGTATGGGAAGTGTTGTAAGACTACGGGGGTAGCCATAGCATTCACTAGCAGAAGATAGTGCTAGAGTGATGAACGTCTGTGGGTGTAGCCACAACATTCACTAGGTTGGTAAATAGCATGAGCGTGTTGTTAGGACGCAAAAAGGATAGTAGTAACCACTAGCTCGGGTGTAGCAGTGAGAATATGAAAATCCACGGATGGTTTTATGGGTTCCCCTGAGGGATTAAACTTGGTTAAGCCGGTGATAAGACTGTAGGAACATCACTACAGTTATGAGATCAAGGAAGCAATGGATTGCTGAAGGTTTCTTGTGATGTAAGGCTATCATTGGTCATGTAGCAATCTATTTTAGCCATGGATTTGGTAACGACAAGATTTGACGCATGGATCTGATCGATTGGATCAGGAGGTTGTTAGAGTCGCAGTGGCATGATAACTAGTGGCAACTAGTTCCAGGGAAGGATTTCGTTCAGAAGTCATGTAAGGCAACTATATGGGACTCCTTTAGCTCTGTGACCAGGCCGAAACCCGGTATGTTAGATGTTTGGTGAACGAATTGAGACCAGGGGGGTCTCGGTGGATTTAGAAAACAGTCATGTGGCAGCATATTGCTTCAGGTAGATCGGTGCTCAGACAGTTTCCGTGTTTAGGGTGGTATTGGCAAAATGGGTCTTTAGGTGTATGAGAAGTATCTAGATGTTGGGACCCCCAAATATCAGAAGTTGAATAGTTAGATGAGAGACAAGTCGAGTGGGCTCAACAATAATGATTGGTATGAAAGGTCTGTCAGGGAGCCAGGCCATCTCATGACTTCGGGTTTCGGATCGAGTAAATATGATCACATTGCAAGGGATTCGTTTATTTTTAGGTTTTAGAAATCTGCGAGGATTGGATACGGTTGCCTGGGAAAGGCTAGGGTTATGCTCGAGATTGTAGTTCAAGTTGTTTGGCATGTAAGGAATGATGAGAAACAATTTCGAGGACGGAATCAAATTTAAGTGGGGGAGAGTTGTAATATCCCGATTAAAATAGAATAAATAAATAATAAACCCGGAACCCCGAGATGTAATTTTATTATTATTTTATAGCCAAAATCAAATAATAATTAGTGGGATGTTGGTTTCCGGGTACCAAATGAGACACTTTTGATTTCCGAGGGTTAAAGTGTAAGTGCGGGACTTATATTGAAAGGATTTTATGGAGTCAGGGGCCGAAGTGTAAATTTCAGATCTGATTTGAAAAGAATTGAAGAGGGCAGGGTTGAAAAGGTAAATAATGGGCTATGATTGAAAGGAATATTATGGGGAGGGACTGTATTTGCCATCATGGCAAACTTTAATTGGAAGCGGGTATTTAAGGGATCCGAAACCCTAACCCTAGGGACCATTTATGCAGCCGTCATCTTCTTCACTCCCTCTCTCTCCGCCGCTGCTCTATTGCCACCTTTCTTCCTCCATTTACCAGTCGACCTCTTTCTTCCTGTTCTGATCAACCTAGGCCGCTGGAACCATAGCTGTGGACAATGACGCTTTGAACGAGCCTACTCGATTGCGGCGCTGCCATCCTCCGTGGTTCTCCTCTCCTTCTCCTTTCTGTCATTGTTCACAGCTACACTCGGTTGTTGCGGGTGCCTTGTCGATCACCATTGCTACGTTCGCTGCTGTATCCTCCATTGATGAAGCCAGCCTCACGCTTCTTTTCTGCCGACGAAGGATGAAGACCCACTGTGATCAGTCGGATGAAGTAGCGGTAGTTGGATCTTGGAGAACCCATTGTCGCGTGGGTTGCTACTGCAGTCGCTCGTGAAGAGCTCCTTTCATCCATGAACCGCCACACTTTACTCAGCCGGTGAAGTGAGCACCAAGACTGAAGTCGCGCCTGTCAGGAGGTGTGAAGTCGACATCGGAGTTGTGTCACCGATAGCCGCTGCTGCTACCGTTTTCCTATGCCACCACCGTGAACCTCTAGGTGGGTGGTGGTGTAATGTCTCCTAGGGTCTGTGTGTGTGTGTGTTTACTATTGTGCGAGTTGCTGTTGCCAGAGATTGGAGAAAGACCCACCATGGCGGCCAGCCATTGTGGCCACCGCTTGCTGCCATGTTCCGTCGCCACCAGCCACCATGGAATGTGGATGTGTGTGTAATTTTGTGTACTTTAGGTGTGTGTGTGTGTGTGTTTATTTCGTGAGTTCATTGTAAATTGTAACAAAATGGAATAATGGAAATGAAAATTCGTCACCACCACCGTAGGGTGGTGGTTGCCGCCTCTTGCCGCCACCGGCCGCCGTGTCGGGTGGCGGTGTGCTTTGATTGCGTTTGGACCTCGTTTGAGGGATGTTTGGACAATGTGGGACGAATGAAACCCTAATGGGCCCAAAGAAACCCTAGTGGGCCCAATGAGACCTTAATGGGCCCAATAAGGCTCAAAGTGACCTAAAAAGCCCAACTAATTGATTAATGGGCTAAGATTGGGTAGGAAACCCTAATTAGGGGTTGGAAAACCCTAATGGCATAAAACCCTAATTTGGGGGAAATGGTCGGGACACACACACGAGAATTATTTAATAAACTTGAAATATTAAATAATAATTATTAGCAAGTTAATTTAAGGCATAATGGACTTAATGGACTAAGTCTTTAGTGGGTTAAGTGAGAAACACTTAACCTTAATTGTCATTTTATGTGAAACCCTAATTTCACTTGGGCTTTGTGTTGGGCCTTTTATTAGGCTTTGGTAATTGGATTATTAATGGACCATCCAAGAATGATCATATAGACTAGAATATGCTGATGGGCTTTAAGGTAAGGTCCATATGAGGGGTTAGGCCAATTTGGAAAATTGGGCCATAGATGGGCCATAGTTTGGGCCTTTATGATTATGTGATATTGGGTCATGGGAATTAGATTGGAATAATGGGATGGGCCTTAAAGAAAGACCATGTAGAGGTCTGGGCTCAATTTGGAAAATTAGGCCATATGTTGGGCTTTAAGCCCATTATTTGACTTTTTGGGATTTTGTAGGGTGAGTTGGACCTTGGGCTTGGAACCCAATTTTTAATTGGGTGTTGTTTGATGTTGACGGTTCGGGAACCTGTCAACCAGCAGATGGAGTTTTATCTGTGGGACTTCAGCAATGTCAGTTGAGTTATCCTCACTATATCAACAGGGTCTAAGGCACCAAGGCCGACCCTTTATGGATTGTATTCGGATTATTGCATGTAATGCTTACTGATTTACATCCTGGTAGTTAGGATGGTGATATGCTATGCTTTAGTGACCCGGTTGGGTCGTTATCTTGGTATATAGGATGATGCTATGTTAGTGACCTGTTAGGTCGATATCCTGGTTGAGGATTGTTGCTATGCTTTGTGATTTGTTAGATCGGTTTGACTATTATGTACATGCTAGTGTTATATGATATCTATGTGCACATGATTGTCCAGGTTATAGGATAATGCTATGTTAGTGACCGGTTAGGTCTGTATCCCGGTTATTGGGATGTTGCAATGATTAGTGATCTGTTAGATCAGTTCGACTGTTATATGATATGTGCTAGTGTATGATATTTATGTGCACATGTTTGTTTGATTGGGGGTTGGGTTGAGGCGGTCCTGCTTTGTGTTGTAGGCCAACATACCCGACGAACAGTCTGGATAGGATGTAGGCCCTACGAGGTGGTCCAGACGTGCTGAAGGCTTGGAGAACGGTCCAAGTAGACTAAAGGCCTGCGAGGCAGTCCAGTCAGGCTGAAGGCTCATGATGCATGCCGTATGTATTTTTTATATGATATGGTTATACTTGTATGACATTGGTATTTTGGGGAAACTCACTAAGCTTTGGGCTTACAGTTGTTGATTTTGTTTCAGGTACTTTTGATGATCGCGGGAAGGCGTGATCGTGTACCTCCTCATATTTTCATGATCTGATTTTAGGGATACTTTGATGCTTAAACTATTTTGAAAACAAATTGTAATAACTTAATGAGTTTAAATGTTTTAAAAAGTTTTAAATTGGCTTGAATTTTATGAGTGTTACACATATATTTGAATTGTACTCACTGGATTGGACATCATCAACTCATGTCTATAATACCATACTTTTGCATAGTGATCACTCAACTTCTCATCTATTAAAGAAATTTCCCTACACTTTGCTCTATAACATTTTGACCATGAAACCTTGCAATGGAACCTCTTTGAATAATAGCTTGCATTTCCTTACATTTTAGATTTGGTTTCCTAACTATCTCCTTCAGAAACTGCCTAGCTATCCATGTAGGATCCATAAGATTAGCACTACGGAAATTCCTAACACAGGTATGTTGCTCAACCAGTTTTTTTGATTTGGAATGATCTTTCAGTGCTCATCCATGAAGCCCTTACCACAAAAGGGACATTGAAATTTCTCAAGGTCACTTGCACATACAACCATAAACCTTACACTATCACATTTCTTGAACCTAATTGGATAACCCCTACTTATAGAGTAATTTGTCAAACAAAGCTTTAGTTGGTGTGGTGATTCATACCTCTCCCCACGAATTGGCTTCATATTGTTCCTTTTCACTTTCGGATCATGGGTTGAGTACTGAAACTGCAATTTGTCTTCATTGTCACCCTCACTATCACCCAACTTCTCCTGTGGTGCTTCATCTTCTGAGATTCCTTCAAAATCATTTAGGTTTATCTCAGGTATGGTGCATTCATCAAGCGTTTCGTCTTGAGAGTGTTTAGGAACTCATCTTTACATCGAATTCTTTGTTTCTGCTTGAAAAACTCATCCAATTCCACGTCAATGGTATCCAAGTCATATATTGTCTCCATTATCACTACAAAACAAAAATTAATTAGAATATTATAAGGGAAACAAGATACTGGAGGACCACGTGGATTTTCTTACCTTTGATTCTTCTGAGGTAGGGTTTTGCTTCGATGGAGGGTAAGAAAGGGTGTTTATAGATGAGTGGATGACGGGGAGGTTAATGGAGGGTGATAAAGATGAGTCAGGTGGGGTAACCGGCTAATAGAAGGGTTACCAGTTCGAAGGGATAAACTGAGTGTAATAACTGGTAACATGTCATTTTTCATAAATGAAAATTAATTTATGACTAAATCATAAACTGAGGCAAAAGTTTGAGACTTTTCCGCAGATTTTCCTCTGAAAAACTAGTTGATAACTGAAAAACTAGCTGATGGTTAAAAAGCTAGCTATTAGCTGATAAACTAGCCGATAAAAAAGAGTGTTTGGTAAAAACTAGCTGAAGGATATAAAATTATATAAAAAAGACATTTTCCAAAATAAGTTTTCTATAATTAATTAAGGGTATATTTAGAAAGTTTGTAACAAAGCTCTTAAAAAACTACTCCAAATAGCTTTTTAAAAGCTTATAAGTTAGATTTTTAAAAACTAATTTTTTGGCTTATCAATCACGACAACCCAAAAAATCTCGAAAAATAAATTAACTTTTTACCTAGTTGTTACATGTCAAACTTAACCTAACTGCATCATTCCACTTGCAATATGTTAATTATTAGTTGTTTCTATATTTTTCCCTGACTCGACAAACTTCTTAGTAACAATTTAATGATATTGTTATTTGAAAAAAACGAAGCACGTGGTTTTGCCATTAGTCTAGAGTTTTTAAACCTGAGATTTAAAATCTTTGTGTTTATCTACAAAGACAAGATTTAGAATAACGCGAAAAGCTTTACTTTGTTTGTTTCATAAATATATAATTTTTAAGTAATAATAGTTATCTAATTTAAAATATAATTTTGATAGTTTTTTTACTTTTAACAAGCACTTATGATATTACTGAATATAGATAAGCAAATTAGTTTTTCAAGATTACGAATTAATATTTAACCTAAAAACTTAATTATTTAGAAATTTTCAAGAACTTATTTACAAGAAGAATAAAAAATAATAAAGCCAAATATTTTGAAAAAATATTTTGTTTCAATTGTTTTATAAGTTAATAAATTTGGCCTTTTGTAGAATTTTGAAGACAAACTTGCAAAAATAGTAAATGTGTTTTGTCATTTTCTTTGGATAGATCCAAACTCCAATTTTTGAAAAGTCGTGGATATAGTTTTTCTTTCGCATAGTTTTATTATGAAAATGGTTATCAAATTTGATATTTTTAAATATTTGTTTTAATTAAAATAGAAAGGACCCATCCCATCCCATCCCACCCTTCCTCCTTCACTTAAGGACGAGACCAAGCACTCACTTTGTCTTCCTCTCTTTCACTCATAGGTGGATCTAGTATATATCATGGGGTATTCCGGGATTCCCCTCAAAAAAAGTTTAGTAGTGTAATTTTTTCCGGAATTTTGTTTTCTTATTGTGTATTACGTGATTTTTTTGTTAGGGATATCCCTTTACTTATCGGGGATGCCCCTTTATTTTGATCTTGGATCCGCCACCGCTTTCACTCATCTATCACATAGATCACTAGATACTAATCCTCTGGTAAACCAACATCATCACCTCCTACTGCAAACCACCCACTGCCACAACCTCTGGGTGTCTCAATTGGTAAAGTGGGTAACAATATGTAAAGTGTTTATAGTTTCAATCACACCTCGTGTGTGAGGTCGACGTATTTATATTAACAAAATACAAACTAATCTCCTGTATTAAAGGAGAGATAATACAAGATACATAGAAATATATATTTAAATAATAAGTTGGTGATTATCTAATATCCCCCCTCATGGGTGGTGGACCAAGTCATAGCATAGCGCAAAATTGTTCAAACTAGGCATGCGAAAGACTTTTGGTGAAATATTTGCAACCTGAAGCTCGGTGGAAATGAACTTGGTGTAGAGTTTATCGGAAGCAACTAGTTCTCGAACGAAGTGATAGTGTAGATCAATATGTTTGGCTCGTTTATGGGGGGAGATTGGATTTTGCGTAAGGAAGAGAGCACTTTTGTTGTCACATAACAAAGTTGGTCGATCCGGAGGTAAGGCATGCAACTCTCGTAAAAGGTGAGTGATCCAAACTATCTCAACTGCAGTGTTAGCTATAACATGATACTCCGATTCACACCTAGATCTTGAGACAATGGGTTGTTTCTTTGCACTCCAACAAACCAAGTTGCAATCGAGAAATATGGAGTAACCATAAGTGGATCGAAGCGTTTCAAGGCAACAAGCCCAATCAGCATCAGAGTAGCCCAAGATGTTATTAGTATGTGGATGGCGAAAAATAAGACCAAATAAAATAGTGCCCTTGACATACTACAAGATTCGTTTTGCTGATTAAAAGTGAGCATGAGTAGGAGCATGAAGATATTGACTTGCTTGATTAACATCATATGACAAACCAGATCGAGTAATAGTCAAATACTGTAAAGCTCCAACTAATGAACGGTAGAGAGTAGGATCAGAAAACAATGGTCCATTTGAAGTAAATGTATCATGAGTAGCTAGCGGTGTGGGAAATGGTTTGGAATCAAGTAAATCAACTCGAGTAAGGACATCCTTACAATATTTGGACTGACATAAAAACAAACCATATGCGGTATAGGTGACCTCCAAGCCAAGAAAGTAATTAAGATCACTAAGATCTTTGATAGAAAATTCTTGATTTAAGTGAGTAGTAAAAGAAGTGATTCGTGATTCTTGTTACCAGTGAGAATGAGATCACTTACGTAGACCAACAAGTACATAACATAGGAGTGTTTGGCATAGATGAATAAGGAGGTATTTGCACGACTGCAACTGAACCCGTTTTCAAGCAAAAATGGGCTTAGACGATGAAGCCATGCTCGTGGGGCTTGTTTTAGTCCATATAGAACTTTGGACAACTTGCAAACATGATTAGTTGTAACATCTTGATTTTCATGTATTCCATTTATACCTTCGATATGGGAAATGTTGGCAAAATGGTTCCCTTATAGTGTTTTGGAGAAAACGCGTATTCTGAAGGACATTATGCGTCCGTTCTGGACACTATGTGTTTTCGTCCTAGATTTAAAACCCTAATTTTTAGGTTTTGGACCCTATCTATTCATCCTTAACCCCCATGACTTCTTTGTCTCATCAGCCTTGAACCCACTTTCATCCCCAAGCAAACCCTAGTTCATTCTTGAGCTATTAAAGTGTGTTTTAGTGATCTTTAAGGAGGAGGAAAGAAGAGGAGACCATCTTAGAGGAGTGAAACACATTGGATCCAAAATTTCATTATCATTTGGCATCTTTTGAAGGTAAAAAGATTTGAACTTGATGAAGTTATACCTAGATCTTGTTTAGACATGGTTTTATGTTCATTTTGGTCCCACAAGCTTAGTATTATGAGTATGGGTTACTCTAATTCATATAAGATATATTTTTAAATGTTTTGGAGTGTTTAAAAGCATAAAATGCAATCTTGATTGTTAGTTTCCCTCCATGCATGATCTAGGTTGTCTTTATGAGTTAAAAAGTTAGGTTTTTTGTTATTGGGTACTTAGTAGCCCTGCTAGACCATATAAGTTAGAAAGTTTATGGTTAAGGACATCATTTGAGGCATAGATCTGGAATTTGGATGAAAGAGCTAAAGGATTAAGCTCGTAATTGAAAAAAATGAATCAGCTGGAGAACACTATGCGTCCCCCAGGAATGCTAAGCGTCCGTGGTTTGTTTCACATTCTAAACAAAGGCCTGAGAATGCTATGCGTCCATTCTGGACGCTATGCGTTCTCAGCTGAGTTGAATTGGTTGACTTTTTTACCTTTTGACATGGACCTGATTTTGACCAAGTTTGAACTAAGGGTATTTTGAACTGTAGTCTGAGTTTTGGTCAATGTTATTTGTAAAGGTGACCGATAGATTTGGTTTCCAGAGCAGTGCGTTGTTTCAGCCTTTTCGTCTATCTGTGAGGTGAGCCTCCTAAATGTATCCATGGGTCGAAGGCACCAATGCCGACCCATTATTCGTTTGTAAAGAATGCTAGCTGTTATGTAATATATGTGTTTCATGATCGGGTTGAAATACACCCTAGGATGGGCCCACTATTGTATGCCAAGTTGAAATACACCCCAAGGCGGGGCCCATTATGGCATGTTCGGGTTGAAATACACCTGAGGGTGGGGCCTACTATGTCATATTTGGGTTGAAATATACCCTAGTGCGAGGCCCCAGGGCGGGGCCTATATTTTTCTATTGGGTTGAAATATACCCCAGGGCAGGGCCCACTTGTATGTCTGGTATGTAGTACTTTAGGGGAACTCATTAAGCCTTTTGCTTACAGTTTATGTTTTGGTTTCATGTACTTCCGATACTAAAGAGAAGGGCCCGGCATGATGGCACAACATCCTCCCTTCATGATTTCCTTACTTTTGGGATATTATTACTCTGATGGTTTTTGAGATTGTATATGGTGAATGTTTTGGAACATCTTGATATTTGGAAGCTATTGCTTTTAAAATGAAAATTTTTACTATTGTTTTAGGACGCTACATTAGGGAATTTAGGATCAATAAAGCCAGGAGGTTGCTCCATGAAAACCATTTCGTTTAATTAAATGTGAAGAAAAGCGGTTTTTACATCGAGTTGATTTAGACGCTAATTATGTAAAACAACAAGTGAAAAAACAATGCAAACAGTTGATGGGTTGACAACTGGACTAAAGGTATGAGAGTAGTCATGACCGGGAATTTGAGTGAAACCTTGAGCCAAAAGACGTGCTTTAAATCGTTCTATTGAATCATTAGAGTTGTATTTTGTGTGATAAACCCATTTGGAGCCAACCATGTTAAAGGCCATTAGACGAGGAACTAACTTCCATGTGTAATTCTGTTTAAGATCATCCATTTCATCCTGTATTGGAACCATCCATTTCGGATTTTTGGCGGCTGTCTTGAAACCTTTAGGCTCAAGAGAAGAAAACAATGAAACGTGTAGAGCATGCAGGGAAAAAGAAGCAAATTATGGAAGATGAAGGAGAAGAAAAGATACCCTTTGAGCAACTGGTTGTGGTGGCATGGATGATGGATCATACGGTTGTTGTGGTGTCTTAGATGAATGAGAAGAAAAGATATTCTCTGAGCCAGGTTGACACTGATGACAAGGCAGAATAACATCAGCCTTTTAGGGATCCAAAACGGGCTTTGTTGTGGGCCAGGAAGAAGAGAAAGAAGCAGCGGATCCATTCTTTGGAGCAGTCAGCGAGGTACTATACCCATCATCAAGGAAGGAGTACAAGTCCGTTTTAGCAAAGTCTGTGTGATTAGAAGCTCCCAAGAAAGGGAATAAAGTTTCATTGAACCTAACATGATGTATAATATATACTCGAGATGTTATAGGACCAAGAAATTTATAGCCCTTGTATTGAGAATTGTAGCCAATGAAAGTGCATGGAATACTTCACGGGGATAGTTTATGAGCGGAATAATATCGTAAATAAGGGATAACTTGGTATCCAAAGATGAAAAAATTCCCCTAGTGAGGCACATGTGAATACAATAATTTAAATGGAGAATGATTGTCAAGTACCTTGGTAGGTAAGCGACTTATAATAAACGTTGTTGAAGCAAATGCATCAACCTAATAAGAAGCGGGTACGTGATCATGAAACAACATCGCCAACCCTGTCTCAACAATATGTCTATGTTTGCGTTTAACATGACCATTTTGTTGCGGGGTGTAAAGACAAGATATTTAGTAAAAAGTGTCATTATCTTCAAAAAATTTGCGAACAATGTTATTGAAAAATTCAGTACCCCCATCACTTTGAAAAACTTTGATGGTCCTGGAAAATTGAGTCTGGACAAGTTTAATAAATGTTGTTAAAACTGCATAAAAAATGCACTTGGACATTAAAGGGTGAAACCAAGTGAAGCATGAGTGATCATCCACAAATGTAACATAATAGAGATATCTATCTGATGAAATAGGAGTTGGTCCCCACAAGTCATAATGTATTAAATCTAAGGAATATAAGGAGTGTTTTGGATTTAATTCAAATGGTAATCGTTTCCATTTAGAAAGCTGACAAGGTTCACAAATAATAGGTTTTGGTGAAATGGAAGTAACATGTAAAACACCTAATTTGTTTAAAATAGAGATAACATCAAAAGAAGTTTGTCCTAAGTGATTATGCTAAAACTCGAATGAGGCTTTGTTGGAGACTCCAGAAACTGCAACCAAAGCTATGGGGTAATCTCAAAGCACATATAAATTGTTTTCACATGATCCTTGTGATATCACCTGTTTTCTTACCCTAACTTGAATATTGAAAAATTGTTGAGAAAAGAGAACATCAACCGGTGATCCATGGTGAGTTTATAAATAGATATAAGATTCTAGGTTAAGTTAGGGACGACCAATACACCACGCAATGATAGATTTTTGGAAATCATAGTATTGACCGTATGATAATTAGGGAGTTTATCTCCATTACCAAAAAGAACATGCATATTACCCGAGTAAGGAGTTGGTTGAGAGACATGACCTGGAGAAGAAGTCATATGTATAGTTGTTCTAGATTCAACATACCAAACAGGATGACCTTATGTGACGTGGCACCGAGAATGAAATGTTGGATTTGGTGTCTAAGCCCAAAACTATAATTGATATGTACTTGACCCGATAGTAGCATGGTCCTTTTGGGTTGCCTTCACCAATGCAATTTGATAGGATGGTTTTATGAGAATAAGGTTATTTACGATTTATTAATATATTATAAGTATAATATATTAATATGGTTATTTAATTAGTATTGTCCAAGAATTAATTTTGTGGTCAAAAGAGACTAATTAAATATGGAGAGGTTGATTATGTAAATCAATGATAAGTGATCCATGATTATGTAAGTGGACTAAACCAATAATATAACCCATGGATAGTCCATGGAGGTTAAACCCATGGATCATAAGAATGTGGAAAGTCATAGATCATTAGGGTTTTCAAAGTGTAACCCTAGCACTTGCCACAAATATAAGTAGCCCCCTCCATGCACCAAAATCGGTTGCACCAACCATAGATACAAGTAACTTATTCTCTTAGAACCTCCTCTTGTATATTGGTGTTTTTGAACCATTAGAGGCATCACACTTGAGGTGCTCAAGTTTCCAAAGGTCAAAAACTCTATCCTACTCAAGAGGTAAGCATCTTAACTATGTTTTGATTATATATTGCTTCAATTGTATGCTAGCTAGGGTGAATGCTTTAGAAAAAGAAAATGCATGTATAATTAGAGAAAACATAGATCCAAAGCATTTAGGGTTGCATGTGCACTTAGGAAGTGTTACAGTGCTTAAATCCCAATGGTGGTATCAGAGACTAGGATTATTTTCTATTATATTTGATGTTTGCTTGTTTTCAAAGTTGAAAAAATTGAGTTTTCTGCATTCTGACTAATGAACTCGCCGAGTCGACTCGGGAATGAAGCTACTCAACGAGTCCAGTTCATGGACTCGCCGAGTAGGCTGTACAGAGTGCAAAAATTTATGTTTTTGGCCAATATTGGATATGATCATTACCCCAAACTGTTTTGAATCATAAAAATATGTTTTTATAGATATGGTAGTGATCATGCTCGTCCATTTGAAAGGTTATTATCAAAGTTTTAAAATAGTTTTTGTTTTATATGATAAACCAAATTGTTTTAGAATTGTTGATATAGAATTGCCTTGTATATGCGTTTAATTAGATCAAGAATTATATGATAATTTAGTTGTTAGAAATATGATCTAACTGATGTTTAATGACCCTTATAACTTGTCCTCATGGAAAATGAAAGGTCTCATCATTAAAATCAAATTAAACTCATAGGTTATGAATATGAAGGGTTTTGACAAGTTTCAAAACTTGCCCTCAAGTTTTGGAATTTGCAAAGTCTCATTAAATGAAACTTTCATTCCAAACCCTAGAGTTTTAAAAGTTAAACTTCAACCCCTATACTTTATAATATTATAGTTTAGTAATATATATATATATATATATATATATATATATATATATATATATATATGTATAAGAACAAGTCGCTCTTACCGTTAGTAGGCCTCATTCACGAAGCCGGTCTATAAGCGGGGTATAAGGTTACCGCTTATAAAATGGTGGTTTAATGGGTGTCCACTCTCACCGACCGCTTCCTTGACTGGTGGAGGGTCGTTAGCCGAACGTGTAAGATATGACATTAATTCTCCCTCATTAAAAGTATAATGATAAAAATACAAAGTAAATAAACTTTTATTAAATTCCCAATCTTAGTTACTTTAGGAAAATGTGAAAATGGTGCTAATCCATTAAATTGCACTTTGCACCCTGTTAAGTCGTTAGTGGAGCATGTGTGGTTAACCGACACAATAATCTGGGACTGACAGTGCATGAAAAAGGGTAGCTTGATGTTAACCATAGATCAATGGAGTGTGTGTGGTTAACCGACACATTGATTAAGTGATTTGTAACATTGGGTGTACCAAGCTAATTTACATGGTTATTCACTCCTTGTTTGTGATCGTCGGTATCCCAATCACAAACTTGAAGGGCACACTCGAGATTTAAACATGCCATTGAAAAGTTCAATGAATCTCAAAGATCTAGGAGTTTCAAACAAATTAAAACTTAATAATCTATTTCGTTTTTCATGGTGGAAATTCGTAAATCGTCATTTACCTACCTTCAAATATTTTTACAACTGGATTACGGTATCCCTCTTCGCAATTATAGAATATTGTGTTGGGTCCGAGCCTTAATATTTCAGTTTGGGTGTTATATTAAGGACTTAAATCAACTAACTTGAATTTCTCCCTTGTAGATGTCTAGTTCGGACAACTATGGTCTTCCCGAATCTATTGGAAAAAGCTTTCCACATGAAGATGATACTCCACAATATCATCCTTCACTTCCTCCACCTCCTCCAATCATTCTCCCTAACCATAAGTTCAAAGACTTGAAAAGTTCAAGGTTACTTAAGCCCTACTTGCAATGAAACATCAAGATGGAAGGTTTGTGTGTACTTACGTCTTGGAGATGAAGTCACATATTGACAGACTGAGAGTATTGGGTGTCGTTATCTCGAGGAAGTTGGATGTTGACTGGTTTCTTCAATCATTTCTTGAGTCATATAGTGAGTTCATTAAAGATTACTATATGAAAAATCGTGACATGAACCTTATCGATCTTACCTACTTGCTAATTGCGGCTGAATGAACAATGATTTGGCACAATGGTAAAGCAAAGTTGATTGGAAGATCTACTCCCCAAACATCCATGGACACTGACAATGGAAACATTGAAAGTCCAAAAAAGTCTTCTCTTCCCAATGGAAAGGGATCGGCCATTGTCAACTCGGTTGACCAAATGGTAAAGAGAAATGCCAAGTCTGAGATTGTTCCGTGTACCATTCCAAAAGAATTTGTTTTCTTTTGTTGCCAAGAGAAGGGGCATTGGTTGCGAAGCTGCCCAAACTACCTGAAAGATCTAAGAGAAAGTAAAATCAAAAAGTTTGACTCTGCTTCAGTAAGTCCACTTTCTAACTCTATTAAGTTCCTATCTGGAGATTCTTAATACATGATGTGACAGGGTCGCATTTTGATGTTTTGTAGGATTGAAGAAAAGAAAGGAAACTTAAAGGAAGAGCAAGTCGAGTCTGATCGTGAAGAGATGGATTTCGATGACATGGTTCAATGATCAGATGTTTGAGGTGCTGCTTAGGAGTTATGATAGATTGCTTAGAAATTTGTAATAGCATAGTTTTCATTTGTAATTGCATTGTAAGGAAAAGTTTTCCGCATTTTATAAATAAGTAAAATTTTGTTTTTTTTATTTATCTTATTTTATATCTCCTTGCAATGACATTTATGAAAATTTGACTAGTTCAAAAGAGTCACCACCGGTGTAAATGATTTTTTTTTTTGGATAACACATCATGTAAAATGACTAGCACACCCACCTAGTCGTCAACACTTGTCGAAATATGCATATTTTTAGAATATTTTACTAAATTATGGACTTTAAATATGTACAAGAAAATTCTAAAGATTTATACATAACAAATATTAGGGAGTATGTGGCGAAATTAATTCCTAAATTGCTTCACGTCCAATCAAATACTCAAATTTCTCACGATTAAGCTCACAAGTTACTCGTGATAAGCAATGCAGACGATCATCGTGATGTGGATGAAGAACAAATAATGCAATAGAAAACATATATAGTTAAAGAAGGTAATACTTTCCTTAAAAAATATTTGTGGAAGAAACCAATGCATATCATATATCATGCACTAGTTGTAACAACCAAAAATTTAACCCAAATTAAAACATTTTAATTCATTCAAAAGCCATTAAGTTATTACAACTAGTTTTCAAAAGAGATTAAACATCAGAGTATCCCTAGAACCAAATCGTAAAATCATGAAGTATGAGGAGCGGTACGATCACACCTTCGCCTTGCCACGATCTTCTGAAGTACCTGAAACAATACACTGAACTGTAAGCCCAAAAGCTTAGTGAGTTACCCCCAAAATACCAACCACACATAAACATACTCATAACATATCACAAATAGAACAACCATGCACATCGGGTCTACTGTGTGACTGGTCTGCCTGCACCGGGCCTTCAGTCCACCTGGTCCACCCTACGAGTCTAACCATGTACATCGAGTCTACAGTGTGATTGGTCCGCCCGCACCGGGCCTTCAATCCACCTGGTCCACTCGCTAAGTATACAGTATGACTAGTCCGCCCACACCGGACCTTCAGTCGGCCTGGTCCACTCTCCGAGCCTCGGCACGTCTGGTCCGCCCTCTTGGGGACTTCAGCCTATCCGGACCACTCGTTGGGCCTTCGGGATATCCGGTCCGCCTTGGGTATGTTGACCTAAAGCACAAAGTAGGACCCGCCTTAACCCAACACCCGTCAAACAACCATGTGCACATAAAACAATTAATCACATAACAAATTCATAACCATACAAACAGGCTAACAGATCGCATAGCATATCAACATCCTAACCTGGATTCTGACCTAACCGGTCACTAGCATAACATTACCCTATATACCGGGGTACCGACCTTAACCAGGTCACTAACATAACACCATCCTAAATACCAGGATGCAGATCTACCAAAACAATATCATAACAAACAATACCCATATTTCCATCCGATAAAGGGCCGGCCTTGGTGCTGTAGACCTTGTCGATATAGTGAGGATAACTCACCTTGCAACTGCCGAATCGAACCACGAAAGCACTGACCCGAAGCACTGCTCCAAACTCCAACACATGATGCCATCAATGGACTAAGACATAAATACTCAAAATACCATAACACCCCTGAAGGTCAAACAGGTCAAAGTCAAAGTCCTGGCCAAAGTGAACCTTCCTGATTGACTCTACTCGTCGAGTCAACCCGTCGACTCGCTGAGTTCTCATACTCAATAAACTCTCATAGCACGACTTAACTCGCCGAGTCGCCCCAAGACTCGTCGAGTCCAACGATCTCTGAGTCCCATCCTGCCCAACTCATTGAGTCGCCAACCGACTCACTAATCCGAGGCTTTAACTAAAAGAGGTTAGGTTCTACGACCAGACTCGCCGAGTCCACGACAATCTTCAATAGACTCGCCGAGTTGTTCTTCCAAATCGTCGAGTCCAAGCTCATCGTCATAAGACTCGCCAAGTAACCCATGCGACTCGCCGAGTTACTACGCAACTCAAAGTCTGATCTCTAGCCCGACTCGCCAAGTCCATACGTGCATTCCCATAATCTCGAGTCACATAGCTACTCCTTTGCTCCAAACAATTGATTTGGGTATCTAGAGTCCATTAGCAACATAAAGTTTCTACCTTTACGTGCTTCTTGTCCCATAATACCAAAAACCAAGCTAGAAAGGAACTTAACTCTTGGGGAATGGCTTTTGCATAGCAAACAAAAGGGCTTTCTGCATCTTTGATCCAAATAGAGCTCAGATATGGAGTTTCAACTCCAGATCTAACTTATACACCAAGATCTTATCACCTCATCTCCAAACAAACCCTAAAACTCCATGAAAGATGGATCTAGAAAGGAGAAGGCCAAGGATAACGATTCATTACCTCCAAAATGACCTCCTTCTGAAGAGTAATTTGAATCTCCACAAATCCCCTTGATCCAAGCTTCTTGATCTTCAAGATCTCTTCACAAAACACTTATCTAGGCTCCAAATTTGCCTCCAAGGGCTCTCACTCACGATTCTAGGGTTTCTGGATCTCAAAGGGGGCTAAGGGAGCTGAGGGGAGGACATTAAGTCCTTTAAATAGGGTGCAACCCTGAAGATTAGGGTTTTTCCTTGTCCAACACTGACTCGTCGAGTCCAGCCGCCGACTCGCCGATTCAGGCCACTTATCTCCGTGCCCGACACCCGTTTCGACTCGACGAGTCAAGAGACCTACTTGCCGAGTCCCTTCCTTTATTTTCACTTAGCACCCTTCAACTTCTTGCTTCTAAACATGGGATGTTACAATTCTCCCCCACTTAAATTAGGCTTCATCCTCGAAGCCTGTGGCAACACGAACTTCCGGATGATACTCCCACAATGCATCCACTAATCTCAAACCGTCCCATATTCCTTCAAACACTGCTATCGAGTCCTTAAAATCCGTCTCTTCCCTTGCAGTGTCCTGATAACTACTTCAAGCCGGCCATCGACTTCTTTTCTCTGATGACAACACTCATCTACTAAGTGCCACCTGAAGACACTACCTTACTTCTGTCGTATGCATTCATTTGCCACCTATGAAAAATGGATACCATTCTAAACCACCGGGTCTTGACCCAATATTAACCCGCTATGTTTCGCCCAACTAGCGCTACTTCTATTAACTTGCACCGATGGAAACTCATCCCGTTTCCTCCCTGGATCAAATCCCTTACCGCGCTGACATGATGGAACATTTCACAGCTTCCGAGCAACCCTCCTGAACACCCAACTATAACGTTCATACACATCGTACCTGGCCCAATCATCCTCGGGCTGGAAAATCAGGCACGCCTACGATGGTGCACCCATCCCTAGGATGGAACACCACTACATACATAGCTCATGACCACAACCATAATACGGGACCCAAGGATCTACCCTTGCATCACTTCCAAGCTCCTCTGGCTCGACAACCGAGCTAACCATTCCACAACCTCAACGGGCATCCAACCCGTATGTGCTTCCATATATCTGGTACAATCCCAGTGCTTACTACCAATAACTGAAGCACTTTCGATCATCCATTTACTCTACTGCCTTCCTGTCAGAGGACCCACACTCCCTTCCAGAGCTACATACCTTTCCTTTCCAGGAAGTATACTCAACAACCCTTACCACACCTATATGTGCCACCGAGATAAACACCACTCTACACTATCCATGTAGAGCAACTGCCATTCTCGAACTCTCATATACTCCGAATCTATTCACATAACTAACAAGGCCCACGCACGGCCTCTAGCCAACTCCATCATCATGATCAATACTTGGGGCCAGACCATATCGATTACTATTGCATGGTGACATATTCACTCATTCTCCTCATATAGATCCACTAACACATACATAGTCTTCAGCATGACTGGACCGCCTTACCAGGCCTTCAGCCTATCTGGACCACTCACAGAACCTTCAGCATGTCTGGACCGCCCTCCTGGGCCTTCAGCCTGTCTGGACCGCTCCCCGAGCCTTCGGCCTGACTTGTACACCTTCCGACCTTCAGTCTATCCGGACTGCTCAAAACTGTCGTACGTCACCCTGAACCATCCTTCCTGGGAATCTCTCCCATGCAGTCTGTTCTAGCCCTCTTGGGGTTCCGAACTCCAGTTCCGTTCCTAGAATCCTTTCCATGGCCTAAACCCAGGCCTCACATTGACCAACTACCTTACTTGAAACCATGGTTTGTTCCCTGCCCTACTTGTCTATTACTTGCTCCAATCATGCCACACTCTCGGCTAACAACACTGATAAATCTAAACAGCTAACCAACCTTGAATACTTGCTATTTTACCGGAGAATTTTCCAATTCTCCCCACTTAGTGTACCAACTACTAACTTCCGCTGACAAACCGGCATAACTCGATGGACCTTACTTGATAAAGTTCCCCCTTCTCCAGGAACTAATTCCCTCCGGAGTGAGCAATCTCCACAGAACACTCTCCCGACATTGCACATCCCGAACTCAAAGGAAGTTCGAATCTCAACTGAACACTTCTCGCATCGCAGCTGCTATTCCTAGCAATGAGATCATATACCTTATCTTTCGACCAAGAATCCTCCTGAACGCTAACCAACTACAACTCCTAACTACTAAGATCCTCAATCATACTACGAATCATGTGGAACAAAGCAGACAGATTTACAATACCACACAAATAACATGATAACAAGATGGAAACATACCCACTGCTGCATCTGGCTCTGCCCCGACCTCTTCCACAATAAGCTGGAAAACACGTCCCTGGGCCCTCGGAGGCTCTGCTCCCCTTTGACCTCCACCCGTAATCCTTAAGTTGGCCGGTGTTGGAGCCTGCACCGGTCTTGCAACAAGCTGTGGACAGTTGACCCTCAAGTGTCCAACCTGATGACAATGATAACAGATCCTCCTATCTTGATCCGGGACCGCTTGACGGCAATCCCTCGCATAATGCCCCTCTTTCCCACACTTGCGACACGCACCACCGGACCTACAAACTCCGGCATGACCCTGCCCACACTTCTCACAAGTGTGTCTGCTCTGATCTCCAACCCAAGAGTCAACGGTTTTGGACCGTTTCGGCGCCGGCTGCGACTGCACCGGGCCTGCCTCTGCTCTCGCAACTGCAACTCCATCTCTAACTCCTGCCACCTGGCGGCCTCCTGCAACTCTAACAAGGTATCATACCTCTGCGTGGACACAAACTGTCTGATGTCCCTCTTGAGCATACTCAGGTATCGGGACATCTGAGCCTGACTCTGAATCCTGCTTCAGCTCCAGGAAGTCTTGAGCCAACCTCTCTCTCTCTCTCAACCTGCAGAACATAACGAGTACTGAACATTTCCCGGGACTGATCCCACGAAACCACAGCCCGCTGCGCATCAGAATAAGATCCCGTAGTCAACCTCCACCAATCCTTCGCACCGAGCCTCAAAAGGTTCAGAGCACACCTCACCCTCTGATCTGCAGGGCATGAACAAGTGAAGGAACAACCCTCCACGTCTGCCAACCATCTCATAGTAACGATCGAATCCTGAACTCCATCGAAAGTAAGGGGTTTCATATTATCGAAGTCCCGATACTGAAAACCTCGACCAGTTCCTCCCCCTGCCGCTGCTACAACCGTTGTAGCTTCTACGACAGCTGTCTCCGTAAGAGCTGCATAGCGCTCATCAAGGTACTCAACCATGGTGGCCTTGATCGACCCAAGCATATCTGGAAACTCAGCCCGGAACATAGCAGCAACCTCATCATGCAGGATCTCACGAATCCTGGCATCCAACTCATCCGTACTCATCTGACCAATGACCTCGGGTGGTACTGGTCCATCCTGACCACCCTCTCTTGATCCCGATCCCAAACCAGATCCTGCCTCGAAACGTCTCGTAATCGCCATACTAAAAATACGCCATAAGATATTAGGCATTCCTCATAATAACCCCGAAGACTAACTCCCAACAAAACCCTAGGGGTTGTGACTTCCTTGATACGCGTATGGGTCCTGTGCTTTCATTATTACGGGCCCATACTACCTTACACACCTACCCATATTTGTATCAAGTATCACCACAACACCCTAACAACATATACATAACGAACACTCAATCCTCACTTCTAGAGGAGCACATCTATCTCATAACCGACCTACAGGTCCCACACAACCCACCCATCCATGAAACTTCCGCCAACCCTGCAGTACTAGTGTATGTTAGTCATACATAACGCTGGACCCTATAGACTTTCGAATACCCAATCCTACCTTATGCTCCCAATCATACAAGAGCATAACATAAGGCCAAATCAGACATTCTCAGGCTATAAGATCTTAATTATGTATAACCGTGATGCATACACTAGATAACTATAGTAATGATGTCAATTTCATATAAAGAGAACCCTAGGCTAGCAGGCATCATGTAATCAGGCAATTCTATCAGGCAATTCCTGAAGATCCCTAGCCTAGTACTAGCATGTTGTTCTAACATACCACATAAACAAATAACTTGTATGGTATTTTGGGGTAACTTACTGGCTCCGGCTGATCGTACCATCTGCGTCCTCCTTTACTTATTTTGAAAACCTTTTGAAAACCTCTCATTGATTTGAGACTGGATTCACACGAATGTTCCTCCAAATCACTCAAACCAAGGCTCTGATACCAACTTGTAACGACAAAAAATTTCAACCAAATTAAAACATTTTAATTCATTCAAAAGCCATTAAGTTATTACAACTTGTTTTCAAAAGAGTTTAAACATCAGAGTATCCCCAGAACCAAATTGTAAAATCATGAAGTATGAGGAGTGGTACGATCACGCCTTCGCTTTGCCACGATCTCCTGAAGTACCTGAAACAATACATTGAACTGTAAGCCCGAAAGCTTAGTGAGTTACCCCCAAAATACCAACCACACATAAACATACTCATAACATATTACAAATAGAACATCCATGCACATCGGGTCTACTGTGTGACTGGTTTGCCTGCATCGGACCTTTAGTCCACCTGGTTCACCCTCCGAGTCTAGCCATGTACATCGAGTCTACAATGTGATTGGTCCGCCCGTACCGGGCCTCCAATCCACATGGTCCACTCTCTGAGTCTACAGTATGACTGCTCCGCCCACACCGGGCCTTCAGTCGGCTTGGTCCACTCTCCGAGCCTCGAAACGTCTGGTCCGCCCTCTTAGGGCCTTCAGCCTATCCGGACCGCTCGCTGGGCCTTCGGGATATCCGGTCCGCCTTGGGTATGTTGACCTAAAACACAAAGCAGGACTTGCCTCAACCCAACCCCCGTTAAACAACGATGTGCACATAAAACAATTAATCACATAACAAATTCATAACCATACAAACAGGCTAACAGATCACATAGCATATCAACATCCTAACCTGGGTTCCGACCTAACCAGTCACTAGCATAACATTACCCTATATACCGGGGTACCGGCCTTAACCAGGTCACTAACATAACACCATCCTAAATACCAGGATGCAGATCTAGCAAAAAAATATCATAACAAACAATACCCGGATTTCCATCCGATAAAGGATCGGCCTTGGTGCCGTAGACCTTGTCGATATAGTGAGGATAACTCACCTTGCAACTGCCGAATCGAACCACGAAAACACTGACCCGAAGCACTGGTCCAAACTCCAACACCTGATGCCATCAATGAACCAAGACATAAAGACTCAAAATACCATAACACCCCTGAAGGTCAAACAGGTCAAAGTCAAAGTCCTGGCCAAAGTCAACCTTCTTGATTGACTCTACTCGTCGAGTCAACCTGTCGACTCGCTGAGTTCTCATACTCAGAAAACTCTCATAGCACAACTTAACTCGCTGAGTCTCCCCAATACTCGTCGAGTCCAACGATCTCTGAGTCCCATCCTGCCCAACTCACTGAGTCGCCAACCGACTCACTAATCCGAGGCTTTAACCAAAAGAGGTTGGGTTCTGCGACCAGACTCGTTGAGTCTAAGAACAGACTCACCGAGTCCGCGACAATCTTCAATAGACTCGCCGAGTTGTTCTTCCAACTCGTCGAGTCCAAGCTCATCATCATAAGACTTGCCGAGTCACCCATGCGACTTGCCGAGATACTACGCGACTCAAAGTCTGATCTCTAGCCCGACTCGCCGAGTTATCTCCCAGACTCGCCGAATCCATACGTGCATTCCCATAATCTCGAGCCACAGAGCTACTCCTTTGCTCCAAACAATTGATTTGGGTCTCTAGAGTCCATTAGCAACATAAAGTTTCTACCTTTACGTGCTTCTTGTCCCATAATACCAAAAACCAAGCTAGAAAGGAACTTATCTCTTGGGGAATGGCTTTTGCATAGCAACCAAAAGGGCTTTCTGCATCTTTGATCCAAATAGAGCTCAGATCTGGAGTTTCAACTCTAGATCTAACTTATACACCAAGATCTTAGCACCTCATCTCCAAACAAACCCTAAAACTCCATGAAAGATGGATCTAGAAAGGAGAAGGCCAAGGATAACGATTCATTACCTCCAAAACGACCTCCTTCTAAAGAGTAATCTGAATCTCCGCAAATCCCCTTGATCCAAGCTTCTTGATCTTCAAGATCTCTTCACAAAACACTTATCTAAGCTCCAAATTTGCTTCCAAGGGCTCTCACTCACGATTCTAGGGTTTCTGGATCTCAAAGGGGGCTAAGGGAGCTGAGGGGAGGACGTTAAGTCCTTTAAATATGGTGCAACCCCGAAGATTAGGGTTTATCCTTGTCCAACACTGACTCGTTGAGTCAAGCCGCCGACTCGCCGAGTCAGACCACTTATCCCCGTGCCCGGCACCCGTTTCGACTCGACGAGTCAAGAGACCTACTTGCCGAGTCCCTTCCTTTATTTTCACTTAGCACCCTTCAACTTCTTGCTTCTGAACTTGAGATGTTACACTATTTCCATGTAACTTGTAAAAGTTATCTTTGCTTTTACATAGTTTAAATCTCTCCCGTTTATTTGAATCAATATTAATATTGTTTTTGATTTTTGTAATGGAGAAAGTAAAGATGTAGTTTAAAAATATATTAACATGTTGGCATTTCATGGTCATTTTAGTTAATAACTCTATACATATTATTGTTCATGCATAAAACGCAACACAAACATCTTACAGGAATTAATGTACATGTTGTCATAGTATGAGCTAACATGTATTGTTGCTTGCACCAAAGATTCTAGATGGTCTTCGATGACCATGCATTTATTCATATGATGAAATCACATTAACATTGAGAAAAATGCATAGAAAAATTTCATGCTTTCTTAGTGTTTACTATAAGATGATTAACGCTTCATTCATATATTGTGCGTTAATATTATTAAAATACATGTAATAGTTTGTTCTCTAGTAGGTAATGGAGAGGCATGTGTATTTCCTGCTTCTTAAATGCTACCACCTTTTGTTGGTTTGCGTTTTCTATTTCATATTTTCCTGGTTTGTTGGACTATCGATGTAACATTTGTTATGTAATAATTCATTCTCTAGTATAATGTAAAATCCATCTGATTGGTTGGAGTTTTGGATTGTTGGTTATCTATTTTTTTTGTTTTGTTGGCTATAAAATGAACAATAGTTAGATAATAAACATTACAATAATCAACTATCATGTTAAATACATTACATGTATTTTAACAAACAAATCAAATAGAAAAAATGCACAATGTGAAAAAATGTTAACTGCACCATCTGGTCCACATTAACCCACCCAAAGGCCCACATAAGATGTCAGTTGAAGGGAAATATTTTTGGCATGCCATAGTTTAAACCTTGTACATCATTTGGGGAATTAGGACATCCATAAAACCTAATACATGGGTTAAAGGAGTCCAGGAAATAAATAATGAAGCTTCATCATCATAGAGAAACCTTTGGATTTCACCATTTTTTTTTATCAACCACATGCTCCTTCCGTAGCTTGATATAGATTATGAAGAAGCCATTAAGATAAAGAAGATATAAGCCTCCTTCTTCAAGACTATAAAGTGAAAAGGAAAAACCTTGTGAAGACCTCGTGAGTACTACCTCACAACGGCAACATTTACATGGGCTTTAAAAGGCAACATGTACACATTAATCGTTCGCGCGCGTTGGTTGTAAGATTATTTACTTAAGCGTTCATTATGCGTGCAACTATGCAAATCATGAATAATTTTTGTAATTTAAAAGGTTATTTAATAAGCATTCACTTCCCATGCAACTATTTATACCGTATCACATGACATCGTTATTGTAAACTATCAATTGATGCGAAGAGTTTGTGTGGTACTTTTGTTTTGTTTATATATATGGAGATTATGGATTAACCAAACTTACATGTGAATTATATCTTGACCAATGCACGATGATGCGTACTTCAAAACTTATATAATAATTACCAACGAACGAATATGTCAACAAACTACCTTCCGTCCATCTTCTCCTATATTCATTTCTAGTAGTTCTTCTTCATCAGACACATCTACTTGGTCGAACCTAAATTTTGATTCATGCAAATATTTATTGACTCTACAATATACCTATTTCTATTTGAGAGTTCTATAAAAACATGTTAGAAGAGCTTCATATCTTGCAAAAATGGATGTTGATATACCTATATGGATTTTACTTGCCAACACTGTTTTCAAAATGTTCCTAACCGCTCACCATCAAGTGTCAGACTAAACAAAATCGAAGCCAATGTAGAGTTATTTCAAACCCAACACATCATTAGCTCTTTCAAACAAGACAAGAAACTTTTGCAAACAAAGAAAAAATGCAAGGAAAATATTGAAAAATAATATTAGTACGTAGTTTTTTGTAATATGTATATAAACTTGTTAATGAATAAATATAAGTCTTTTCTATATTTTTATATATATTTGATGTGTATTCTATGTTAACTTGTTTAGTTATACATTACCAAAAATCTGTTATCGTCAGTTTTATTAATCAACTCTGCGGATGAAGTAGTTCATACATCAAGATATATAACCACGTCATAAGTATTTAGAAAATATAGTTCACGCAAATTGGGTGGCTGTTTTTTCGGGATTAATGGTCATGTCACGTCATCAAAACTGACACGTCATCATGTCATGTCAGCAGGTAACCAGGTTGACCGGTCAAATGTTAAAAATTATAAAAAATTGGAAAACACAATGTCAAATTTGAGACAAAAAAACACACAGTGTTAAATTATAATTTTGATGTAAACTTAATGTTTTTTGTACAACTTACCCAAGATCCCAAAAGATATGAATATCTTGAAATAAAGTTTTCTATATTTTTTATTATAATTTTAGTGAATAACAGTTTATTATTTTATTGGAATAATTAATTTATGTTTGATAATCTGCAAAAAAAAATGTAAAATTTCCCGTCTTTCTTTTAAAACACTATATATTATTAAATTGGGAGATTTATCGTAGTAGACAAGATGGGTAATTTCGTTATACTTTGTGGGATACCACAGCATATCTCATGTAGCGATCTTGTTGAAACCAAGGAACAGTTGTGGATTTTCGTCCCTTGTTTTCGTATATTTCTGAACAAATAACGCAATCCATGGGTCACCTTCCAAAATTCAACACCTTTCCTACATAGTTTGGCACGAAGTGGCTACTTGCTGCATCCAAGAATCAACCCTTCGGATTTCCCGATTTTCTCCAGACAAAATGTCAATAACTGCCATAAAATCTCTACCCCAAACATTTCTGTCAATGCTCTTTCGATTGGCTCTGGGTATTTTTGGTGAGTTTTTAAATGTAGTAAATTTGATGTTAGTTTGCTGCATTAAATCTGTATGTTGGTCTTTATAGGAGAACATGATTATACATTCTATGAGTTTGATTATATTCCTCCCACTTTCAGTGCCAAAGCTGTTTCGAGTCTGTTGCACACAATTGTGCCCTTAATTGTAGTACTTAATGGGCTAACAATTGAAAAAAGTGTTTGAAGCTTAGTATTGATATGAAATTAGTTCTATTCTTGCTTAATTATTTCGTGAAAACCACCCTTCGCAATTTATTCTGTTCACCAATCTCGAGGGGAATTGATTTATCAATTGCAAATTACAGGAACAATAAAAGGAACATACGATATGTGTTGACTAATAGTGATCTTGAATCCCTCAGCTAATTGCAAAGATTTCCCTTTCGTTATGCAGTGTTAACCCATTCTACCAAAATTTCAAACTAAAATTACTTATTCACTCATGCTCTTCGTTACCAATTATTGATTTTTATTATTGTTTTTGTAACAGCGATAGTGAGCATAGATCATCATCATCATCACGTATTTCTTTAGAAATCAAGAAAATGAACGACTCATCTTGGTTTACAATTCTCAAGACTTCACATAAAAACAAGGGATTGGAGGCTGAAAACCCAATGATTGGAATCTTATCATTCGAAGTCTCAAGATTGATGTGTAAAGTAGCAAATTTATGGCACTGCCTAACTGACAGACACGTGTCAAGACTAAAAGAAGAACTCAGATATTCACTTGGCATCCGTACACTTATTTCGGATGATCATTCTTACCTTATTGATCTTGCACTATCAGAAATCATTGATAACCTAAAGGGTGTATCAATCTCAGTGGCTAGGCTTGGAAAGAAGTGTGTGGACCCCATGTATCATAATCTTGACCATGTTTTCCACAACCCATTTGAGATTAATCTCAAATGGTGTGGATGGGAATATAGGTTGAAGAAAATGGAGAAAAGGGTTAAGAAGATGAAGAAATTTGCTAATGTTATGTCACAGTTGCATGAAGAACTTGAAACATTGTCTGATTTAGAAACCAGACTAAAAAAAATGCAGTCAAACGGTGTCAACCAAAGTCAACTTCTTGAGTTCCACCAGAAGGTGATGTGGCAACGTGAGGAAGTAAATGGGTTACGTGACATGTCACCATGGGTTCGGACCTTTGACTATATTGTCCGACTATTGCTTAGATCTCTTTTCACAATAGTCGAAAGGATCAAGGTCGTTTTCGGAATTACAACCGAAATGGGAAGAGATGGTTGTTTTGTTCGCAAGTATTCCATTTCTACCCTTGCAGGAGCTTCGGTCTACCCATCTGAAACTTCTTCAAGTAGATCCATGTCAAATCTTAGACATACACCAAATCCTCAAACTTGTTACTCTCCTATCATGTGTGCTAGATACCCATCAATTAAATCGGCTCATATTGGATGCACGACGTCAAGAAGTAACCCTAATTCCATCAGGGTCAAAGGTATTTTTCAAAATGACGCTTTTGACCCTATCAAGAAAGCTAAAAGATTGCTGAAAGGTCAAGAACCGACCCTTGGTGACAATGCTTTAGCTTTACGTTATGCAAATATTATCATATTTATTGAGAATTTAGCGATGTCTCCTCGTTATTTGAGACCCGATGCAAGAGAAGACTTGTATGATATGTTGACCACAGGTATCAAAAACTCATTAAGACAAAAACTTTTTCTTTCCTCAAAAAAACTTGATCATCGTGTTGCATCAGATTGGAGATCATCATTGAAAAGGATTCTTGATTGGTTATCTCCACTTGCTCATAACATGATAAAATGGTATTCTGAGAGAAATTTTGAGAAGCAACCTATGGGTTCAAAGGGACAAGTGCTTCTTGTTCAGACATTACATTATGCAGATCAAGCAACAAGTGAAATTGCAATTACAGAACTTCTTGTGGGGCTTCATCATGTTTGGAGGTTTAGTCAAGAAATCATTGACAAATCATTAATGGGGTCTGCATGATGAGTATAAAACCTGTTTACTCTCTTTTCTTCTTGTAGTTTGATAGATTTCTTTTTGTAGAAACAAATGTGGGTAATTACTCATTATATCTCATTATTACCATAGTAGCTCTTCTTGAAAGAGTAAGCTGGTGAGTTTGAGGATAAAATGGGTGGTTGCCATGTACTTATAAATGCAGGTTTATGTTATTTTCCTTGTAAATAATGTTCAAAATGTAAGATATTTGTGGTTTCTTGGGATGTCTTTGTATTATCCAATACTTGAAGTACAACATAAATAAAAACATGATCCTAAAATTACATTAGAATTTACTTAAGCAAAGTTTAGAGTGACCCACAGAAAAGGTTTCACTCCAATTTTGGATTTTGTTGCGATTTTCATCCTTGAATCGTTATATCTAACCCCTCACATCTTAATATTGACATAAGGACCAATTTGCCCTATACCAAACTGGAAAAAACCAATATTACTATTAAACTAGTTTTTCAGATGACACATTTTACTTAAAAAAAAAAAAAAAGTTAACCTACACAACCCTAATCTTAGTCTTAAATCTACATAATTGTCCATCACATAATCCTCGACCAATGACACATTTACAATTTACCTGCTACTACCGATTGTCCATAGACCATTTGGTAAATAACATTTGATTGATATTAATTTTATATTACATAAGACTAAAGAAAAAGTATAACAAATTGCATATGCACGTTCATGCTCGGTTGCTTGTGCGTGAACACATATACGCACACTTGTACACACAACTTTGGGTGCTTTAGATTCATAGAAAATACTTTCAGATCTTTCATATCCCGTTGACAAATGTTTTCCCTTGACTGAATAATATTATTCCACCAAATATATATATACAAAAATGATAAGGTCTAAGAATGTAGAAAAATAATACATGGGTCACACAATAAAAGAAATACTACAACATAAAAATACTATACACAAAACATATATACGGCTAACATCCCCCCGCAGTAAGAACGGGAGGTCTAGAACGGACGTTCGGACTGGATGTGAAGTCAAGAAACAAAGTCGAAGGGAGCCCTTTGGTGAAGATATTAGCATAATGAGACGAGGATGGGACATGTAATACACAAATCTGACCCATAACGACTTTGTCTCGCACAAAATGAATGTCAATCTCTATGTGTATTGTGTGTTGACATTGAACTGGATTGTTGGACAAGTAAATGACACTAACGTTATCACAATATACAAGCGTAGCAGAAAGTGGTGGATAATAAAGCTCGCAAAGTAGGTTACATAGCCAACAGGTCTCAACAACCGTGTTTGCAACTCCCTGATATTCAGCCTCAACACTGGACCTAGAAATGGTACCCTGTCTCTTGGAAGACCAAGAGAGAAGGTTCTGACCCATGAAAACACAATAACCAGAAGTGGAGTGGCATGTAGAGGGGCAGCCAGCCCAATCGGCATCAGAGTAAGCAATCAAACCACGAGATGGGGAATCATAAAGTTGTAGGCCGTGATCAATAGTACCACGAATATAGCGTAAAATGCGCTTGAGAGCGGTGAAGTTAGGCTCTCGAGGATCATGCATGTAAATGCAAGCGTGCTGAACCGCATAAGTGATGCCAGGTGTCGTGAAAGTAAGTTATTGAAGAGCCCTTGCAAGGCTCCTGTAGAGTGTCGGATCAGTGAAAGGAGGTCTTTTAATGTCCCAAAAATTCTGAGTAAAAATTTTCATTATAAAAACACTTAATCCATACAATTGAGTTGTTCCAAAACTAGTTATAGTAATTAAATATTTTATCATCAGAGTAAAAGTCATAAATAGCCAATGCGGAATTCGTTGGCGGATGCTGTGTAGTCACGTCAGGTCCTTCCCTTTGCAACCGGAAGCACCTAAAACCATAAACACATAAGCGTAAGCACAAAACTTAGTGAGTTCCTTAAAATACCACATACCATACATATCATTGGGCCTAGCCCGTATATTTTGCCCATCCCGTAATAATAGGCCTAGCCCTTCCTAATCAATGGACCCATCCCTACATACAAATGGGCCTATCCCGACATACAATAGGCCTAGCCCCATCATACCATGGGCCCAACCCACTCATGCAAATTGGCCCAACCCTATACGCATGCTAATGGGCCCAGCCCAACATACAATGCAAGAGTCACAAAGACAGCTAGCATTCTATATAACTCCTCCTAGTGGGCCGACATTGGTGCCTTCAACCCACGAGTACACTGAAGAGACTCACCTCCAACTGAAGATAACTGAATCACACGCACAAGGCTGGTACAAGGGCTCGTAACTAAGCATATCTAAAATCATTCCTAATCAATAATTAAGGTAATAACCCATTACCAAGGGTCGAATTCTTATTCTAACTTAATAAGGTTAAAAGATCCCTTTTACCCTTTCCACATTTGACCCAAAAATCATGGCCCAAAACTCCTAATGACCCAAGGCCCAAAAAAGGCCAAAATATGCATCTGGGATTACGCCTAGCGTACTCCACACATATGCCCCGTGTATTGGCTGATCACCGAAAAGGAAGTGGGTCGAGACCTGTTACGCCTAGCTTGCCAAAGAGGTATGACCAACCTACTCTAGCTGAGGCCAAACCAACTTTCTAAGCTCTTAATACTCGAAGACCTAATGCCCAACTCTCTTATTTGACTCTAAGGGACATCTTAATTCATAATTTTCTTGAATTTATGACTTTGTATGGCTTAATGGAGTCCTAGATTCATAACTTCACCAAAGGAACAGTAACTCATGCATAGAAGAGTTATACCCATGAAGATTCGGTTTTTATGACTTAATAACCTCAAAAATGACTAGAAATGAGGCTCAAAGTTTATGGAGTAACTTCTACTCACAAGATCCAAGCCATGGGACCAAAACATGCTCAAAACATAACCTAAAACTAGATCTACACTAAAGAGCCATAAAGTTTGAAGCTTTATACCTCCAGAAGCTTGGAAAGATGATACAAGTACTAGATCTCCAAGCTCTAGCCACAATAATCCATAAGGATGAACTTCTCCTTCTCCCATAAGGCACCAAGAACACTTTAAAGGTCCAAAACAAGCTCTCAAATATTAGGGTTCCGAAACTAGGGTTGGGGAGGATGGAAGCTAAAAATGGGGAGGCCTCAAGGGACTTAAGGTGCTTAAATACGGGCACAACCCTAAAAATTAGGGTTTGGAGTCTGGATGAGTATGACTAGCGTACTCCATATGTACGCCCAACATACTCAAAGATGCTCGCAATCCTTTTAATGATTTACACAAATAGTACACCTTGTGTACGCCCATCGTAAATCGAAAATCCATAAATCCCACTCAACTTCAAATAGCTATAACTTCTTTGTTTCAAATTCGATTCCGACGATCTTTATATGCTCAGAAAGGAATTGAAGATCGCCACAAACCTATCGCATTACTTTGACTAAAACCATACTAAACTAAGATTCTTAATTCACACAAGAAGCCTGAAACATCACTTCTTCTCATATTACCCCTTTGACTCCAAAACACGAATCGAGGGCTTAGATCACATAATCTATCTTACCCACATCCAAATGGGTCTAAAGATTTCGTCCCTCAAAGTCCGAAGCCTTATGATAATTGATCTTCGGATCGTGGCCCTAAATTAAGAAACAACCTGAAACATGGTGTTACAACTCTCCCCCACTTAAATTAGATTTCGTCCTCAAAATTATACCTTACTACCTCTTCTACCACACTGTCCAATCTAGATAGAATTTTCCTGAAATACAAATAGGGCTGCGATGTCGCCTCATACCAACGATTGTTCTTCCAATAATGCAATCAAAACCCCAGCCATAACAGAAAACATAAACCATGACGAAGAAACGAGCATTGCCAAACTAATTTTAACTTATGAAGAGTAACATCACTACTTTTCCCAATAATTCAGAAATCCAATAACTTGTCTGACTTCCTGACCTATAAAACCATTCTGATACGTAGTCAATACGACACCACTTCGCAACTCAACCAAACGAAACTCTTCCGACCCTGAATTATCTTGCTGAAACCACTGGAAAACAGAATCCTTAACCATTTATTGTTGCCGAAAGGACCTTCTATTAAGTTGGGATACAAAATCCCCTACCGTCTGCGACATCCGACCATCTCACACAGAGTCACCCAATGAGACTTCGCCCATGAGTCTAACTTCTACAAGCTACCTGAACCTAAATACCACATGGATTCCATTTGTCGATCAAAGATTTATATTACTCTAAGCATGATCCAACACCTTAATCATAACAATTTCTATCGGGTTTCACCCCTACCGCCATAACCAAATTGGCCTCGCCCACGGGTCTCACCCAATCTACATAATTGAACGGGCCTCGCCCACGAGTCTTACTCCTCGAGGGCCATACAAATCTAGAACATTGTCACAAATCCAAATATCCTCATTCCAAATAAGGAGTGGTCGACCAACAAAACTATCTGAATTGACCCATGCATTCGTTGTGATCCTCCAACAGCCCAACCATCACTTATACAATGGCTTATCTCATTCTGGTAGATGCAACGACTCCATCGCAGTCTTACAACACTTCCTTGACAGCCTATCACCTAGTGTATGCTACAACTACCCTGTAGTCTTACAACACTCCCATTTATTGTGCAAACCTCAATCCACACCGCAACTAGACCTGGCTCTCCACTTGACTAACGTATGGAATTCTTCCTTTTTCCGTACCTGGAATTATTCCCAATAATCCTAGCAGTTCTCCCCACTTAGATTCAACCGCGCTCTGCCAACCTAGATAATGACAACGAATGTTAAACCCTTTACCGGAACGGACAGATCACTAATCCAACAACCCACTTTCCGAAATATCGACGCACTTAGAACATCTCTAATGAATATAGTTTATATTCCTTGACAATCCCAGCGTCTGAAAATACTTATGCGACCAAAATCGTTACTCACTCACTATTGCTCTCACCTTACTAGCGATAGCGATTGGGTCAAAGAGTCTTTCCATAGTCGATGGTCGTCCATCCGGAGCGATACAAGCACCCTTGAACTATAATTTCATTGTCCTAGAAGGGAACGACCAGCTTCCATGAGATCCTCCTGGGAAGCTTCTGATGCGTGGACCACATTTACAATCCCAGAACATGAACTTGGAGGCAAACCCCTTTAAATCGTGTTTTGACCAATCCCTTACACCCTACACTATCTTGAAATTCAGTAATCAAATGAACCTGCACTACAGCTCTCACTGACCCATTGTGTTGAATTAACACATCAAAACTGACTACAAATTCCTCCGAGAAGGACCCCTAGCTCACTACCAACAAGGGCCCATACCATAATAGCTGATAACCTAAATCTATCTCAACAAGATGTGATCCACTCATGACTCTCGGTATGCAAAATGGCATATGACGACCCTTGATAATAATAATCAGGCAATCATATAGAAACTAAACGGGAAATAATGTTTTACAAACACAAATGCATGATCCAAAAGCATATATATATATATATATATATATATATATATATATGATATGGTGTGAAGAAAATGAAAATGGAACATACCTGCAGTAGCGTCTGATGAAACTTTGTTCTACCATGCATGCAACTGCAATGCTCGACCCCTTACTGTTATAACTTCTACCCTTCCCTCGCGGCCATCAATAATCCTCAAAGTAACTGGAGCAGGTGCTTTCACTACTCCACTCATTAACCTCAGACAATCGACCTTCTTGTGGACCACCTGATTGTAGTGAAAACACATTGAAACCGATCCCCGAGGACAATCCCTACTGAAATGATCCATCTAACCGCAACTAAAACATCCCCTTCATGTCTTCTGATAGCTCCCATCATGAGTTCTCTCACACTTGGCACACCGACCCCATCCCTGATGGCCTCCTACTCGCGAATCCTGAGTCTTTGGCCTCTTCGCAAGATCCACAACTGTCCAAACCTAATTTGTCTTCCTTTTTCCCGATGTGCTCCAAATCAATCTCCCGTTCCCAGGATCTAGCAATCACATCCTCAAGGGTCTTGCAGTTGGGTATGCTCACATATTCCTTAATATCGTCCATCAGCATATTATCGTACCTTGTGTTCTTCATCTCCTCATCTGCAGCGTACTGTCGAACTAATAAAGCCCTTTCCATGAATTTGGCTTTGATCTCTGCCACAGTCTCGGTCGTCTGGAGAAGGTCATAAAACTCCCTCGCCAACTGCTACACCTCGATAGCTGGTGTAAACTCTGACCTAAACCAGGTCACAACCTCATCCCAAGTCATTATCTCAATAGCTTCTCCTCCCAAAGCGAAATTTACTTCCTCCTACCAGACACGAGCTTTGTCTTTCCAAAGACAATAAAAAATATGACCTTCGTCCCGTCGGGGCAGAAGCTTGTCCGGAAAGCGTTCACCATGTCCGCTAACCACCTCCTACTAGCAATGGGATCCTTATCCCCAAAGAACATGGGAGCTCCACAAGCACGGAACTCGCGAAAGGACAAAGTGCAAGCTCCCACAATATCCACAATCTCGGTGTGGAACACACCTATACGCTCATTCATAAACTCCATATCCCCGCCTTGACTGAACCGAAGATCACAGGAGTCTGCTCCAAAATACCGTGGGTGATCTCCGACGCGATGAACTCCCATATTCGCTCCTCAAACGGCTCAGTACCAACACCTGCCTAAACCAGAACCTGAACCTCCTCTACCCATGCTCATCACCATATTGAAAAGAAATCACACAATTGATCAGAAAATACCCAAAGAATCCTCATCGTACAGGCTCCCTATAATCTCTATGACTTTCCTCGATTCGAGTACGGATCTTGTGCTTTCAGTAGTACGAGCCAAATACAACCTTCCACATCTATCCATACTCTCCCTAAGAATTATCGTGGGTCCTCTAAGTCGCCTTCTAAAATTGGAAGTCCAAGTACCCTGCCAAGCAGCGCATCCAAACCCACTAAAACACTTCTTAGGCTCTCCTAGGTTCCTGACCTCACCATGCCATCAGCTGCTGAAGAACTCCCACTAATGTCAGTTAACTACTTTATGAATACAATTACATGCAACAAAGCTTAGATAATCCTTTAAGTAAAAGACTCATCCCTACAACGGTTGGACTCAAATGAGAGTTGCGTAATAGGGCCAAATCAGTCACTCTGAGATTGTTTAACCTTTTCAGCATGTAAGTTAACACATTCACTTAATAGTTAACTCACATCCACAAGAGTCCCACAAAGCACAAAGCAAACAACATTCGTTCAGTAACACTCCAAACCACAAATCAATCAAAAAGGCATCTAAAACTCACTTGCTACTACCATGCAAGGAACTAACACTCTACTGCCGGTTACCTTATGCATGCAAATTATCCACAATATTGGATCAAATAGGCTGTCGAATAAATGATTCTACCCTAGGACCATAACCAAACAAGGAACAGGAAATAAGGATAAATCAGTCATTCTAGGGCTATATGATCCTAACGTATACAATTTTTAAAGCATACACTTAAAAATCACTTTCACTAATATAGATTCCAAATCTAGCATAACATCCAAATCCTCCTAGGCTACAAGGAATCACAAATCAGGCCAATCTATCATGCAATTCCTGAAGGTATCCTTAGCCTTATCCTAGCATGCAAGCATTCCATATCATAAAATATATCAACATCCATAGGTATTCTAGGAATCACTTACTTGAGCTCAGCTAATTGCACACATCACACCCCCTTTTTATTTATAAAAATCTTTTTAGAAACTTGTTTTCATTCAAAAGATTACCAAATCCTTAGTTTAATTTCATTTACACCTAAAAGTGTGCCTGAATCCCTCAAACCAAGGCTCTGATACCAACTTGTAACGTCCCAAAAATTAAGAGTAAAAGTTTCATTTTAAAAACACTTAAACCATACAATTTAGGTGTTCCAAAACCAGTTACAATAATTAAATCATTTTATCATCAGAGTATATGTCATAAATAGCAAATGTGGAAAACACTGGGGATGTTGTGCAGTCACGCTGGGCTCTTCCCTTTTGCAACCGGAAGTACCTGAAACCATAAACACATAACTAAGCACAAAGATCAGTGAGTTCCCAAAATACCACATACCATACATATCATTAGACCTAGCCCCCGTATATTGGGCCCAACCCATAATAATGGGCATAACCCTTCCTAGTCAATAGGCCCAACCGTACTTACAAATGGACCTAGCCTGTCATACAATGGGCCTAGCCCCAACATATGATGGGCCCAGTCTACTTATATAAATAAGCCCAACCTTATATGCATGTTAATGAGCCCAACCCAACATACAATGCAAGAGTCACAAAGACAACTAGCATTCTACATAACTCACCCTAGTGGGCTGACATTGGTGCCTTCGACCCACGGGTACAGTGAAGAGACTTACCTCGAATTGAAGATATCTGAATCACACGCATGCGGCTGCTATAAGGGCTCCTCACACTGAACATATCTAAAATCATTCCTAATCAATAATTAAGGTAATAACCCATTACCAAGGGTCCAATTTTTATTCTAAGTTAATAATGGTAAAAGACCCCTTTTACCCTTCCCATACTTAACCTAACAATCATGAACGAAAACTCCTAATGACCTAAGCCCCAAAAATGGACCACATGCGCATCTGGGAGAATGCTCAACGTACTCCACATATACGCCCCACATACTGGTTGATCACCAAAAAAGAAGTAGGTCGAGACTCGTTAAGCATAACGTACCAGAGAGATACGTACAACGTACTCTAGCTGAGGCCAAAACAACTTTCTAAAATCTTAATACTTTAAGACCCAATGCCCAACTCTCAGACCTGACTCTAAGGGACATCTTAAGCCATAAAGTTCCTGACTTTATGACTTTGGATTCATAACTTCACCAAAGGACAACTAACTTATACATAGAAGAGTTATGTCCATCAAGATTCATTTTTTATGACTTAATGACCTTAAAAATGACTTGAAATGAGGCTCAAAGGTTCTAGAGTAACTTCTACTCACAAGATCCAAGCCATGGGACTAAAACATGCTCAAAACATAACCCAAAACTAGATCTACACTAAAGAGCCATAAATTTTGAAGCTTGATGCCTCTAGAAGCTTGCAAATATGATAAAAGTCATGGATATCCAAGCTCTAGCCACAACAATCCACAAGGATGAACTTCTCTATCTTCTACAAGGCACCAAGAACCCTTTAAAGGTCTAAAACAAGCTCTCAAATATTAAGGTTTTGAAACTAGGGTTAGGGAGGATGGAGGCTGGAGGCTGGAAATGGGTAGGCCTCAAGGTACTTAAGTTGCTTAAATCGGGACAGAACCCTAAAAATTAGGGTTTGGATTCTGGATGAGTACCCCCAACATACTCCATACATACGCCCAACGTACTTAATGATGCTCGTGATCCTTTTTATGGTTTACAACCAACGTACACCTTTTGCATGCCCAACGTAAATTGAAAATCCATAAATCCCACTCAACTTTAAATAGCTATAACATCTTCGTTTAAACTCCGATTTCGATGATCTTTATATGCTCAAAAAGGTATTGAAGAGCTTCACAAACCTATCATATTACTTTGACTAAAACCATATCGAACTAAGATTCTTAATTCATGTAAGAAGCCCGAAACATCACTTCTTCCCATATTACCCCTTTGACTCCAAAACACGTACCGAGGGCTTGGATCCCATAACCTATATTACCGACATCCCAATAGGTCTAAATCTTTCTTCCCTTAAAGACCAAAGCCTTATGATAATCGATATTCAGATCACGATCCCGAATTAAGAAATGACCAGAAACTAGGTGTTACAGGTCTGGTGTCGTCAAACTTAGCTAATGTGTTAGCAGGAGTGTGGGTGGGTTTGCAACTAAGCATCTAAGCCCGCTTAAGAATCCCGGTGGCATACTTCTGCTCAGATAAGAACATGCCATGGTTGTCTCTAGTTACCGTAATACCTAAAGAATAGTTCAGAGTACCTAGGTCAGTCATGGAAAATTTTGAACGAAGAACAGTGATGACGTATTGTAGGAGAGTGGAAGATGATACAATCAAAAAGATATCTTCGACATAGAGTAATAAGTATGCAATCTGAGCACCCTGTATGTAGATGAACAAAGAAGAATCATATTTGTTGTTAGTGAACCAGAAACCTATAATAAACTAAGCAACCCGATGATACCACACTCACAGTGCTTGCTTGAGTCCAAATACAAACTTCTGAAGTAAGCAAACATGATCCGGTAGGGATCTATCATGAAAACCCAAGGGTGATGTGCGTAAACAATCTCCTATAAGTGACCATGGAGAAATGCATTTTTCACATCCAACCGGTGAACCGACAAGTGGTGTGAAATAGTCGGGCTGAGGATAGTCCTGATAGTAGCCGGTTTCACAATCGGGATAAAAGTCTCATCACAATTAGCACTAGGTCATTTACTATGACCATTAGCACTAGTTGTGCCTTATAGCGAGCTAGCAAGCAATCTGCATTATGTTTCTATTTTAAAAATCCAAATACAATTAACAACATTTGCAGTGGGAGGCCGAGGCACAAGTACCCAAGTCTTATTAGAAACAAATGCATTAAATTCTTCAATCATAGAGTTGTACCAATTTCGATCTTGAAATGCTTGAGAATAGTTTTGGGGAAGCAGAGACTGAGAAAACTAGGTGTGAAGATTTAGTTTTTCAATGGGCTTGAAGATGCCATGACAAGCACGGGTTTGCATAGGATGAGTGCGAGTGGAATTAGGAACAATGGGAGGAGTGTTTAATGGAGGATTATTGTTCGTGAGAGGGGGCGACTTAGAAATAGAAGGAGAAGACTCGAGATTAGACTAGGAGGGAATGTTATCAGCATTGCTGCCAATATTTTGGGTGGGGGTATCAATGGTGGTTGAATTTGTTCGGGATGTGATAGAGAAGATTGAGAGGGAATGGTTGGATCATTGAAACAGTTTCGTTGATCTTCAATATTTAATAAATCATAGTCAGGAGATTGATGAGGAGTGATGGAACCAAAAGGAAAGCCAAATTCATCAAATCTAATATGATGGGAAATGATGATTTCTTTGGTATGAAGATTGAGACACTGATACCCTTTGTGATTAGAAGGGTAACCAAGGAAGATGTATGGGACGGATCGGGGTTGAAGTTTATTAGTGTTGTTGAGGTGAGGATAACATAGGCAACCAAAAACACGAAGAGGGGTGTATGAAGGGTGTTTGTGGAAGAGTTTGTGAAATTGAGTGTCATGTTTGAGGGTGGTGGAAGGAAGGATACTTAAGAAATGAGCGATCATATAATGGGATTCCACCCAATTAGTTGGTTGAAGATGGGCTTGGAACAAAAAGGTTCGCATAGTGTTATTTAGAGTACAAAGCATGCGTTCGGATTTTCCATTTTGTTGAGATGTGTAAGGGCAAGATAAATGCATGTGAATACCATTAGTGGCACAAATATGGTGAAAATGTTTGGTATCAAATTCTCTGCCATTATCACATTGAAATATTTGGATATTGACATATACACGAAAATGGGGAAATTTAGAAAACACATCAGGTTTATTGCACAATGTATATACCCACACAAAATAAGAATATTGATCAAGAAAAATGACATAATATTATATTCCATTATGACTTATTAAATGAGAAGTCCAAACATCATAATGAATGACATGATATGGGAAAGTAGCATGGCATGTTGACAAGCATGACATAATATACTAGGATCTTTTTTATTACACGAGATAAACTTTTTGGAAAGTAAATGTTGGAAGACTTGAGTCTCAGGATGACCAAGTCGTTCACGCCACGTGGATGAACTAACATTGAGAAATGCTTGAGGAAGTTGTTTTGAGAAGGGATAAGGGATAGTTGTTGACAAATGTTTTCCTTTAGGTGAATAATATTATTCCACCATATATATATATATATATATATATATATATATATATATATATATATATATATATATATATATATATATAGTTTAGAATTTTGTTGCTAACACTTTTTAATTGTTTCCAAATCAATATTTCCATCATCTCTTGATACATAATCCTCCACCGCTACCTCATAATAGGTTGCTATAAGTTTATATACTTTAATATCCAAAGTTTTATCACTATACAAGACAGTTATCTCATTTTCTTGCATGATATTTGGAAGACAGTTATATATACCGCTAATAAAACTATATAGAAAAAATAAATGGCTACGATTAGATTAGCAAGAGCCAAGAAGCTAAGACGAAGGCAACAGATAAGATATAATTGCATAAAAAGATGAATAAAACTAAAAGGGGGACATGACTAAACCTACCTAACTTTTTTTTTTTGGAAACGGTTAACGATTTTATAAAAGGGTCACACCTAGCAAGAAACTAGATGAGCCCAGCAAGAAAAAGTACAACATAAAGATTACATGAGAGAAAAGAAGGAAATATAGAAATACACCGCTTATAAATGAGCAAATGGAGACACGATCCAATCACACCACCGAATATGCCTCATTGATCCCCTATATTTTAACTAATAGAGAACCAATTCTTATATGTCATCCATAACCTGAGTCGGACTCCTCTTCACCTGGTTGAAGATCCTCTCATTCCGGGCTTTCCAAATACTCCAAATCATGCCATAACATATCAGCGTAAGTATTCTCCGCTTCGTCGTGCACTGGCTCCAATTGGCTACAGAGTGTAAGAGTGTGTCTAAGTTATCGATATCTCCCGGATTGATACCACACCAATTCATTATCCAATTGCGCACAATAACTGCAAACTCACACTGAATGAGAATATGGTCTGCAGATTCAACACCATTTAGACAATACCCACAAATTATTGAGGGTACTTGAACACCTCTACCTTCCAATGCCTGTGTTGATGGGATTCTGCCCCATTTGGCCCGCCAAATGAAACACAACACTTTGAGTGGGACTTCTTTCAACCATTCAACTCTAGGTCCTGGTAAGGTGGGGGTAAATTCGTCCATTTTTTTCCGGAGATCCTCCACCGTATACACCGCATTCGTACCAATTTTGCAACTCCACGTGTCCAATCTGTTTGATATACGAAATTGCCCCAAAGATCCTTCAAGATGTATTAGGTTTCGATTCAGATATGGTGCCATGGGATCCGATTTCCAATTCCATGTGAAAACCTACCTAACTACCACAACCAATGTTTACATACTTACATTTATATTTACACCACATAATAGGGAGATGACATTTAAGACGCCTATTTTAAAAAAAAAAATCTTTTTCACTTCTGGCGTTCATATATTCCAAAGGGTACAAAAAGATTGGGCTACTGGCTAGCTATCAATCTTTTCCGAGGGCAGTTACCCCACGAAATTACACACGAACACGAAGCTCGTCATTGGTATTTATTATATAAGATTATTATAACGGAGAAATGCATAAAAGTTTGATATAATGTCCTTTTTATTTTTGTATCATAAATCACATTTTTATGTTTTCTTTATTTTCAATCGCTATAAATTTATAACATTGTTCTTGATCTCTTCTTTTATTAGAATTTTATACCACTAAAATATTTTCAATTGTAACAAAAAAAAAAAAAAAACATTCTTTGCTGTATTTCAATATGTTTTTTTAATATACTGTTCTACTAGGAAATATGAAAATAAAACTATATCATAAAAAAGAACACGCAACTTATCATTTCTTGCCCTTAATCCTAACATAAATTTCACAATACATGAAGATTTACTTGAATAAAGTTCATAATGTAGCGATAAACAAACATATATATAAACTAACATTTAATCTTTTTGGGTATCGCTATTAGTGGTTCCCGTTTCCTAACAACAATTCCCATTTTATCATTCATGTCCAGCGTCTCGGCTTTCACATGGCTTTCAAGCTCCCAATCAAACTCGTGTAACAACGAACCCAATACAAGGTGCAACACACGGTGCGCTAGTGGTACCCCTACACACATTCTTCTCCCTCCACCAAATGGTATGAGTTCAAAGTGTTGACCTCGGTAGTCAACTTTTGAGCCCAAAAACCTCTCGGGCTCAAATGAATTAGGGTTTTCCCAACATTCTGGGTCCCTTCCTATGGCCCATGCATTTACAAACAATTGGGTATCTTTTAGGATATGGTATCCCATGAAGTCGGTGTCGTGGGCAGCCTTTCGTGGGACCAGAAATGGGATCGGAGCATGGAGACGTAGGGTTTCCTTTATGATGGCTTGTAGGTAAGGAAGGTTATCAATGGAACTCTCTTCGAGTTTTTCGTTTGAGCCAATCACTGAATTCAGCTCATGTTTAGCCCGTATCATTTTGTCAGGTGCCCTGAGTAACTCGCTTAGGGCCCATTCAACCGTACTACTAGTTGTTTCAGACCCAGCCAAAAATATCTCCTGAAAAAAATTAGAAAGATGTGCTATTAGTATTGAAAACACCAACAAATTAATAGTCAAAAACTCACCAAAATAAAAATAGTGATATCCCTCTCTGACATCTTCTCTAGTTCATCTTTTCCGGTGCCCTCATAGTCCAACAACACGTCCAAAAAGTCCTTATGTCTATCGATGCCATTTTTCCGCTCCTCCACCCGCTCTTCTACCCACCCCGTTGCTATTTCTATCGCTTTTCCAACATCTCGGTCCATTTTCTTTCTCACCCCTTGTAAATCGAACCATTTCAGCCACGGGTACAAATCCGATATATTCGGATGACCGCCCCATTCCATCATCCCTACCATCACAGTAAAAAACTCGGATGCAAGTTTAGAATCCGGGCCTGCCAAGTTGCGGGAGAGCATGAGGTTGCCTAGTAGGTTAAACGATGAGAGGAACACAAACTTTGCAACGTGGATCCCAGTCCCAGTTTCACTTGAATCGGCTTCTTTTTCAATCCAAGTTAACATGTCATCAACGCACCGTCTCCTAACGGCGATCGACTCGTTGATCCTTTTTGCCACAAGCATCTCGACTGTACAGATCTTCCTTAGCACTCGCCAGTACATTCCGTATGGAGCGAGTGCTAAGGAAGATTTGTCATAGCCGTGAGACTTACTGGCCTCGGTGATCGTGCGTTCCATGAACGTCAGATCATGATTCTTGAAAAACTCAGTGGCGGCCTTGGCACTCAAGATCGCCACTGTGTTCACCGAGCCAAGTTTTAAGCTAATGACCGGACCATATTCAGCGGCAAGTCCGGCCACAGTTCTATGTGGCATGGCACCAAGATTGAAAAGGTTACCAAACACAGGCCACCCTGGTGGAGCTGGTGGTTGCCGTTTTCCGCCGGTTGTGGCATATTTTTTTCGGAGGTAAAGAAGAAAGAGAATAGTTATGAAAGAAACGAAAACAAAAGTCCAATTAAACTCCATCGTATTTTGGATCGTTCTTTGATATATTTTATGTATTTATAGATCTTAATGACAATTAATGGCTTGCCCGTCGGCCGGCTGCTAAATAAAAAGGGTTTGTATTTTTACACTCCACCTATTTTAATAAATGCAAACTAGGCTATAAAAGTTGTAAAACCCAAATTCCAACAAATTTTAGCCTCACTTGGGACACACGCGCCACCTCTCATTTATTTCGTTTATTTTATGTGGGGCCTTTTGCATCTTTGTTTAAGGGATTCTTTTCTCTGTTTAATTTTTTTTTTTTTGAAAAATATTTTTATATGTACATAATCTAAATGGGAGTGTAATAAAAAAAATCTCTTCACATCAATAGCAAAAGAAAAAGACATTTTATGATCACAAAAAAAGATAACTTTTTTGGGGTCATACCATCTACAGGGAAGAAAAAACAGAAAAAAAAATTACTTTGTATTGTTTGTGTCAAGTAAGTTAGTTTTTTCATTTCCTTTTTTTTAAACTTAATTTTTTTCTTTTCAAAAAATAAAAATTACGTAGGCACGTAAAAAAAAACTCATTCAGCGCATACAAAAACAACATACCATATTTTTGTTATATTATATTTAAAATTATATAAAACAAAAAATCTGAAAGGATTAACTTTGAATATATTTTTATAATAATATTTATATTAGCAGGGACATTATTGGTTTGGAATGCCTTTTATAAATTTTTAAAAGTCCGTAACCTTATATATATATATATATATATATATATATATATATATATATATATATATATATATATATATATATATATATACTTCAATTATTATATTTAAAATTAAGAAGAAATATCTTTAATTTCAGTATTCATTATACACATTTTTTGTAATTAATTTGAATGATGTATCAATTCCGTTACCTTGATATGGCTTCAAACAATAATAATAATAATAATAATAATAATAATAATAATAATAAAAAAAGAAAAAAAAATGAAAGAGAAAAGTACTTTTTTTTAGAAGTAATCATTAATTATGATTATGAAATTTAGACTATAATAGTATTAGAACATGTGTCTATAATAGATTATTAGGATGGAGTCTCTATAATAACACCCAAATAAAAATCTCGAAGTATACTCTGATCTATAGTAAAAAAAAACATGATATATCATCCTTTACTTTCTAAAATAAATAACAGTACTTTTTTTATAAGATGATGTTGTCACGTGTCTTACATTTACTTCATGGTGATTCAGTAGAAATATTATTTTTTATGTGAATAAAAATTTCAATAGATTCGAAAAAAAGAATCGTTAAATTACCAAAGGGCATTTGTCCTAATATTAAAAAGTGACTCTTAATTAGAAATATATTAGTTTGTTAATTAGAAATAGATTAGTTTGTTGCCTTAAAAAAACTAAAAGAAAATGTCACGCGTGACTTTAAATAACAAAAGTGACAATTTAAATTTCTTCGTAAATTTGGTCCGTATTTGCATCTGACTTTTTATTTTGACAAAATAATATTTTGGTACTCTCGGAATGGTATCCTCTAAATTATTCATCTCAAGTTGGATCACTCTTTTCCATATTCTTGAACCCTTAACTGTCGTCTTCTGTCAAATTGGTCAAACTAGGGTTTTGTGCACCATTTTGATTTTATTTTTCAAACATCAATTTTTTTATAAATTCGCAAAAGAAAATCAAAATGATGCACATAATACCGTATGTAGCACTTTAATAATCAATATGCAAATCCATGGACCATGGTTCGTGTTTGGGCCTAACACATTTTTATCAGGTGATTCATGATTAGTCTAGTTGAGAACATTTTCGGTGGATAAGACATATTTATTTGAGTAGGTAAATAACAAATTTATATAATATGAATATATGATTTATTTGTCGTTTAATAACATTTTTTTAGCATGTGATCTCATAAGTTCAAATACGATGAGCAATATATTATATTACTTGTTCATTGAATTATTTTCAAGCCACTTGTGCAAATAGCAACAGGGTTGGTATCCAATGGTGTGTTTGGGAGTATTTTTTGAATTTTAAAAGTGTTTTTAGATAAAAATGTTTATTGGTTTATAGGAGTGGTAAAATGAGTTCTTTAAAAAAGATATGTGGATTAGTTTTTATGGTAAAGAACCAATAACCTAATAAGTTAAAAAGTGTTTTTTAAGTTATTTTGGTTAAAAAACTAAAAACAATTTTAAAAAACTAAATTTTACATGCTTTTTTAAAAGTGATTTTTGAAATAATGGAAAAGTTATTTTGAAAAGTGCTTTTGAGTTTGTCAAACATTTTTTTAACTTATTAGTTTTTCAAAAATCCAATAAACCAATAAATTGTTTTGAAAAGCAATCCAAACACACCCCCAAATATCTAAGGTATATATTTGTATTGTGTATACTTTGTAGAGCAACCCACTTTATTGTGTGTATGTATCGGCCAAAAGCCTTGTAAGTTATATTTATATATTATGTTTAAAATGTAATCATGATTCAATGGGAAAATACCCATTAGCATTGTATCGATGACCCTTTCAATATCTTCGTCTTTCCTCCCTTCCAGCAATCCTTCCTGATTTCTATTCTTTTCTTAACAGCCTAAAATCTAATGGCCGCCAACCAACCAGACCTCCATTATGGCATCACCAACATAAAAACCTACGTATATTTTTTTCTTGATCTCGATTGCATCAACTACGATGCTTGGTGTGTTAGAACAAGTAGGGTTTATAGTGGAGATGTGGATACCAACTTGGATCGTGTGAAAACACTTTCCAAACTGATATTTCTACCATATGTTTGGGTTACAAAAAATTCAACCTATGATAATCTATAACGCCCATAGATCCGGGCTAGTCAATTTAGAGACAATGAGCGTCAAAAATGAGTTTTTAATGGAAGATTATTTAGAATGATTAATCTTAAACAAGTTGTAGTATATGTTACAAGGATTCCGTACATATAAAGAACGCCGGAATCCTAGTTATAACGAAGAAGTTATGGTTCGTCGAAGTTTTACGGCAAAACCAGCACGGCACCAGAAGACGTAAACAATGAATTTTTGATAAAGGACTTTTTAGCCTTAGTGATCTAAACAAAAGTTGTAGTATACATTAAACCGAGAACATACAAGAAAAGAACGCCCAAATCTGACTTCGTATGAGGAAGTTATGAATTTTCTAAGATTTGGCATAACAGTGCACGATCCGAAATTCGAATTTTAGTTCGAGCGGTTTTTGGCGTACGCGACCTAAATGAGAGTTGAAGATCTCATTAATAGGAACTCAACGATATAAAGACAGACGAAAATGGAGTCCGTATGTAGAAGTTATGAATTTTACGCAGATATTTAACAATATAATCTCCTCCTACTGTTAAATTTAAGATCGGTCGAGAATTAGCCGACAAAGTCTAAATGAAAGCTGTAGATCTTCTTTTTACCTACGCATGGATATAAAGAACGTCGAAAACGGAGCTCGTATGTGAAAGTTACGGGGTTTAGAAGTCTGCAGGGTGCTGTGCGAAATCGGGTGACGTGGCTGAATATGGGCCAAGGCTTTCTCCCCAAGGCAAGCCACCAGAAGGTGACATGTGGCATGGACTCAACGAGTAGGAGGACCTACTCGACGAGTAGAGCTGTTTTCCAGCCTATAAATAGAGGTGTCGGGTTCCTTCATTCTTCACACCATCCCAACTTCACTTTCCCTCTCTAAACTCTCTCTCTAGCCCCCAAACCCCCCCCCCCTAAAGTCTAGGTAAACCACCTAGCACCCGAAGAAAGCCCCGAGGCTCCCGAAGCCTTGAGAAAAGAGCCTTTCGGCTCAGAAACGCTGCTCCAGCGAAGCCCAGTTTTCGAGAAAATCCGCTGTAAGTGAGCTACGCCTACCGTATCTTTAGTATAGCTTATGTTTCAATATAGTAATGTTATTAGGACCTTATAAGAAGTATTTGGGTTAATATTATGGATTATATAAGTATTGTTTAACGCTTATATAATAGTAATAATAGCAAGACTATTAATTGGTCTCGGTGAATATTATACTAAACTCTAGTGGTAATGATATTAGGTTTTGTCTGACGGAAATTATTTTAACAGTAACGAAGTGTTGTCCGAGTACCGAGTCATTACCTTATCAGGTGAGTGCATGGTCTCTTTCATCTTACACATAGATATGAAGTATTTTATATAAACTACGTGCCATGTGTGCATATTATCTGTATAATTGCTATCTATGTTGGATGAACGATTTTATATAAGTTTTATATGATTTAAATTGTATATGTATTTATATCTACATAATATATTGGGTAAAACATGGGTAGATGAAATATGAGTTGGATGATGAGTTGAGAGGTGATATAGACCATAAGGTGAGGGTGAGAGGTGGACGATGTGAGAAGCCTTATTCCCAGATGCTGGCCCTATCATCTAGCAAAGTATGGATGACAACCACAGACTATTCTAGACAGTCCAGTGGAACACTAGCAGGCTCGCAACCTGTAGGTGTTGTGAACGATGTGCTCACCGGTGTACTCTAAAAACCCATTGACCTGTATTGGGAGTGGACTCTCGAAAACGATACTGTCAATAAGCGAGATAACCATGGAAAATGCGTACTAGCAGAAGCGCTTAATAGAGAACCTCATAACCCCGACAAATGCGCCTAAAGGACTATACCGGCAGATGCGCCTCATAAGGAATGTTACAATTCTGGCAGCTGCGCCTAAGTGATAATATTAGCAGCTGTGCTTGACAGATGTGTCATTAGCAACGATGGACTTCGTGCCAATTCCTTAGGATGATCCTTAGGAATAAATGAACGATGAATAGTTGATTTTTAGGGTAGATCCTTAAGAGTAAAGAAGATAATGGGGATGGGTAATTGTGTTGATTAATTGTTTGAAGGTTAAACATAATAATTATATTATTATGGCTTGAAAACCCTATGTACTCACCAGTTTTCCCAATCTGACCCACTCAGTTTATTTATATCACATGTGTTGATATGAAGTCACATTACACTGAGAGATTAAGGAGATATAAATCACTAGTGATAATGAATGTGCGTTCTGTTTATGCTTATGTTTCTGTATTGACGATGACATCCCAAATGTTTTAAAATGAATAAAAATACTTTTCTTCAGAAATGTCTGATAACCTATTTATCATATTTTACTGGGAACAAATTCCGCAACATTTTTATTAAAAGAGGTACTCTGATTTTTATAAAGCATAAACAAAATCGGTCTTTTATGTCCGTGAAAATGGGGATGTCACATAATCCAAGAGGACACTTACGATTCTAGGCATAGAAATCGTAAGTCAAATTGCTAGAAAGATTCTATGAGTGTTTGAAGAAAAAACGAGAGCTAATTTTCATGTGTCAGGGTAATCCAAATTTTAACAAACGAGAAATCGTAAGCCAAATTACGATTCTAGGAAGAGTCGTTTATATATAACAAACAAGATTAGGTTTTCATTAAGGTTGTGTTGTCATTAGTATCTTTGGAAGCAAGTCAGGGTAATCCAGATTTTAATGACAATTTAGGGTTTCCAAAATTAACGAGTTTCGTTAGTTTTACCATAATCACCCTTAAGAATCTGAAATTTCCCACTATGTTCCCATATGTTCCCGCCCGCTGACCTGGCAACGAGACCCCAGCCAAGGGCTCTGCCCCTTGGACCCCGCTAAGGGTGCCGCCCCTTTGGAAACCCCGGACTCAGGGGCGCTGCACCTGGAGCCCCGACTTGTCGTCGAACCAGCTTCTAATTCGATCTTATACATTCATGCACTCCGCACAAGCCCCTTAGCTCACATGTTAGTTCTAGTTACATAAAATGACATGGTGACACTAAAATGACCAATATGGTGCAAAATATTTACAACTAATTGTATTGGCTTCAATGTACTTGATCACATCGACAACACGTATAATCCTCCCAAGACGTCTCTTACTGATTCAGAATGGCATATAATTAACTCGATTGTGAAGTTTTTGCTATATAGTTTGATCGCTCAATCCTTACTCACATCTGCTCAAGCCTGATTCATCCTCTCGACAAATATGGTTGAATCTCAAATTACTTTTCCTGGTAAATAAAGAATCCATGTGTGATTTCTCTATTCACAATTATAGAACAAAAATTAAAGAGGTTGTGGATCTCCTCGGAGGCATTAAAGAATCGGTTGAATACAAACATGAAACCATCAACCACAAGCTATAAGCACAAATTAAAGGGATTGCACTGCGATCAAGCCTGACCCTTCCTTTCCGAACCAGAAGTACCTGAAACCAACAACCACAAGCTGTAAGCACAAATCTCAGTGAGTTCCCCAAATACCACATACCAAACATAACATGTGAGCCATACATATCAAACATGTAATAGGAGGTGCTATGTGCCAACCATAGTCTTGCCATTATGCCATGAGTCGTATCATGGTCTTTCATTGCCAAGTCGGGGATCAAAACCCTAGGTCTTACAGACAAGTGCCATGAGCCACCTCTTGGTCTTGCATGCAAGCATTACAAAGACAACTAGCATATAATCTACAACTACTTATCTATTTAAGTGCCAGAGTCCAAACTCTGGTCTTGCATAAAGACCTGCCAGGATCCACCTCTTAGTCTTTCATTCAAATACCAAGGGCCACCTCCTGGTCTTCCTATAATACATAAACCAGATGGGCTGTCATTGGTTCCTTCAACCCATAGAACATTGAGGAGACTCACATCGACAGTTGAACCCATGAATAAATCCTTGACTGTGGATCTGCTAGAATTCTCGCATTATCAATCAAGTAACACCCAATTAACAATTGGGTTCCAATCCAAATCCAACAATCCATATATATGGTAAAAAGACCATTTACCCCTCACCTAGTTTAGTCTAAGACTAAGCCCCAAACTACCAATCATAAAGGCACACAGACCAATAAATCATCCAAATCAGATTTATGGCCCAATTTTCCAAATTAGGCCCAAACCCTTACATGGGCCTTACCCTAAAACACATTAACTTATCCTTAATCCAAAACAAATATTCTCAGATGGCCTAAAAAAGCCCCAAGCAACCAAGACTAAAAGATAGCCCAAAACTGAAGCCCAAGCTTACAAGCCCCAATCAGACCGAGTACCCGGGGCATACAAGCACGTACGCGCAGCGTACTTACTTGGAGGCTTGTATGCTAAGCGTACCTACTTGTACGTCCATTATACTCACCCTTATTCATCCCACACTTGATTTTTCACTTAGCCCATTAAGACAAAGCTCCAAAACATAGATTTGACCTCCCTGAGATGGATTATCACGTAAAGTTGCCAACTTTATGTTCATACATGGCTAAATGTGTTGGGTTTTGAGTATAACTACATCATATGTGATCATGCAACCCTAATTGCTTTGGATCTAATTTTTTCACTAGTTGAACATGCAATTGAATACCAAAGCAATATACCTTAGATCTAGCATACAATTTTTGAAAATCATATAACAAAAGGGTTTTGATGATTACCTTGCTTGTTATGTAGTAATAACAAGAACTCATTGTAGATCCTTGACTCTTGAAATCTTAGTGCCTCAAATGTTGCACCTCTAATGGCTCACAAACTCCACTAGCAAAAGGATGAGAGAGAGAGAGAGAGATGAAGCACTTAGAATTTCGGCTAGGGCTTCTTCTTAGCAAGCATTGGCCAAAAATCACATTCAAAAGGATTCCTTATATAGTTATGGGTTGCTAGGGTTTGCTGGAGGAAACCCTAATTTCCTGCTTAAGGATTTAGCAACCCATGGACCTCTCATCAATTGGCCTTCGAAGAAATCTATAGGGCCTCCCCATAGAAGTTCATCCACTCCCAATTATGGAGTCCATTAGTCCAGTTTCACAACTATCAATGATTTGCAAAACAGTCCCTGTTCTTTTAATCAGTTCCTTTAATCCAACAATTAATTCCAAATTAATTTATGATTAAATACTAATTAAATAACATGATTTCTAATTGATATATTATTTTCATAACACATTAATAAATCAATTTATTATTCCAAATAATAAATTCAACCTCTCTCTCGGAAAGTCATCCTGCTTAGTTGGTAAGGTGAGGGCAACCCAAAAGGACTATCCTACTGTCAAATCAAGTACACACCAATTATAGTTATGGGCTTAGACACATAATCCAACAGTCTCCCACTTGGATAAGTCTAATAACTATAATTACAAGTACGGCTTCAAAATTTGACCAACAATTGTAGCTTTCAAAAGCCACTATCGAACTCTAACCTAGTCAGTTGTGTGTCATTAAGATAAGGGATCATATAATCCTCCATTCTGCAAGATATCAAGTGGACAAAGACATGGAATAGAACCATTCTCATCGTCCAACAATTTGTTTCCCAATTTCTAATTTTTATGACAAAGAAATTAATTGAACACATCAACTCAGTCCTGACCGGGCCCGATACATAAGTCAACACAAAATCAGCGAAGGGCCTAAGATATCGCTTTTACCCCTTGGGATAAAAGGAACATATAAACTTTGACTTATATGTCTGTACTATTTACTCATCAAATTGTACACAATAATGCATTTTATAACATCAAGTTATGGATGCGTTTACGCATTATCAATAAACAACAACTCATATATATCTCGTTTTAAAGACTATAAAATATTATCATCTCATAATTACTCGTGATAAATTCCATGAAATAATTCAATGAGAGTGGGTTTAATCCAATACTCAAATTCCCAATTCAGGAGTACTCATGAACATTGCAGCAAAAAATTGCTATGTCTAAACACTTGGATAATCTAAATACCAATTCATGACAGTCTTAATTCATTACTTACTTCCAAAGTATGATCGACTATGGATAATTTGAACAATCTAATTATCTTGGAAGTAAAACATGCAATGTTGAAACACAAGATAAACAATTGACAAAAGATAGTAATCAATTTCTTATAAATAAATCTCCATTAATTAATCATCAAATCTCAATTACATTTATATTGTTACAAGTTTATAAAATATCTATCTAATCACTAAAAATAATATCTCCCTTCAAACCAATGCTCACTGCATGCCGAACGTGCTTAATCCTACTCAGAACCTTTGTGAGGGGATCTGCAGGATTCTCTTATGACAATACCCTCTTGATGATGAGGAGTCCTTCTTCTACCCTATGTCTATAAAGTGGTATTTTCTGTCGATATGTCTGGATCTTCCATGATCCGTTGGTTCCTTGGTCAAGGCAACCGCTCCTTCATTATTGTAGAAAATCTCCATGGGCTCCTTTATGGTCGGCACAACTCCATGGTCTCCAATGAATTTCTTCAACCATATAGCCTCCTTTGACGCTTCGCTCGCAACTATATACTATGACTCACATGTTGAATCAACCACGGTCTCCTTCTTGGAACTTTTCTAAGTCACTGCTCCTCCATTGAGTGTAAACACCCAACCAGACTAAGAACGAAACTTGTCTCGGTCTGTCTGGAAACTGGCGTCACTATAACCAATAACTCTCAAGTCATCACTGCCTCCAAGAACAAGGACCCAGTACTTGGTTCTTTGTAGATACTTAAAAATGTTCTTAACCGCTATCCAGTGAGCTTTACCTAAGTTCCCTTGATATCGACTGACCATGCTCAAAGCAAAAGCTACTTGAGGGCGAGTACATGTCATTGCATACATGATCGAGCCAATGGAAGAAGCATATGGAACTCGACTCATTTCTACTATCTCGACATCGGTACTCGGACTCTGACTCTTACTCAGCTTGGTGTTGCTCTAGATAGGTAATTCTCATTTCTTGGAATTCTCCATGCTAAAACTTTTTAACACTTAATCCAAGTTAGTACTTTGACTAAGTCTACTTAGTATTTTACTCATATTCCTCAAAATCCTTATTCCCAGAATATAAGCAGCCTCTCCTAGATCCTTCATAGTGATACACTTTCCATGCCAGGACTTAACTTCTTGAAAGGTTGGAATGTCGTTTCCTATGAGTAGTATGTCGTCAACATACAGTACTACAAAGCTAACTATACTCCCACTAGCTTTAACATATACATAGGACACATCCTCACACCTAGAGAAGCCGAATTATTTGACCTTTTCATTAAAGCAAAGATTTCATCTGCGAGAAGCTTGCTTCAATCAATAGATTGACTTTCTAAGCTTACACACTCTACTGGGGTACTTAGCATCCACAAAACCCTCTGGCTGACTTACGTAAACATCTTCAACCAACTTTTCATTAGAGAAAGCATTTTTGACATACATCCACCATAATTAATAATCATGAAACACAGCTATGGCTAGCATAACCGTAATATATTTGATCTTAGCCATTGGTGAGAATGTCTCATCATAGTCAACCCCTACGGTTTGAGTAAAGCCCTTCGCAACCAACCATGCCTTGAACATGTGTACCTTTCCATCCATGTCAGCCTTCTTCTTGAGGATCCATTTACACCTAACTGACTTACGACCTGGTACATTCTCAACCAAGTTCCAAACTTGATTTTGTCATACATGGAATGGACCTCGCTGTCTGTTACCTCTTTCCATTTAGCAGAATCAGGGCTCGCCATGGCTTCCTTTTAGTTAGTAGGCTCATCCAAATTTATCAGTATACTATCACTGATAAACGTATCACCATCCATAGTAATATGAAAACCATAAAAATCCGGTGCCATTCTAACTCTAGTGGAATGCCTAAGAGGTAACGACTCATCAATGGGTTCAACATGAATTTATTTCTCAGGTTGAGTGCTAGTGTTTGAGGTTCCTTCATCGCTTGACTCTTGAATTTCTTCAAGATCAATTATACTCCCACTGTCCTCTTTGCATATGAGTTCCCTCTCGCGAAAAACTCCCCTTCGTGCTACGAAGACCACGTTCTCACTAGGTCTGTAGAACAAGTATCCAAAGGACTTATGTGGATAGCTGATGAAAATACATCGCTCACAACAAGGTTCAAGCTTGTCGTGGGTCTCTCGTCTAATGAAAGCTTCACAACCCCAAACCTTGATATGTTCTAACGAGGGAACCTTCCCCATCCACATATCGTGAGGTGTTTTGGCAACCTTCTTTGTCGGAACTAGATTACGGATATGGGCAGCAGTCTTTAAGGCATACCCCCATAACAATATCGAAAGTGAAGCTTGACTCATCATGGAACGAACCATGTCCAACAAGGTTCGCTTACGCCTCCCGACCATACCATTAAGCTACGGTGTCCTAGAGGGTGTCAATTGTGAAAAAATTCCACATTCCTTGAGGTAGTGGTGGAACTCGATACTAAGATACTCACCACCCCTATCAGATCTGAGCATCTTGATCTTCCTGCCCAATTGATTTTCGACTTCATGTTTAAGCTCTTTGAACTTTTCAAAGTTTTCTTACTTATGCTTGATTAAGTAGATATATCCATATCTGCTATAATCATCGGTAAAAGTCACATAAAATCGATTTGCATCCCTTGTGGTGGATCTGAAGGGCCCAAACACATCAGTGTGTATGAGATCCAACAATCCCTCACCTCTTTCACATGAACCTATGAAAGGTGATTTAACATATTTCCAAGCAAACAAGACTCGCATGTATAATCTGACCTTAGGTCAAATGATTCCAACACTCCATCCTTTTGGAGTTGGGCAATGCGCTTCTTGTTGACATGTCCAATACGACTATGCCACAAGCATGCTTTGTCTAAACCATTAGACGAATCAATATGCAACACACTATTTCCTAAGTTGTCTACAATCATCACAATTTCATATACACCATCACAAGGCAATGCTTCAAAGAAAAATACACCATTATAATAAGAATTAATAGATCCATTCTCATTATTAAGGTAACTAACTATTTCAATTGTGCATATATAGGTAATGTTCTTTTTTTTTGTACACATTAAGGTAACTAACTTGTTGTGTTTGTTCACATTTAGGTAATATGACCGGCTATCACCTGTTTTTGCTTATGTGGCATCCACCTGGCATATGACTTGAATACGTTGCACCTACGTGGCATGGTGCATATATGGGAAAATGACTTATTAAGGTAACTAACTATTTCAGTTGTCCATATATAGGTAATGTTCTTTTTTTTGTACACATTAAGGTAACTAACTTGTTATGTTTGTTCACATTTAGGTAATATGATCGGCTATCAACTGTTTTTGCTTATGTGGCATCCACCTGGCATATGACTTGAATACGTTGCACCTACGAGGCATCCACCTGGCATATGACTTGTTTTGTTTCTTCTTCCTCATCTTATTCTTCAAAACGACAAGATAAATTTCAAGCTGATCATCCATGTGATTGTGGCTTACCATCTCGTGTGAAGATTTCAAGAACTCCTGACAACCCAGGAAGAAAATTTAGAGTTTGTCAAAACTCGATGGTAAATCAATATTGTTGAATATGTTGCAGGAGTTCTTGAAATCTTCACACGAGATGGTAAACCGCAATCGCATGGATGATCAGCTTGAAATTCATCTTATCATTTTGAAGAATAAGATGAGGAAGAAGAAGCCATCGTCGATCGATCTAGGGTTTAGAATTAGGGGTGGAATCGTATGACACAGTTATAGTGTAATCGAATGAAGACAATATATGCACCATGCCACGTAGGTACAACGTATTCAAGTCATATGCCAGGTGGATGCCACATAAGCAAAAACAGTTGATAGCCGGTCATATTACCTAAATGTGAACAAACAGAACAAGTTAGTTACCTTAATGTGTACAAAAAAAAGAACATTACCTATATATGGACAACTGAAATAGTTAGTTACCTTAATAAGTCATTTTCCCATATATGCACCATGCCACGTAGGTGCAACGTATTCAAGTCATATGCCAGGTGGATGCCACATAAGGAAAAACAGGTGATAGCCGGTCATATTACCTAAATGTGAACAAACAGAACAAGTTAGTTACCTTAATGTGTACAAAAAAAAGAACATTACCTATATATGGACAATTGAAATAGTTAGTTACCTTAATAAGTCATTTTCCCTTAAAAGAATATCTAAAACCTTGTTTGTAAAAACCATGAAAAGAAATAATATTCCTCGTCATTTCTGATGAGTAGAAACAATTATTCAAGTCTAAACATAATCCACTACTAAGCTTCAAATAATAAACTCTGATCTTGGTAACAGGTGACGATCTCCTATTGCCCATTATCAGGTTCAACTTCCCGATCTCCATATTCCCACTTTCTCTTAGTCCCTACAAGTTAGAGCAAATGTGAAAACCACATCCTGTATCAAGGACCCAAGAACTAGAATGAAATGAATTTTTAGACAAAATAGTGTAAATACCTGCCAAGGTAGGCTTGATTTTGTCATCCTTAATGTCCTGTAGGTACTTGGGGCAGCTTCTATTCCAATGCCCCTTGTCTTGGCAGTAGAAACACGTTGCATCCTTTGGATCTGAGGCAGAGGGAGCAAAACTGGATTTTGCTTTGGGTCCACTAGAAGAAGACCCATCATGAGACTTTCCCTTCCAGAGTTGCTTAGAAGGAGCTTTCCTCTTTTCCCCTTCCCTTGTCCAATCACCATGACTGGAGCAACAATAGTAGGAGGATTGGATTCAATAACTTTTCCTTTTAATCCACTTTCAGCAGTTCTCAGCAAGCCTTGAAGTTTACGCAAGGTGACTTCCTCTTTGCTCAAATGATAAGTCATTTTAAACTGATCATAGCAAGGAGGCAATGAGTACAAGACTATGTCAATAGCCAGCTCCTCATCGAAGTTCACATTCAGCTTGAGCAAATGATCCACATATATCTGCATATGTTGCAGGTGGGTTGTGTTGGACTCTCCATCCTTCATCTTGGTGGTAATGAGTGATCTGACTATCTCATACCTTGCTTGACGCGCTCTTTGATGGTACTTCTCCATCAAGTCCTTACACATCTCTTAAGGCCAATAGTCCTTATAGAATCGTTGTAGTCCGGGAGTCATAGAGGCCACCATAATACAAGACACTTTCGTAGCATCCTTATAATGAGCCCTATACTCAGCTATTTCTTCAGGAGTAACTTGTGACTCATCTATCTACTTCAGCTCCTTGTCGAGGATGTATTCCTTGTCCATGAAATGCAAGGCCATTCGGATGTTATGAATCCAATCATTAAAATTGGACTCATCGAATGTCAGCTTGTCACAGATGCTCAAGAGTAAGAAAGTGTTAGAGGAACTAGAAGCATTGTTTGAGGTAGACATATGCAAAATAAGAAAACAAGTTTTGATTAGATAATGAATCCTTAATATAACACCCAAAATGATATATTAAGGCTATGACCCGACACAATACTTTACAATTCAGAAGAGGGATGTCATAATCCAATTGTAAATTATTTGAAGGTAGGTAAATGACGATTTACCAATTCCACCATGAAAATGAAAATTTTAAATGAATTAGGTTTTAATGAATTGAAATTCCTAGATCTTTTGAGATTCATTGAACTATTCAATGACATGTTTAATCTTGATTATGCCCTTAAAATTTGTGGCTGGGATACCGAGGATCACAAAGAAGGTGTGAATAACCATGCAAATTAGCTTGGTACTTTCGATGTCATTTACCACCTAATCAATGTACCGGTTAACCACACATTCTCCATTGATCAATGATAATTTACGAGCTACCAATTTCTACCCTTTGTTAGTCTAAGTTAGTGTGTCAGTTAACCACACACACTACACTAACGACTTGACAAAGTGCAATGTGTAATTTCATGGATTAGCATCAAACTCACATTTTCCTAAAGTAACTATGATTGGGAATTTATAAAAACATTTAGTTACTTTATATTTATCATTATACTTATTAATGAGAGATTAATGTCCTATACTACTCGTTCAGCTAACGACCCTCCACCAATCAAGGAAGCGGTGGGTGAGAATGGACACCCATTCAACCACCATTTTATAGGCAGTTTCCTTATACCCCCTCCCTTTTTTATAGATCGGCTTCGTGAATGAGGCGTACTAACGGTAAGACTAACTTTCTTATATATATATATATATATATATATATATATATATATATATATATATATATATATATATAACTTTAATCTTATAATAGTATAAGGGTGTATTTTAAACTTTTAAACTACTAGGGTTCTAGAATTTAAGATTTCAAAATTAAACTTTTAATTAAATTTTAAATTCCAAAACCAAAGGGGTATTTTTATAACTTTTCAAAAATACTAGACCAAAATTTATATAATTAAATTAATCAAATAATTTTGTTTATATCTTAAAATTTGACCAAGTCTCTTAATTTGATAAGGATATTGATTTACTTTTCTAGAAAACTCGATTTTAGACATTTAAAACGAATTTGGTAATTATCCTAATCGAATAAAGATATCAAAATCGAAAAATCAGGGATCTGATAGCCCGACTCATCAAATATTGCAATACACTCATCGAGTAGGCTCAACTCGTCGAGTCCCACTTTGGACTAGTCGAGTCTGATGAACAAATTGATGAATCTATTCCCTCTTCCTTTGGACAATTCACATATGCATCAAATTCAACTAAAAAACATCCTAGGCTCTGATACCACTATTGGGTTTTGAGCATAACTACATCCTATGTGATCATGCAACCCTAATTACTTTGGATCTAAGTTTTCAACTAGTTGAACATATAATTGAATACCAAAGCAATAAACCCTAGATCTAGCATACAAATTTCGAAAATTATATAACAAACGGGTTTTGATGATTACCTTGCTTGTTACGTAGTAATAACAAGAACTCCTTGTAGATCCTTCACTCTTGAAAGCTTAGTGCCTCAAATGTTGCACTTCTAATGGTTCACAAACACCACTAGAAAAAGGATGAGAGGTGACAGGGATGAAACACTTAGAATTTCGGCTAGGTTTCTTCTTAGCAAGCATTGGCCGAAAATGACATGCAGAGGGGTTCCTTATATAGTTGTGGGTTGCTAGGGTTTGCTGCAGGAAACCCTAATTTACTGCTTAAGGATTACGCAACTCCTAGACCTCCCATCAATAAGCCTTGGATGAAACTATAGGGCCTCCCTATAGAATTTTGTCCACTCCCAATTATGGAGTCCATCAGCCCAGTTTTACAACTATCAATGATTTGCAAAACAGCCCCTATTCTTTTAATTAGTTCCTTTAATCCCAAAATTAATTCCAAATTAATTTATGATTAAATACTAATTAAAAAACATGATTTCTAATTAATATATTATTTTCATAACACATTAATAAATCAATTTATTATTCCAAATAATAAATTCAACATCTCTCTCCAAAAGTCATCATGTCAAGTTGCTAAGGTGAAGGCAACCCAAAAGGACTATGCTACTGTCAGATCAAGTACACACCAATTATAGTTATGGGCTTAGACACCTAATCCAACAAAATGAAACTCTTAAGCTTAAAAGAGACTTAATTGGTGACTTAATGTATGAATGAAACCAAAATTCACATAAAGCTTGCACCTTTATTCTCAAGGCTACCAAAACAAACTCAGATATGAAAGAACAAGCCCATAAACAACCCAACTCATCCATGGATGCAAAAAGGAGACTAAAATCATAACAATCTAACCATGAAGAGATCTAGGCATAAGCAAGCCAAGATGGAAACTTGATACCTCAGAAAGCTTCCCCACAAGCTGATGATTCTAGATCAAAAGCCTTTCCACCAAGCCAAACAACTTCAAGCTTCTCTTATTTCCTTCCCAAGGGCAAAATGTACACCAAAACCTTCTAATAGCTTAAGAACACTATCAAGAGGACTAAATGGTCCATCTAGGGTTTTAGGGTATCGAGTTTGGCTTAGAAATGGACAAAATAGGCTAACCTAAAGCTTATATAGGGTACAACATGAAATATTAGGGTTTCATACCCATCCTCGTACGCTCACCGTATTCCTCGTACGCCCAGCATATGAGGTCTCGTACCCCGATCCCATCCTCGCAGTACGCTATGCATACACTTCTTTACGGACAGTGTAGAACCCTTCGTATCAGTACGCCCTGTGTACTCCCTTGGTACCATGCATACTAGGGTTTTCCCTCAAATCCTAATTCATTCTGAAGGCCATAACTTCTTTGATATAACTCCGATTCCAACCATCCTTATATCCATGAAAAGATATAGAGAAGCTCTACACTTTTATCAACTAATACTTGACATAAGTTCCCTGAACACAAAATCCAATTTCCATAAAAGCCCGCTGCCAATTTACCAAAATAGCCCTTGGCACCAAAACCAAATCTGAATTGCCAAACTATCTACATTTCATCACCCACACCCAAATGGGTAACGATTCAGAATAGGGTGTTACTTGTCCTATTTCTGGTACTGGTAGATTGCAATATTATATTTTGTTTCTTGATCATTATACCCATTATCTATAGGTCTATCCACTCAAAACTAAATATAAATCATTTCAAATTTCATTCATTTTTCTAATATTGTCAAAAATCAATTTGGGGGTACCACAAAACAATGTCAATGCGATGATGGCTGGGAACATAACAACCAGACTTTTCACCACCATTTTATTATTAAGGGCATCACTTTTCGATTCTCATGCCCTCATACTTCCTAACAATAAAGGAAGTCTAAAAGATTGATTTGCAAAAATAACAATATGGTGTGAACCCTACTGTTTCACTCTCATCTACCTTCAACCTTTTGGGTAGAGGTACTTTATATGGCCTCCCACCTTCTTAATATCCTTTCCCCCACCTCCATCAACAATGACACTCCTCGTTACCCCATCTTTACTCGTCAACCTTCCTATGGTCATCTTTGTGTCTTTAGGTTTCTTTGCTTTCCTTGACTTCGCACCATTCACTAACTGTAGCCTTGTTCCATACCCTATATTTTCCTTGGTTAACCCACCTTACACTATGGTTATTGATGTTTCGATCTCTCCACTTAGAAGACCTCATCTTTCATCATGTTACTTTCAACGAGACCATCTTTCTTTATGTAATGGTTACCCCTAATGACAAACCATCATGTGAGCCTCATTTAAACTCTTTAGGTATATCTCATATTCTATGCAACATCCTTCAACCCGAACTAGGCACACCATATGACTAATCCTCATATGCCTTATATCGAAACATTTCACTCAATTGAGACAAAAACCACTCTCCCTTTGTATTCCTTACCTTTAACCACCCATAAACTAACTCCTACTACCTCCGACCCTTACCCACTTGTATAAAAAGTGATATCATTGAACATGCCTAATGCCTTAACCTTCACTCCACCATCTTGCTCCTTGTCCCGAGGTTATATTTATAGGCTTTGAAAGATACAAATTGGAAAAAAGCCATGAACGAAGATTATAATGCACTTATTACAAATGAAACTTGAGTCCTTATGCCTTGCCCACCCAGGGCCAATGTGGTGTGTTGATACATAAAGTGACCCTCTTAAACTTGACGATCCGCAACCATTTCTACTACCACAATCGGTTCTTTCTACCGCAATCTCTTTTGCTATCGCAACCACAATCTAAAGATGTCTTCCGCAACTACCCATCCACAATGAAGATTTCAGTTACATCATCTGACTTGTCTTATATGCATTACTTTATCCAATAATACTTGCATGGTCACGTTAAGTCAGAAGTTTAATATTTGTTTATTTTTTATGTAACTTTTTGAGACTCTATAAATAGAGTCCTCATCTTCATGTAACTTACACCTCTAAATACACATCTCTTTATCTCTTCTTCTCATCTTATTGATCTTTCTAAACTTTCACTCTAAAATATTTAGATCATCTCTATCTTTGAATACTCTCTTCATTTTAGACTGATCACATATACTAACTTATGTTTGATTGGAAACCTCGTTATGAATCAGTTTGGTGTATACTTGATATAACTTGTTGTCATTTACATTTCCTTTGCTTTTCAACACTTTTAATTTCGCAACTAACTATCTAACAATTTACCTTATTAATGTTGAGCTTTTATGATTCTTTGAGATTAACTTATTCCGCAACTATAATCTTGTACTAACGTTTTTTCAAGTTTTTCTCTCAACAATTGGTATCCGAGCCAAAGTGGTTGCTTTTTGAACAAAACTCTGATTTTGAAAAGCCTTCTATACCACTGAAGCTCATCTTTCTTAAAAACAAAAAAGGAAATATGGCACAAGCTTTATCACTCAACGTTTCAGAAAGTGTTGGAGGTTCGAACAGAGCTCCAATACTTGTGGCAAATGAGTATCATCACTAGTCTCAAAGGATGGAGAGGTATCTTTAAAGACTTGGAAGAGATGTATGGAGATCTGTGGAAGAAGTACCTCATGTCCCTATTCTTACTCCAGTTCAAGCAGATGGTGCTCAAGTTCGACTTGGCGGTGGTCAATGTGCAATGAATCGACCTACCAAAGATGATCTAGACAAAATGGAGAATAATGCCATTGATTTCCACGAAATTTTCTGCGGTGTTGCTCCTGACAACTTTGACATTATCATCAACTGCAAATCACCGAAAGAAATCTGGGATGTACTGGAGAATCTCTATCAAGGGTCAAAACAGGCACAAGATAAGAAACTCACCACTTCCCTAAATGACTTTAACAACTTCAAAGCTCTTCCTGGAGAAAGTGTTGATGATTCATTCAAACGTTTCAATCTCATCATCACAAAATTGTCAAATGTTTGTACAGTCCGAAGTAACCATGAAAAAAACCTTCAATTTCTCAATGGTTTGGGAAGACATTGGTCTACTGCAAAGATGATTGTGCAAGGTTATAGAAAGATTCATACTTTGTCATTATTCAAATTATATGGAGAACTTCAAGCACAAGAATCAACAATAATGAAAGACTTTGCTGATCTTGGTGGTCCATTTTCCATAATAGCTCAAGCCCTACAAACCAAAACCCCCACAATACTCGTATCCTGCTGAATCATCCTACCTACTTTCATATGACAACTCACCGCAGTCATATGAAGTAAATGTTGAATATGATGATGATGAAGAATTCTAAAATGCCATTGCCTTGGTTAGCCAACAGTTCAACAGGCTACCGCTATCTTCTTTTCGGAAGAATCAACAATTTACAAAACCACCTTTCAACTTCAAGTTCAATCCTCAAAAAAACCACACAAGATATCACCAAAATCCTCACCATCCACCACAACCACAGAATGCACACCACACAAAAGAAGTACCAGAGTTTAACAAACCATCAGACTCCAATACCGCAACTGAAGAAAAGACTGAAGTCATCATTTGTCAAACATGCAACAAAGAGAATCATTTTGCCAAAAACTGTAAGGCAAACGTAGTTAAGGACAAGGAATTCTACCTAAGAATGGCCCAAGAAATGGAGGAAAAAGAAAAGGGAAGGGCGTATGTTGCCCAAGTAAAGATAGACCATCAAGTGTGATCATCCGGAGATAAAGATGACGAAGCTGACAACAAGATGAAAGGAAAAATATGCATGGTCGCGACTGCGGATGAAGACGGATCAACAAATCTGGGAAGAAACTACTGCTACATGGCCAAAAATGGCACTCTCAGCATCATCGAACAGGTAAAAATCATGATCCACTCTTATAATTTCAACATGCATGTTTGTGAACCATACTTAGAAAAACTTAATGACACATGTGATGCCGTCCTTTCAGACTACAACAAAGCATTAGATGAAAATAATATAGCAACCCAAGAGCTATATCACTTGAGAGGAAGACTTGAGGATAAGAGACTTAAAGTTGCTATGCTAGAAAAAAGATCTATTGTTAGAAAAGGATGCTAAATTGTTGTATGAAACTCAGTTAAATATTGTTTTTAAATCAAATGGACTTAGACCAGAGAGAAAATGTATGTTTGAATCAGTTAATAGAAAAGCTTTTTAATGTAACTGAAGCAATTGAAAACTTAGTTAATAATGGATCCGTAGATAACACCTATAATTGGGGATAGTCCAATGGATACTCTACCGCTAAGAAATCCACTCCCCCGGTTCAATGTTAAACGACCTTATGTAACCTCTAATGGCAAAACATTTCCAGAAGGCATTAGATGTCACTTCGGTAGACTTCATGACTTAAGTAACAATTGTCTTATTGAGGAAATTTTTACTGAAACCTCTAATCAATTACCTGTCATTAACACAAATTGTCCCGATTCTCAGTCATCTTCGAACGCAGATGAAGAAATTGTTTTGGAAGGACCAGACTCATTAGTTAACTGTTCACCTTTTCCCTCCATAAAATGTCCCAATGATGAACCACCATTGACTTACTCTGCGGTAGTCCAGTCATCCTTACCGGATACTGCAGTCAAAAGTACAGTGACCATCCAACCTATTTTTCATGAATCGCCAATCGAAAATTTCAAACATGGTCAATGTTCACAAAGTCCTGAATCTTTTAGTTCAGATGACTCAAGTCCTCGTTTTCTAAAACAATCAAAGGTTTCCAGGAAACCGCAGTTAAACATTTCTGACTGCGGTTCTCCAAAAAACTCAAGCAAATTTGGCTTTCAAAGAGGAACTCAGGTCACAAGCTAAAAAGCGGGATACTAACTTCAAAACAAAAACTTTCAAACTAGCCAAAAATTCAAATCAAAAGAGTTTTGAAAAACCCGTTGCTGCAAAAAATATTTTAAAAAACAATGTAGTCAAGGGATTAGACAAAAAGGATTGCACCGTAACAAAAACTTTTTCAAACACTTTTGAAAGATCCCAAAACAAAGTCAAGTCTTTTCAAAAGTATTCTTTTTAAAGTTTTTCCTTGGACGATCCAAACTAGAAAGGGATTTTACCAACTCCAGCCTATTTAAAATCACATCAATCTGTCAAAAAGTCTAAACCTAGGAGTAAGTCACGTGCCCAAACTTTTTCAAATTCCAAAGGCACTGTCGTTAGAACCCTTCCACAGACCGATCACAAGACTCTCATTACACCCTTCAGACCGTTGACCAAGTACGGTGTCTGGATGAATGAAAAAAATCTTTCCTTTGGATTTTATCGTCTGAAAGAGTCACGTCTAGTCCAACCTCGTAAATTTACAAAAGCCCCCAAACACCCAGGACTAGGTCTCAAGATTAACATGAAACTTGTTCCTACAACCCACGTGTATGCATCCAGTAAGAAAGCTCCACATGTGACTCCGGGCTCCAAACTTGTTTGGGTTCCCAAACTAACTGTTTGATTTTTCAGGCAATGTACAAGGAGGAACAAGAAGAGGAGTGGTTAATTGATAGTGCATGCGCCTTGCACATGACCGGAAGGTTAGAATACCTTTGGGACTTTAGGCCTATTTGTAACGATGGACACATCACTTTTGGAAACAATGCTAATGGAATCATCAGGGGGTAACGGTGTGTTAACAATAGGAAATTTCTCATTTCAAAAGGTTACTTATGTAGAAGGTCTCAAGCAAAATCTTATCAGTGTGGGTCAACTTTGCAAAGCAGGTCATCGGGTTGAATTTGATAGTGAATATTGCTACATATGACAAGTGATAGAAGTACTTGCTTGATCAAATCAAAGGCCAAAGGAAAAATGCATCCTTTGGACATCTCATTGATCACTCGGAAACTACAGTTATGCTTCTTGTCTAAAGTTGTATCCGAGGTTAGCTGGATATGGCACTGCAAGCTAGCTCATTTGAACTTTCGGTACATAAACAACCTGTTACTGAAGAAATCGTCCGTGGTCTCCCAATTTTGAAGTACAGTAATGATACGTTGTGCCCAACTTATGAGTGTGGAAAACAAACCAAGGGAAGTCATCCGCTGATAATTGATTCATCTATCGTTGAACCTTTGGAGCTACTTCATATTGATATTTGCGGTCCATCTACCGTAGCCAGTCTTAATCACAAAAAAAAAATATGGTTATAGTCGATGAATTTACATGTTTCACATGGGTCTTCTTCTTAAGAATCAAATACGACACACCGTAGATCCTGATCAACTTCATAAAAGAAATAGAGCTTCAGATCAAACTACTAGTCAAAAAGATAAGGAGTGATAATGGAACCGAGTTCATTAATCAACTCTTGAATAATTTCTTGGTTTCCAAAGGCATTAGTCACAACTTCTCAGCTCCCTACACACCGTAACAAAATGGAGTAGTAAAGCGAAGAAATCGTACATTGGTCGAAGCAGCTAGATCAATGTTAAACTTTGCCAACCTTCCTCTCTAATTTTGGGCCGAAGCAGTGTCAACAATGTGCTTTATTCAAAACCAAAGCATCATTTGCAAACGTCTTAACAAAACTTCGTATGAGGGCCTTAACAACCGTAAACCAAATGTCAGATACTTCCACGTTTTTAGATGAAGATGTTTTATGATCAACAACATGGATCATGTTAACAAATTTTCACCGAACTCAAATGGAGGCGTTTTTCTTGGCTACTCAACCAATAAGGTAGCCTACAGGGTTCTCATTAGACGTACGAGACTGATAGTCGAAAGTTTCGATGTCAAATTTGATGACTATTATGTCCGCAATACTGCTCCATCAAATGAAACTAAACTATCCTGGAAAGTGATATCCCAACCTCTCCGGGTCCCTTAAACACAGTTGAAATCAACTATGATGATCTCTTTGACCTCACAGAAATGGCTCATCTCTATGAAATTCTTGTGTGTCTGGTAGCTCAACAACAACATGTTGAAGTATCCGGTCCAACCTTGTCCGAAGAATTGTCGCACAATACTTCCACCTTGCCGGTTGAGGGGGAAAGCTAAACTCCGGTTCAAATGACAACCATCGAGGTTCCAGTGATTGAAGACGCAGCTTCGGTATCTACCAGCAGAATCACAGCTCAATGAAATGTCTCTTCAGACTCTGACAATGAAGAAATAGAGAATATTGACACAAGAACAGATTCGAGGATTATCACTCAATCATCAATCCAGGGGGAACTATCCTTGGTACAGGGGGAACTCACATCTGCTGTTCAGAGAGAACCTTAATCAAATGTTGATCAAAATCCTACAGTCCAAGACACTTTTGTGGGTTGATCACAATTCAAGGGGTAACTGCCTTCTCCAACCACAAAGTCCTCTGACGTTGAAGATATTCCTTCCACCGCAGCCACTGATCACCAACAACCTTGTGTCCATGTTTGGACGAAGGATCACCCATCGGGTCAAATCATTGGAAACCTATCTGCAGGTATACAAACTCGATCCTCTAGTGATTAAACTGACCACTGCCACTATGCAGCTTTCATGTCATCAATTGAGCCACGAACCATAAAGGAAGCACTCATGGAACCCGACTGGATCACTGCAATGCAAGAGGAGTTAGCAGATTTTGAGAGGAATAAAGTATGGAAAATTGTACCAAAACCAAATGGCCACACAATTGTTGGAACAAGATGGGTATATAAAAACAAGCTTGATGAATCCAGTGTGGTTGTAAGAAACAAAGCAAGGCTAGTTTCTAAGGGGTACAGTCAACTTGAAGGCTTTGACTACAATGAAACATATGACCCTATAGCCAGAATGGAAGCAATACTCATCTTCCTAGAGTATGCGGTACACAAGAACATCAAAGTACATCAAATGAATGCAAAAAGTGTCTTCCTGAATGGTTAACTAAAAGAACAAGTTTACTTGCAACAACCTCCAGGCTTCGAAAGTCAAGAATTCCCGAATCATTGCTATAAAATAGAAAAAGCAGTATACGGTCTTAAACAAGCTCCACAAGCATGACATGAGACTCTTTCTGAGTTTCGTGTCACATATGGCTACAAAAGAGGAGTGATTAATCCTACATTATTTAGAAGGGATGGTAATCACATGATGCTCGTCCAAATATATGTGGATGATATCATTTTTTGGTCAACAGATCAGGGTATGGTGAACGAATTTGCAAAGCTCATGACAAGCAAATTCCAACTGAGCATGAATAGAGAAAGAGAGATTAAGTTCTTTCTAGGTCTTCAAGTGAAACAAGTACCTCAAGGGATATTCATTTATCAAGAGAAGTACACCTCTGAGCTGCTGAAGAAATACTCAATGGACAATTGTTCCGCAGCCAAGGTTCCTATGGCCTTCAGATACAAGATTTCTGCTGATCCTTCAGGAGAATTAGTTGACCACAAAACTTATCATGAAATGATTGGGTCATTGATGTACCTCACTGTAAGCAGACCAGATATTGTCTTTGCAACATGCTTATGTGATAGGTACCAAGCTGACCCTAAAGTATCTCACTTGACCGCAATCAAGCAAATTCTCAGATATCAAAGGAAAATAAAGCATTAGGCCTCTGGTACCATATGGAAAAAGACTTTAGCCTTCAAGCCTTCAAAGATGTGGATCACGCCGGATGCAGATTAGACCGAAAAAGTATCTTTGATGGCTGTCAATTTCTAGGAGGAAGACTAGTTCGTTGGTCTTCAAGGAAGCAGAATTGTGTCTCGTTGTCTACTGTAGAGGCTGAATATGTGGCCACAGACAGCTGTTGTTCCCAAGCTCTATAGATAAAAACACAAATCGTGGATTACAGATATAGAATGTTGCGGATACCGATTTATTATGATTCAGAGAGTGCTATAGCGATTTCTCACAATCCTATTCACCGTTCAAAGACGAAACACACTGAACTTCGGTACCATTTCATCAAGGATCACATCCTTAAAGGTAACATCAAACTAATTTTTCTTCCAACTCACGAGGAAATTGTTGATGTTTTTACAAAGGCACTTGATGCTACAAAGTTGAATAATTTTCTAGAAATGCTAGGAATGATGAATCCAGACCCGCAATTCTTTTTGAATTGATAGGTACCGCAGACCACTTTTCATCTCCGCTGCGGTCCTAGAATAATATATTTATCATATATCGTTTCAGTATACTATGTATACCGCAACCATATATAAGACATATATTCTTTGGGTCTTTAATTTTTGTTATTTCTAACCTTTTATCAGTTGTTCCTTTCAGATTCCACTACAGTAGTTACACTTCTCTCCACCGTAGTCATCAGAATCCATCCATAGTTACAATAAATGATCCCGCAATCACTTCATAAATTCTCTGATAACTTTGTGTGCTATTTAATGATATTTATTAAATAAAACTTCCTCAAAAAAACCATTCATTTTGTAGCATACAACGTTTCAGTTTCTTTCAAAATCACTTTTCTGTGTCAGGCCTATTTTAGGTTAAATGACAAATAAATTGTTTTTTCCATAAAAGAAATCTTTTGAGAAATCTTTTTTCTTAGTCTATCGCGTCTCATAGCCTACAAACTGTATACTCCATTTCAACTTCTCCTTTTTTACAATGGATAAACCCCACTCACCACACATTATTCAATCGTGTGATCATGGGTCTGACAGTCATTAAATGCTCCGATTTTCAAGTAAAACTTTTCTTTTTGATTTAATTTTACTTGTGGTTGATAATGGTTAAAACCCAAGGGTTTTTACCATTAACAGTTGTAGATAAGTTAATTCGAATACAATTTGAAATTCGGTAGTATAAAAACCCTTTTTTCTCCCAAGAATGCTTTACGCTTTCTGAATCCCTAATCGATGATCTTCATCTTCTTCCCTCTTTCTCAAACAGTTTTCTTGCAATTTCTTAAAACCTTTCTACAACAATGGTAAAATCAGGTATCTCCAAGAAATAGTCGAAGGCCTCTAGGTCTGCTCGACCCACCAACTCTGAATCCACAATTAAATATCAATCCCCTTCCATTGCCTCGAGCAATTTCATAGCCATATTTGTCGATCATCCCTCCTACAATGATGCTATCAGGCTAATGATCCAGTTTCTCTCATAACACCCACTAATTGGACCATTCAACGCCTTCACTAAAGTTGTTCCATTACCAACTCTGTTCAAATGTGCATTCAGTTCTTTCCGGCCATCTCATAATCTTCAAGAAGTTCATCTCATTCTGGTTGATAACTCTCTTGTTGTTCTAACCAAAGCCAAGTTCCTGGAAGCAATCAATACAAGGGTCATGTCTACTACAAAGTTCTTCTCTCTAAGGCCTAACGATTTGATCTCAACCTTGTATCAGATGGGTTATTAGAAGAAGTTAAGAGGAATCGGAGAATTCAAAAAGAACCTGCCGACGGTGTGGCCGTTTGTGTGCCATGTCATCATTGGAAGCCTCTCCGGCAGAACATGTGGTACTGATAACATAGGTATCAAGCTTTTGGAATTAGTTTGGAGCATATTCACTAGGAATCCAGTTAATTAGGGTCAAATACTTTGGGATGTTTTTCTTCAATATATCCCCAAAGAGTCTCCAAAAGAAGGTGATATCGAGCTCACATTTGCCCATTTCTGGTAGCTCTGCATTTTTGATCTACATAAGCAAGCCAAGCTCGACATGGGAGATGATTCAAGCCTATTTGTCACTTGCGATCTTAAAAGGTACGCTGACTCTAAAGATCAATCTGTTTTTGGACCCCTTAAGAGATTACCTGGACACATTTCGGAGTCTATTGGACTCAATACTCGTGAAGTCACAAATCACATTGAGGCTACAGATGGTATTGACCCATACCATTCTTCCCCACCTCACCCTATTCACTCTATCATAGCCCCTACCGCAACCCAGGTCCCTCCTACCACAGACACGATAGAACAAACCAAATCCAAGAGAGTGAAATCTCTTGAGATAAAAAAGAAGCAACCAGTAAACATTGTGAAGAAAGGTGCTACCCCTTCTAACAAAACAAAAACCAAAACCGCAGGCTCTTCTACTGTCGTACCTGAACCACAACCAACGTTGTTGATGAACAAGAACTTGAATCCTCAACTTCTGGACAACTTTTCAGAAGGTAGAAACTCAAAATTAACCCAAGTCCTAGTTGAATGCGTCTCCCGACTCATACCACTGTCTCTCAACAGACTCTGGTATTCGTTCAAGCTACCGCAGGCTCAACTGCTCAAACCCCAACTAACCACTCAGATATACTAAGTGTATATGTTTCATCTCATCATGGAGACACACCCCCGTAGAATCCCAAGTGGATCTGATTGGTTCAAGTTGCCTTAAGGTCTCCAGGGCATCACACACTCACCATTTTGAGCCTGATGAGTTACGCTCCATTCTCTTTTGTGTCACATAAACACTAGATACATAAGTTGCACTGCAAGGCGTCCCTTCTGCCTTAGCCAGAACTGAGCTGAGGCCAGACTTAACTATAGGTCAATGAGATCGAGGAAGCTCAAGAAATCTTATTCCGCCAACATTACTTTCAAGTGGTTTAGGCGTGGTGAGCACAATGGTGCAAGGAAAACGAACCCGAGGCACACCACGGTGCGAAACCAAGGATTTAACGATTACCAATCATATGATTCATCGAATCGGGATCGGACAACTGTTGAGTTCGGAATCAGAAAGTTTGAAGCATTGCAAAAGGCATTCATGTCAAGGAAACAACAACAAGTTCAACAATGTGACAACCCAAAATTTCTTCTGTTCAAACCATTTAAAAATAAATCAATTCGTAATTTATTTTTGATCTTGTCAACATTATTTTAGGGTCTAATTGAATATTCTAATCTCGGTGCAATCGATGTTTGGAACCAAGAACGAGCATTCTAAATCGTAACATAGCATCCGGGCCAAACACCCCTTCGAGAGGAGTGTACGGCCGCAAACTCGAGTTTACGGCCGTACACCCCCACCCACCCCCTTGGTCGAAAAATTACCCTATATAAGGGATGCTTAACCTTCATATCACACTTTTCACACTTCAAATGCTTTCTCTCTCTACTCTCTCTTTACCTCCATCGAATTTGCTTCAAGATCTTCAAATGGTAAGTGTTCTCCACCTTGAATTGAGTCTCATTCCTCTATCTAGGGGTAAATCCATGTTCCTATCTCATTAATCTCATCTTTCTCTAGATTTTCTCTCTCACCAAGAACACACTAGTTCTTGGTGGCTAAAAACCCCATTTCAAGCTTCCTTATAGTAAGTAACTGCTTCCTATCCTTGTTATCTACTAGAAATGCTTGTGTTTCACTGAAAAATCGACCCAAAAGACTTGATCATGGAGGGTTTATGGTTGTATACCCAAATGTACGGCTACACATTCCTCATTGGCCGCAAACCCTAGTTTTTGGTCGATTATTGGCGTTAAACTCACCCAAAAGCTATGTATGGGACTTAGAACACTTCTGGGAGGCTAGAAAGGACCTTGAAACACCGCAAATCGCACCTTTCATCGAGTATTTACAACCGTAAACTCATGGGTCGTAAACCCATAGGCCGAAAACTCATGGGTCGAAAACCAATGGGCCGTAAACCGATGGACCACAAACACCTGGGCCGAAAACCCCTTTTACGGCTGCAAACTCCTCACCCTCAATCACATGTGATTCTAACACTTAGATTCAAGTGTTTCCTAGTCCCTAGGGTGGTTTCCATCCATAACAGACAATGTTATGCCCTCATCTAATACATATATGTGCTTCTATATGTTAAATAGGATCCGTTTGTGTCCGAGGCTTTGGTTGACACCCAACGACTCCTATTGAATTACACTCGAATCCCACGTCTAACAGTAAGTTCATACCCCTATGATTTTAAGATTTTTAAACGTTTTCAGGGGGAATACAAGCCAAACACAAAAATATTTTTGTGAACTAAAACAGAAATGTTTTGAATATGTATGCAATTGACCCGATCCAACGTGTTCCGTAAAACATATAGACATTTATTCCCTTTTGTAATATGTAGAGCATAAGGGACTTTTCTATACATAATTCATAGTTTCAGAACAGTACATAAACATAACATATCAGTCAAACTATAATAGGTATAGTTTGGGGAATTCATTACCAATTTTACAGATACAAATTTCATACGTGATTGAACATATAAACTAAGACATATTTAGTTTATACATTAGTACTTACAGATAACAAGAGTATCATACTAAATAATTATTTTGTGTACAATTATTTATACTCTGTATTGTATACAAATGATTTCAAACATGTGAATAACAGAACAACACGTAAACTCTTTAATACAGGATTGTGAGACGTCTCTTCATTGTACCCTTAGGGGTACTGGTAAATCCTCTATATTTAGTATAGCAAGAGTCTCCTGGAGAGAGAGAGAGAGAGAGAGAGAGAGAGAGAGAGAGAGCGCTTGAAATTTGTGAATAGATCTATTCGGGACCGACAATCCCAGACCTGAACTGTTAGCTACAGTTAGGCAGGCATGCCTAGGGTGACAAACTTTATACCATTCGACGCCTAAAGAAACGTCGCGGAGGTCATCAGTCACATTAGCATGGCTATACGAACTCACAATAATATAAACTAATCTTTGTTTACGGGATTATCATTCTTCAATAGTTTTATTTTAATTAATAAGACTACCTACATACTACACTGGAGGGTAATCCAGGGATACATCATTTGGTTTTATTTTAAGTAATAAGACTACTTTACATACTGGTGATAGTCAGGGTTTTCAAACAAGAACATACATACTGGTGGTAACCAGGGTTTTCAAACAAGAACATACATACTGGTGGTAGCCAGGGTTTTCAAACAGATCATACTATTCATACCGAAATCAACAAACATGATAGAAAATATCGGATTTTCTAGAAAGGCCAACAAACGTTTATACAAATTCAGTAACTAGTTTTCAATTCAAAAACATGCTAATGAACTCACCAGCTTTATGCTGATACGTTTTCAAAACCATTTGTATTCTCAGGACAACATTAGACAGGTACCCTTACCAGCATTTTAGAGAAGACGGAGCATTTTGGAGTCACGTCTTTTACTTTTCCCATATACTGATGTATACAAACTATGTTTTTCAAACAGATGTAAATATTCATATGCAATGTAATGGTTGTGTTTACTTTTATTACTATGATGCAATTGTTGTGATACTACGCATGACGTCATCGACCCCAGACGTTTCCGCCGTTTGTTTTTACAGTTCGGGGGTGTGACAGATTGGTATCAGAGCTATTGTTTATAGTGGACTTAGTATACTGAACCTTACAAGGTATACAACTATAAACACTAAGGGGCTGAAGCGCTATGAGCTAAAAGTATACTTTAAAACATAAGCATTTTTACGAAAAGTATACAAGTATACCTACATACCAGAAACAGTATCATAAGTATAACAAAACCAAAAATATTTGGATGTTGGACATTGCGGTTAAACCTGAGCAGTTATGTAACCATGTATAGGGTTAATATAGCCTGATCAACTATATTTATTCGAGACATGACCAACATGTGCTTGGGAGTGACTGTGGTGTTGCAGCAGGCCTAAAACTTACCAAGTATATACAACAAGGTATTAATAGAACAAAACAGACAGCTGAAAATACTATAGGAGTATTTTAGCCAGAGCCAAATACATTGTAGAGATTCATTTTCAAGTGTTTCTACTCATTCCTTTTAGCGATGATTTTCTTGCATTAGTAGCTTTTCCTTGTTTATCGCTTAGTAGAACACTCTATCTATCATGTTGAGATATATCTTGCTTCATATCTCTTGATTCAAATCCAGAGGACTTACCATCCTCTTCTTCCTGATTATTTATAGAACAAGATGCCTCCAAAGGAAAGACCCAACAGAAAGAACAACAATACTCCAACAGATCCAGCTCCACCACCTCCTCAGTGCGATCCCGCCATGTTTTAGGCAGCTGTTACTGCTGCCATGGCTGCCGTAATGTCATAGATAAATTCTGGCGGCTCTAACGGGTCGGGAAGTTGTGCCCAACCCCTCAATCTCGATGGAAACCAGGTACACAAGAAGGAGTGTTCCTACAAAGACTTTATGAACGCAAAGCCCAGATCTTTTGATGGCAATGGAGGTGTCATTGCCTTACCCCAGTGGATTGAGAAGATTGAATCGGTCTTCGAGATCTGTGCATGTTCTGAAGCCAGCAGAGTGAAGTTTGCAGCTTGCACCTTTACAGACAGAGCACTGACCAGGTGGAATAGTCGGGTCAAATCCCTAACCCTGCCAGTGGCAAACGCCATGGATTGGGAAAGTTTGAAGGAACTTATGCTCGTGGAGTACTGCCCAAGGGGCGAAATGCAGAAACTAGAGCACGAGCTTTGGAACCTGAAGATGAAGGGTTCCGACATTGCCTCCTATATAGCTAGATTCTATGATATGGCTCTCCTAGGTCCGGGAATGGTCACCCCATAAAGCAAGAAAATAGAGAGGTACATATGGGGATTGGCGCCCCCAACCCAAGGAAATGTCTTGGCCGCTAGGCCAACCACTTTTGACAGCGCCAAGTGCCTGGCGCAGACTCTCATAGATCATGGAGTTGATCTTGATACAGCAGCATCCGCTCCCGAACCAGCAAAGGCAAGTGGTGGGAAGAGAAAGTTATGGACGTAGCATAAGGACAAGTCTTCGCAGGAACCCTCCAAGAAACAACAAATGGTGGCAGTCCATGCTGCTACTACTCCTACCGCTTTTCCTGCAGCTCAAGCACCTACCAGCGAATATACTGGTACCCTCCCTCGGTGCAGCAAGTGTAATTATCATCATAACCTCGGCCCATGCCGAGAAATGCTCTGCAACAACTATGGCAAGAAGGGGCACACAACTCCTTTATTCAAAACTCCAGTCCAACCAACTAATCAGGCCTCTGGAGCAGGTTTGATTCAAGCCTGTTATGGTTGTGGTGAGGTCGGACACTACAAGAGAAACTGCCCCAAGACACCAACAACCGGCAACTCAGGGGGAGTACTAAATATGGGGAAAGAGTAGGCAGTTGCAGATCCCACAGTTGTTATGGGTACGTTCCTCCTCGACAACTCTTATGCATGCATAGTTTTCGATTCTGGTGCGGAGAGAAGTTTTGTTAGTCATGCATTCAAGCATCTTCTCAAGCATAAACCTCAACCCTTAACCGAAACGTTTACCGTTGAGATGGCTAACGGTGAAAAAGAGAGCACTAACAATATATTCATCGGTTGTACGCTTAGCCTAAATGATCATTCCTTTCCAATCGATCTCATGTGAGTCTCCGTAAAGAGTTTCGACGTCATTATCGGCATGGATTGGTTGAGCCCCAATCATGCTGATATCCTTTGTTATGAAAAAGCTATCCGTCTCAATTTACCCTCTGGTGAAATCCTCATGATTTATGGAGATAAACTCAGCTCGAACCTCCTTATCGTTTCGTGCATCAAAGCCCAAAAATTTCTGCGAAAGGAGTGTCATGCATTCCTAGCCCATGTGGTTAATGAGAAACATCAACTTAAAGACCTCGAGAGCATCCCCGAAGTCTGCAATTTTCCTAATGTTTTTCCCGAAGAACTTCCAGGAATTCCTCCAAAGCGCCAAGTCGAGTTTCGCATCGACTTAATCCCCGGAGCTACGCCGTAGCTAAATCCTCTTACCGCCTAGCGCCAGTAGAAATGCAAGAGTTATCCAGCCAGATCAATGAGTTGTTCAGCAAGGGATTCATCAGACCGATTTCCTCACCCTGGGGATCCCCGGTATTATATGTGAAAAAGAAGGATGGATCTTTTCGGATGTGTATCGACTACCGTGAACTGAACAAGCTCACTGTCAAAAACCGTTATCCTCTTCCTTGGATCGACGACATTTTTTATCAACTTCAAGGAGCCAACTACTTCTCCAAAATAGACCTAAGGTCAGGGTACCATCAGCTATGATTCCATGAGAGTGATGTTCCTAAGACAACATTTTGGACTCGATATGGTCACTACGAGTTCGTAGTAATGCCCTTCGGTCTAACCAACACAGCGGCGATATTAATGGACATGATGATTCGGGTGTGTCGTTCCTTCCTGGACAAGTTCATAATCATGTTCATCGACGATATACTTGTCTATTCCAGAAGCGAGGAAGATCACAGACAGCACTTGATATTGGTGCTGGAAACTCTAATGACGGAGAAGCTATACGCGAAATTCTCCAAGTGCGAGTTCTGGATTTGAAAAGTAACTTTCCTAGGTCATGTGGTAAGTGAGGAAGGCATACATGTGGAACCTTCCAAAATCAAAGCGATAGAGAACTGGTCAACACCAAAGATGACCACAGAAATCCGTCAATTCCTGGGTCTCACTGGCTATTATCGCAGGTTTATCCAAAATTTCTCTAGAATTGCCAAACCCTTAACCACTCTGACTCAAAAAGGTGTACCCTTTTGTTGGAGTGAAAATCAAGACATTGCGTTCCAAACATTGAAGCAGACCCTATGTTGCGCACCTATCCTGTCTTTGCCCGAACGGACGGAGGATTTTGTTGTCTACTGTGATGCATCCAATCAGGGCGTAGGCTGTGTGCTCATGTAGCGAGGAAAAGTTATTGCATATGCCTCAAGACAGTTGAAAGTACATGAAGTCAATTATACAACTCACGACCTGGTGTTGGGAGCAGTGGTCTTTGCATTGAAGATATGTAGACATTATCTCTACAGAACCAAGTGCACTGTCTTCACTGACCATAAAAGCCTGCAACACATTTTCGACCAGAAGGAGCTGAACATGAGACAATGGCGATGGGTAAAGCTACTCAGTGATTACGAGTGCGAAATACGCTACCATCCCGGCAAGGCCAATGTGGTGGAAGATGCCCTTAGCCGGAAGGAATGCTCAGGTCATAGAGTGAAGGGGCTAACAACAGCCTATCCATTCCCACTTATCCGTGCAAATCAGAGAGGATCAGCCGGAAGCCTTAAAACTAGAAATCATGTCGGGTGAAGCCTTGAGAGGAATGGAAAAGAACTTAGAGATCAAAGGAGACAGAGTCTATTATTTCATGGACCGGATCTGGACCCCAAAGTTTGGGGGATACAGGGAGGTTGTCATGAACGAAGCTCACAAGACCAGATACTCCGTACACCCAGGTTCGGATAAGATGTACCTGGATCTCAAGAAGCTATATTGGTGGCCAAACATGAAAGTGGAGATTGCTAACTTCGTGGGCAAGTGCCTGACTTGAACCAAGGTAAATGTTGTATATCAGAAGCCCTCAGGTCTGCTCCAGCAGCCGGAAATGCCTGAGTGGAAGTGGGAGAGGATTACCATGGATTTCATCACTAAATTGCCCAAATCTCCGAGTGGGTACAACACCATCTAGGTAATAGTCGACCGATTGACCAAATCCGATCACTTCCTACCAATCAAGGAAACTTTCAAAATGGAGAGACTCACACGAACCTACATCCAAGAGATAGTCTGACTGCATGGCGTGCCGATATCCATTATCTCTGATTGAGATAGCAGATTTACCTCAAGATTTTGGCAGTCACTGCAGAAAGCTCTTGGAACTAAGCTGGATATGAGCACATCTTACCATCCTCGGACAGATGGGTAGAGTGAGAGAACCATTCAGACCTTGGAAGACATGTTGAGAGCATGTATCATTGACTTCGGTAAGCCATGGGACACGCATTTGCCCTTGGTTAAGTTCTCCTACAACAATAGTTATCATACCAGCATCAAGGTTGCACCTTTTGAAGCCCTTTATGGTCGTAAGTGCAGATCCCCTCTGTGTTGGGCTGAGGTGGGTGACACGCAGCTAGCCAAGGGGCAAGTCCCTGACAGCACTTTCACAGGCCTAGAGATCATCCGCGAAACCACATAAAAGATCATGCAAATTCGAGAATGACTAAAAGCCTCACGAGACAGACAAAAGAGCTACGCCGATAAACGACGAAAACCCCTGGAGTTCCAGGTTGGATATTGTCTTTTATTGAAGGTCTGGCCCTGGAAAGGCGTGATACGCTTCGGAAAGCGCGGAAAGCTAAATCCAAGATACATAGGTCCATTCAAGATCCTCGCTAGGATCGGCCCCGTAGCATACAAACTCTGTTTACCTCAAGAGCTTAGCGACATTCATCCCGTCTTCCACGTCTCGAATCTTAAAAAGTGTTTATCCGACGAGACCCTTATGATCCCTCTTGATGAGATTGAAATCAATGAGAACCTAAACTTCATGGAAGAACCGGTCAAAATCATGGACAGAGAGATCAAACGAACGAAGAAAAGTCACATCCCGATAGTGAAGGTTTGTTGGAATGCCTAGCGGGGACCTGAATTCACTTAGGAGCGCGAAGATCAGATGAAACAGAAATATCCACATGTCTTTCCAAATCCATGATTTGTATTCTATTTTCAAATTTCGGGACGAAATTCCCTCTATCGGGGGAATGATGTGACAACCCGAAATTTCTTCCGTTCAAACCGTTTAAAAATAAATCACTTTGGAATTTATTTATGCTCTTATCAACATTATTTTGGGGTCTAATTGAATATTCTAATCTCGGTGCAATCGATGTTTGGACCCAAGAACGAGCTTTCTAAATCGTAACATAGCATTCGGGCCAAACACCCCTTCGAGAGGAGTGTACAGCCGTAAACTCGAGTTTACAGCAGTACACCCCCACACACCCCTCTTAGCCAAAAACTCACCCTATATAAGGGAAGCTTAACCTTCATTTCACACTTTTCACACTTCAAAGGCTTTCTCTCTCTACTCTTTCTCTACCTCCATCGAATTTGCTTCAAGATCTTCAAATTGTAAGTGTTCTCCACCTTGAATTGAGTCTCATTCCTCTATCTAGGGGTAAATCCATGTTCCTATCTCATTAATCTCATCTTTGTATAGATTTTATCTCTCACCTAGAACACACTAGTTCTTGGTGGCTAAAAACCCCATTTCAAGCTTCCTTATAGTAAGTAACTGCTTTGTATCCTGATTATCTACTAGAAATGCTTGTGTTTCACTGAAAATCGACCCAAAAGACTTGATCATGGAGGGTTTACGACCGTATACCCAAGTGTACGGCTGTACACCCCTCATTGGACGCAAACCCTAGTTTTTGGTCGATTATTGGCCTTAAACTCACCCAAAAGCAATGTATGGGATTTAGAACACTTCTGGGAGGCTAGAAAGGACCTTGAAACACTGCAAATCGCACCTTTCATTGAGTATCTACGACCGTAAACTCATGGGCCGAAAACCAATGGGCCGTAAACCGATGGACCACAAACACCTAGGCCGAAAACCCCTTTTACGGCTGCAAACTACTCACCCTCAATCACATGTGATTCTAACACTTAGATTCAAGTGTTTCCTAGTCCCTAGGGTGGTTTCCATCCATAACAGACAGTGTTATGCCCTCATCTAATACATATATGTGCTTCTATATGTTAAATAGGATCCGTTTGTGTCCGAGGCTTTGGTTGACACCCAACGACTCCTATTGAATTACACTCGAATCCCACGTCTAACAGTAAGTTCATACCCCTATGATTTTAAGATTTTTAAACGTTTTCAGGGGGAATACAAGCCAAACACAAAAATATTTTTGTGAACTAAAACAGAAATGTTTTGAACATGTATGCAATTGACCCAATCCAACGTGTTCCGTAAAACATATAGACATTTATTCCCTTTTGTAATATGTAGAGCATAAGGGACTTTTCTATACATAATTCATAGTTTCAGAACAGTACATAAACATAACATATCAGTCAAACTATAATAGGTATAGTTTGGGGAATTCATTACCAATTTTACAGATACAAATTTCATACGTGATTGAACATATAAACTAAGACATATTTAGTTTATACATTAGTACTTACAGATAACAAGAGTATCATACTAAATAATTATTTTGTGTACAATTATTTATACTCTGTATTGTATACAAATGATTTCAAACATGTGAAGACCTTAGAGGGTTTCCCTGGCATCCTAAGTTAAGACATCAGGGGGGTTCCCGAGGCATTGGGCTAAGACCATGTGGGGGTTCCCATGGAAACCGGAGTAAGACCCTGGAGGGTTTCCAGGGCTTCCTTATATGTGGTATGCATGACTTATGTGATATGTGTAGCTTTTATGGCTAATATAACATGTGTTATGTGGATTGTATGTACGGTATGCTCTAGGGAACTCACTAAGCGTTAGCTTATAGTTTGTGGATTTGTTTCAGGTACATCTAAGCCCAAGGGCAAGGGTAAGGCTTGATGGCGCAGCGTGCATTCTCTCAGGCGTTTTCTTATGGGACACTCTGATAATTTGAAACAAAACATGTAATTGATATGAGTTTTGAAAACAACTGTATTTAGATTTCATGGTTTATGGAAGTGTATTTTAACTAATCAAAAATGAAAAGTTTCTTTGAAAAATTGGGTCGTTACAAGTTGGTATCAGAGCCTTGGTTTAAGGGATCCGGGCACACCCTCGGGTGTGTCAGGACTCAAACTAAGGAAATGGTAAAAAAAAACTTGTTTTCAAAATAATAAATAAAAGTTGGAACTTTTAAAGTATGGAAAAGAAGAGAGTTCAACGTGCGTGATCAGTCGAGCCAAGTAAGTGTTTCTGCAATATGTTAGCCATGTTATATTGATATTTGAACTGTGATAACCGTATGAAACTTGCTATGTGTATGCTTTTAAAATATTATACGGTTAGGAACTTATAGCCTTAGAATGATTGATTTGGCCTTATTTCCTATTCCTCGTTTGGTTGTGGTCCTAGGGTAGAATCTATTATTCAAAAGTCTATTTGATCCTTTTTTGTGTTTATTTTGCATGCATAAGGCAACCATTTATGATTGATATGGGTAGAGGAAATCTTAGAACAGCCTAGGATTGGTGGTATACAGTAGCCTATGAGATATGGTTGGTTTCTGGGACAAATTAGGGTTATTAGGTATAGCCTTGGGAAAGGTACATGTAGGTGTTGAAGGTAGTATTGGGCCCATACTACAGAAAGCACAGGACCTGTACCCGGACAAATGATAGACCTGGAAACTCTAAGGAGGACCGGTGTGGGAGGATCCCCTCTATTGATATCCCGATCATTATATTTTATGATATTACATTTCAGTATGGTGGTTACACGATTTGGAGGAGGAGGATCAGGATCGGGGTGATGATATGGGTCTGGGTCAGGCGACACTACTGGGCCCATTGACAAGAGGTTGCATGAGCTCATCGCAGCTGAGGTTACGAAGGGCATCCTTGATGCTACCCCAGTTATTTTTCGGACGGTCATGGAGGGTATGATGGAGATCGTGGAGGAGAGGCTCAGGGAATTCAGAGTCGAGATTGTTGCGGGCCAGGTTGGGGCCCGAACTTCCTCATTTCGGGAGTTCAAGGCGTGCGGAACGCCAGAGTTCTTCGGGGACAGGGTCCCCATTGTTAGCCGATGCTGGGTGGCGGATATTGAGAACGCCTAGCGTACGAGTTCTTGCCCTAAGGTGTTGAAGGTGGGTTTTGCTTCATGTATGCTGAGAGATAGAGCTCGAGATTGGTGGGGAGAGGTGACTAGTCAGGTGGGAGCAGTCAGTGTGGTTGAGATGACATGGGCTGAGTTTGTTCGGTGGTTTGATCTGGAGTTTTCACCATCGATCGAGGTGCGACGACCAGTGAGTGAGTTTCATGACCTGCAGCAGACCACCGAGATTGTGGCGGGGATCACCGCTAAGTTTCAGAAACGAGCATTGTTGATTCCTCAGTATGCCACTGATGAGGACATGAGGAGGATGATGTATCATTCCATGCTGAGGGATGATATTCGGGAGTTTGTTAGTTTCACAGGGTGGAAAACCCTGAATAAGATGGTAAAGAAGGCCGGTGAACGAGAGATAGAGTTGGACTTCCCCACCAAGTGGAAGCCTGAGCAGGCGCAGACAGCAGTAGGTCAGGCTAAAAAGCCTAAGACCTCGGACTCATCCAGTAAGTGCCAGCAGGGTCAGGGCCGGTGTGCCAAGTGTAGGAGATCACATGGGGGAGCATGTCGAGTGCAGGGCATGATGTGTTATACTTGTGGTCAGCAGTGCCACGTAAGCAGGGACTGCCCCAAGAAGGGATTGATTTGTTTCCACTACAACCAGACCGTCCACATGCGGTCCGATTGTCCGAAGTTACAGGGAGGGGGAGGACTAGTGGTGGTGCCTGCGCCCGCTACACTGAAGATCATAGATGGCCGCCCAGCTAAGGCGGATGCTCCAGCGGTGAAGAGCCGCGCGTTCCAGTTAACTACCAAGGAGGCTCATGTCGCGCCAGACATTGTAGCTGGTACGTATTCTATTATCCCGCTCCATATTTATTTGTATTCAGTATGTGATTATTGTGCTTATGTATAGGGAACTTTTTGGTCAATGGTATGTCTACCCATGTATTGTTCGACTCAGGGGATACCCGATCATTCGTGTCTCTTGTTCTTAGCAAGAAGTTTCGGGATGCACCAGGAACTTTGGATTCCCCACTCGAGGTAGAGATTGCAGATGATCACACTGTGAGTGCTGCAAGGGTGTATAAGAACTGTATCCTGAATGTTCTTAAGGAGAGGTTTCATGCTGATCTAGTGCTGATACTGTTGCGAGGGTTGAAAGTGATTGTTGGGATGGACTGGTTGGGGGCCAATGGGGCCATGATCGATTGTGAGCGCTAGCTGGTGAGGGTTCAAACACTAAGTGGGGGAGAACTGGTTATTCATGGTGAGAGGGCCTCGCAGGGGCCGACCCTTTGTTCAGCCGCAAGGGCTAGGAGATTACTTCATCACGGTTGTTTGGGATTTTTGGCTTATATCTCTGACACGAGGGTTGAGACCATGAAGGACGCGGGCAGCATTCTGATTCTACATGAGTTTCGGTATGTCTTTCCCGAGGAGTTACTAGGGGTGCCTCCGGAGAGACGGGTGGAGTTTCGCATTGATTTGGTGTCGGGTGCCACCCGATAGCCAAGGCACCATACCGACTAGCTCCAACTGAAATGCAAGAGTTGTCTATGCAACTTCAAGAACTACTAGACTGAGGGTTCATTCGTCCGAGAAGTTCCCCGTGGGGATCATCGATCCTATTTGTGAAAAAGAAGGATGGGTCACACAAAATGTGTATTGATTACCGTGAGCTGAAAAAACTGACGGTGAAGACCCATTATCCATTACCGAGGATAGATGACATGTTCGATCAGCTACAAGGTGCATCTTGGTTTTCCAAGATTGATATTCGGTCGGGGTACCACCAGATAGAGGTGGAAAAAATTGACACGACACGAAACCCGACACGGACCCGACACAAAATAAACGGGTTTGGGTAAGATATTTCAACCCGTTTAAATAAACGAGTTGACACGACACGACACGAAAATTAAACGGGTAAGGTTAGGGTTGAGAATTTCAACTCGAATATGACTCGAAAATGACCCGTTTAATTATATGCAAATTTTTTGAATTATTTAAATAAACTAGAAAGATACAAAACCAAAACCATAAGTAAAAGAAAACCTTCGAATTGAGTCGTTTTGTAATGTTGAAATGACTTGGCCATCTAGATTAAGACTTAGTTTCAGTTTTTCCATTCTCTCCCACACTACCCAGTCTCTTTCACCACTCTCACATCCTCGCAACCTTTTCATCCGCCCCCCCCCCCCCCAACTCCCACTCTTTTAATTTTTTCATCTGAACTTACTATGACTTCATCTATTCTGCCTCCAAACTATTAGTTTCTCCTCTCTGCCTACCCAACTCCTACTCTTTCAACATGCTCAATCTTTTAACCTCACATGACACGACATATTTCAAGGTATAGCCCTAACCCGAAACCCGACACGAACCCGACACAAAAATAAACGGTTTGACACGACACAACACGTTAATTAAATGGGTCGGGTTAGGGTCAAGCACTTTCAACCAGTTTAGTGTTTCGACACGACACGAACCCAACACGGCACAACACGATTGCCACCTCTACCACATAATGAGGATTCGGGAAGAGGATATAGCAAAGATAGCCTTCAGGACTTGATATTGACACTATGAGTTCGTGGTGATGCCATTTGGGCTCACCAATGCCCTAGCAGCGTTCATGGACCTCAGGAACAGAGTGTGCATAACAATGTTGGATCGGTCGGTGGTCGTTTTATTGATGATAACTTAGTCTATTCTAAGACCAAGGAGCAGCATGAGCAGCACCTGAGGGAAGTATTGGAGAATCTGAGGGTGGAGAGGCTATATGCCAAGTTCTCCAAGTGTGATTTTTGGTTGCGAGAGGTACAGTTTTTGGGGCACATCATCAACCAGGAAGGTATTTCGGTGGATCCAGCCAAGGTTGAGGCAGTGATGCGGTGGGAATTATCGAAGAATGCTTCCGAGATCCGTAGCTTCTTGGGTCTAGTGGGCTACTATCAGAGATTCATCCAGGATTTCTTCAGTATTGTTGTGCCCTTAAACCGCTTGACCAAGAAGAACATGACATTTCAATGGGGTACGGATCAACAGTTGACTTTTGAGATCCTGAGACGAAGGTTATGCGAGGCTCCAATTCTAGTACTACCTGAGAGATTAGATGATCTAGTGGTGTACTGTGACACATCAATTTCAGGGTTAGGTGTGGTACTGATGCAAAGGGGGCATGTGATAGCATATTCCTCGAGGCAGTTAAAGCCTCACGAGGCGAACTACCCCACTCACGACCTGGAATTGGGGGCAGTGGTATTTACCCTCAAGATTTGAAGGCACTACTTGTATGGAGTGCGGTGTACCATCTATACTGATCACAAAAGTTTGAATTGTTTCATCAATCAGCAGAACCTCAACATGAGACAGAGGAGGTGGTTGGATGTACTGAAGGACAATGATTGTGAGATTTTGTACCATACCGAGAAGGCCAACATGGTGGTCGATGCTATAAGCCGCAAGGCGGCAAGTTCCCCGATTGGGAACGTTTGTTTGAGGATGACCGTGATCTCTCCATTGTTAGATATGATCAAGGAGACTCAGGTCGAGGGAGTAAAAAGGGAAATTGGAAGATAGAGCGGAGTCGGGGGCAGTATACTTTGTTTTTTAGGGATATCCGTGGCCTTTTGACATAGTGTGGCCATGTATGGGTACCGGTGATAGGAGGAGTGAGTTAGAAACTATTGGAGGAAGCATATAAGTCCAAATTATCTATACATCCAGGGGCCACAAAGATGTATAGAGATTTGAGGCTGAGTTACTGGTGGCCTTGTATGAACCAGGAGATCGCCTGGTTTATGGAGCGATGCTTGACCTGTAGGAAGGTCAAGGCCGAGAATCAGCGACCTCATGGAAAGGTTCAGCCGCTACCCATTCCCATGTTGAAGTGGGAAGAGATTACTATGGACTTCATTACGAAGTTACCGAGGACGGCGAGGGGTGTGGACGTCATATGGGTGATCGTAGACAGACTGAAGAATAGCGCCCACTTTATTCCGATCTCAGAGATTATATCCACTGAAAAGTTGGCGGACATTTATGTGTGAGAGGTGGTGGGTAGACACGGAGTGCTAGTATCGGTAGTCTCTGACAGGGACGTTCCGTTTACATTTAGGTTCTGGAAGAAGTTCCACGAAGAACTGGGAGTTGGATTTTGGGGGGAGTTGGGATACATACCTCCCACTGGCGGAGTTTTCATATAATAACAGTTATCATGCCAGTATTGACCAGGTCCCATTAGAGATGTTGTATGGACGTAGGTGCAAAACCCCGGTTTGTTGGGGTGAGGTTTGAAATCGGTTCATGGGGAGCACCGAAGTAATGCTCAAGACCACCGAACTGATTCAACAGGTGCGCGACTGGCTGCAGGTCACACAGGGCCAACAAAAAAGTTATGCTAACCGACGGTGATCGGATCTCGAATTCTAGGTGGGGGACTTTGTACTACTGAAACTATCACCATGGAAGGGGGTCATCAGATTTCGAAAGAGGGGCAAGCTGGGACCCCGATATATCAGTCTGTTCAGGATTTCGGCGCGGTTGGGCAAAGTAGCATATCGATTAGACCTACCGGATGAGCTTAGCCAGATTCATAACACCTTCCATGTGTCATAGCTTCGGAAGTGTGTCACTGATGAGTCTGTAGTCGTTTCTGTGACATCCCCAAAATCACGGCCAGAAAATACCGGTTTGTTTATGCTTTGTTTAAAAATCAGAGTTACATTTTAAATGAAAGTGTTGCGGAATTTGTCCCAAAACAAAAATATGATAAAGATTTATCAAAAGCATTTCCATAGAAATGTATTTCATTAAAAGACTTGGGATGTCATGTTCGTACAAATCAAAAGCATAAACAGTACAATATAAGCCTTACTACATTATTTCATATCTACAGGCCTATATCCGTAATCCCTCGTCAAAAACATCACACCTATGCTCATGCACCACTACCTGTAATACAAGAAACTGAGTGGGTCAGGCTTGGGAGCCTGGTGAGCACATAGGGTTTTCAACCCACAATAAATAAGTTTATTAATTTCATCAATCAACAATAACACGATTACCCGTTCCTGTTATCCTCACTTTACGTCCCTAAACACCTATCATAAGGGACCTAGCCTAAGGATCATCACCGGGACGGACACTACTGCTAAGGGGATTCCTCGGCAATAAATGTCCCAAAGGCAACCATGTGGGGGATGGAGTACACCGGTGAACACATCGTTCACAAACACCTATAGGTTGCGAGCCTGCTAGTGTTCCACTGGACTGTCTAGAAGAGTCCGTGGTCGTCATCCATACTCCGCTAGATGACAGAATCAACAACATCAACATCGAGGCCTCTCATCATTTTATCACACATCACCTATTACATCTACCCATGTTTTACCCCAACATTTTCGTAGATATAAAATACATATACAGTTTAAATCATTGAAAACCTATATAACAATGTTCATCCAACATAGATAGCAGGTATTCAGATAATATGTACACATAGCACGTAATTTATAAAATACTTCATATCTATGTGTAAGCTGAAAGTAGCTATGCACTCACCTGGTAAGGTGGTGACTCGGCACTCGAACAACTCTTCGTTACTTCTTAAAACAATTTTTCCTTGACCAAAACCTTGTATTAATACCACTAGAGTTTAGTTTTAACGTTAATCGCGACTAATTAATAGTCTAGCTATTATTACTATTATATAAGGGTTAAATAACACTCAATATAACTCATACTAATAGCCCAAATAATTATTTTAAGGTCCTAATAATGTTACAATAATTAAATAAAAGATATATTAAATATAGTATAGGCGTAACTCACTTACAGCGGGTTTTTATTAAAAACTGGGTTTCGCTGGAGCAGCGTTTCCGAGCCGAAAGCTTTTCTTCTCGGAGCCGTCGGACGCTCCGGGGCTTTCTACTCGTGATAGGGAGGTTCCCTAGACTTGGGAGGGGTTTAGGGAGGTTAGAGAGAAGTTAGAGAGAGAAAGAAAGGTTTGAAGGTGTGAGGAAATAATGAAGAGTTCATCTCTTATTTATAGGAAGTGTATAGTAAAGTAGTCTCCAAGCTTCGTCCGTAACTTTTGCATACGAGCTCCGTTTTTGTCTGTCTTTTTACTGTTGAGTTCCTATTAATGAGATCTTCAACTTTCATTTAGACCTCGTTAGCTAATTCTCATTCTATCTCGGATTTACAAAACTGTATCGAATGCGCCGCGCTCGAAACTAAGCTTCGTCCATAACTTTCGCGTACGAGTTCCGTTTTGTCTGTCTTTTTACCGTTGAGTTCCTATTAATGAGATCTTCAACTCTCATTTAGACCTCGTTGGCTAATTCTCATTCTATCTTGGATTTACAAAACTGTATCGAATTCGCCGCGCTCGAAAAGTAGGGACTAAGCTTCGTCCACATCTTTCGCATACGAGCTCGATTATCAACGTTATTTATATCCACGCATTGGTATTTACGAGTACTACAACTTTCATTTAGATCCCGTCGGCTAAAAATCGACCGATCTAAAATTCAGATTTCGGGCTGTGCACTGTTATGCTAAATCTTAGAAAAATCATAACTTCCTCATACGAAGTCGGATTTGGGCATTCTTTTTATCGATGTTCTTAGTTTAACATATTCTACGACTTTTGTTTAGAGCGCTAAGGCTAAATCTCACTCTATCGTAAATTCACTATTTACGCTTCACGGTATCGTCCCGGTTCTGTCGCGAAACTTCGACGGGTCATAACTTCTTCGTTATAACTCGGATTTCGGTGTTCCTTATATGCCCGGAATCCTTGTTTCGACTACTACAACTTTATGTAGAGATATCGTGTTTATCTCATACTTTAATTTTAACGCTTATTTTTATTCTTTATTAATTATACATTTATAATTAAATAATAAGCACAATAACACACATAATTCACATAATACTCAAATATTTCATCTTTATTACTTCAAAAAGAGTTACAATAGTTGACCTAGACTATTACATTGACAAATATGCTTAGCCCTGAAACCCGGGCGTTATAATTCTCTCCCCCTTAGGATGATTCCGTCCCGGAATCATGCATCAACAAATAGATGTGGATAGCGACTCATCATGTCATCCTCTGTTTCCCAAGTGAGATTCGGCCCATTCGAATGTTTCCATCGGATTAGCACTAAGTCGACCATCTTGCATCGTAACTTCTTAGTCTTACGGTCAACAATTGCCTCAGACTCTTCGATCAGCCTTTTATTTTCATCCATCCTTAACTCTGATATTGGAATTATGTCGGGAACATCTCCCGTGAATTTCCTTAAATAACACACATGGAAGGTGTTATGAATACCATTGACTTCTTCGGGCAATTCCAGCTTGTAAGCTTGGCTCCCAATCTTTTGAAGAACTTTGAACGGTCCAATAAACCTTGGACTCAATTTTCCTCGTTTCCCAAATCGTATAAGTCCCTTCCATGGTGAGACTTCTAGCAAAACCGAATCCCCAACTTCGAAGGTTATTGGTCGTCTTTTCTTGTCAGCATAGCTCTTCTGACAATCCTGAGCTGCTAACATTCTTTCCCTAATCACCTTCAACTTCTCAGCAGTCTCATGGACTATCTCGGGGCCCATAAACTGCTTCTCTCCGGCTTCAAGCCAACAAGACGGCGTACGACACTTCTGTCCATACAAGGCTTGATAAGGTGCCATATTGATGCTCGAGTGAAAACTATTGTTGTAGGAGAATTCTACCAGAGGTAAGTGCTCGTCCCAATTTCCTTGGAATTCGAGGGTGCATGCTCTCAGCATATCTTCCAACGTCTGAATCGTTCTTTCACTCTGACCATCGGTTTGCGGATGGTAAGCAGTACTCAAACACAACTTTGTACCCAACTCCTCTTGTAGACTCCTCCAAAACCTCGATGTGAAACGACTATCATGATCTGATACAATCGTAAGAGGGACACCGTGAAGTCTTACAATTTCCTTCACGTAAGCATTTGCAAGCTTATCCATAGACCACTTCTCGTTGGCTGCTATGAAGTGTGCACTCTTGGTGAAACGATCCACGACTACCCAAATCATGTCGTGACTGTTCTTCGTCCTGGGCAGTTTAGTCACAAAATCCATGGTGATGTCTTCCCATTTACCCATGGGTACAGGTAAAGGTTCTAAACTCCCATACGGTTTCTGATGTTGTGCCTTAACCCTCGCACATGTTACGCACTCGGCCACATACTTCGCAACATCGAGCTTCATCGTCGGCCACCAATAGTAGGGTTTTAGGTCCCTATACATTTTACTGCTACCGGGATGAATCGAGTACATGGTCTTGTGTGCTTCTTCCATCAGAAGATCTCTTATTCCTCCCGTCTTAGGTACCCAAATTCGATCTTGGAATACCTTCAGTCCTCGACTGTTTGTACCGAACACTAACGTTCTTCCTTTCGGTCATTTCTCTAAAGATTCTTCTTGAGCTTTCCTGATACTTTCCACAATCGTCGAGACGACTTCAATTCTTAACGCTCTTGGCCTTTTCCTTTCAAGATTGACTTTCCGACTGAGAGCATCAGCAACAATATTTGCTTTACCTGGGTGGTAAAGTATCTCACAGTCGTAGTCCTTGAGAAGTTCTAGCCAGCGTCGTTGCCTCATGTTCAACTCCTTCTGATTAAAGAGATACTGGAGACTCTTATGATCAGTGAAGAGCTTGCACCTCGTGCCGTAGAGGTAATGCCTCCATATCTTTAATGCAAAAACTACCGCTGCCAACTCCAGATCATGAGTGGGGTAGTTCTTTTCGTGCTCTTTCAATTGTCGAAATGCGTATGCTATCACCTTTTCTCTTTGGGTCAGCACACAACCCAACCCGACTCCAGATGCATCACTATAAACCGCAAAGTCTTCAACTCCATCGGGTAGAGAAAGTATCGGTGCTTCACATAACTTCTTCTTTAGCTTCTCAAATGCCTCATCGTGTTTCTCACTCCATGTATATGTGGCTCCTTTGTGGGTCAAAGCTGTCAATGGAGCAGCTATCAAAGAAAAGCCTTGGATAAATCGTCGGTAATATCCGGCTAATCCTAGAAAGCTTCGAATCTCCGTGGGACTCTTCGGACGTTCCCACTTCATCACAGCCTCGATCTTTGCGGGGTCAACCATTATTCCCTCCTGGTTAACAACATGACCCAAGAATTGGACTTCCCGTATCCAAAAGTCGCATTTAGAGAACTTTGGAAAAAGCTTCTCCTTCTTCAACACTTCTAATACTTCCCGTAGATGCTTGCCATGCTCCTCTTGGCTTTTCGAGTAGATGAGAATGTCGTCGATGAACACTATCACATATTTATCGAGGAATGGTTTACAAACCCTGTTCATCAAATCCATGAATGTTGCAGGAGCATTGGTTAGTCCAAATGACATAACCAAGAACTCGTAGTGTCCATATCTTGTTCTGAATGCAGTCTTCTCAATATCCTGCTCTCTCACCTTCAGCTGATGATATCCTGACCTAAGATCGATCTTTGAGAAGTAGCACGAACCTTGCAGCTGATCGAATAGGTCATCAATCCTCGGCAATGGATACTTGTTCTTCACCGTTGCCTTATTCAGCTCTCGGTAGTCTATACACATTCTCATACTTCCGTCCTTCTTCTTCACGAATAACACCGGAGCTCCCCAGGGTGACGAACTAGGTCGAATGAAACCGTTGTCCAACAGCTCCTGAAGTTGCGTCATGAGCTCCTTCATCTCCGTCGGTGCTAATCGGTAAGGTGCTTTTGCTATCGGTGTCGTTCCTGGTAACAAGTCTATACGAAACTCCACTTGTCTATCAGGTGGTAATCCGGGAAGATCTTCGGGAAATACTTCCGGATAATCACACATAACTGGTATATTCTGCACCTCTTTCTTCTCCTTCTTAGCATCGATTACGAATGCCAAGTACGATGCACATCCTTTGGACAAACATTTCCTGGCTTTCATCAGGGATATGATTCCAGAATTCACTCTGCGTTTGTCCCCGTACACCATAAATGATTCTTTTCCGGGTGGGTTTACCTTTACTATCTTCTTTCGGCATTGAATCTCAACATCGTTGGCGCTAAGCCAATCCATACCCAAAACGATGTCGAAACCGTTTAACTCTATGGGTAATAGCTCTTCGTGGAATTCGTTTCCGTTTAGGCCAATGACGATGTTCCTAATACGATTACTAACAGGTACGAATTTGCCACTGGCAACTTCTACAATCAGGGCATTATCTAGTTTTTCTACAGGCAATGCTAATTTCCCACCAAATTTATGCGACACAAAGGAGCAGTTGGCTCTAGAATCAAATAGTATATTTGCAGGCAAACCATTTACAAGAAAGGTACCTGAAGCGACGTCTGCTGCCTCCTTCGCAGCCTTGAGCGTCATCTGGAAGGCTCTCGCCTTCGGCTTCGGTGGTATGTTGGGTCTTCCTGCCTCCTTCTTCTTCGGGCAGTCCTTCAAAATGTGCCCTTCTTCATTACACCCATAACAGGCCTTCTGGTTGAGGGTGCATTCATTGGCATAGTGCCCAGGCTTTCCGCATTTGTAACAAGTGACCCCTCCATCACACTTCCCAGAGTGCTTTTTCTTGCACTTGTCACACCACTTCGCTTCTGATCCTCCTCCTCTCGAACCAGACTTCGAGAACCTACTCTTCTTGTTGGACTTCGAGGACCCATCGAACTTCCGTTTCTCACCAACCTCAGCCCTTTCCAGACCTCTTTCCTTTTGTTGGGTCTCCACGTTCTTAGCTGCTCGAACAGCTGATTTCAGAGTGGTTGCCATCTTGACTGTTGGGCCAAAGTCAGCCGACAGTCCGTTTGCGAATTTCTCAATCTTGGAAAGTTCGGTTGGCACTAGGTATGGAAACAACTTCATCTTTTCCGTAAATGCAGCAGCATAGTCATCGATGCTCATTCTCCCCTTCTTCAAATTTTGGAACTCATTGTTCAGATCAATCAGGTCTATCTCTGAACAGTACTGCGCCTTCAGTTGTTCCAAGAACTCATCCCATGACATTTTCAGAGCTTCTCCTCGTGGCATTGTATCTGCCAATAGCTTCCACCAGCTCAAGACTCCAGTTTTCAATTGTCTCACAGCGAAGACAGACTTCTACTTCTCGCTGCAGTCGCAGCTCTCAAACACCATCTCCATCTCAGAGATCCAGTCCATAATCTCAACAGGCTTTGGGCTTCCTAAGAGACTTGGTGGTTTCGCACCCAAGAAATTTTTGTACATCCGCCCATCCTTGTTGTTTCTCCCTTCTGGGCCATCCCTTTGCTCACTTTGAGTCCCTACTTGACTCACTTGGCGGTTGTAGTTCCCTTCCTCAGATGGCTCGGGAACTGGCTCCGTCGGTTCAACATGTATGGTAGGTTCATCCCTATTTTCGTGGAGTATCCGTCTCATTTCTTCCCTTTGTTCAGCTAGCATACCCTGAATCATGGCTTGAACTCCAGCCATGGTAACTGGCTCAGGAGCAACTTTTTCAACAACAGGTATTTGCTGAACCACTGGGGGTTGGTTCCTATCTCCATTTGCGTTCACGTTTCCGCTATGGGTCCTTGCCATCTTGATCTATACACCGAATAAGGTGAATTTAGATCTTTATTTAGGATAGACGTTTAAATCGTCCTTATCACTTCGAAACGTTTACATGCTAGTTCTAATATCGTAGTCGTACGTTTAGAATCCTAAACACATAAGGTTTCCAGATCCGGTCGACAACAGGCCATATATCCGAACAATTAACAGTATATTATGCACAAAGCATTTAGCACATAAAAGCATTTTAGGCACAATTCCTAAAATAAGCTAGTGCTCACACCTCACAATCATCGCTTAGCATTCTAAGTTTAAGTCTAGAAATCCTACAAATTCCTAGTTCGCTTAAACTAATGCTCTGATACCAACTGTGACATCCCCAAAATCACGGCCAGAAAAGACCGGTTTGTTTATGCTTTGTTTAAAAATCAGAGTTACATTTTAAATGAAAGTGTTGCGGAATTTGTCCCAAAACAAAAATATGATAAAGATTTATCAAAAGCATTTCCATAGAAATGTATTTCATTAAAAGACTTGGGATGTCATGTTCGTACAGATCAAAAGTATAAACAGTACAATATAAGCTTTACTACATTATTTCATATCTACAGGCCTATATCCGTAATCCCTCGTCCAAAACATCACACCTATGCTCATGCGCCACTACCTGTAATACAAGAAACTGAGTGGGTCAGGCTTGGGAGCCTGGTGAGCACATAGGGTTTTCAACCCACAATAAATAAGTTTATTAATTTCATCAATCAACAATAACCCGATTACCCGTTCCCGTTATCCTCACTTTACGTCCCTAAACACCTATCATAAGGGACCTAGCCTAAGGATCATCATCGGGACGGACACTACTGCTAAGGGGATTCCTCGGCAATAAATGTCCCAAAGGCAACCATGTGGGGGATGGAGTACACCGGTGATCACATCGTTCACAAACACCTACAGGTTGCGAGCCTGCTAGTGTTCCACTGGACTGTCTAGAAGAGTCCGTGGTCGTCATCCATACTCCGCTAGATGACAGAATCAACAACATCAACATCGAGGCCTCTCATCATTTTATCACACATCACCTATTACATCTACCCATGTTTTACCCCAACATTTTCGTAGATATAAAATACATATACAGTTTAAATCATTGAAAACCTGTATAACAATGTTCATCCAACATAGATAGCAAGTATTCAGATAATATGCACACATAGCACGTAATTTATAAAATACTTCATATCTATGTGTAAGCTGAAAGTAGCTATGCACTCACCTGGTAAGGTGGTGACTCGGCACTCGGACAGCTCTTCGTTACTTCTTAAAACAATTTTTCCTTGACCAAAACCTTGTATTAATACCACTAGAGTTTAGTTTTAACGTTAATCGCGACTAATTAATAGTCTAGCTATTATTACTATTATATAAGGGTTAAATAACACTCAATATAACTCATACTAATAGCCCAAATAATTATTTTAAGGTCCTAATAATGTTACAATAATTAAATAAAAGATATATTAAATATAGTATAGGCGTAACTCACTTACAGCGGGTTTTTATTAAAAACTGGGTTTCGCTGGAGCAGCGTTTCCGAGCCGAAAGCTTTTCTTCTCGGAGCCGTCGGACGCTCCGGGGCTTTCTACTCGTGATAGGGAGGTTCCCTAGACTTGGGAGGGGTTTAGGGAGGTTAGAGAGAGAAAGAAAGGTTTGAAGGTGTGAGGAAATAATGAAGAGTCCATCTCTTATTTATAGGAAGTGTATAGTAAAGTAGTCTCCAAGCTTCGTCCGTAACTTTTGCATACGAGCTCCGTTTTTGTCTGTCTTTTTACTGTTGAGTTCCGATTAATGAGATCTTCAACTTTCATTTAGACCTCGTTAGCTAATTCTCATTCTATCTCGGATTTACAAAACTGTATCGAATGCGCCGCGCTCGAAACTAAGCTTCGTCCATAACTTTCGCGTACGAGTTCCGTTTTGTCTGTCTTTTTACCGTTGAGTTCCTATTAATGAGATCTTCAACTCTCATTTAGACCTCGTTGGCTAATTCTCATTCTATCTTGGATTTACAAAACTGTATCGAATTCGCCGCGCTCGAAAAGTAGGGACTAAGCTTCGTCCATATCTTTCGCATACGAGCTCGATTATCGACGTTATTTATATCCACGCATTGGTATTTACGAGTACTACAACTTTCATTTAGATCCCGTCGGCTAAAAATCGACTGATCTAAAATTCAGATTTCGGGCTGTGCACTGCTATGCTAAATCTTAGAAAAATCATAACTTCCTCATACGAAGTCAGATTTGGGCGTTCTTTTTATCGATGTTCTTAGTTTAACATATTCTACGACTTTCGTTTAGAGCGCTAAGGCTAAATCTCACTCTATCGTAAATTCACTATTTACGCTTCCCGGTATCGTCCCGGTTCTGTCGCGAAACTTCGACGGGTCATAACTTCTTCGTTATAACTCGGATTTCGGTGTTCCTTATATGCCCGGAATCCTTGTTTCGACCACTACAACTTTATGTAGAGATATCGGGTTTATCTCACACTTTAATTTTAACGCTTATTTTTATTCTTTATTAATTATACATTTATAATTAAATAATAAGCACAATAACACACGTAATTCACATAATACTCAAATATTTCATCTTTATTACTTCAAAAAGAGTTACAATAGTTGACCTAGACTATTACATTGACAAATATGCTTAGTCCTGAAACCCGGGCGTTACAGTTTCGTTGGACGGAACTCAGTTGGATGAGAGCCTAAACTTCACCGAGAGGCCTGTTGCGATCCTAGATAGGAAGACCAAAGTTCTTCGGAACAAGGAAGTGAAGCTGTTGAAGGTACAATGGCAGCACCTCAAGGGCTCCGAGTGGACCTGGGAGTTGAAGGATGAGATGTGAGATCACTACCCAGATTTCTTTAGGGAAGCAGACTTCAAGGACACAGTCTAGTTCAAGTGGGGGAGATTTGTAAACACCTATTTCAGGTATTAAATAATTTACATGATTTTTAGGTTTTGTGCATGGATTCGGCGAGTTGGATACCCCAACTCATCAAGTAGAGGCCATCTCATGGACGCGGGTTCAGGACCTACTCGGCGAGTAGGAGCTGAAGATAGAAAACTCTAATCCCAGGGTTTGCACCCTATATAATCTCCTTAAGGATCTTGAGGATGACCCTCTATCAGCCTCCAAACCTTAGGAGCGTCTGTGCTAAACCCTAATCCCCATTCTCTTTCATTTTGTGGGCTAGAGTGTATTGTGAAGTTTAAAAAGAAGGAGATATTGAGAAAAAGAAGAAGATCCAGCAAACCAAGCCCTCATTCTTGAACTTGACCACTTTGTGGACTGTGAAAGTCCCCAAGATTCGATGTTTATCTTAGGACATGGCTAGATGTTGATTTTACTCTTCATTTTCTTTCATTCCAATTGATTGCATGCATGGGGTTCATAAAGTTTGCAACTTTATGAATCTCCAGGGCAAAATAATCCCAAAGTGGGATAGATCTAGCTTTTGATCAAGCAAGGAATCCATTCAGGAGTTTTAGAGCATAATTTCCCCTTTTTGGACATTTTGACCTAAAGACATGCATTGGACATGCATGTCCATAAATCCTTCATCTTTGGAATGTTTTTATGACAAACCGTTATTTCTTTTTATTAAAACTCTAAAACTACAAGTGTGTTTATCTAACATATATGCAAGACTATGGAGAAACCATGTTGAAATAGGATGGTATAAACTTCATACTTAACATAGAATTATACTAAAACAAATCAAACTTACACTAGTTCAAAGTTAAGGGGCTATACTTGAGTTAAATCAAAGTTTAAATCATCAAAACACTCCTTAAAGGAGTTCACGGCCAAAGACACACTCTAAAAGAGTGTTCATGGTCAAAAATGTGAACTCCTATGGAGTTCACGGTCCACTAAGTGAGGATGGAGTTGTTTATGGCCAAACAAAGAAGCATAAAGGTGTTCATGATTGCTTTATGACCGTGAACACCCCCTTAATGGGCTAAAACTCAATACTAGTCCATTAGTGGACCGTAAACCCAAGCCAAGGCCCATTTGCAATCCGTAAACCCCCTATATACAAGTGGTTGGGTGGGAACACATTCATTTCATTCATTTCCATCCGGAAACACCCCCAAAATTCTCTCAATCTTCAACTGAGAACAGCTCTATTTCCTTTCAATCTTCAAAAGATTACGCCCAGAATCTTCAAATCTTCATATTTCCCTACCAAGAACATTCTAACCACCTTCAAATTTTCAAGAAACATTCAAATCTTCATATATATTCAAGATCCAACCATGAACCTCATTCCCTCCAACCGTAAACCCCTATTTCCCATCCAAAAACTCCATTTCCACTTTTCCAACATTTCCAATTAATTCCCTATTTAATTTGTAAGCATTATCTACCAAATTAAATTATTATATAACCTTTATTTAAACTAATATATTATTAATTTAAATGCGACGTCAAATATAATTATTTTAGGGCAACATTATTAGCGCATACGCTTACCCGGGGGATCGTCTCTCCAACTCGCTAATTCCGATTAACGCACATACGATGTGAGTTCTGATGGGTTTTGGTCATAAGACATCCTATGTGCTCATACAAACCCTAATGCTTGGATCTAGGTTTCTCTATTGTACATACTTTGAATCCAAGACTTTGAACCCTAATTCTAGCATATGGAAATCGGAATTCACATGTAATTAGGTTTAAGAACATACCTTGATTGTTATATAGCAATAACAATCCAATTCCTCCTTGAATTGACCTTGGAAAGCTGAGAGTCACAAGTGTCACTCCTCTAATGGTTCACAAACACCAAGAGCAAATGGAGAAGGTATAAAGAGAGAGGAGGGAGGTTAGAATTCGTCCTTAGGACTTCTTGGGAAGGGTTGGACGAATTCCTATGCCTTAGGGGGTTTATATAGGTGTAAAGATTAGGGTTTTAGTCATTATCCTTATCTAGTTGCTTGTCCACCAAGCAACCATAAGATAAGTCCTAGAAATCCTTATCCTAGTCGAATTCTAAGAGATTTACACCTCAAATTCGTTCACCATATATATAAGATAATCCTTACCTTATTTTGTAACTATCACATGATTACAATTCAGCCCCTCTAGTTTAATTAATTACACTTGATCACAAAATTAATTCTTAATTAATTATTGACCAATATTAATTAAACAAATATGATTTCTCCTTTAATATATTATTCTTATAACATATTAATAAATCATAATAACCTCTCTCTATTTATTTCTCCAATCAAGTTGCTTTGGTGAAGGCAACCCAAAAGGACCATGCACCATCGGGTCAAGTACATACCAAAATAGTTATGGACTTAGACACTAATCCAACAGTCTCCCACTTGGATAAGTCTAACAACTATTATGCGTATGACTTCGGATCCCGATCTGCAATCGTAGCTTTCCAAAGCCGCTGTCAACTCTGATCATATCAAATACACGTGTCCTTAGATAAGGGATCATATATTCCCCCATTCTAGATATCATATGAGATATGATTTCTAATCATTCTCTTTGTACTACTTCTCGATTTCTGATTTATGAAGACAGACTAATTGAACAAATCAAATTAGCCCTAGCCCGGCCGAGCATTTACGTTTGTCATCACTAAACCATCGAGGGGCCCAAAGATATCGCCTTTATCCTACTTTGAATAAAAGGAATGGATAAACTTTGATACAATGCTCACTTGCACTCACGCACCGAATCACACACAACAATATGTTTTATAACACCAAGTTACTGGTGCGTTTACATATTATCAATGTGCAACCGATTTGCAAGATACAACTCACACATCTCGGTTTCAAGAATATAAGATGCTATCGTCTCACCAATCACTCGTGATACAATCCATGGAGTGATCCAAGTGAGCGTGGGTCTAATCCAATGCTCAAATCACATTCATAAGCACTCATGAACATTGCAGCAAACATTTGCTTATGTCTAATACTTTTCTAGACATTCCACACACCAATTCACGACAGTCTTCATTCATATCTATTGTGGCCCGTTTGAATAATTCGATTATTCTTAATAAACTCAATTATTCTGGAAGTCAAAACATGCAAATGTGAAACACAAGAATAATACTAATCCCATATGGCCTCAACCCTTTGAGCATAAATAAAACACCTTTTATATATCACCATATTGATTACTCATTATTTGTCGTTTCGGGTAATCAACTTCTTACTTGAATTACAACACTTGTCCCATGCTCCTAGCATGCACACAATGTTTACCTATGGCTCTTACTTTGTGAAATATGTGACAACCCGAAATTTCCATTGTACGAACATCATCTATTCAATAGAAGCTAGTTCAGTTTCAGTGATTTTCAAGCTTTTCCGAACAAGTTTGTGTACATTAGGGTTTATGTTTTAGAGGATATCAGGAGAGTGGATGCTCCTGGTTTTGTGAAAATTGGGCATTCCAAGTTTCATACTGTTACAGTCCAACGTCAGGAATAAAAATATTTTCTGCCAAAATATTCCAGGACTATAAATAGTTTTCTGAATTAAATTAATTCATTATTCACAATTCCAAATAGAGAAAAGTCATATTCTCTCTGACGGATCTTCGGGTTTTCATCCCAGATTGTGAGTCTACTTTTCTATATGTGATTCAATACTTGTTAGGTGTTTATTAACATCAATTGCATGCTTAGATTACAAGATCCGGGAGTTTACCGCCCAAGAATGTTCTTGGGGAGTAAACTCCAAAATGGAACTTTAATGCTTTCTAGACCCATTCCTATGTTAGAGGACTTATCAAGGACATTGTGTATGATCTTTATAGGCTAGAAATCATCCAAGAAACACAAGTTCTTGGAGTTTACGGCCAAGGAACTACCTTGGGCCATAAACCCCTTTTTAAGGGGCATAAGTGCCCTAAACTTCCCCAAATGCTTAAGGACTTTAACTACTAGTACTTGTGCTTATTTAGAACATCAAAAGCTCATCAAAATCATAAGTTTGTAGGAGTTTACGGCCAAGAACCCCTCTTGGGCCGTAAACCCCTTTTTGAAGGGTAAAAATCATTCCAAGCACACCTTAAGCCTTAAGACAATTTACCTTGCACCCTTGGGACTAGAATGGAGAGTAGAACACAAAATAATCACTCCTTGAAAGGAGTTTACGGCCAAGGAACATATCTTGGGCCGTAAACTCCAAGTGAAGGCACCAAAGTGTGCCTCTTGTCCCCATTAGCCTTAGATAAATTCATGGAAGCCATCCTTGATGTTTAAGAGCCTCAAAACAATTAAAATCCTAGAGTTTACGGCCGTAAACTCTAGGGTGAGTGAACCTTAGGCTGTAAACTCCCATATGGAGTGTTCTAAAGCCTTAAACTACTTCATGTGTTATTCCAACAAAGTTAGGAGTGTTCTAGGATCAAGATAGCACCACAAAACACCCAAAACCACCCTTTGAGGAGTTCACGGCCATAAACCCATGAGTTTATGGCCGTAAACTCCAAGGTGTGGGGTTTGTTGGGTTGTGAACTCCTATACAAGGCCCTTTGATGTTTCAAACCCTTTTGCCTTGTCCCGTAGCAACTTAGATGCAACCATTTGAACCTTAAACACTCATCAAAGTGTTTAAATGTTTTCTAAGTGTCTTAACTTATTTATTTAAGTTATTATATGTCTAATTAGTTATATATATGCTTATTATATGATAACTAGGCTCGTGCGTGTAAACCAGTCTCCGTTTGCCACCTAGCACGGTAGCCGACACTGCAATTCAAACGACTCACCACAAGTGAGTTCATACCCCTTGAATCAACCTTTGAAATGATTTTAAGTGTTTTAAATACTTTATGGGGGGGAATACAAGACAAATACTTATAAGTTATTGCTTCAATCACATGTGATTGCATTTAATCACATGTGATTAATAACTAGGAAAACAACGATTTTTACCACTGTTCAAACTGTTTATCAAATTGCTTGACTTTGAAATGTTTTACAAACTGTTTTACTATCCAAACTTACTTATAGACTGTGATTTAAACAAATGCTTCTTATACTTGAACTGTTTTATTAACTTATGCCTTCAAATTGTTTTATAGATCGACATCAAGTCGATCTTCTCTTGAAATTATATTTATGCTTCAAATATTTTATGAAAACTTATTTATGCTTTTATATATCCAATTGCATGCCCATATATGTATAGATATATAAATAATGTTCAAAGGGCTTAGGAAGGCCATCCGCCCTATTTCCTTTTCCTCGATTTGGATGTGGTCTGGTGGGATTTCGGGTGACCATCCGAAGGTCATTTCCATATTACTTATATATCATATATACATGTATAGACATAAAAGTACTTCCATATTCATACTCATCAGTACATCATTAGCTGGTTACCATCGGGGTAACGCAGGATCATACATATACAGATAAACTAGAAACAATACATATATAGATATACTAGAAACAATACATATACAGATATACTAGAAACAATACATATACATATATATACTAGAAACAATACATATACAGATATACTAGAAACAATACATATACAGATATACGAGAAACAATACATATACAGATATACGAGAAACAATACATATACAGATATACGAGAAACAATACATATACATAAATACGAAATAATTGTGATCCACTGTATCGGGCATGCCTTAAATGTCATGGCCCGAGTTGTAGCCAGAATTCTCTTGGAGGGAGAGCGTGAGTTTGCGTATAGATCTATACTGGATTGACTATCCTACACCTTGCTGCTAGCTACAGCCAGACCTGCAGGTCTGCGGGTGCCAAACGTCATTTCTTTTATTACGACCATTCATTATGTCGTTGTTACCAGTCGATAGCATGGTGCAATTTATCACATTATGCCTTAATATAAATCCGGTTTAAGGTAGTAGTATTTAGTACAGCAGTAGTCTTATTATACAAAGCTACAGTACTACAATGATTTACCCATTACATATTTTAGTGATAACCTCACTTAAGCATTAATGTACAAACTATATTTTTAACAAATGATAGTTATACTTGGGTAATTACACACTTTTACAACAGACAAGTTTACAAAACAGTTTAGCCTTGGTAGAAGGTTACTTTTATAGAAAATATAGGATTTTCTGAGAGATTCAAACTTTTACAAACGCTTTCAAACATTTGCTTACATTTTTACAAACTTATACATTGAGACAGGTTCAAACGTTTTTACAAGAAACATTGACACTAAAATACTTATGAACTCACCAGCTTAATGCTAATAAACTCTTTCAAAATAACTTGTATTCTCAGGTCATCAGTAGACAGGTACCGAGGCCAGCTTTTGAGAAGATGGAGTGCATTCAAGACTCATCTCATATTATTTTGTTATACATTATTTTTGGTGTCTATAACTGTACAGAACACACTTGTATTAAAATTATATATTTAATGCAATGGATGATGTTGTTTGCTTATTTACATTTACTGTGTTGTGATACTATACATGACGTCCTCCGCCCCAGAACGTTTCCGCCGTTCTTGGTTTTGGGGTGTGACAAAATAGATCACATTGAACACATTTCCAATCATTCTCATTTTACAACTCCAAATCCTTTTTCATAAGTGAAAGAATATCAAATTCTTGCTACTTATAGAATATGCTAGATTCTAACATTTTATGCAATGATCTCTTTTGTAATATTACTGTCCCAAAGTCACAAAGACTATTGCCAATGATATTACAGAGTCTTCTATCGGAGATTGTTACAAGACAATTCCATAGATGTGATGTCTCTCACTTAAAGTACTTTCTTTGAACATCCTTTTGCATAGAAGTTTCTAATCTAGTCATAGATTTCTCAATATCCAATTCCCAATATGGACACACTTCCATATGTTTCATATGACAACTCATTCTTAATAGAATCTTATCTATTTGTAATGATATCGATATGGTCCATCCAATATGGAAACATTTCCATATTTTCCAATACTATACTTCCAACTACTCACAAGCGACCAATCCTCGTCGAACTTTGAATTGTCCTTTGATAGTTGTTTAATTGTTTTAGTCAAAACCAATTCTTGTCCTTTTTCCCTCTAAATGCGCTAGACATTTGGAAAATTTTAGAATGGTCAAACATTAAAGCATTTGCAATCGATCCTATACCCGAAGCGTATGGAACACGACGCATAATGTTTTATTTGCTATGTTCTCAAAATTCGAATTGTGAAGAGGGATGCCGTAATCATAATCGAAATTTTAAGAACACACTTTGTACCTTTGACTAAATTTTATTAACATTTCTCAACCTAAACCTTTAGATTTGAAATGAAGCATAATATTCTCTCCCTTAATTATAGCAAAACAACTCTTCAACTATTGCGACTTTGCAAAGTATGACTCTTGTTTTCTATAATTAATATTGCTAATCTTGCAATACTTTCCTTAATAATCATACAATCATAACTTTTATGCTCCCACTATCTTGATGATTATTATAAAACATAACACTTATGCTCCCACTAGCTTCGACATGTATTCATAAACATCTTAACTTTCAAAAAAACAATGCTTATTGAATTTCTTAAGTTCATGTTTCTAATACTTAGTGCTTTGATAATCTTTTATCAATGTTTCTTGATATTATACACATTTGCCTTCGATAGTTCATATGCGTGTCTAAACAATTAAGACTAATTGCCAAACCTCACAATTCAAATTATGGAAAGGGATGCCGTAACCATAATTGAATTCGAGAATGCAATTTTACAATCACTATCTTCTTAAAATATGTCTTAGTGAAAGCATTTCCTCACAATCATTTACATGAAGGAGGAAATCTTATGACACTTAGATTTAAACAGTGTATTTGTTCCTATCCATGTGAATTTGTCAAAACCAAGGTTTACGACAAATTCAAACTCTTATGGATCGAACTTTCTTGATCTCGATTTCTTGCCTTTATGGTAGCACAGCTGCCCAGCATGTCTTCCAAGTAGTTAAGCAGCTCACCCTTTCCTATCAATGTACCTTTCATTGATTAAGGTGCTTTGCCTTTTATGCGTTCAAAATGAGAACTCATAGAGCTCACATGCATAATTAACTCGATTGGATTGGCATAGAATCAAAATAATGTCAACACGATAGGTTGTAAACCTCAACTCGTGTGCTAGTGATGATCGATAAGGTTTATTTGATTTGTTCTTGAAACCTTTCAAGACTATTAAGACTCCCACTGACTCCTTGACATATATGATTCTCATGTCAAAAACCATTTCTTGACAAACAAATATTCAAGAGTTAGTGCAGCTTTTATCAAAACACTTCATAAATTGGTCCTAGTTGGTCTTTGTCTTAACCAAGACATCACAACTTTCCACATTTAATGAAAGTTACAAACCTTCTTAATACCTTTCACTCAATGTCACAATCTTAACTTTAAGACTTGTTATTGGAACGAAGTATGATTGACTTATTGATTTAACAATTTCTTCAATTCTTGATTCCTCTTCTTAGACATACAATTGTACTAAGACTCACTTAGAGGATCAATTGAGATATGGTTCTTAATTATTAAGACCTATCATAAAGCATAAAAGGTACTCTCCCATCTTCTTAGAATGGAGAAACTTTTATCTTTCTGCCTACTTGATTCTTCTTATTCGTTCTGCTATTGATCTAAACTTTTTCAATCAACTAAGAATTACACTTAATCTTATAAGTATAATCATATTTACTAAACCTTTAGTAAATCATGACGAATATCTTGTTACTCTTATGGTGGAGTTTGATCAACACACAACTTTGTGTACTCGATCTCCTAGTCCTTCACTTGACTCTTTGTCAATGAATTAGTCTAATTTCCAAATACGAAATTTCTCATTCATCGTGCATCCACGTTGCATGATTCCAAGTTTCTGTCCAAATGAAACTTGGGCGATGAGAAACTCTCCTTATTTGGTAAATTCTCGACTTTTCCATAAAGACCATAAATAAGAATCATATCCATTTGTTGTAGAAATATGCAAACACTAATTTTCATAACGATTTCATTGCAAGGAAATAAATAAATAAATAAGTCAAACGAAAAATTTATTTTATTTATAAATGCAGCGGAAAACATTTGTCCTTACAATGCAAAATCCATTGAAAACTATGTATTTCAAAAGAAAATTTCTAACAACTCTATCATAACTATCTAAGCTCAAAATCTAATCTTCAAGTCCATGCGATCAAGATTCATTCCTTGTGATTAGATTCATCTGATTCATCTTGCTCTTTCACCAAGCTTCCTTTCTTTTCACCGATCCTGTAAAACATTCAAATGCAATCTTATTACATTATGTATTAAGAATTAATGAATAGGAACTTAATGGAGTTATATAGTGGATTTTACCTGAAGCGCAGCCATACTCTTTGACTCTCCCAGCTTCTGGACTCTTCAGGCTCTTTGGGCAGACTTGTATCCAACGCCCTCTCTTTTGGCAGCAAACGCAGGTCGGTTCTCCTAGAACGTCCTCGGAAGCATGGTTGGTTGACTTTTCCAACAAATACGCTCCATTGCTTCGCCAAATCATTTCTGATTCAGCAGCAATGAGCATGTAAGTTAGGTCAATGAGGTTGTCGTCATGATTCATCATATAATACTTTCTTTTGAACTCATTATATGATTCAGGAAGTGACTGCAAAACCCAATTCACAGCCAACTCATCTGGGAATGACACACCCAACATTATCAACCTATCAATGTGTGATTTCATTCCTAGAACGTGGGCACACACGGGTTTACCATCTTCATGTTTCATTTCCAATAGGGCTTTAGTGATATTGAACCTTTCAATTCTTCGATCTTGTGGGTTGGGGAGAAAATTAGGAGGAGGAGGAGGAAGTGAAGCATGATTTCTTGTTCCTCGATTGAATCGTGGAATACCATCTTCATGTGGAATGCTTGTTCCACGGGATTTGGGAAGACCATAGTTGTCGAACTTAGACATCTACAAAACGGGAGAAAACAAATTCAAGTTGGTTGATTGATTGAGTCCTTAGTAAATCACCCAAATGAGATACTAAGGCTAGGACCCAACACAATATTCTACAACTCGGGAGAGGGATGCCGTAACCCAAATTGCAGAACATTTGAAGGTAAGTGAATGACGATTCACTAATTTCCACCACGAAAAACGAAAAGACATTTAAGTTTTAAATCTATGAAAACTCCTAGATCCTTTGAGATACATTGAACTTTCAATGACATGTTTAAATCTCAATATGCCCTTCTTGTTTGTGACTGGGATGCCGAGGATCACAAAGCGGGTGTGAATAACCATGCAAACTACATGGTGCCCTCACATGTTACAGTCACCTATTCGATGTGTCGGTAAACCACACATGCTCCACCGAACTATGACAAACATTGAGTCACCCTTTGCTACCTTTTCTTAGACCCATTTAGTGTGCCGGTGAACCACACACGCTCCACTAACGTCTTCGCAAGGGCACAAAGTGTAATTTCATGGAATTGCATCAATTCACTTTTGCCTAAGTAAATAAGATTGGGAATTTTGAAAAACATTTAGTTACTTTTATAATTCATTATACTTATAATGGAAGGTTTCGTCCTATCCTACCCGTTCGGCTAACGACCCTCTACTAGTCAAGAGTGCGGTGGGTAAGAGTGGATACCCATTTAATCGCCATTTTATAGGCAATTTCCTTAAACACCCCTTATAGACCAGCTTCGTGAATGAGGCCTACTAACGGTAAGACTGACTTTTACTCATACATATATATAATGTTAGACCTTTAATGTTATATATAGTATAGGGTGTATTTTTATACTTTTAAAATACTAGGTGGTCTAATTTAACAATTATACTTTTAATTCAATTAAATTGTAGACCTAAACTTTTATGGATTTATTAAACTTCCTTTAATTATATACCTTAATTAATTAATAAAACCATAAGGGTGTGATTTGAACTTTTTCAAAACTATGCAAGGGTTTTAGAATTTAATATTCCTAATTAAACTTTTAATCAACTTTTAAATTCCAAAACTTGAGGGCAAGTTTTGAAACCTTTCAACACATTAGGGTTTAGAATTTAAATATGCATCAAAATTAAACTATTTAATCAAAATTTAAATTCCAAAACTTGAGGGCAAGTTTTGAAACCTTTTTCAAAACATTAGGGTTTCAACTATTTAAATTTCAAAACAACAAAACTTTTTGGGGTTCAAATTTTAAACTATAAAACCTAAAGGGCCAAATATGAAACTTTTCACAACAACAAGGATCAAATAACAAATAATTCAAATTAACATTTAATCACATAATTATCCATATTTGATGATTTCTTGCAAAATAATTTATCAATTTACTTAAAATAATTAATCAATTATCTTATAAGGAAACAATTATCCTATTAATTGATAAATATCTTGAATTAGATTAAAATTATAGTCAAATATATCATATAATCGGATTAATATTAATCTAACATGATAAGGTAATTATCCCAATGCAAAAACAGCAAGAAATCCCGAGATAAGCACTGTCTGACGCACCGACTCGCCGAGTCACCCTCTGGAACTCGCCGAGTAGGGCTGACTCGTCGAGTCCGAGAGTGACTCGCCGAGTCAGGTCGAACAGTGAGGCCAAAACACGATTTTCAGTTACATCAAGCATCAATACAATAGAAACCAATCATGGCTCTGATACCACTGATGGGTTTTGGTCATAAGACATCCTATGTGCTCATACAAACCCTAATGCTTGGATCTAGGTTTCTTTATTGTACATACTTTGAATCCAAGACTTTGAACCCTAATTCTAGCATATGGAAATCGAAATTCACATGTAATTAGGTTTAAGAACATACCTTGATTGTTATATAGCAATAACAATCCAATTCCTCCTTGAATTGACCTTGGAAAGCTGAGAGTCACAAGTGTCACTCCTCTAATGGTTCACAAACACCAAGAGCAAATGGAGAAGGTATAAATAGAGAGGAGGGAGGTTAGAATTCGTCCTTAGGACTTCTTGGGAAGGGTTGGACGAATTCCTATGCCTTAGGGGGTTTATATAGGTGTAAAGATTAGGGTTTTAGTCCTTATCCTTATCTAGTTGCTTGTCCACCAAGCAACCATAAGATAAGTCCTAGAAATCCTTATCCTAGTCGAATTCTAAGAGATTTACACCTCAAATTCGTTCACCATATATATAAGATAATCCTTACCTTATTTTGTAACTATCACATGATTACAATTCAGCCCCTCTAGTTTAATTAATTACACTTGATCACAAAATTAATTCTTAATTAATTATTGACCAATATTAATTAAACAAATATGATTTCTCCTTTAATATATTATTCTTATAACATATTAATAAATCATAATAACCTCTCTCTCTCTATTTATTTCTCCAATCAAGTTGCTTTGGTGAAGGCAACCCAAAAGGACCATGCACCATCGGGTCAAGTACATACCAAAATAGTTATGGACTTAGACACTAATCCAACAATCTCCCACTTGGATAAGTCTAATAACTATTCTGCGTATGACTTCGGATCCCGATCTGCAATCGTAGCTTTCCAAAGCCGCTGTCAACTCTGATTATATCAAATACACGTGTCCTTAGATAAGGGATCATATATTCCTCCATTCTAGATATCATATGAGATATGATTTCTAATCATTCTCTTTGTAATACTTCTCGATTTCTAATCATTCTCTTTGTACTACTTCTCTTTGTACTACAAAGACAAGTTTTCCAGCACTAAAACAAACTTATGAACTCACCAACTTAAATGTTAATACACTTTCAAAGTCACTTGTATTCTCAGGGAACCAATAAGACAGGTACACCCACAGGGTTTTGAGAAGACGGAGCCTTCTAGAGTCACATCTTTTATATTTTGTTACTCATTATGATGTCATACAAACAATGTATTGAAAAGATGTAAATACTCTACTTTATCAATGTAATGGTTATGTTTTCTTTGATTCCTATTATACAATTGTTGTGATATTGTACATGACATCATCCGCCCCCGAACGTTTCCACCGTTCCGGTTTGGGGGTGTGACAGTTTTGAGGACTAGAAACTCCTCTAGAAAAGCGGGATTCAAGATCCCTAAAGTTTTGGGAATGCATGGCAAGACTTTGAGCTTTCCAACATACTATAAGGACTTTAGAGCATTTTGAGTGGTTATAAAGGGAAAAGTTGGAAACTTTATCCCTCTGGACACCTTAGGGTTTCAGATCTAAGCCCTAGAGTCCATGTATTTGGTGAATCATCATAGTAAGCAAATAGGGAGGGATACTCGACGAGTTGCCCTATCAACTCAACGGGTCGGATTGGGTTTCCCCGTCTGCTGGATATCAAGTAAACTCGTCGGGTTGATGAAACAACTCGACGAGTTGGCTAGGGTTTGCTCAATTTTTCTGGACTCGGTAGGAACTCAACGAGTTGCTAGATGCACTCGACGAGTTGGGGGTTAGCATGGACTGTTAACCTTGATGGTTGACCTTGACTTTGACTAGGGTTGACTAGGTTGACTTTGAGGGTAATTATGGGATTATGGCAAATTAATCTTATGATGCTTATAGGGAGTTGAGTTGGAGCTACGGGTTGGAACTTATTGAATCTTATCTTGTCAGCACAACATTCAGGAGAGATGAGTCTCATCAGCATGCCAATGGGTCAAAGGCACCAATGTGGGCCCATTATTTTGTTATGTATCTGCTATTAGGTTATGTGATATGTGATGTACTAGTTGTATCTATAAAACTTGCATGGAAGACCTTGAGGGTTCTCGAGGCACTTAGGTATAAGACCGTGGAGGATTTCCACGGCATCCTAGGCAAAGACCTCGGGGGGTTCCCGAGGCAGTTAGGTGTAAGACCTTAGAGGGTTTCCCTGGAATCCTAGGTCAAGACCTTGGGGGGTTCCTAAGGCATTAGGCTAAGACCATGTGGGGGTTCCCATGGCACCCAAAGTAAGACCCTGGAGGGTTTCCAGGGCTTCCTTATATGTGGTATGCATGACTTATGTGATATGTGTAGCTTTTATGGCTAATATGATATGTGTTATGTGGATTGTATGTGTGGTATGCTCTGGGGAACTCACTAATAGTTAGCTTACTATTGGTGGATTTGTTTCAGGTACATCCGATCCCAAGGGCAAGGGCAAGGCTTGATGGCGCGGTGTGCACTCTCTCATGCGTTTTCTTATGGGACACTCTAATAATTTGAAATAAAAATTGTAGTTGATATGAGTTTTAAAAAGAAGTTGGATTTCATGGTTTATGGAAGTTTATTTTGACTAATCAAAAATGAATTTTTTTTTTGAAATTTTGGATCATTACATTTAAAATGGTGTTGGTCCATCTAAGCCTCCTCCAACTGCTGAAATCCACAATTCAAACGATGATGGTACCGTAGTCGAGATCAGCTCAGGTTTAGTCTTTGGACTTGATGAGCTTGATCTTGAAGATGTTCAGCAACCCCCCCCCCCCCCCCAATTCATATGAATTTATGATGGTGTTTGATGATGAAGAATCCAGTGGATCCCAACACTCCACTTCAAAGCCTAAATCCAAGAAGAAGAAGAAATTCCTCCTCATCTCAAAAACTTGGCACTAACAATGTCTTCGTATCACTATAATGACCCCCCCGCCACTTGTCAAAGGAAAAAGGATTGAAGGTCAGCAAAATCCACTGAACAAGTCTGGGAAGAACATGGATTTGATACAACCATTGAGGAATCTCTAATCAACTCATGGATCAATCCAATTAGAAGACTCCTCGATGATGATTATAGACCAGTTCTAACATATGATGAGCCTCCATCAGATAGATATTGGGACATCCCAATCTCTCCCAACTCCAAATACTTTCCATTGTTTGAAACTTTTGATCTGATTATTCTTGATGACCAAAGACTACCACTTGAGTTCGAACGCATAAATTAGTTTCATGCCGAACATGGAACTGAATTTGATAGGATCCGGTCTAATGACAGACCATAAGCAGTGAAAAGTTACAAAGTGAGGAAATTCATGAAGACGGATTTTGTGCAGTATACACTAACAAGAAGGGGAGATGATTATATCAGGACTTAAGTTGATTTTCCTTGCATGAATCCTGAAGAAGTATTTCTGATTGCAATAGTCTTTCAAATCAAGGCTAAGAAGCATCTGAAGATGATAGTTGCTTATGAGAAAGCTTGCAAATTTCTAAAGTCATTGGTGTGTGACTTTGCCAAGATTGATACAGACATTCATCCTGTGCTTGCCCAAAAGTTCAATCTCCCAGCTCTCGAGCCTGCTCCAGTTTTCACTGAAGGTTATCAAGAAAGATCTTTAGGAGCAACCAACTTCCCTAAACTAGGAGTTGTGTATAAAAGAGTTAACAGTGATCTCAAGTACTTCATCTCGATCACCACAATGTATAGGCTGACCCGCAAACAACTGGAAGTGACTCAAGCTTTAGTTCAGAGATCTAAGCATACAACATAAGAAGTGAAGTTTGAAATTACAAGGAGAATTCAATGGATTGGCGAAGTTGGGAAGCTTTGGTGGCTTCTCATCAAATTCCTAAAACTTGATAAGTAAGAAAGCAAAGTTGAAGAGGTCACGTTGCGGGAAAATGTTGATACATAAAGTGGCCCTCTTAAACTTGACGATCTGCAGCCACTTCTACTACCACAATCTGTTCTTTCTACCGCAATCTCTTTTGCTACCGCAACCACAATTTGAATATGTTTTCTGCAAATACTCATCCGCAATGAAGATTTCAGTTACATCATTTGACTTGTCTTATATGCATTACTTTATCCAGTGAACCTTGCATGGTCACGTTAAGTCAGAAGTTTAATACTTGTTTATTTCCGATGTAACTTTTTGAGACTCTATAAATAGAGTCTTCATCTTCATGTAACTTACACCACTGAATACACATCTCTTTATCTCTTCTTCTCATCTTATCGATCTTTCTGAACTTTCACTCTAAAATATTTAGATCATCTCTATCTTCGAAGACCCTCTTCACTTTAAACTGATTACATATACTAACTTGTGTTTGATTGCAAACCTCGTTATGAATTACTTTGGTGTATACTCAATATAACTTGTTGTCATTTACATTTTCTTTACTTTTCAGCACTTTTAATTTCGCAACTAACTAACTAACAATCTAACGTATTATTGTTGAGCTTTTATGATCATTTGAGATTAACTTATTTCGCAACTATAATCTTGTACTAACGTTTGTTCAAGTGTTTCTTCCAAAGTTTTTCTCTCAACATGGTGAGACCGATGTGGTTGTTTAAATAGAAGTTTAATTCATATGGTTCTCTTTCGCGCTACAAATATTGATTAGTGATTAATGGGTGGTGCCAGTGATTAATGGGCGGAGCCGAGTAATGACGGTGACGGGAGCCGAGTAATGACGGTGACGAGAGAAAAAAAATAATGATATTCTATCTTTTATTTGATAATTTTTTATGTGGAGGATTATTTAAAAAGGAAATAGAAAAACATTAATGTTTTCAAGTGTCTTTTAGATCACATCTATAGCCTTACGAATCTTACATATGACTAGCTACATCTTCGTGAATGGATATAAGTGGATGAGACAATCTCGTACCAGAAGATAATGTCACATTCTAGATTGCCGAAGAATGTCGGCAAAAACAGATCATGTAGGCTGCTAATTTTTGTTGGCGGTGGCATCCATTGTTCATTATCTATGACTTGATAGACATGAATACTTTATTTGTTGCTTTTATTTATCTTATTATGACAATTTGGACACAAAGAACCTACAATAGTTTTACAATAATTTTACATGGTCATGATTTTCGATCAAGATCAGTATTTTAGGGCATAATATTTTCGAACATTTTCATGATTTCAAACTAGTTCATAGTTTTCGAACTAGATCGGTATTTCCAAAAATACAATTTACATGGTTTTTAGAAGAAAAACAAATAGTAACACAATCATGTTTGTGCAAAATGATTTCAAAGAAATAATTTTTCAAGATACATTTCGAACATGTTATTCAGGCTTCGGGAAAACACAAGCCAATGGTTTTGGAAGGAAATTTCAAAGTCATGAAACTAAAAGGAGATCACCTTAAATAGAGTGGACCACTTTGAAAAAAGCTGATAACCGAAAATCATTAATTCGAAAATATTAGGTTTTCTAGTACTTGCGAAATATGTAGTACATTTTCGAAAATCTAGATTTTAGAATATTGTTGTCATATTTTGATATTTTTGATAAATGTATTTATTATGCGAGACAATTTTTTTTTTAAATGTGTGGTCATTACCTCATTTTTGATATTTTTGATAAATGTATTTATTATGCGAGACAATGTTTTTTTTTTTAAATGTGGTCATTACCTCATTTATATATTATATAAACAAAATTCAAAACTTTGAAACCATTATAAAATATGCCAAGGTTGTTAGTATTTCAATTCGAAGTCGTCAAGTTTTTTAAAATAAGAACCCCTCCTTTCCCCACGCGCAATAGGGAATGGACCGGTGTTAGGTGATGATACTCTGCGTTCATTTATTTCAACTATATTATAGAACGTTCATTTGTTTCAACTATATTATAGAACTTTCATACTTATTTTATATGCATAAACCTCGTAACTTATATTCTATTCTCATATCTTTAAATGTGTCTAGCTAACTTTGATAAGGAAAGTCTGTTGACAATTGGACATTTTTTCTTAACTATGTTATAAATAGCCGACTCGGTCCTGTGAAATTAAATATCCTTAAAGGTTCATAACAAGCAAGAAAAAAATAATTCTTATTTTTATTATAATTTTTTATTTTTAAATAAAAATATATACTAAAAAGATTTAACTCTATATAACTGTTTATTTTGTCCCACCTCAATGCGCCCATGAGTCGACATTATAGATGACGTAGGATGCTTATATTGACTTTTATATACTAAAATTATAGTGACACCCTTTTATTTTATTGGCACATTAATTTATATATTACAGCATCTCTTCGTCTATATCATTTCACCACCGTAGTGAGAGGTCAATTCATTTTCACCGCCATAATAACAACAAGGTTTGTTCGATGTGGCATGCACAAAAGGTTAATACGTACTTCTATATGAGCGGACTTCATCAGTACTTTCAAAATAATACCAATTGTGAATATGTTTTGACAAAATTTTGTTCGTCATTTTATTTTTAGTTTAAAAAAATCAATAGAAAATATGTTTTGTCAATATAGATGAATAAAAAAAAATGTTTTGTTTTTTGTAAAAAGTACATTTTAAATAAATAATTACGTGTGATTTATAATTTCTAATAATATTATAGATAGTTGATAAAAGTTTATAATATATATATATATATATATATATATATATATATATATATATATATATATATAGCTAGGTTCAAATATGGATTGATATTTATTGTGTGGACATGTAGTCAGTGTTATTTTGTGAGAATGACCAAGAAAATATGTTGTTTGATAATGTGAATATATTCAATTTTACATAACTATTGTAATTATCACACATTTTCATCAATTAAATCATCCAGACCCGTCCCAGAGGGTGAACGATAGGGCGAAAGTCCATGACACATCTTTTAAAGGGGCCCAAATTGTTTATGAAATTTTTTATATTATAAGATTATACAAATAGTTTTCTTTTAATTATTGGTTTATAACTAAAAATAAAAATAAAAAAAAAACTTGATGACATTTGTGTATTTTAAAGACATATTTTTTTCTTTTGCCCTAGGTCCAAAATATGTTTGGAACGGTCCTGAAATCGTCTATAGGTTATTATAGACTTTTTTTATTATTCACATTCTATCATAATGTTATCAGGATGTTTATTGAGTCATATTCTGTAAGAATGAAATTGAATGAAAAACGATGCATGAGAAAAAAAAAATAGTGAAAATAAATGAAAATGACAATAATTATGTGAGGTAGAATGTATTCACATTACTAAACAACTTATTCTTTTAGTAATTCTCATAGAATAGTACTGTCGATACGTCCGTAAAATAGTTGTTCATCAATATTATAACCTATATATATATATATATATATATATATATATATATATATATATATATATATATATATATTCTTAAAACGGCAGAAAATATTAATAAAAAAAAGGTCTGCGGGAATCTTCACAAAACTCCATAAGTGTACCTGTGTATAACAAAGAGTACAAGTTAGAAAACCATATGCACCAACCGCCTTGTAGAGATGCATTAACATATATGGCATTAATGCAGAAATGACATTAACTTGTATAATTTTTAATCGTAATATGTTATCAAAAGAATTTTTATAAAAATACATTCTAAATAAATAATTAAGTATGTGTGATTTATAATGATAGTTGATAAAAGTTTATAAACTATATAAGTTTATATTTTGTATTTTGATTTTTTTAGAACAGTGAAAAATATTATACTTAATTAAAAAAAAAGGCAACGGAATCTTGACAAATATACATTAGTTTACTATGTATGTTGGCATAATTCAGGAATTGCCTCTCAGGGGCATTTTGGGAATTTTATATAGAAACTATTTTTAACGGTGTTTGAGTTAGTTTAGGATTCCATATCTTTTAGTATAAATAAGGGTATTGTTTTAGGTTTGTTTTTTGGTTTTTTCTCCAGCGTTTAAAACTCTTGTTGAGCAAGTAAAGTTCCCGTTTTTTTATTCCCCTGTTATCTTCCTCTGTTGCTGTTGTTGCTGTGCAGTTTTTTCTTTTTTCTTTTTTCTTTTCTTCCTTCCTGTTCTATTTTGGTTTCTGTTATTAGGCAACAAGGTATCAGGTAGATACCTTACACTTGGTATCAGAGCTTGAAAAAATACCCCATTGATAACAGCCCTAACATGGAAGGACAAAAGAAAGATGGCTCATTCTCTCTCCAATACCCGCTGTTGACCAGGAGCAATTATGCCGTTTGGGCCATAAAGATGAAGATAGCAATGCAGGCTCAAGAAGTGTGGGAAGCCATCGAACCAAAAAACCCACAGAATCAGGTTAGTGTAAAGAAGGATAGGCTTGCGATGGCCATCATAGTCCAAGCAGTACCGGATGAAATTCTACTATCTTTGGCAGAGAAGGAATCAGCAAAAGAAGCTTGGGAAACGCTCAAGACTCTCTACATGGGTTCTGATCGCGTAAGAACAGCAAAAGTACAAACACTCAAAGCAGAATTTGAGGTGTTAACCATGAAGGAGTCGGAGACAGTTGATGACTTTTCTGGAAAGTTAAGCAACATAGTCAACAACATTCGAGCCTTAGGAGACAATATGGAAGAAGCTTACGTGGTGAAGAAGATACTAAGAGCAGTTCCGTCTCGGTTTTTGCAATTAGCTTCAACCATTGAGCAATTTGCAGATCTGGATACTATGTCTTTTGAAGAAGTTGTAGGGCGACTGAAAGCTCATGAGGAGAGAATCCGCGGGGATGTTGAAGTTGAAGAAAAGAAGCTTCTTCTCACCTATCAAGAATGGACCGAAAGAAGTAAGAAACAAAGCCATGATCAGTCTCGCTCCTCTAACAAAAACAACCGGGGAAACTCAAACAATTATCGAGGCCGTGGAAGAGGTCGAGGTAGAGGAGGAGGCAAAGGTGGTGGATACCGTGGAGGCCAAGGAAGAGGTAGTAATAACCAGCAACGAGAGAATACTCGTGGCACGAACGACAATCGAGACAAGAGCAAAATCCAGTGCTACAATTGTCAAGAATTCGGGCACTATGCAGCAGAATGTAAAAATCCACGAAAAGAAAGAAATCAAGAAGCTAATATGGTTCAAGGTCCAATTGATAACGAACCAGCCCTTCTATTGGCAGCAATCCATGAGATCAAGACAACTGAGGAAGTATTCTTGAATGAAGAAAAAGTCAATCCAAAATTGACACCACTAGGAAGCAACAACAATCAGTCAAAGATTTGGTACCTTGACAATGGAGCAAGTAACCATATGACCGGGGATAAAACCAAGTTTCGTGATCTGAATAGCTCGACTCAAGGCTATGTCAAGTTTGGAGATGGTTCTAAAGTACGAATTGAAGGCAAAGGTTCTATCGTATTTCAATGTAAGAACGGAGAACATCGAGTGCTTCAAAGTGTTTACTACATACCAAGGTTATGTAGTAACATCATCAGTTTGGGACAACTAGCGGAAAAAAGGGGATCGAATATATATGCACGGCTTATTCCTTTGGATCCACGATGAAAAGAACCGACTGCTCATGAAGGTAAAGCAATATGAAAATCGACTCTATAAGATAATCTTAAATGAAGTTGAGTCTCAATGTCTACTTGGAGAAGCTACCGATCAGACATGGCGTTGGCATGCTCGTATGGGACACGTGAACTTCACCACGCTCAAGGAAATGTCAGACAAGAACTTGGCTGTTGGTTTGCCCAAAATAAACATCCCCAAACGTTTATGTGAAGGCTGCTTGATAGGGAAGCAAACTCGAAACCCCAACCCAACAAGTACAATGTACAGAGCTTCAAAAAGGCTAGAGCTCGTACATGGTGACCTATGTGGTCCTATCACTCCACCCACACCAGCCGGAAATAAATATTTCCTCCTATTGGTTGATGATTACACTAGGGTAATGTGGATTTACCTTCTAAAAGCTAAAGATGAAGCCTTAAAGTTTTTAAAGAATTTCAAAAAAAGGTGGAAACAGAAGTTGGAGAAAAAATAAAGACATTACGAACTGATCGGGGGGGGGGGGGGGGGGGGGAATTTCTCTCAAGTGAATTCACCTCATATTGTAAAGAACTGGGTCTTAATCGACAATACACGACACCATACTCTCCGCAACAGAACGGGGTTGTGGAGAGACGAAATCACACTATAATTGAGATGACACGAAGCAATCTTAAAAGCATGGATGTACCTGAAGTATTGTGGGGAGAAGCCGTGTGTCATGCCGTCTACATTCTTAACAGATTGAGTACAAAAGCTCTTAAAGATTCCACCCCATACGAGATGTGGACAGGAAGAAAACCACAAGTTGAGCATTTGAGAGTTTTTGGTTGCATTGCTTATGTGAGAACACCAAATACACACCTAAAGAAACTTGAAGATAGAAGCAGCAAGATGGTTCATCTAGGCATTGAAAAAGGATCAAAAGCCTATAGGCTTCTTGATCCGGATACAGGGACAATTCGTGTTAGTAGGGACGTAAAGTTTGATGAAGAAGCAAAGTGGACATGGGAAAAAGGCGTAAAAATAAAACCCATTCCAGGTGTAAGTTTAACGTTTGATGGGTTCACTATAAATGACATGACAGAAGATGAAAATTCTGACTTAGGAGGTTACGAAGAAGATGATCAGGTATGGAGCGAGCCAACTCAATTAAGCCCTCAAGTTTCCACCACTACTCCAGAAAGTTCGACAAGCTCAAGTACTGGTAGCGAAGACTCAACAAGTGATGGTGCGTTAAGGTATCGAACACTTCATGATATTTATCAAGATAGCGAGCAATTACTTCTAATGGAAGATATTGAGGAACCCAAGACATATTCTGATGCAAGTATGAAAAAAGAATGGGTAGAAGCTATGAAAGTTGAATTAGATGCGATTGAAAGAAACAAGACTTGGAACCTAGTAGAACTACCACCAGGGAGAAAAACCATTTGTCTTAAGTGGATCTTCAAACTCAAAAGAGATAAAAATGGAAATATAATAAAGCACAAAGCAAGGTTAGTTGCCAAGGGTTATGTACAAAAACCCGGAATTGATTTTGATGAGGTATTCGCTCCGGTTGCTCGAATTGAAACTATACGCATCATATTAGCTTTATCAGCAAAATCCGGTTGGAAAGTACATCACCTTGATGTAAAGTCAGCGTTTTTATATGGTGATTTAGAGGAGGAAGTATACGTCTCACAACCAGAAGGATTTGTGAAGAAAAATCAGCCAAAGAAAGTCTACAAACTATCAAAAGCCTTGTATGGATTACGCCAAGCACCAAGGGCTTGGAACTCTAGGCTGCACAAATACTTGAAACAACTAGATTTTAAAAGATGTCCGCAAGAGTATGCTGTTTACACTAGAAGAAAGAAGGGAAGCCTTCTCATTGTAGGGGTATATGTTGATGATCTAATTCTAACAGGAAGTTGTGATAACGATGTGAAATTGTTTAAGCAACAAATGAACAAAGAGTTTCAGATGACTGATTTTGGGCTGTTGACATACTACCTGGGCATAGAGGTAACTCAATATGAAGGGGGAATTACATTAGTGCAAACTACTTATGCAAAGAAAGTGCTTGAAAAAGCTGGTATGCATGATTGTAACCCATGTAGATATCCAATGGAACCAAGGCTGGAGTTAACAAAGGATGAAGAAGGAGAACCCGTTGATCCCACGAAGTATAGGAGCATTGTTGGTGGTTTGAGATACCTCACACACACCCGTCCGGATATCTCATATTCTGTAGGTTTGGTAAGTCGTTTTATGGAAAAACCTACTAAGAAACACCTTCAAGTTGTTAAACATATTCTAAGATACATTAAAGGAACAACTATGTATGGTTTGGAATATGTAAGAAGTAGTGAAGAATATGGTGTCATGGGCTATACGGATAGTGATTTAGCTAGAGATGTGATTGACAGGAGAAGTACATCAGGTATGGCATTTTATCTCAATGAGAACCTTGTTACATGGAACTCACAGAATCAACAAAGTGTGGCACTTTCATCCTGTGAAGCTGAATTTATGGCAGCTACAAGTGCCACTTGTCAAGGAGTTTGGATAAGAAGATTGCTTGGAGAGTTAACCGGAAGAAGAATCAACCCAATAGTGTTGTATGTTGACAACAAATCAGCCCTGGAACTGATGAAGAATCCGGTGTTCCATGGAAGAAGCAAGCATATAGACACAAAATACCACTTCATACGTGACTTGGTTGAGAAAGGAGATGTCATTGTGCAACATGTGGGAACTACTGAACAACGGGCTGATATATTCACAAAATCTATGGCTAAAGTGAAGTTTGAAGAAATGAGAAGTCTATTAGGAGTCAACAATCAACCCAATAGTGTTGTATGTTGACAACAAATCAGCCCTGGAACTGATGAAGAATCCGGTGTTCCATGGAAGAAGCAAGCATATAGACACAAAATACCACTTCATACGTGACTTGGTTGAGAAAGGAGATGTCATTGTGCAACATGTGGGAACTACTGAACAACGGGCTGATATATTCACAAAATCTATGGCTAAAGTGAAGTTTGAAGAAATGAGAAGTCTATTAGGAGTGAAGAACATCTCAGTTCCTGAATTAAGAGGGAAAATGTTGGCGTAATTTAGGAATTGCCTCTCAGGGGCATTTTGGGAATTTTATATGGAAACTATTTTTAGCGGTGTTTGAGTTAGTTTAGGATTCCATATCTTTTAGTATAAATAAGGGTATTGTTTTAGGTTTGTTTTTTGGTTTTTTCTCCAGCGTTTAAAACTCTTGTTGAGCAAGTAAAGTTCATGTTTTTTTATTCCCCTGTTATCTTCCTCTGTTGCTGCTGTTGCTGTGCAGTTTTTTTTTCTTTTTTCTTTTCTTCCTTCCTGTTCTATTTTGGTTTCTGTTATTAGGCAACAAGGTATCAGGTAGATACCTTACAGTGTACAACAAATAAGAGTACAAACAGGAAAACGAACCACATACACCGACGGCCATGTAGAGATACAACGCTTTTTTTTTTTTGCATAAATGACATGTTTCATAATTCTCAATCGTAATATATTATCTGAGCAAATTTTGAATTGCTTCTAAATTTCTTCTGAAACTTCGTTATCTACTTTGTTTATGCCGACTCTAAAAATGAATTCAAATTCAAAATTCTCTCTAATCGATAATCAAGCTTTATGTTATCATTATGAAAAATCAAGGTTTCATTCCTGTTTCTTAACCTCTTATCGGAGAGAACTATCATTTTTGGAGTTGATCGATGTTAATTGCATTGTGAGTCAAATTGTCAAAAATAAAGTAGGATTCATTGACGGAACTTTGCTTCAACCGGATGTTACTGATTCCATTATCATGTGTTTGATTCCATTATGTAACAAACTATAAACTCAAAGAACAATCACAAGAAGACAAGACTTCCCAACATCAACATTTCATTTAGTATGAAACAGTTGGTTTCCATCATACAAGATACAAAACAAACCTCACTACATTCACACTCTAACACTCGAATGTAACCAAAGAATCAATATAACCATGAAGGTGTGTTACAGAAACCCTAGAACTGAAACCCTTTATCACAGAGACGTAGAGAACAAGTTGAGAGCATCGGATAGAAAATATCTAGTGTTAATCGGCAAATGACCTCAGATAACACTTTAAATACTTGGAGCAACTTTTAACCCTCGGACTCTCTATGGACCTGGATCCAATCTTTAACCCGCGTACATTCACACCTGCATAATAGAGTATATAGAAATATCCCCTACACTACTAATAAATTAACATTATATACCCTACACATTCAAATGATAAGTTTGCTAATTAATATAACACTTTCAACACCCCCTCTCAAACTTATCATTTGACATAATACTATTTTATTTACCTGCAAACATATTTTTAAGACCAAGTCTTTTTGACAAAAAATCATGTTGAAAAAAAGTTAAAGACTTAGTTAATATATCTGCATTTTGATTAGAAGATTCAATTTTAACAATTTTCAAAATTCCATTTTCTATTTTTTCCCTAATGAAATGAACATCAATTTCAAAATGCTTTGTTTTTTCAAGGAAAACAGGATTTAAGGCCAACTTTATATCATATTCATTATCACAAAGCAACTTTACAGGAGTAAGATTCTTATATCCAAGATTATTCAGAATTTTTAAAATCCATAAAACTTCACATGTAACAGAACCCAAAGCACGATATTCAGACTCAGTTGAAGACCTGGATACAGTGCTTTGTTTCTTACTTTTCCAAGACACAAGTGAATTACCTAAATACACAAGATAACCTGAAACAGGCCTTCTTGTAGACAAACACTTAGCCCAATAGGCATCCACATAACCAGGAACATCAAAAGAACTTGATTTTGATAAAAACAATACCTTTTCCAGGACAATCTTTTAAGTATCTTAATACTCTAAAAGCAACATTTAGATGAGATTTTTTTAGGTTTATGCATAAACTGACTTAAAACCTGAACTGCATAACTTATGTCGGGCCTAGTTACAGTAAGATAAATCAATTTACCAATAAGTTTTTGAAATTCTGTTATGTTATTCACATATTCTGAGTTATCCTCATTATCCCTACTAAAAACAAAATTAATCTCCAATGGAGTTTTAACTGGTTTACACCCCAACATTCCAAATTCATATAATAATTCTAAACAATATTTCCTCTGATTTAAACACACACCATCACCAATAGGCAGCACTTCAATTCCCAAAAAATATTTTAACATCCCTAAATCTTTTATTTTAAACTGATATTTAAGAAACAATTTAACATTTTCAATTTCTATTCTACAATTTCCAGTTAATATAATATCATCTACATATACCAATAAAACTACAATGGTGTCATTTTTATTTCTTACAAACAAGGAATAATCACTCATACTTTGAACAAAACCAATTTTTGACAAAGAAGCACATAATTTTTCATTCCATTTACGAGGGGCCTGTTTTAAACCATAGAAAGACTTTACCAATTTACATACTCTGTTGTCATTTTTAGTATGATAACCTTCAGGTAAGACCATATACACACTTTCAACTAAATCACCATACAAAAAAGCATTATTCACATCAAGTTGATAAAGGGGCCAAGAATTATTAACAGCAACACATATAACAATTCTAACTGTAACAATTTTAGCAACAGGAGCAAAAGTCTCCTCATAATCTATGCCTTCCCTTTGATTATACCCTTTAGCAACAAGTCTAGCTTTATATCTCTCAACCTCACCATTTGATTTATACTTAATCTTATAAATCCAACGACAACCAATAGGCTTTCTACCTTTAGGCAGATCAACTATATCCCACGTATGATTTCTATATAATGCTTCCATTTCTTCATTCATAGCTTTGATCCAATTAGGATCAGTTGAAGCTTCAGAATAAGATTTAGGTTCAGAGGATTTGTTAAGATTAGACACAAAACATCTACTTTCATCAGTTAGACAAGAATAATTCACAGATTTTTCAAGTCCATATTTATGTGAACTTTCTACAACAAAATCATTAAATCTAGCTGGGAAACGTACATTTCTACCAAAACGAGTGACTCCTAATACATGATCACCAGAAGGATTATTAGGTTCTAAACTACTATCCTCAACCATAGTAGATGAGCTAGGGACATCCACCTCAACCTGAGGCACATGTGCCTCGTCACTCTGGTTGTTGTCCTTACTGGACAAAGACTCAACCAGATTGTGGACTGCTCCAGCACCATCAGATTGTGGGGTTATTCCTAAATCATCTACATTAATACTTTCTTGTAGAAAACTAGATTCTAATGGCTCATCATAGGAAAATGGGTCACTTGGGCTATTAAACAAATTAGATTTGTCTTCAAAAGATGATTTAAGCTTGAACGGAAAAACTGACTCATAAAATTTCACATCCCTGGAAACAAAAACAAGATTTGTGTCAAGACTCAAAACTTTGTACCCTTTTTGCTCAGATGAATAACCAAGTAAAACACATTTTTCTGCATGTTCAGAAAATTTATCTAAATTGTTCAGTTTTGTTGCAAAACAAAGACAACCAAAGACTCGAAGCTTATCAAAATTAGGAACAGTTTTATACACAAGTTCATATGGAGATGCTCCATTCAAAACTGAAGTGGGTGTTCTATTAATTAAAAACACTGAGGTTAAAACAGCATCACCCCAAAATTTTAAAGACAACCCAGACTGAAACATCAAGGACCTTGCAACATTCAAAATATACCTATGTTTCCTTTCAACAACCCCATTTTTTTGGGGAGTGTAAACGCATGAGGTTTGATGAATTACACCTTTGTTAATGAAAAAAGATTTCAAATTATGATTTAAAAACTCAGTGTCATTATCAGACCTCACCTTTTTTATCTTAACATCAAATTGATTGTGCAAAATGTTAAAAAATCCAGTAACACAAGAAAAGACTTCACTTTTAGTTTTTAACAAATAAACCCAAGTTGCCCTAGTGAAATCATCCACTATAGTAAGAAAAAACCTATATCCCTCTGAAGTGATCACTTTATAAGGACCCCACACATCAAGGTGAATCAGCTCACCTAAGCTAGATGACTTATGAAAACTAGAAGAAAATGAATTCCTTGTTTGTTTAGCCTTATGGCAAAATTCACAAGGTGGCAAGGACTCAATACCAAAGTTAAGCTTGGACTTTAAAGAATTCAAGGCTTGATCAGATGGATGACCAAGTCTACAATGCCATGTTAATTTAGAAACATAACATACAGCATAATTAGCACAGAAGGAATTACCTGAAGGTACACTATCTATATAATAGAGACCTCCAGACTCACTACCATTCCCCACCATCTCCTTGGATTGTAAATCCTGAATTTTACAGCTATGTTCATTAAACACAACTTCACACTTACTATCTTTACAAACTTTATGAACTGATAACAAATTAACATTGAACTCTGGAACAACAAAAACATCAAACAGAGTTAAAGAACTGGAAACATTAAGATTTCCAATTTTCTCAATTTTAGCACTAGTTCCATTAGGATGACTAACATGAAGATTAAGTTTAGATACATTCACAGTATCATACAAAAGAGACTCAGAAGCTATCATATGTTGATTAGCTCCTGAATCTACAACCCATTTGTTACAATTAAAAATGGAACTGCAAGCATTGAATAAGTACCTGCCATATTAGCACTGACAGATGCTTCCTCATTGCACTGCTTTTCACCAATCAGATTAAGAAATTTGATATACTGGTCCTTAGTGAGTTGATGAAACTCAGACTCTCCAGACCCAGATGATCCAGAAGGTACGACAGATGAATTAGCATTAAAGGTTTTACCTAAATTGCTCTGACCTACTTCATTTCTTGGTTTAAAATCTTTAGGATAACCAATTAGTTTATAACATTTTTCAATAGAATGTCCTTTTATCCCACAATTTTTACATTGAACTATATGACCTTTAGTTTTACTACCAGTATTACCAGATGTAAACCTATTATTAAATTTACTATTAAAAGCTGCTGGTTGACTTTTGGAACTAGATTGAGAGTCATTGGACAAAGACCCATTTCTTTGAAGTGACTCTTCACGAGATATTAAAGAAAAAGCAGTTTTGACACTAGGGAGAGGATCCATAAGAAGTATATGACTTTTAACCTGATTATAGGACTCATCTAGACCACTAAGAAATTGCATAAGTTTCATCAATTTAGCATGATCATTTTGTTTAACAGCAGCCTCACAAGTACATTTAGTGAGACTGGTTAAACCATCAAACTCTTTCCATAATGCATCTAGTTTATTAAAATAATCTGAAATAGAAAAACCAATTTGTTTTAAAGAATTAATTCTTTGATGTATATTAAAAACAACTGACCTATCTGCCTTATTATATGTTTCAAACAAACTATCCCATATGTCTTGAGCATTATCAGAATAAGCATGGCTAGCATATATAGAATCACTAATGGAAGATAAAAGCCATGAGCAAACTACTTCATTAGCTCTCTCCCATTTTGAGACTTTATTAGTCTCAACAGAACTCTTTTTGAAAGTACCATCAACAAATCCTAATTTGTTTCTGGCCTTAAGAGCCCTAGACATAGAACTCCTCCATATACGAAAATTCTCATTACCAGTTAGTTTAACAGTTATAATGGTTATAGTAGCATTATCAGATGGATGGATGTAGAGAGGATCATCAAAGTTAATTGTATCATCCTTTCCACTTCCTCCTGGAGGATCACTAGAACCAGCCATGAAAACAAAAATCAAAGAAACAACCTAATGAACAGTATACCGAAGTCCAGATGGTTACCAGGTAAAAAACAAGACCGAACAAAAAAATGTAACTGGTGTGATCTTTCACAACTAAGATAACAATAGAGAAAAAAGAAACAAGAAACTCTCACAGTGATCTAAGGCAATTTTTCCGTTAATCAGAATTGACCGCTCACCTCCCTTGGGTTGTTCCCTGACAGAGTTATTTCAGACTAGGTCCGTTCTCTATCAGAGTTACTTTGACCCTTTAATGGGATTGGGTGAGCAGACCAGATGACGAAGTGCTTTGACTACGATCAACAGCCAACCACAGATCCTTCAGGATCGAACGAGTTTCATCAGATCTACAACAACAAACCAAAAAACTCGCAGTAACCAATTTCTTATGAAGAAATCGAAACAAAAAAAACAAAGAGACTAGATGATCTAACTAGATCGAGTTCAGAACCAAACAAAAAACGATAAACTAAACTGATGAAAAAAAACGAGAACGAACCTGTATGAAATCTTCAACAGATCATCAATAAGAGCGATTGATGCCACACGGTGGCTCTGATACCATGTAACAAACTATAAACTCAAAGAACAATCACAAGAAGACAAGACTTCCCAACATCAACATTTCATTTAGTATGAAACAGTTGGTTTCCATCATACAAGATACAAAACAAACCTCACTACATTCACACTCGAATGTAACCAAAGAATCAATATAACCATGAAGGTGTGTTACAGAAACCCTAGAACTGAAACCCTTTATCACAGAGACGTAGAGAACAAGTTAAGAGCATCAGATAGAAAATATCTAGTGTTAATCGGCAAATGACCTCAGATAACACTTTAAATACTTGGAGCAACTTTTAACCCACAGACTCTCTATGGACCCGGATCCAATCTTTAACCCGCGTACATTCACACCTGCATAATAGAGTATACAAAAATATCCCCTACACTACCAATAAATTAACATTATATACCCTACACATTCAAATGATAAGTTTGCTAATTAATATAACACTTTCAACACATTATCATGTATTAGTCATGGAACCTCTATTCTATATCAAAGGAAATTTCCATAAGTATCATGTTTGTAGATTTAGCATTCGAGATATGAAATGATCTCAAGGATCAATATCATCAAAGTAGCGTTTCAAAAATCTTTCAAATACACGGAGAAATCATCAATCTTAGTCAAAATCAAGATACTATTGGATTTTATTTTACACATCTCAAATCTCTGTCAGAGGAAGTTAGTTTTCGCTCTAGTGCACTTGTGGGAAGTGTGATTGCAATTGAGTTCATAATAGCAAAAAATGTTTTCAAGCCTACACAAATCATGAATTTTCTTATGAGATTAAATGACTCATGCATTCTCCTGTATCAGAGGTGTACCATAGGTCAGGTCTTATTATGCCAACCATTAACCGTGTTTTCTTACTAGTCGCATAAGAAGATGAGCAAAAGACGATCTCAGATAATGCACAAGAATATGTTGCTTTCATAGACAAAGTTAAACATAAAGACCTTCTAATAACAAAAAAAAAATTCACAAGGAGCAACCATTCTATTAGCACTTGTAAAAACTCTTTAAAACTCACAATAGACAACGTCAACAATTCATTTATTTCATTGAACCAGTTGGTTTTCATTTACATACAATTTAAACCTCACTACAATCACAATCAACTCTCATAACAAGATCTAATAAAACTATTTTGCTGCTTTCAACTAGGGATGTCAAAAAGTTCTATGGGACCCCATTCCAGTTGGGGCCCTATCCCGTTTGGGGGCATTAAAAAAAACAGGGGCAGGGATAGGGATGAAGGCAAGATTAACCCCCGTTTTAATTTTGTGGGCGGGGGCGGGCAGTCCGGTCCCGAAACCCCATGGGCCATGGGGTCACTGTTAATAAATTATACATATATTAATTATATAAATAGAATAAACAATAACATGATTTTGAGCTTCCAAACTTTAACCAAAAAAAAAAAAACATGTTTAAGTTGTTAGTATAATGTTTTTTAAGATGTCGTAACTTTTTTTTGTTAACATGTAAGATTTTGCTATAAATAAATATTTGTTACCTACAAAATATTTTTTTATCCTAAACAACAACTTCTTTTGGCCTAAAAAAGGCGGTCCGAAATAAACCAGGGGCGGGGAAACATGGGTGGGGACGGGGGTAATAAGGGGGATTTGGGGGCAGGGGTGGAGGAATGGAGAAATTTCGGGGGGTGGGGGGATGCACTTCCCGTCCCATTTGTCCATGTTGACATCCCTAATTTCAACCGAGAATAACGAAGGGAATAAGAAATCCTAATCAGAAACCCTAACTTTTCTAGAGAGAACAAAACGAGAGAGATACTGTGTAGTGTGTGTGTTTGATCTGTGAATTATGATGAAATGAACCAACAACACAACTTAAGTATTTCGGGGCAAACCAGATCAAAGGTCGGCGTGTTAACCAGGTAAAGTTTCAACAAAGGACTCCGCAACCCACCAAATCTGCACATTTACACAAACTACCTAAAAATACAAAAGACTACAAAATAGAATTAAAATAAATTACCTTTTCAACCATGCACTAACACAAATTGTTAAGTTTCAAATACCCAGATATTTTAACACCCTTCCTCACACGTAACAGTTTAGTTTTAATTATTATATATTTTTAAAACATCAATTTTTATTAAAATGATTAATTAAACCAATTTTACTTAAAAGAAAATTATGCTGACCAAAGATTTAGTCAAAATATCATCATTTTGATTAGGAAAACTAATCTTTTCAACCTTTAAAATACATTTAGCAATTTTTTCTCTAACAAAATGTAAGTCGACCTCAAAATGCTAGGTCTTTTCATGAAAGATCGGATTCAAAGCCAATTCAATTATCGATTCATTATCACAAAAAACTTTTACATGAGTTACTTTTTATACCCAAATCAAAAAGAATTTTAAGATTCCAAATAATGTCACATGTTACAGACTTCAGATTTTGTAGAAGACCTTGAAACAGTTGCTTGTTTCCTGCTTTTCCAAGAAACTAAACATTTACCAAAATACACAAAATAACCGGTTACAGACCTTCTAGATGATAGACATTTAGCCCAATCAACATCCACAACCCCATTAAGTCAAAACAATCAGATTGAACAATAAAGATTCCTTTACTTGGACTACCCTTAAGGTACTTAAGTAGTCTCGATGCAATATTTAAATGAGACTAATGTGGTTTGTGCATAAATTGAGACAAAATTTGAACACAATATAAAATACCAGTTCCAGTTATTGTAAGATAAATCAATTTTCCAACTAATTTTTGAAATTCAGTAATATGTTCAAGACAAAGATCTTTATCATCATTAGACTCTCTATTAGGAACAAAATTAGCTTCTAAAGGAGTTAAAGAAGGCTTGCAACCAAGCATTCCAAACTCATGAAGAAGTTTAAGACAATACTTCCTTGATTTAGACAAATACCTTTATCAATGCTGAGAACCTCAATCCCTAAAAAATAACTAAGTTTTCCAAAATCTTTTATTAAAAATTTGGTATTAAGAAACAACTTAACATTTTTAAGTTCTTCTTCATTATCTCATGTAAGGATTATATCATCTACATAGACAAGCAAAACAACAATTGAATTATTTCTATTTCTAACAAATAGTGAATAATCATTCACACTTTGACAGAAAACATAACTACAAAGAGCAAAACACAAATTTTTGTTCCATTTTAGGAGCCTGTTTTAAACCATATAAAGACTTTATTTATTTGCAGACTCTAGTATCACCTTTTGTATGATACCCTTGGGGAAGAAACATATATACATCCTCAGACAGATCATCATACAAAAATGCATTATTGATATCAAGTTGATACAAAGGCCAAGACTTATTAACAAACTAGGAAATAACGATTCGAACTATAACAATTTTTGCAACTAGAGAAAATGTTTCCTAATATTCAACACCCTCTCTCTAACTATACCCTTTAGCAACAAGGCGAGCCTTGTATCTCTCAACTTCCCTATTAGTTTTATATTTTATCCTAAAGACCCACTTGCAACCAATTGGTTTTCTATTTTTAGGTAATTATTTTATGTCCCAGGTATGATTACGATAAAGGGCTTTCATTTCCTCATTCAATGCATTTAGCCAGTTAGGATCAGAAAAGGCTTCATCAAACGTTTTGGGTTCAACAGTTTTATTTAAATTTGAAACAAAACACTTATTTTCATTATTAAGAAAAGAATAATTCACACTTCTTTCAATACCATATTTAGGTTTTCCTTCTATAATATAATTGTAACACCTGTGTTTCAAGGCAAAGCATTGATTCGATGATGTAATAGTTAGGGTCAACAAATGTAACTTATTTTGAAGTAATAAAAAGGAATTATTTGAGTATTATGTTAATTATGTGAATTTATGTGCTTTATATTTGTTTATAATAATATAATAAATTAAGAATGAAAATAAGTGTCAAAAATAAAATGTTAGATAAACTCGATATCTATGAAGAAAATTGTAGTGGTCGTGACAAGGATTTCGGAGATATAAAGAACGCCAAAATCCGAGTTATAACGAAGAAGTTATGACCTGTCGAAGTTTCGCGATAAAACCGGCATGACGTTGTGTGACGTAAAAAGTGAGTTTGCGATAAAGTGCTTTATAGTCGACATAGCCTAAACAAGAATCAAAGGTCTCGTTAATAGTAGTTCAACGGTAAAAAGACAGACGAAAATGGACGTCGGATGAAGAAGTTATGAATTTTTAACGGATTTATCTTGTCCCGGCCTGTTAAAAATATAACTTTAAAAATAAAGTCAAAATTAGCTGACGGAGTCTAAAAGAAAGTTGTAGAGTATGGTCCCACCTAAGGGTGGATATACAGAACGTCGAAAACGGAGCTCATATGCGAAAGTTACAAATTTTAGAAGTCGGCATTGGAATTTGCGAGCTGAATGTGAGGCTATGCCCTGCGTAGAGGTGGAACGCCTCGCGTACCGGAGTACGCCCTGCATATGAAGAGTGAATGCCCCACATACTCACATGCTTGGTCCAAAGAAGTCTACATCACCCCACCCGATTTCGGACACCTGGCCCTCGGAACGCTGAGCGTACGCAGGTACACCCCGCACAACAAGGTATGCCCTATGTAAACCGAGGCCAACGACTATAAATGAGATGTGAGGCTGCCATATTTTCTCACAACTTTCACCACTTCTTTCTCTCTCTACTCTCTCTCTCTCTCTCTCTCTCTCTCTCTTTCTCTCTCTAAACCTCCCAAACACCCCCGAAGCCTAGGAAACCTCCCTAGCACTAGAAGAAAGCCAGAGAGCACCCGAAGGCTCCGAGAAAAAGAGTTTTTCGGTTTGAAACTCTGCCCGTGCAGAACCCAGTTTTTAGCAAAACTAATGTTTCGTTAAAGGAGATTATTTTAAGAAGTGAAGCATTGTCGGAATCACCACCTTAACAAGTGAGTTCATAGTTACTTTCATCTTACACATATATATCAAGTATTCTATATAAATTACGTGCCATGTGTACATATTATCTGTTTTAGGGATGTAACGTGAGGATAACAGGAACGGGTAATTGGGTTGATTTATTTGATGAAGTTAATAAACTTAACTATTATGGGTTTAAAACCCTATGTGCTCACCAGGCTCCCAAGCCTGACCCACTCGTTTTTTTTTTTTTTTTTTTTTTGCTTTTGTATTATACGTGGTGACACAAGAGCATAGTTGTATGATTTGATGAGAGATTATGGATTATAGGCCATTAAATATAAATAAATGTTGTAAAGCCTATGTTGTACTATTTATGCTTTTGATCTGTATTAACAATGACATACCAATGTTTAATATAATGAAATACATTTCTTCGGAAATACTTTGATAAATCTTTATCATATTTTCTTTTGGGAACAAATTCCATAACATTTTTCTTTAAAAGGTTACTCTGATTTTCAGATAAAATATAAACAAATCGGTCTTTTCTGGCCATGAAATTGGGGGTGTCATAGTAGGTGTTAGAGCATTAGTTTAAGCGAACTAGGAATTTGTAGGATTTCTAGACTTAAACTTAGAATGCTAAGCGATGATTGTGAGATGAATGTCTGCAATATTTTAGACATGAGCACTAGTATATTTTAGGAAAGATGCCTAAAATGCTTTTATGTGTTAAATCCTTTATGTTTTCCTTATATGCTATTATTTGTTCGGATATATGGTCTGTTGCTGACCGGATCTAGAAACCTTACGTGTTCAGGATTCTAAGCGTTCGACTACGATATTAAAACTAACTTGTAATGTTTCGGAGTGATAAGGAGAATTTAAACATCTATCATAAATAAAGATCTAAATTCACCTACTTTGGTGTATAGATCAACATGGTGGGAACCCGAAGTGGAGTCGGAAACGTGAACGAAAACAGGAATCAACGGCCTCGTCCCCAATTGATTGAGCAGGTGCCAGTAGTAGAAGCTGCACCAGAGCCAGTCACTATGGTTGGAGTACATGCCATGATTCGGGCTATGATGGTCGAACAAAGGGAAAAAATGAGGCATCTGTTGTAGAATAATAAGGATAAACATTCGATGCCTGGTGAATAGCCAGAACTGAATGATGGACAATCAGAGGAGGAAAACTATAGAAGGACTGTTGGTCAAGCTAAACCGCCAGTGGTTAGAGGAAATAACCACGGTGGAGGAAATGATGGGCGTGGATGCAAATACAAGGATTTCATGGCATCCAAACCACCGTGTCTTTCTGGAAGCCCAACACAGGTGGAAGTTATTGATGAGTTTTGGTCATAAGAACATCCTATGTGCTCATACAAACCCTAATGCTTGGATCTAGGTTTCTCTATTGTACATGCAATTTATCCAAGACTATAAACCCTAGATCTAGCATATGATAATCAATATAACATATAATTAGGGTTTAGATCATACCTTGATTGTTATGTAGCAATAATAATCACAATTACTTCTTGTAATGACTTTAGAAAGCTTAGAGTCACAAATGTCACTCCTCTAATGGTTCACAAACACCAAGAGCAAGAGGATGAAGAGGAGAAGAGAAGGAGGCTGCCCAAAACATGTGGAAACCCTAGATGGAAGCTTTTCCACGTTTTTGGGGCATAAGGGCTCTATATATAGTGAGGCTATTAGGGTTATCTAACAAGGAAACCCTAATTTGGATGCTTAAGCCCTAAGCAACCCATGGACTCCTTTCCTTAAAGGCCTTGGACGATTTCTAATGGGTTTCCCCATAGAATTCGTCCACTCCTTAATATAAGGCAATCCATAGCCCAAATTGCAATTATCTTATAATTACAATTCCAGTCCCTTAAGTTTAATTAATCTCTTTTAGTCACAAACTTAATTCTTATTAATTCTTGACTAATATTAATTAAACAATATGATTTCTCCTTTAATATATTATTCCCATAATATATTAATAAATCATATTTAATCCTTTCTCTCCATATTTCATCCTATCAAGTTGCTTTGGTGAAGGCAACCCAAAAGGACCATGCACCATCGGGTCAAGTACATACCAAAATAGTTATGGACTTAGACACTAATCACAGTTATGGAATGGATCTCCGAGATGGAGACAATGTTTGAAAGTTGCAAATGCAGCAACAGACAGAAGACGACACTCGCGGTTCCTCTGTTAAATTTTGTTCCATATTTAGTTCCAACTAAACTCTCCAAGGTTAACAATCTTGCCTACGGATTACCAGTGGAATTTGGTCCAATGGTCAAGCAAGCAACTACTCTGAAAGCCGCCATCTGGGCTGCTAAGAATGTTGAGACCCAGATAAGGGAGAAGGGTCTGGAAAGGGCAGAGGTTGGTGAGAAAAGGAAGTTCGATGGATCTTCGATCCAACAAGAAAAGTAAGTTCTCGAAGCCCGGTTCGAGGGGAGGAGGAGGCGAAGCGAAATGGTGTGAAAAGTGTAAAAAGAAGCACCATGGGAAATGTGACAGAGAGGTCACTTGTTTTAAGTATGGAAAGCACGGGCACTATGCCAATGGGTACACCTTCAACAAGAAAGTTTGTTATGGGTGTAATGAGGAAGGGCACATTTTGAGGGACTTCCCGAAGAAGAACCAGGCAACAAGGCCCAATGCTCCACCGAAGCCGAAGGCGAGAGCTTTCCAGATGACCCTGGAAGCCACAAAGGATGCAGCAGATATCGCTTCAGGTACCTTTCTTGTAAATGGATTGCCTGCTAATATATTGCTTGATTCCGGAGCGAATTACTCCTTTATATCACACAAAGAGTTGTAGAAGTTGCCAGTGGCAAATTCATACCTATTAGCGATTGCATTAAGAATATCGTCATCGACTTGAACAGAAATGAATTCCAAAAGGATCTATTACCCATTGAGTTGAATGGTTTCGACATCGTACTGGAAATGGATTGGCTTAGCGCCAATAATGCTGAGATACTATGCATGAAGAAGATAGTGAGGATAAACCCGTCTGGAAAATATTCATTATGGTGTACGGAGACAAATGCATGAGTAAATTCTGGAATCATTTCCCTGATGAAGGCCAGAAAATGTTTGTCTAAAGGATGCACATCATACTTGGAGTTCGTAATCGATGCTAAGAAGGAGAAGAAGGAGATGAAAAGTATACCAGTGATGTGTGACTATCCGGAAGTCTTTCCTGAAGATCTTCCTAGATTACCCCCTGACGAATAGACTTGTTTCCAGGATCGAAACCAATAGCAAAAGCATCATACCTATTAGCACCGATGGAGATGAAGGAGCTTATGACGCAACTTCAGGAGTTGTTCGACAATGGTTTCATTAGACCTAGTTCATCATCTTGGGGAGCTCTACTGCTATTCGTAAAGAAGAAGGATGGAAGCATGAGGATGTGCATAGACTACAGAGAGCTTAACAAGGCAACGGTGAAGAACAAGTACCCATTGCCAAGGATTTATGACCTATTCGATTAGCTGCAAGGTTCGAGTTATTTCTCAAAGATCGATCTTAGGTTAGGATATCATCAACTATAGGTGAAAGAGCAGGAGATTGAGAAAACCGCATTCAGAATGAGATACCGAAACTATGAGTTCTTGGTTATGTCATTTAGACTAACCAATGCTCCAATAACATTCATGGATTTCATGAACAAAGTTTGTAAACCATTCCTTGATAAATTTGTGATAGTGTTCATACATGACATTATAGTTTACTTAAAGAGCCAGCAGGAGCATGGCAAGCACCTGTGAGAAGTGTTAGAAGTTTTAAAGAAGGAGAAGATGTATGCAAAGTTCTCCAAATGTAATCTTTAGATTCGAGAAGTCTAATTCTTGGGTCATGTGGTTAACCAAGAAGGGATCATGGTTGACCCAGCGAAGATTGAAGTTGTGATGAAGTGGGAACGACCGAAAAGTCCCATGGAGATCTGAAGCTTTCTAGGATTAGTTGGATATTACCGAAGGTTTATCAAAGGCTTTTCTTCAATCGCTGCTCCATTGATAGCTTTGACCCATAAAAGAGCTACATATACATGGAGTGAAAAACACGAAGAAGCATTCGAGAAACTAAAGAAGAAGTTGTGTGAAGCACCGATTCTTTCTTTACCTGACGGAGTTGAATACTTCGCAGTTTATAACGACTCATCTGGAGTTGGTTTAGGTTGTATTCTGACCCAAAGGGATAAGGTGATAGCATATGCATCAAGACAACTGAAAGATCATGAGAAGAACTACCCCGCTCATGATTTGGAGTTGGCAGCGGCAGTATTCGCACTAAAGATATGGAGGCATTATCTCTATGGCACAAAGTGCAAACTTTTCACTGATCATAAGAGTCTCCAGTATCTCTTTAATCAGAAGGAATTGAATATGAGGCAATGACGCTGGCTAGAGTTACTCAAGGATTACGACTGTGAGATACTTTACCACCCTGGTAAAGAGAATGTTGTCGCTGATGCTCTAAGTTGAAAGGTAAAACTTAAAAGGAAAAGGCCAAGAGCATTAAGAATCGAAGTTGTCTCAACGATTATGGAAAGCATCAAGAAAGCACAAGAAGAAGCTTCGGAGAAAAATGACTGAAAGGAAGAGCATTTGGGCAAAACGTTGGTGTTCGGTATGAATAATCAAGGATTGAAGGTATTCCAAGATATGATTTGGGTACCTAAGACAGGAGGAGTAAGAGATCTTCTGATGGAAGAAGCCCACAAGACCATGTACTCGATTCATCTCAGCAGCACTAAGATGTATAGGGATCTGAAACCCTACTACTGGTGGCCGACGATGAAGGTCGATGTTGTAAAGTATGTGGCCGAGTGTGTAACATGTGCAGGAGTTAAGGCATAACATCAGAAACCGTATGGGAATTTAGAACCTTTGCCTGTACCCATGGGTAAATGGAAAGACATTGTTATGGATTTTGTAACTAAACTGCCCAAGACAAAGAACGGTCACGACATGATTTGGGTGGTCGTGGATCTGTTCACTAAGAGTGCACACTTCATACCAGCCAATGAAAGATGGTCTATGGATAAGCTTGCCAATGCTTATGTGAAGGAGGTAGTAAGACTTCACGGTGTTCCTTTAACAATTGTATCAGATCGTGATAGTCGTTTCACATCAAGGTTTTGGAGGAGTCTACAAGAGGAATTGGGTACGAAGTTATGTTTAAGTACAGCTTACCATCCACAGACTGATGGTCAGAGCGAAAGAACGATTCAAACACTTGAAGATATGCTAAGATCATGTACCCTAGAGTTGCAAGGTAACTAGGATGAACACTTACCTCTGGTAGAATTTTCCTACAATAACAGTTTCCACTCGAGCATCAAGATGGCACCTTACCAAGCTTTGTATGGAAATAAGTTCCGTACGTCGTCATGTTGGCTTGAAGCTAGAGAAAAGCAGTTTATGGGCCTCGAGATAGTCCATCAGACTGTTGAAAAGCTAAAGGTGATTAGGGAAAGGATGTTAGCAGCGCATGATCGTCAAAAGAGCTATGCTGATAAGAAGAGGCAAGCGGTGACATTCAAAGTTGAAGATTCGGTTTTGCTTAAAGTCTCACCTTGGAAGGGACTTATAAGATTTGGGTAAAGAGGAAAGTTGAGTCCAAGGTTCAATGGACCGTTCAAAGTTTTTCAGAGGATTGGGAACCAAACTTACAAGCTAGAACTACCAGAAGAACTAGATGGTAGTCATAACACTTTCCATGTGTGTTATTTAAGAAAATTCACGGGAGCAGTTCCCGACATAATTCCAATTTCAGAGTTAAGGATGAATGAAAATAAGAGGCTAACTGAAGGGTCGGAGGCGATTGTTGACCGTAAGAACAAAGAAGTTGCGACACAAGATGGTCGACTTAGTGCTTGTGCGATGGAAACATACGAATGGGCCAAACCTCACACGGGAAACAGAGAGTGACATGATGAGTCGTTATCCGTATTTGTTTGTTGGTGCATTATTCTAGGGACAAAATCATCCTAAGGGGGAGAGAATTGTAACGCCCGTTTTTCAAAGATAAGCATTGATGTGATGATGTAATAGTTAGGGTCAACAAATTAACTTATTTTGAAGTAATAAAAATGAATTATTTGAGTATTATGTTAATTATGTGAATTTATGTGTTTTATACTTATGTATAATAATATAATAAATTAAGAATGAAAATAAGCATCAAAAATAAAATGTTAGATAAACCTGATATCTATGAAGAAAGTTGTAGTGGTCGTAGACAAGGATTCCGGAGATATAAAGAACGTCGAAATCCAAGTTATAACGAAGAAGTTATGACCTGTCGAAGTTTCGCGACAAAACTGGCACGACGTTGTGTGACGTAAAAAGTGAGTTTGCGATAAAGTGCTTTTTAGCCGACACAACGTAAACGAGAATCAAAGGTCTCGTTAATAGTAGTTCAACATTAAAAATACATACAAAAACGGACGTCGGATGAAGAAGTTATGAATTTTTAATGGACTTATCTTGTCCCGGCCTGCTAAAAATATAACTTCAAAAATCAAGTCAAAATTAGCCGACAGAGTCTAAACGAAAGTTATAGAGTACGTTCCCACCTACGCGTGGATATAAAGAACGTCAAAAACAAAGCTCATATGTGAAAGTAAAGAATTTTAGAAGTCGGGATTGGAACTTGCGAGCTGGATGCAAGGCTACGCCCCGTGTAGAGGAGGAACGCCTCGCGTACTAAAGTACACCCTGTGTACGAAGAATGAAGGCCCCGCGTACTCACATGCTTGGTCCGGAGAAGTCCATGTCGCCCCACCCGATTTCGGACACCTACCCCTCGGAACGCCCAGCGTACGCAAGTACACCCCACACAGCAAGGTACACCCAGCGTACCTCCGCAGGTACGCCCTACGTAAACCGAGATCAGTGGCTATAAATGAGATGCGACTGCCATATTTTCTCACAACTTTCACCACTTCTTTCTCTCTCTACTCTCTCTCTCTCTCTCTCTCTCTAAACCTCCCAAACACCCTCGAAGCCTAGGAAACCTCCCTAGCATTAGAAGAAAACCCCGGAGCACCCGAATGCTTCGAGGAAAAGAGTTTTTCGGTTTGAAACTCTACCCGCACAGAACCCGGTTTTTAGCAAAACCATTTTTTCGTCAAAGGAGATTATTTTAAGAAGCGAAGCGTTGTCTAAATCACCACCTTAACAAGTGAGTGCATAGTTACTTTCATGCTACACATATATATAAAGTATTTTATATAGATTACGTGCTATGTGTACATATTATCTGTTTACCTGAAATCTATGTTGGATGAAAGATCTAAACTTCTTTCTTTTCAGATGAAATAAAATGATGAGAGGCCTCGACATTGACGATGTTCCAGTCATCTAGCGGAATATAGATGACGAGCACAGACTTTTCTAGACAGTCCAATGGAACGCTAGCAGGCTCGTAACCTGTAGGTGTTTGTGAAATATGTGTTCATCGGTGTATTGCATCCCCCTCATGGTTTCCATACAGACACATATGGTTGAGGAATCCCCTTAGTAGTAGTGTCCATCCCGATGAAATTCCTAGGATAGGTCCCTTATGATAGATGTTTTAGGGATGTAACGTGAGGATAACGGGAACGAGTAATTGGGTTGATTTATTTGATGAAGTTAATAAACTTAACTATTATGGATTGAAAACCCTATGTGCTCACCAGGCTCCAAAGCCTGACCCACTCATTTTTTTTGTTTTTTGTTTTCGTATTGCAAGTAGTGGCACAAGAGCATAGTTGTATGATTTGATGAGAGATTATGGATTATAGGACAGTAGATATAAATAAATGTTGTAAAGCCTTTGTTGTGTTGTTTATGCTTTTGATCTGTATTAACAATGGCATCCCAATGTTTTAATATAATGAAATACATTTCTTCGGAAATAATTTGATAAATCTTTATCATATTTTCTTTTGGGAACAAATTCCGCAACATTTTTCTTTAAAAGGTTACTCTGATTTTCAAATAAAGCATAAAAAAATTGGTATTTCCTGGCCGTGGAATTGGGGATGTCACAATAACCATTAAATTTAACAAGCATTTAAGATTCACATCTAGACCATCCAACGACATTTGTTGTGAGCTTGAATATGAAGATGTCCGGCTTCTTTTTGGCGGATTAGCAATGTCTTCATGTGTTGCAAGCTCCTTCTACCTAATGCTTATATTGACAACTTCCCATACATGAATGAACTTAAAAGGATTTAACATGTCATCGTGGAATGTCGTGTGCATTTTTTTTTCAACAAACTCGCTTCACTTTCTCCATTAGCCCATTGCATCTGGGTTTGGGATGTTGTTCAGAGTTGTAGGGATTGAAATTAGAATTGTTGTGATATTTGGAATTGTGAATAATTGTTAGGAACACCGCTTACTCACTCTTGGTTTTGAGATAAACTTGATGGATCCATTCGTGGCCTGTAAGGTGGTGGTAACGTCGGATCGTAACCGAAAAGTGCAAATGGGTTGGAAACATTTTAAAATGAATGGTGTTTAAATATATATATATATATATATATATATATATATATATATATATATATATATATATATATATATATATATATATATATGTATGTATATATAAGAGATAGAGAGAGAGAGAGAGAGAGAGAGCTAGGTTCAAATGTTTCTAGCAACTATTATGTGCAAGTATGCACAAATGAGAATTCAGGAATTAATAAATCATTAAATAAATTTAAAAAAATGTATAATGATAAACTTAGTATATCTAATTATGGTAAAAGAATAATTCAATTAATCTCTCCTTAATTAGTTAAACCCTACAAAACCAACATCCCTTTATCATTCAGTCGTCGATCACGTTTATTATTGCCTCCTCACCGTCGGTTCTTCAGATTGGTTGTGTTCGAATTTGGCATGGTTCTCGGCCTCGGAACTGGCTCCACCGCCAAACACGCTATTGACCGTATCGGAGAGCTTCGACGATGACCCATGAGCAGGCTTTATCTCTGGGCATACCTCTTTTGGATCTTGATAACCACCCATTTCTCGATTTGGCCATCGATAGAGCAGATGAAGTTGTCCTATATATGAATTTGGTCAAAGGGCGCGGGGGATTGTTGTAAGAAATTCGTCGTGATTGTCGATGAATCAAAACTGGTGGACTACGTCGGCGGAAGTGGGTTAGCCATGCCGGTTGAAATTGTTCTTTTTTGCTGGAAAATCACTGCAAAAAAGCTTCAATCGCTGTTGATTTTTTCACCGCCACTAATTTTTGGAACCCTAAATCGACACCATTTTCGGTCCGGTATAGTAAACCCCTTTTTCTTTCCCATATATTTTTTGTAAACCCTTGCGGGTTTTCTGTTTGTAGTAGCCTTGTTGTCAATTTTAGTGGGTGTTAAGCCCTCTTAATATCTTGCTAATCATGATTTGTAAGCCTTTTAACACTTCATATCAGGTGTAGGCTGCTAGAACCAAACAAATTACCTAAAAAAATACATGTGAATTCCCAAAACCGAACATATTGCGGATTTCCAATTTTGAGATCTTTGCTGTCAGGTTTTATGGGTTTTAGATCTTCTTACTTGTCTCAAATGTTATCTTGTATGTTGTTTAACACTTAGGATCAAGTGTGCTCAATTGAATCAAGAATAGGCTTGCAATTCTTCCTCTAAATGTTGTTGATTTACGATTCTTCAAATGCATTTTCCATTTGATTTATTCACTGATTTTTGACTCTTTGATTTCTGATTATCCTTCCTATTGATTTCCGATTTCACTAGTATACCCACTGTTGGATTTTCCATTTGATTTATGGTGTCAAAACTGATACAAATTCTTTAAGAATATTGAAAACCATTCTTGGAGAATTTTTACAATATCATTCTTGTAGAATAAACATGTTTCTTGATAGCTATTAGACTCTAAGTAATATTATTTTAGAATAATTCTTTAATTGGTGTATTTTATGTTTTTGGAGTCTTTTTTTTGATTAAAAATTGGTGGTTCGAGGATTACATTCTATCAAAATGGTTGAACAAGTTCACACTTCTTCATATACTTTATATTAATGATATATTTACCCTTGGAGGGTCTTCTTCTTACTTATTGTTCCCTTACGAAGATGGTTTATATATTCTAATTGTTTTTTTTCTTAGTCACCTTTTGTGTTAACATGATCTTTTCATGTTTTTATATTTCAAATGTTTTGTTCGTTGGGTATATTCTTGATAATACAAATTCTTTAAGAATATTCAAAACCATTCTTCAAGAATACTTTATTCTGTAAGAATATTATTGTTGTATTTTGATAGAATTGTAGTTAATTATTTATAAGTTTAATGTGCAGTTGTTACAAGTGTATCACTACAAAATATTTGGCAATGAATTTGTGATAGAAATGGCTTGAAGAATGGCTTTTGAAGACCTGATGGGAAAGGCTTGAAGAATGAATTAAAGAATGATCACACTCACTGTTTAAGAATGTTGTTATTTTTTAAGAATTACACTTGTTATTCTTTCATAATGTTGTTATTATTCAATGAATCACAATCATACAATGTAAATATTTGGTATCTTATTAGTTCGAGAATTGATTTTGTGTATTCTTTCAGAATGTATTTTCTAGTTTATAGTTAGCATTCTGTCATTCTGACAGAATAAAATCGAAAAATATATTTACTAAGTTTATAGTTTGCATTTTATCATTCTGACAGAATAAAATCAAATTTTTAAATTTAAATTAATTAAAAATATTAAGATTTTAAAAAATAAAGGAATTAATTATCCCTAAAAAATCAAAAATTCCCTTTTTTAATACAGGTTAATTGACTAAAATGCCCTTATGCTGAAATTTATGTGATTATATGGTACATGTTATCATATTCTAATATCATAGACCCTCAGATCATGACATTTGATTATATATCATCCGGTGGTCCAGATCCGTGCATTCTGGCACATTATAGTTAGTTAAAACAAAACAATCTAAGCATATATATATATATATATATATATATATATATATATATATATATATACACACAGGTGAATTTGTAAAATAAAAAAATTACAAAAAACGGTCACAAAGCCATTTGCCAACGATCCACTTCCTTCCCCAATGTTCAGTTTTTTTAATCTCATCATCTGTGTATACCCATCATTGGTAAGTCACCGTTGGTAAATTTTAGGGTGGGGCACAACGTTCACCGCTAACAAGGGAGTCCACATTGAACTACCACCGATGAAAATTGTGAGACACCGCATAGCCTAATTAATAACATTTTAAAGGGCAAAATTATCATTTCCTTATAATTCCTTGGACATATCAAAAAGTGCCTTGGAAATATCAACATCTTAACGAAACCAATATTTAAGTATTTAAACAACTCTTCCATTTAAATCAATTAAATACGCATATAACCAATTTGACAAGGGATAATGACTTGAAAGGGTAACGAACTTTCGACTTTTTTCAAATTTAGTCACTAAACTTTCTTTCGTTATCTATTTGTCATTGAACTATTGAAATTGTTCACATTTTACCCTTATAACCGGCTGTTACCGGTCATAAGGGTAAAATGTGAACAGTTTCAATAGTTTAGTGGCAAATAGATAACGAAAAAAAGTTTACTGACTAAATATAAACAAAATTGAAAGTTCGTTTCCCTCTAAAAAGTTCAATGACTAAATATGAACAAACTTCCTCTTGTATTATGTTTTAGCAAATTATTTATTTTTGTTAAATTGTAGCAACATTTGTTGATGAAGAAATCTATGAAATAAAAAAAATAATAAAATAAAATAAAAAAACAAAACAAAACCCTGAAAATATATTTAACAAAAAACAAAAAACCGAAACCGAAATAAAAAACCAATGGTTTGACATTTTCCAAAATAAAAAATCAAAATTTCCAATCTGATTTTGGTTTTACAAAAAAATGAATCATTCTTACTGATGTGAATTATGACCATTGGTTTGGCATGCGGAATTCGTGACATCCCATGAATACGTAGTTACAACATCGTTTGAACTCGTAATTCATAGTAAGGGGTTAGAGTATCATCGCATGAATACGTAGTTACAACATTGCCTGAACTCGTAATTCATTACCTACAGGTTATGGGCCTGCTGGTGTTTCCACTGGGTTGTCTAGAATAGTCTGTGGTCGTCATCTATACTCTGGTAGATGACTACATCGCCACATTGCCGGTTAAGGTTATGGTATCTCTTTTCATCCTACATCACCTATTAATCATCATCTATTTACCTAATTATCATCACCTTTCTATCATCACCTATCTCTCATCATTTTATTTCATCACCTTTCTATCATCACCTATCTCTACTAAAGCTTCATATTCTTGGCTCTCTGGACCTAGAAGGGTCCAGATCTATAACACAAACTTGCAAGAGGGGTTTGAGGCATTCAAAACCCCAAAGATGAAGTGATTCAAGCCCTAACCCCAAAATGGAATCTACACAATAGGGAAGGAAAGAGGTTCATTTTTGTACCTCAGAATGAAGCTCCTTGCTTGAATAACTCAGAACAATAACCTTCCTTGGTCCTTCTTGCTAGAACTCTTCTCCTTTCTTGCAAAATCACACCAAAAAGCTCAAGATAGCTCTTCCTCTCACTCTACACACTCAAGCTCGCTAGGGTTCTCACTTATGGGAAAGGTAGTCGCAATTGAAGGCCATAAGTGCCTTTAAATATGGCTCGAGCCCAAAGATTTAGGGTTTCTGCAAACAGCGCGGACTCGTCGAGTCGCCTCACCAACTCGTCGAGTCCATTCATTAATCCGAGTCATCAGTCGCGACCTTACTCGATGAGTTGAGGCGTCAACTCGTCGAGTCTCTCTTCTTAACTCAAAAGAAAAATATTTAAATTATGATACCTGGAAATCCGGATGTTACATTTTGTCTTTTTATTTCATAAATTTCTTCATCAACAAATGTTGCTACAATTAAACAAAAATAAATAATTTGCTAAAACATAATACAATAGGAAGTTTGTTCACATTTAGCCATTGAACTTTTTAGAGGGAAACGAACTTTCGATTTTGTTCACATTTAGTCACTAAACTTTTTTTCATTATCTATTTTCCACTAAACTATTGAAATTGTTCACATTTTACCCTTATGACCGGTAACAGCCGGCCATAAGGGTAAAATGTGAACAGTTTCAATAGTTCAATGACAAATAGATAACGAAAAAAAGTTTAGTGACTAAATGTGAACAAAGTCGAAAATTGGTTACCCTTTCAAGTCATTATCCCATTTGACAAACACGAATACTTGTAACTTAGCTTAAAGAACAAATGATAGGGTCCTCAAAGTCGAGAGTCAAAGAGATCTCGAAACAAAAGAAAACAACTCACAAAAACTTGTTTAGAGTTGGCCCTAATCCCTTATTTATTCCTAATTTATTGGTCTTCCTAAACCCATATTATCTATTGATAAAAGGAAACTCCCAATTAGACTCCAAATCATAATAAACTAGATAAATCTAAATAAGAAAAATACTAAACACCCCTTGTAGTTTTCTTTTTGCACCTTTGGTAAACCCGATCCCACTTCCCCATAAATAAACACCCAAATCAATACAAAAGAACAGCATATTTACGAATCATTTAAATAAATAAATAAATAAATAAATAAAATAAAATAAAATAAAAAAAACCCAACGAATAATCCATTCTTTTGACAAAATGTCACTGCCATCATGTCCATTAAAGCAACACCTCTAGAAGCAAACTCCCTAAAAGAAATGTTAGATATTACTAACATGCTTGAATTTGGGAAACGAGAGATTTTGCTCTATTGCAACCATGAAGAAAGCTACGCCATATGCTTGCATTTGGCAAAAAAGGCATCCCTAAAATCAACTTTTCTGCTTCCTTTAAGTCACCATATCTAGCCATTAAGTCAACAACAACAAGATAATGTTCCATTTCTGGCTCAATCCCATACTTTTCTTTCATTATTTCAAACAATTCCATTCCTTCTTTCACTAATCCCACATGTCTACAACCCGAAAAAACAGCCATGAAAGCAATCTTATCAGGTTTAACACCAAACTTTTCCATTTCCTTAAACTTTTCTATTGCCTCTTTTCCAAATCCATGTAACCCAAGACCCGAAATCAAAACTGTCCATGATATCACGTTTTTCTTCCTCATTTCTTCAAAAATCATAATTGAACCCCGAATACTTCCACATTTCCCATACATATCAATCATTAAATTGTTTACCATTATGTCAAAATGATTGAAATTGGATTTTATCATAAGCCCATGAAGAGAACTACCCAAAAGAAGGTTACATAAGTTTGTGGAAATAGTTATCAAGCTAACGTATGTGTAATTATCGGGTCGAATTCGGTCAATCAACATGTGGTGAAAAAGCTCAAAAGCTTCTTTGTAGTCTCCATTACGTGAACAAGCTTCGATCAAAATGTTCCATGAAACAATATCAGGGTTTCCTACTTCACAAAACAGTTCTTGAGTTTTATGGTATTCGCCATTTCTATTATACATCCCACATATAACATTCGTATGAACAATCGATTGTGGGATTTTGGAATCTTGAAAGAATCTCAATGCATCAGAAGGGAAACCGTTTTTGGCATATGATGTCATGAGGGAACTTGTTATGTATTCGTTTGAATGGAAACCGGTTTTTATAACTAAAGAATGAATCTCCTTGAGTTCTGTAGCTAAAAGTGACTTTATAACACTAGAGAATGAAAATTCATTTGGAGAAATACCCGAGTGTATCATTTTTATCATTAGGAGAAGAGAAGATGAACATTGTTTATCTGAATATCCATGAATTAAAGTGTTCCATGACACCAAATTCTTGTCATGTATTTTGTCAAAACATTGATGAGCATAATCTAATCTATCATGTTTAGCGTATAAATTAACCAATGAAGTGGCTACAAGAGAATCTTTTTCAAATTGGTTTTTAATTATCATGGAGTGGATAAGTTCTCCATAAGTTAGATTATCTAACCTTGAACATGAAGTGATTGCATTCAAAAACGTGATCTTGTTTGGAAGAAAACCATTTATGCACATCTTGGAGAAGAACTCTATTGCTTTTATGGGTTCTTCCCCTTTCGCTACTATCCCAATTATTGTATTCCATGTCATCAAGTCTTTGTTGGGTACAATTTGAAACATTTTTTCTGCTAGAAATGTGTTACCTTCACATTTTCCATACATTTTAACAAGTGAATTGGCAATTGCAACACTATGTTCTACTCCAAATTTTATAACCAACGCATGTATTTGTTCACCTGATTTTAGGTTTTCTTTAGATTGGAATCCAGTTAAAACACCCACGAATGAAGCTTCAGATAATTTGATTTCAGTCTTCATAAAGTGAGAAAACATTAACATGCATTCGTTTGTGAATCCTTGATGTGCACACAAAGATATGATTGCATTCCATGTCACTAGATTCTTGAAAGGCATTTCATCGAACACCATGAATGCTTCACGGATGTAACCTTGTCTCCCAAACAAACCCAATAAAGCAGTTCCCACAAAAGCATCAGCAAAGAGCAACCCGCTCTTCATGGCCACTGATTGCAGACAGAATCCTTGATCAGTGTTTAATGAATCACACGAGAAAAGACTGGCGTATGTGAACTGAGTTGGGAGGAATCCATGATACCTCATGTCAGCGAACAAATTGCAAGCTTCATTGTCTTCCTTGTTACGACTATAAGCACCAATCATGGTGTTATAAGAGACGACATTTCTATGAGGCATTTCATCGAACACCTTGCGGGCGATGGAAATGTGGCCCAACGTAGCGTAAAGAGATATGAGATTATTATGGAAGAATTCAATTTGTGGTAAGCTAAATCCCATCGTTGTAATGATTCCATGGAGCGACTTGATTGACTCAAGTGAGTTAACCTTTAAGCGCTTTCGAATCAACCTAAAGAGAGGAGAAGCCAGGTCTTACTGTGAAGTTGTTCGATCTAAAAAAGAAGGTGAATATGTTCAATAGGTGGATGGACGGAAAAAATATTTACAGTGTTTTTCAAAATTATTTATCATTTTAATGTTTTTTTTTTTTTCTTTATTTTTTAGTTTCCATTTCAGTTTTTTTTTTTTTTTTTTCTAATTTAAATATCTTATTTTTCTTTTTTTCTTTTTTATTCCACATTTTTATTGTTTTTCTTATTTTCTTTATTTTTTAGTTTCTTTTCAGTTTTTTTTTTAAATTTTAATATTTTTTTTTTCTTTTATACTCCACTTTTTTATTGTTATATATATATATATATATATATATATATATATATATATATATATATATATATATATATATATATATAAATGACAGCTTTCATTTTAGTTTTTTTTTTATCTTTTTTTACTGCTTTTTAAATATATGTTTTTTCTATTTATTTATTTCTGTTTTATTTAAATATCCGATTTTCTTATACAACCTTTTTACCATCAAATTTTAGCCTCAACATTAAAAAATCATCAAAAACCACCACTATAATCAAATTTTAAGGTGCAAAAATTCCAACATTCACATACAATGTTTTTAAAGTGAAAAAAAGACATCTTCACATTGTTTCTTACAAAAAAAACACCACAAAAAAACTTCAACATTGTTTATTACAAAAAGAAAAACATCACAATTAGCTTCATCTTGAAACGGTAAAAAATCATTACATGTAAAAAAAAATTATTTTTTAAATTACCTTGGTATAGACGGACATCTATTAAGTGGATGACTCTCCAACCATTCTCGAGCACGTGGATTTAACCGGGACATTATCGAAAACGATGTCCGTCTATGCCAAGGTAATTAAAAAAAATATGGTATTTGTTATGGTTATTCTCTTATTATTATTTTTTTTACAGGTAATGATTTTTTACCGGTTGAAGATGAAGCTAATTGTGATGTTTTTTTTTTTAATAAACAATGTTGGAGTTTTTTTTGTGGTGTTTTTTCTGTAAGAAACAATGTTGAGATGTTTTTTTTTCACTTTAAAAACATTATATGTGAATGTTGGAATTTTTGCACCTTAAATTTGATTATAGTGGTGGTTTTTTATGATTTTTTAATATTGAGGCTAAAATTTGATGGTAAAAAAGTTGTATAAGAAAATCGGATATTTAAATAAAATAGAAAAAAATAAATAAATAAACATATATTTAAAAAACAGTAAAACAAAGATAAAAAAAACTAAAATGAAAGCTATCATTTAAATAAATAAATAAATATATATATATATATATATATATATATATATATATATATATAATAAAAAGGTGGAATAAAAAATAAAAAAAAAAATAAGATATTTAAATTAAAAAAAAACTAAAAAGAAACTAAAAAGTAAAGAAAAATGAGAAAAACAAAAAAAGGTGGAATAAAAAAGAAAAAAAAAAGAAAAATAAGATATTTAAATTAAAAAAAAACTAAAAAGGAAACTAAAAAATAAAGAAAAATGAGAAAAACACTAAAATGATAAATATTTTTAAAAGAACACTAAAATGGTAAATATTTTTTCCATCCACCCTATTATGGTCAAAAACTCGAGAAATTTGTTAAATACATCAATAATGCGATGACGTAGAAGAAATCAAGAAAACATATTTATCCGAGCATTTTTCTCTATGTCCTCTCTCTCTCTCTCTCTCAATATATATATATATATATATATATATATATATATATATATATATATATATATATATATATATTCTAACCACAGTTATAAAATAAATTAAATATCTATAAAAAAATTATAATTACTAATCAATTATTGTAAATAAATTATTAATTAAGATATATATTTTTGTATTTATATAAACTTACAATCGTTGTTTTAAATGAAAATGTGAAATCGAAAGGATAATATTATGCTTAATTTAAGATCAAGCTGATTTTCAATCACTCAATTTAGTAGATTAGTACAATTTAATTTTGACTTTTTTAAATTCATGAATATTCACTGCAGATGAGGTAAATATTTGTATATATATATATATATATATATATATATATATATATATATATATATATATATATATATATATATATTGAAAGGTGACGTGATTGTTTGAAATTATATTTATTGATTAAGGGTTATTATAATAAATTAGGCAACAGATATTACAAATCAATTTTTTGCTGACGTGTTTCATATGTGTAAAAGGGAGGATTGAATTAGTGGAAATGTAATTAATGAGAAAAAACCAAAGATTGACAAGTGACAAATAATTAATTTCAAGCTCTAATTGATTGACACGTGGCAAATTTGCTACTCTTTTATTAGGTAGGGATATATATATATATATATATATATATATATATATATATATATATATATATATATGTAGAGGTTCATTTGAGACCAGGTGTTAATTAAGGGTTGATTAGTCATTGTTAGGTTAAACAGATCATCAACATACCTATTACAAAAATTAGCTTCATATTCACGTAATCAAGATCTTTATCTCCTTCGATCTTCAAATCTCACACCAGATCATCATTATGTCGGATAGATATTCATTGATCGATCAATTATCCTTCATATCAAAATCATCACATTCAGGAAATCAAGATCTTCATCACCTTGAATAGGTATGTATTTATACCATATCAACGTGATTTTAAGATTGACATTCATTGATTTATCAATTATCCTCTCCTATCAAAATCTCAGCTATTAAATTCACGATTTTAGTGATTTGATAGTTCATCTTCTTTTTTCTTTATTTGATGGCTGTTTGAGTTGGAATCGTTCAATTGTAATTGCAAATATGAGTCAATATCTTCATGATTTTCTTAATCAGTTTTGTTCAATCGCAAATTGCAAACCACAGAAGGATGAGTAAGGATTGATTTCTTCAATTCATCATCAATAAGGAACAATTTCTCCATTATAGAACAATTTCAACAACTCATCATTAGTAGCAATTGATGTACCATCTATTTGAGGACAAAAGAATTGGAGAAGTATTATTTGATACGCCAACTGTTTGATGAAATGTCTAAATGAATAATCATAACTTAAGTTCTAATGCATTTAAACTCTAGACACGCTCCTAATTAATTGTTATCTAGTAGCAATTTATGGAACTAAAGTGTGAACTTTACATATATAGGTTGAAGATAATCACAATAGAACAAAATGTTACATCAAGTCAAGTGATCATGCACCTTCACTAACTTTGAAATGGAAATGGATACTTATCAAAAGTTTTTTGTCCTTTGGCTTTCCTCTAAATGATTAAATCATATTCTTGTTGATATAAATGTTATTCTTTTTCCTTCATATTAAGACAATTACACAAAATGGTGCATATATGAAAGATTAGTGTAATCATTGTAGGGAAATCTCAGTCCATGTTGATGCTTGAAGCTTGAAGATGGAAGCTTGAAACATGTTTCCTCATTGTTTTTATTATTTTGATTATCTAAGTGAAAGGTTTAGATTAGTTACTATCCTCCTTCTCAGTAGCATGTAAAGTAAATGATGAATTTGGACCGGTTTAGCATGAAGCAGAAGTGGTACTTGGTCCCATTTCATCATATTTTTTATTACATTACATAGTACATGGTATATTATTCTGATTAGAATAATTGAAAAACATTACTCATACGTCCTTAAATATTCAGAAAATTAAGTTTAGAATACAATTTTGTAAATATTTATACAATAATAAATATTAATGAAATACTTTTTTGTATGTCAAACTAATGATGGTGCTGAAGAATAGCACTCAAGCAATGAACTCGTTTCAACTAATGATTATTTAGTTTGGATTTGGATATTCTACATGTACATATATATATAATGTTATGTCCACTTTGATTTTTGTTTGTTGAACTACTCAATTAGTTCCATATTTCGTTTAGAATATGATACATGATATAGTGCACATATTTAATGATATAGTCTATTATTATATGTTCTATATAGATGATACTGATATCTTATTGAAGTATATAATTCTATTTTTAATAATTTATAAGTGTAATATTCTAATACATATTTATAAATGATGATGTAACTGAATGTGTTTTCTTACTATGACTAATATTCTAGATCTGATTATTGTTATGTGTTATATTCTACATTGATATTTGTTGCTGATATAATCAAGTAGTGTTATATTTTAAAAAGCTCATTACTTATAAACTTCTGAAAAGTAACAACATATAACATTATTCTAATAGAATGTTCTACACGTACTACACATTATTTTCATGTAATAAATTAACTTATTTATTTAAAAACCTATAACATAATTCTATTAGAATATTCTACATATACATTTATAAAAACATATAACATATAACATTATTTTATTTGAATATTCTACATATACATATTATTTTTATTTAATAAATAAAATTATTTAACAAGAAACTTATAAAAAAATTTCAATTAGATTATTAACATCATACATCATGCATTAGATTCAAATGAGATGACCTTAATATTGTGAGGCCACGAGACCATGAGACTACTTTTCTCTAGTGAAATATTCTAATATTTTAGTGTTCATAAAAATATAATATATATGTAATATTCTAATATTCTAAAACATATAACATTATTCCAAAAGAATTACTATACATGGACGTACAACCTATAAAATTATTCTATTAGAATATTCAACATATACAAAGTAAATAAGTCTTATTAACATTATATATATCTATAAATTCCATTTTTTTGTAAAAAGGTCATTACATATAAATCTATAAAAACCAACAAAATTTAACATTATTCTAATAGAATGTTCTAAATGTCAATTTTTTTTAGACCGTAAGACCATGAGACCATTTTTCTCTAGTGAAATATTCTAATATTTCAGTGTTCATAAAAATATAATATATGTAATATTCTAATATTCTAAAACATAGAACATTATTCAAATAGAATTATACATGAACATACAACCTATGAAATTATTCTATTAGAATATCCCTCATATACACAGTAAGTAAGTTTTATTAACATCACATATATCTATAAATTATAAACTATTATTGTAAAAAGGTCATTTCATATAAATCTATAAAAAAAACAACATTTAACATTATTCTAATAGAATATTATAAATATACAGAAAACCTATAACATTACTCTATTAGAATATTGTACATGAACTATAACAAAAAATGAACATTTGATCATAAAAGCATGATATTTCAAATTGGTCAAAGCATAGATATTTTTTTAACCATGACTATTATTCTGTGAAACATTCACTGGCCATTGAAACAACCATACCTATTGTTCAAAACTAAAAAAAAAAAAAGATAACTAATATTCAAACGAACAAAACACTACCATGTCATTCATAATCAAAGACTTTCAAATATTCCAAAAAAAATTATTCACGTCCTTCCAATATGTATCTTGCATCGATCCATTCCCTCATCATTTTTAATGACCATCCTTATCAGCCTTTCGCTATTCCTTTGCTTTGTCGGTTACTTTCTTATGGAATTGGAATCTGATTGGTCAAAGCATATCTATTTTGTATGCTTCTTATTTTGCAGATAACCTTCTTTACCCAAGTCAATATTTCACATTTCCACTTAATGTTCCAGAATAAATTTCCATTTGTCGCATTAAGAACACATTAGAATAAATTTCATTAGCTTTCAATGTGTATTAAACACTAATCCTAGCTACAGTAAATAATTTCAAAAAAATTTAACCGAAACTACAATAAAGAAGTTCATTTCTAGCCCAAGCTATAGTAAATCAGGATCAAACATTAACCATAGCTACAATATAAATTTCAAAAAATAATTCCTAAATTAGAAAAAATTGTTTAACAACTTCCTAAATCCTATTACATGAGATGATTTAGAATCTACATTATGTAGAATCTAAATCTGAATCAAATATTATTGAACTAAAACATAAAGAGATGAATTCAGTTATGTCAGGATAGAATAATAAATTCTCAAAATTTTAGTTTTGACTTATCAAAGTAAGCAATAACATCAGGTTAATTAATAAAATAACATCTTAAATCAAATTTATGAAGTAACACCTAACTTTACAAATCATAATACCTAGAATATTAAGTTACCAAAGACTATTTTATTAATATTTTTACTGGATCATCTAACTTATCAAACAATGTAACATCTGATTCAAATTAAGAAGTACCATATTACTTATCAAACTAGACTACTTAGAATATCAAATCATCAAAAATATTTCACTAAATATTTACTAGATAATCCAACTACTCAAACAAAATAACATCTAAAATCAATTTAGGAAGCAAGTTATGTTTGCATCTACAACATTCTATCATTTTCATTCACAATTTTCTTGCAGAAAATATGAAATCATTACAGAGTGCATTATGTCGAACACCTAGCGGGCGATCACTAAATTTACCAAACACTTAACTGACAACAGAAGTAAGAAACTAATAAGATAAACCAAACAAACTAAGAAATTATAATTAAAATTCCAAGAATATCTCTACAGACTTTGTGAATAACTTCATTTATGCATAAATTGTAGATTTATTAACATTGAAATTGTTAACAGCCAAAGATGAGTCAATGGAATCTTTTATTACCTGATGAAAAGAATCCTTCCGCAACTAAGAATCATGAGAAGAAGTAGCGGTTGAAGTTTTTTGTATGGAAACTTAGATATGAAGCCTTTGATTGAGACTCAACTACTTCTGACGAATCATCACACAAACCAGAGCTAGAATTAGAATCAATTCTAGCAGAACGAGCCACGATTGATGCTCGATTAGAAAAAAAAAGACCTTCAAATTGGTGTACCGAAGCACGAAATCTTTTTGATTATTGCAATTTCTAGGGTTTTTGATACCTTCTGATCGAACAAGAAGTTAGGGTTTTATCGACTGTTTTTTCAAGATTATTCCATCTAATTACACCTTTTGATAAGTAGATCAATGAAATTTTTCCCTGGAAGATGCTGGGAATAAGATTGAGAGAAAATTTGGATTGAGAAAATTTTGGCGAGAACGATGAAAAAACTTCTCAAATATCATCCATTGGAGTACATAATTCCTATTTTACCCCTCCCTGTCATCGAATTAATCCTAAACTTTAATAAATTTTCAAAATTGCCACCTCTTCTTATCAGATTGTATGTTTTGATCTCAGCCTTAGATTATTTTTGATCAAAGGACATAAATAGGTCCCCATGTCTCACAAAATAATGTGGGCTCATATGAACTTAACTATATATATATATATATATATATATATATATATATATATATATATATATATATATATATATATCAAAAAATACAACTTTTGCAAAGGAATGAAAAAAAATTAAAAATTAAAAACAGCGGTTTACAGAAATTATGAATGTTTTAAAGCTCGCATGGATAACTCTTTGTGATATTGTTTTGGTGTTAGATGATAAGATATTACACTTTTAGTTGCTCATGTATCTACTAAAGTTGTTAAATCTAAAAATTTATTTTTATCTGATCATAATCTGAAAATTTATTTTTATCTAACCATAATGGACATTGTAGATTTATCATGTTAGGAGATCCATCTTTTTGTATTAATGTATGTTCATTTATTATTTGAGACATTTGGTTTGTTTTATTTACTTTGTTTTCCTCGATATTTATCTTTTCTTTTTATCTAACAAATCATTTAGATTATTTACTTTATTTTCTAAAGTCTGTATTTTTAATTTATGTAATTCGGTTATTATTTCTATTATTTCTATTTTTTCTGATTGTAACCCGATTTTTACTCCTTTATATTCTTTTTCTATTTCTTTTTCTTTATTTATTTCTTAATTATATAACTTTTTAAGGCATATGTAACAGATTTCTACATTTGAGACGAACATAATTTTATGAGACCGTGAGACAATTTTTTTTTAATGAAATATTCTAATATTCTAGTCTTCGTAAAAGAATAATATTTATAATATTCTAACATTATATACTTTTAGAATATTTCACTGTAATATGTATAAAAAATATTGTTTTAGAATATCATAATATTACTTGTATTATATTTTTTTGAATAACAGAATATTAGAATATATATATATATATATATATATATATATATATATATATATATATATATATATATATATATATAATCAGGATTGTAGAATCAATACAATCCTACGATCTCACTTACGTAAATCGATCCTGATCTTATTTAGATCGTTTTTGGTTAGGAATGCGGTAGGATTATAGAATCGAATCTTAAGATTGTAGGATCGTTAATATATATATATATATATATATATATATATATATATATATATATATATATATATATATATATATAATCAAATATTTATTTCGGACTAACTACGTAAAATACCCCTTTTGAATTGTTTATCATTAAATAATGTATTAAAAATGTATTTTTTATGTTTTAAAGTATTTATTTTTAATTGGATTGATATGTAGTTTTTATGTTTTTAAGTGTTTTTTATGCGTTCTTACGATCATGATCTTTTAAAGCTGAAAACGATCTTATACAATGTTTCAATCTTAACAACCTTACTATGAACATAAAAAAAAAAAAAGAATAAATAAAAGTACAAAACAAATGATGTTGACTTATCTTAGAAATGCTAAGACTTTACCTTGGTCAATTTTACAAATGGATAGATTATTTATATAGGAATATTCATTTATATTTTGTATACAAACTTAATTAATTATGCAATCTAGTTATTTTTGCATGCATGACATGATATTACCTTTTTTATAGTATTATAGATGATGGATTAAGAGATTAAAGAACATAAAATATCCAATAACACAAAAACACATTGAACTCTTAATTTACTCTCAATATATCGATTTTGACAAAATTTCTATCACATTGATCAACACACAAACTATAATATCTATCACATCAACACACCAACCTAAACAATATCCTTAATTCCTATGATCATATTACTAATTATCATACCATATCACGAGATTCCTATCTATCTCGAAAGAGAGATAGGTGTTATTAACCGCATATATGACTTGTTCTTCATTTCGGTTTGGTTTATCTCAGTTAGTTCTACCCTATTTCAGCATGTCGTTCTCAAAGTCTTTTCCAAGACGCCAATTCATGGATTTTCACCGCGTTCTTTATACCCAAAGCATGATCCTCAAGTAGACTACTCTTTCCCTTCTCAATCGCAATACCCATTAATCTACAATTAGAGTTTTCAATGAAAAACTTCATTACTTCATAAAATTGAACACATCAACTTAGTTCAAGCTTGGCCAAGCACTTAGTGTGTCATCACTAAATCATCGAGGGGCCCACAGATATCGCTTTTATCCCACATTGCATAAAAGGAACGGATAAACTTTGACTCATATGCTTGCTCAATTTACTCAACAAATCCCACACAACAATACGTTTTATAACACCAAGTAACTGGTGCGTTTACGTATCATCAATGCGCAACCGACTTGTAAACTACAACTCATATGTCTATGTTTCAAGAATATATGAAGTGATTAAATCAATGAAGTGATTTAGATGAGCGTGAGTTTAATCCAATACTCAAATCCTATTTCAAGAGTACTCATGAACACTGCAGCAAACTTGTGTTATGTCTAAAAACTTAGACAATCTACAGTCGGATTCATGACAGTCTTACCTCATTACTTACTTCCAAAGTATGATTGACTGTGGAAGTTTGAATAACCTAGTTATTCGGGAAGTGAAACATGCGAAATGAAACACAAGAATAATCTAATCAGCTATGGTTTCAAAACTCAATCGGATAACTGCCTAGCATATCTGGGTGTTGGCCTTCCCTTCGGTCTATTTCAATCGGATAACGGGGACTATTTCACCCCTATCACTACCACATAAGTACTAGTATATAAACATATACATATACTACCTAGCATATATGTGTGATGGTCTACCCCTTTGGCCCTATCGACCAGATGTGGGACTATTCCCTACTGTCACTATCACATAACATCATACCATGATAGCACATAAAACATAACATAACATGCCAGACAACTATCACAAAGACAATCATCCAATCAATCAACTCCTACTAGTGGGCCAACATTGTGGCCTTAGACCCACTTCTACTGGAAGGAGTTTAGGCTGGCATGACATTGAGCAATGTTAATGTCCTAGTTCTACTATTGAGCTAAATCAAATGAGTCATGTCCCATATGCTTCTGCTATGGGATCGATCATATATGCCATGACATGTACCAGATCTAATGACTCGTATGCCTTGAGCATGACAAGTTAGATTAGATCAATTTGGCAAGAATCAATGAATCAAGATCAAGAACATTCTTATGTGTCCTTGGAGGACATAATAGATGATATTGATAGTATGGAAGAGATCATTGTAAGAGTTACATTGATGCTAAGTTCCATACTAATAAAGGAAATTCTATTCGCAGTCGGAATTCGTGCTTTTTACTGAATGGTGATATATTAGCTTGAAAGAGGACCAAGTAATACACCATAGTGGATTTAACATACTTAGAGTATATTGCATTTGGTTAAATTGCAAAGAAGACAGTGTGACTAAAAGATATTCATTAGTGACATCTTTGTTGAAATTCAATCATTGATGGTCCTTATGAAGTTTCTTGTGACTTTGGGTGAACTTACCTTGAGTATGGATCCCAAATCACACAAGTTCACATGAAGCATACTCAGTAAGTACCAACACATTTGATAGTGAGTCAAATGTAAAGACATCATAGTCAATATGTCATATCGAAAGATAGTCTTGTCGATCCATTCCTAATCCGATTTCATTGGCCAAGTCTGACAGTCAGACAACAAGAGGCATTAGATTTGCAAGTGAATTGGCTTAAAACTCTTAGTTTGGTTTGTTTAAAAACCCGAGAACTTTAAGTGGTATAAGTTTTAATTTGATTTGGTGATTATTAAGTGGTGATCTTAATATATAATGGATTTCGGTCATTTCAATTAGCATATCACTGTGTTCTCACTTTTGCATGTTTGGAACCCACTTCCTGAGTATTAATTTACTCAAACGTACACAGTCGGTCATACTTTTGGAAGTAAGTAGTGATTCAAGACTATCATGAGTATTAGTGGATTGTCCATAATGTTTGGACATTACATATAGATTGCGCTAACACTCATGAGTTCTTAATAGAGATTACTTCATGGATTCAGTCACAAGTAATTCTAAGACGATAATGTCTTCTATTCTTCAAACCTAGATACATGTGGAGTTTTGCTCTATGATTCTCTTATACATTGGACTACACTAACGCTAACCGTGACTGGTAGTTATAAAGTGTTTGTCCATGTGTGACATGATGAAATAGACAAAAACTATGTAGTCGAAGCTCATTCGTTCCTTCTACTTTAATAAGAGAAGCAATATCTATGGGCCCCTCGATGATTTGGTGCTGACATCAAAAGTGCTTGGCCTAGCCCTAACTGGAATTGATGTCTTCAATTTAGTAGTCAGATGTAGTCATCACAAATCTATATCAGGAAACATAATCTTGAATTTTGAGACTGACCATTATCCATGTCTCGAATTCATACAGATATCTAGAATGAAGCGATAGTTGATCACTTATTTAAGGGTTGAATCTTGATTAAATTAAGAGTTCGGTAGTTGCATTGGATGGCTAACTCTCTGTTGATTATTGGAGAAATATTGGTCCTTGTATAGTTGATGACTTGTCCAAGTGGGAGACTGTTGGAATAGTGTCCAAGGTCATTAACTGTCGATAATATTTCTAATAATAGCAGGGTCCTTTTGGGTTGCCCTCAAGACCCAAATTGAGTAGAATAAATAAAGGAGAAATTGGTTTATTAATTATTATGGTTAATAATTAATTAGAAACTAATTGGTAATATATTTTGGAAATATATTATGGGAATTAATTAACAGGTTAATTAATTAAAATGGATGAATGTTCATTAATCGATAGTTGGTTAATTAGTAATGTTCCAGAACCTTTATGGGATTAGGTTTGGATGAAAATCACTCCATCCCACATGGGAAAGGAGTGAAATTTCGTGGTTATGCCTCCATCCCACATGGGAAGGAGTACTAAACCTAAGGAGGCATCCAATGCTATAAATAGGGTCTTAGGGATTTCATTTCTCCTTGCACTTTGGCTTGAAGTTTCGCCAACCCTTCTTCCTCCCCCTCGTAGGGACGATTTCTAACCCCTTTGGGTTTGTGAAATTGACCCTTCTCCTAGTTATTTTATTCCACTCTTTGGTGTCATTGGGTGTGATGTCATTAGAGGAATTCTAGTTTGGGTCCTTTCATCCAAGCAACTTCATGGAGGTTCAAGATCTCAAGCATGCACATCAATGGCTACATAAGAGGTATGTTTTCTTCTTTGTTTTTATGTTTTTTTAGGGTTGATGTACTTAGCATGTAGCCATAGATCCATAGGATGCATGTACACTTAGGTATATCGTTGTTTTAATTTTTCCGCTGCCTTGTTTTAGAGTGTATTTGATGCGTAGAAAACCCAACACCCCCGTTTACATAGCACCCGATCCTGCCCTCGGTTACCTCCATCGCCCCCGGTCCCACCCCTGTTCCCCCGGTTTATAGGTTTAAAATTCGATTTTTTTGCTAAACATCTACTTTGGTTTAGGCTAAAAAGACTATTTTTAATAACTTTAAAAGCTGGAAACCTAATCTTTTAGAAACTAAAAAATTAAAAATCCAACATTACGAATCCAACTTTACAAAACGACAATTCCAACAATCTTACAAATATAAAATACGATAAATCCAACATTACAAATATAAAATACTTACATGTCCAAAAATATATGATCAATTCACTACATCTTCAATACCCATTAATTGGAAACGGAAAAGTGAAACCTAACCTAAACATAAAATTAGAAAATCTATTTTTGTATATGTATTTTATATTAAATATATATTTTTTACATAAATACACAACCGGGGCCCCCACGGGAGTACGGGACGGAAATACCAACTCTCGATTCCGGTCCCAAAAATAAGCGGGGTTTAATTCTGCCCCTGCTCCCGCTCCCACTCCTATTTTTTTTTTAAATTTAGTCTCGTACGGTATCGAGATCCCACGGGGGTTTTTGACATCCCTAGGTATTTCATTGGAAGTTTCCAACACATTTCCAATCGAATATAAAGAAAATAAGAATTGCATTTGGGGAGATCATCCGGCAAATGGTTAAATGCCATTAATTTTTTTTATATTGGTCTCATTCTCATAACTATTATTATTAGATTTATAAATATATAAATTTATAATTATTAATATTAATTTTATTATTGTAATATATTACTTAAAATTATAATAACTGTTATTATTTTTATTATTATTTAAAATTAGTATTATTATTATTAAAACTATTAATATTATTATTAGTATATGTATATATGACGTATATGTACGTATACGTATATATGCCAAAGGGGCTTTAGCCTAGCCATAATGAGTGACTCTCTCAATTGAGATGTTATGGGTTCAAGTATCGTTAAAGACATAGGTGGTAATTTAGGTGTAGAATAGTTTTTCGTTTCAATATATATATATATATATATATATATATATATATATATATATATATACGTATATGTACGAACCTAAACCGTAAACCTTATACATACATACTATACACATACATACAAATACATACCATAAACCTATACTAAACCTTAAACCTTATACTCACATGCTTACACATACAAATGACTTTTCTCTCTTGACACCACATTCCCTAATAGCCAAAACAAGAATGGTTGAACTTGTGCTCGTAGGTGGAACAATGTTTTCTTTAGCTATCTCTAACATCCCATGAAGCTCCATAATACTCTACTCAAAACCATTCATGTAGTACTTCACAGTGAACTACTTGTATGCACTAGTCACAGAGTTAAGAAAGACATCAATAACCAACTTTTTAGTAAATGGGAAGCTAGGACAATCAATTTTGTCAAAGTACCTTTTTAGTTTTAGAACATAGCCCAACTAGTCATCGGACTGGAATGCCTCGGCCCACTCAGTCATCAGAATAGAATGCCAATATACAATAGGTCCAATTAGTCATTAGCCTGGTATACCCTCGGGTCTACAACTATCGGGCTAGATTACCCCCGACATGTTGACTCACACACATAGCAGTTATGTCTCAACCCAAAATCGTACTATGTCGACATATGCAACAAATAAACATATAACCAATCAATAGGCAAACAAACATACAGATCACTACCACATAGCAGCAACATCATATATACCAGGATACAGATCTAAGATATCTACAGAAGAATAACATCACATATATCAGGATACAAATCTAACAGATCACTATAGCGTAACATCATCCTATATACTAGGATACATAACCTAGTGGACCCGCATTGGTGTCTTCGCCCACAAGCACAGTGAGGAAAACTCACCTCACAGTCTGCCAAATAGTTGAACAACATGCTACTCCAAATACCAACTCTACAGGTCACATATGCAACAAATAGTGAACAATTCTCAAAACTCAACTTAAAATACCCAAAATACCCTTAACTTGGTCAAAATCCTAGTCAAGGTTAAAGGTAAAAAAGTCAACCAAGTCAACTCAAGTTGAGTACGGATGTGGTGAAACAGGGCATTTCAAGAGGGATTTCCCAAAAGCGAGGAATGTCGGAGGTGTGGGAAGAGTTTTAACGATAGGGCATGAGGAGGCCGTGAATGACCCTACCGTGGTTACCGGTAAGTTCCTCCTCAACAATTCATATGCATGCATACTTTTCGATAGTGGTGCGTAGGGAAGTTTCGTGATCTATAAATATTGGATTTTCTTGAAGGAGTATTGGGAAGTTAATGATGTGTATATAGTGCTAAAACCCTAAAAATTAGGGTTTGCACTTTGCCACGTATGGCCAGTGTACGAAACGCACACTCATCATACGCATCTAGGTGACATGTTCCATTTTAATGAACCATGGGACAAACTTTGCAATAAAATTCCATATAAAGGGTTAAAAATGTAAAATACCTTGAAATTGAGGTATTACACTGTTCCCGAATTTACTAATGAGGTATGCAAGTACCTCAACAAGTCGTTTCGGTTTTTAATTTTAGAAAAATCAGTTGTATTTTAGATGGTTTCTTAAAATGAATGGATCTTTTGCATAAGGTCTCCATTTTCGATGTTCTTTGTATCCATGAAGTCGTGAGAGTATGCCCAATCCAATTTTAATGTCAATTGTTAACAAGTATATGTAATGCTCAATTTTTTTATTGCATTAACTAATACTTATTTTGAAACATATAGTTTTGTTCTTTAGAATTGGAGATATAAGGAGCACTCCCTATTTGATTTTGAGTAATATAACATCAATTGCATTTAAAGTCATAAAATACAATAGATTAGGTCACACTACTTTTGTGTTTGTGGTGGTTTGACCGACGAACTTAAACCAAATTTGATCGTTTGTTACAATATACATACATACTCATGCACATAAACATACATAATAGACACCTAAATTCTAAACCTTAAATGATGAACCATTGACTCACACAAACATACTCATGCACATAAACATATATATGTCAAACCATAAACCCTAAACCTATATATACATTAAACCCTAAACCCTATACTCATATGCTTACACATATGTGTACATACAATAGACGGACATATATGTTACATGCATATATCAAGGCACATAGATATGCATATCGAACATTAAGTGATATACTCAGACGTTGAATACATATACATACATACATACAACTACACATACATACACAATAACAACAACAACAACAACATAATAATAATAATAATAATAATAATAATAATAATAATAATAATAATAATAATAATAATAATAATACCTAATATTAACATAAACATATATTTATATACTAAAAAATTAATTATAGTAAATACCCTACACTTGATTTTTGCTTGCCGCCAAGCAAAACTGAATTTTAACATACTAATACAACATAAGAAAATCCCAATCGAACCTAGTCATTATGCCAAGACCGCAGCGCATGCATTTTTGTCTAAAATTTTTCCTAATGACCCCCCTCAATTCTAAATACTGACAATCCTCATAAACTCGCGCCCACTTCTTTTGAACAACACTCATTTTATGCATCCCTTCGAATCCATCCCCAGAAAACTTTCTTAACCTCAAGGTATTTTTGGTCAAGAAATCCAAGCATACATAATCTAGAAAATTACAACTTTTCGATACCACTATGGAGCTATTGGAATTCTTCACTTCTTTGATATTTGATCTTTGATTACTTTGAATTCACCACCTTTTTTATTTTTGGTATCTTCAACTTTTGAACTTTGATCTTTTGATCTCCACTTGATTGCTCCAAAATTCTTCAAACTTTTCTTGTAATTCTCTTTTTTTTTTCCAGATGTATCTCACTTTTTTTCACTCAAAACCTTAAATGCTTAAGCAGGGGCATTCAACTTCAACCTTTATTGGTTAAAGTATTAGTCTTCCTGGATACATTAATGCTAAACTTATTACATCCTTCAAACTAAGTGAGGTTGTGATTTTGTCTCATGATTTCACTAGAATAAAGGGAGTCACAAATGCATTATAACGTATACTGGCTTAACTAAACATTTGGGTCTCCATGCAGTCATCAAACATAACACTAGCATGATTCCTAATTGCCTTACCAAATTTTCTAATTTAGCCCTATCAATGCAAAAAATTTAAAATTTAACTAATTTAACCAGCCCCTACCCCACACTTAATTTATACAATGTCCCCATTGCATGTTATGCATGATAAAGAAAAATAAAGAGGGAATTGGAACAAACTCTCCTGGGATAGTAGTGACGAGTTTGATCTTCTTCAATTTAGCTCCATCTTCAGCTGACTTTAGGCATGGGAACAACTCATCCACACCTTGGGTGTCAAAATCTCGTGAGCTTCTGGAAAACTTCAAAAATGGACTTCAAAAAAAAAATAGCCAATGCCCGCCTTGAATGGAATCAAATCAAAAACTTGAAAGAAAAATTGACTGAGCAACTCGCCGAGTTGTAAGTGAAGATTCTTTGAATTGGATCGCGACTCAGGCAGAAAACGTGAATTTCCTTTGGAACTCGTCGAGTTTAGATGTGCACTCGACGAGTTTAAGATGTTGAACGTGAATTTTCTTCTTTCTGCTTCAGTTCTGATTTTATGGTCAAAAAAGGTATTAAGGTAATACACCTCCTTATACTCTTCAGTGACGAGACTCATTTTTAACCATTATAAACACCGGACTCAACAAATCACTCAAATCTTCTAATCTTCTCGTAAACGACTCGAGCCCTCACTTTAGTTCCCTCACGCTTTAAGAAAAGCTCTAATATGATCCTAACTTCTACAAAGATCAAAGACAAAAACTACATGCTAACAGGAAAAATAAACATCTAATTAGCATTCCTAAATTACCCTAATAAACTAGAAGTGTAGAAACAAACCAAACTAAACACACAAAATAAAAAGAAAAAGAAAAAGAAAAGCAAACTCTAATGACGGGTTGCCTCCTGCAAGCGCTTCTTTTTGTGCGAGTCTTGAGCTGGACTCCCAACTTAATAAACTTTGAATAAACTCAATGCCAATCCATCCATTGCATTAAATATTTTCTTTGGACCAATTTGTAAAATTTGGCTCTTTGCTTCAAAAGTTGGCCAAACGTGTTTAAATTCATAAAACCCAAGAATCTTGACAAGTTGGAATAGTCACCCCATGCTTCGAAACACAAACCGGAAATATAGGGGGGCACGTCATGGTAATGGTCAAACCATAGATTGGTTCCTGCAATTCAGCTTGTTCTTGTTCTTTGTCTGACCCCTCTGCCAGCAACCTTTCCAGCTCCTCCAAGTCTCTTTCTGGATTAAATTCTTCATCTTGTAACTTTAGCTCTTGTAATTCAGATGTCCCTTGTGTGTTGGGAAAGATGTTATCTAACCATCTTCCAAATTTCTTCAAATCTTCATCTGAGTCATACTCCTCATCTTCTTGTTCAATTTCCTATACTACTTCATCAAGAAAAGCATCAAAATCATCGAGATTTGGAAAATACATAATAAATAAAAATTAAACTATATAAAAAATTAATCAATAAAATAAAAACGATGACAACTAGCAAATAAAATTAACTATTTGAACTGTTTCCCGACTACGGTGCCAAAAACTTGATGTGTGTGAAATGCACTAGTTTTACATACATACAACTACACATACATACACAATAATAATAATAATAATAATAATAATAATAATAATAATAATAATAATAATAATAATAACCTAATATTAACATAAACATATATTTATATACTAAAAAATTAATTATAATAAATCTAATGAGAAAATAATAACAATAATAGTCAAAATAAAAATAACAATTATTATTATATTTACATTAATAATATTATAAAATAATTACAGTTATATTTATACTATTAGTAATATGGTATTATAATTATTGTATTTATTATAATAATAACATAAAATAATAATAATAATAATAACAACAACAACAACAATAACTAGGGGTGTATCCCCATGCTACGCATGGGTTGGGGAGTTTCATAAAAGGGTGATTTGTGGGATGTTGAAATATAAATTGAATAGTTTAAGCAATTATATAAAATATAAAATATTATATTTACTATTTAATAGCTAAAAAATAGAAAAAAGATTGCCACATGAGCAATTCCAATTTTAGCCATATCAATATCAAACAATAGTTTTGTAACCCAATATTGTAAAGTACAATTCCGTTGTTAAAAAAACTTTAAGGATAACATAACAAATCTTGTAAATTTATAAAAAAAAATTGGATGAAAAAAATTGTAAAAAAGCACCATACATCTACCAAAACTTTTAGATATGGCATTAACGGATCGTCCGGATCTAACATAAAGAGCTTGTTGTAATTGATTCCCTAAAACCAACAATAAATTACATCAAATTTATATATTCAAAACATAAAATTTCAAATAATAGATATGTTACCTCCAGGAGAGTCGATCCGTCTAACTGATGGTTTATGTGATCTTCGCTCACATTGTTTTGGTTTGTGAATTTTAGGGTCTAATTTGCTGTAACATCCATAAATCTTACGCCAAATTTAAACTTTTTCAATCATAAATAAAAACCAAATAGCAATGTTTACAAAATGTTTTCAAATCATTTTCCATCAGTGTCCCAAAAATCATAACATAAGGATGAGGAGCGGTACGGTCACTAACATACCAATCCCTACGAATCATAAGAGCATAACATACTGTCTACCCCGATTCCGATCTAACAGATCATAACCACATGTAGCATACCATAACAATAACAACTAAAGGGTCGGCCTTGGTGCCGTAGACCCTATCGATATAATGAGGATAACTCACCTCACAGATGTCAACACAAAAGGTAAACTCCAACTCTCGGACCACTTGACACAGGCTCCACCACCTATTATCATAGTGCAACATACTCATAAGTCCTTAACCTTATAAGGTACTCCATAACCCACTAGTCAACCCCTGGTCAAAGTTAAAGTCCTCATTCAAGGTCAACAGTCCATGTTGACCTTAACTCGCCGAGTACCCTTGGCTACTCGCCGAGTTCCCTGAAGTACATTCCAACTCGCCGAGTCATCGGAGTGACTCGTCGAGTTCCTTTGATTCTCGATCAAACTTTAAGGCCACCCGTCGAGTTCCCTCCTTGCAACTCGACGGATACACACTCATACATATCCAAGAGAAAACTCATCCGACTCGCCGAGTTGTTCTTCAACTCGTCGAGTCTTATGACGATCTTCATCGGACTCGCCGAGTTGTTCATCAACTCGTCGAGTTCACGACCATCTTCATGTGACTCGTCGAGTCAACCTTGCGACTCACCGAGTCTATTCTGTCCTTTTTCCATTCAGACTTGTTTTGAGCCATGCAACGGTTCCAACTCATAGATCCAAGCTTCTATGGCATGCTTATCACGTAAAGTTGCAAACTTTACGTGCATGCATGGCTATAAACGCTCTAAATGCCTATTTTAAGTTCTTAATGGAACTTCATGCTCAAGAGGGACCTTAATCACAACCAAGACTGTGACTTTATGCTTCTAGAATTCAAGGAGGGTCCAGATCTGAAGTTACAACTTCAGATCTAGCCCATAGCTCATCATACCAACTTGAAAATCCATAAAAAGCCCTAGAAAATCAACAAAAGGGAAAAGGGGAAGTAAGGATGGCACTTTGATACCTCTAAAGGATGCTAGCTGAGGTAAATCCTGCTTCCCACTCCTTCCTTGCTTCAATTCCTTTGCACTCTTAGCTTTCTTCCTCCAAGATTCTCTTTTCCAAGATTTAAACACCACACCAAGGCACACACACACGAATTAGGGTTTTAAGGGGCTCTCAAAGACTGTAAAGATGCCAAAGGGGGCTAAGGCTCCTTTAAATAGAGGTGCAAACCCCGGGATTTAGGGTTTCCACTGCTATCTCCTACTCGCCGAGTCCCAACATGGACTCGTCGAGTAGGTCACTAAAAATGCGATCTCATCCAACTGCTACTCGACGAGTAGGTCAACCAACTCGTCGAGTAGTACTTAACCCAATAAATCTTATTTAAGCAATACCTGATAATCGGGGCGTTATATTTGCTACATGGAGGGAGCTCATAGTACATTGTCTGAATTGGTAGCCACTATAAAGTATGTTGGTACATAATGCAAGCAAACTTACACGATAGCCTTGAGTGAAGCATCCATGATAGTTTCTCTAATGGGTAATGTCGAAATGGTGCCTCTCTCTGTCACAGTAATTGCACCACAAGTATTTGCAAACTCAAAGCCTCTCTTAGCCTCTTCTCGTCCCGCAACAATGAGAAATCTTCAGTAACTTTTGATAAAACTCCAGCCACAAAAACATCCCCTGAACCCACATATACCTCTAAATCCTTCATTTTCCCACTAAACTCCTATAAAATTTAATCAAATTCACAAATAATTAAATCATTTTAATATTTATAACATGATTAAATAAAAAAGAATGAAAAGGGAAAGAGCATTTTTTTTTAATTCTTTTCATCATATGGATCTTCTGCATTTATGAAAAAACAATCTCCTCTTCACTTAGCTGGTTATTAACAATACTTTTATTTGTTCAGTACCATTAGTCAAAAGGGTAAAAGTGTCCAAGAAAAAGAGAATGAATTTAGTTTTATAGTTATAAGTTTTAAGTTTTTACCTTGACGATGCCACCATTATCTGAAATGCTCAACATTCATTCTTTTTCCCTCTCTGCAGATGGCCATAAAGGAAGCCTAAGATTGGGGTCATAAGGAAAAAGAACACTAGCAATATGGATGTTCGAATGCAATGGTATATTGGATATTTTCAATAAAAAAAATGAAAGTGGAATGGTATGTTAAAGTAGATACTGAAAAAATTATGAAACCAATGGTATATCAGAATAGTTGTAAGTTATACTACAACTTGTCATTCCATTTCATGATGGAAATACAAAAATTAAATATAAAGAAATAAAAGAAAAAGGAAGAACCGCCTTGATGCTTTCTGGAATTCGAATAAAAACGCATAAAAGTCAGGTGTTGAAATTCTACCCCCTTGTTCTTCACACTTTAGGAGGTATTCCCTAGTTTACAATTTGCCATTAAAAAAAATCTTAAGAAAACTAACATGGAAACCCAAAAATAATAAAAAGGAAAATAATAACCACAATTAACGGAAGTCATAATCAAACGATGTTTTGTAAGCATGATTAATAACAACTCACATGTGATTCATAGACATCAAGAAATATGTCCAAGTAGTTACAGAAAGATATGTACATTATGGTCGATAGTGGATTTGGGCATGTACCTGAGTCAAGATCCAACCCTATACAACAAACCAAAAACATAACAAAATTATTAAAGGGTATTTTAGGGATTTTATAATACAAACCCATATGTTTCAAGGAACTGCTTACGACGACCAATGTATCCTTCCAGAAATATGTATTTTAACTTAGATGGGTGCCCTCCGTGGTGAAACAACTGTCCATTGATGTCACATGAACAAAGTAATTGATCAGAAAAGGTAATAGCATTTGACAATGTTGTTAAAAATGTTTGATACAGAAAGAAATCAATATCAACTGCTTCAGAAATTGTGAAAACAACAACCAACTCTTGTAATTTGACAAAACATTAAGATAACTTAGACTCAAACTATAAAAGTCCAAAAAGATTGTTGAATCAGTATAAGAAGATACATATCACATGATTGTTATTGGCTTACCTGCATTATATTTCTGTAGCGACCATGTCCAGAGAGGCCAATACTAAATCCCATTTAGTAGCCCAACTTTTATTTGATTGTAGTCTTGATGGTTTATACATATTTGAATGTAATAGGAACAGTTGGCACTTTTCCATCTAATGGAAATGCGGAAATCATAAGCTTATATTAGCAAAAAGAAAAAAAAAACATATGGCAATTAAACAACAATATTGAAAACATGTGAAAATAACTTTCAAGGAGCTCCATACTTAGCAATTAAACATTTTTAACTTCAAGAAATATCCAAATAAAAGAATGGAACCTAGATAAATGTCGGTGAGATTTGTGAAGACTGAAATACCGTTGATCAAACCAAGCACGACTTCCACACCAAACATACTGTTAGGGAGATAAAGCTTTTTCAAAAGGGTACATCTGGAAATTATGTCAAACAGAGCAACACCTCCTTCAGAGCCAACCCTAGTTAAAGAACATACAAAATCCTCAAAAGGTTCATTTAGGCATTTCATAGAACACTTCATATGCATGTAAGATAGAAACTTGTTTGAAAGAATTGAACACATATTTGAACCCTCCCCCCCCCCCCCCCCCGGTCAGAAGCAATCATGTTTGAAAGTCGTTGTTGCACCTGTAATTTCACGAAAAGTAAAGGTTTAGTAGTAGCAATCAGACCATCATTCGAGACTCTTTTGATGAGAAATTAGGAATTACCGCCTCGAGCATCGATTCAGTAGAGAAGCAGGAGACGTTAACTGGTGGAGAGATGGAAATCGGAGTAGAACACAAAAGACTTGTATAGTTCAAAATCGACCCTGATTGTGTTTAATAAGGCTTCAAAGTAGGTAGGTGGTGTCGTCGTTGGTGTGGCGTCCATAGAGGTGGTGAATCGAATTCCTTCAACCTTTCCCGAGACACTCATATACATCGACTCCTGGTTTGTTCGATGTATTGAGACGGTGGATATATCTACCTAATGTAGATAGAAACAGAAAGAGTGGTGACCATGGTAATAGCCACAAAGGCAAAGTTGGTGGTGAGCGATCGCTTGTAGGGCGGTGGTGGAGAGACCCTTTTTGGGATTATTAGAGACGAAAAATCTAGAGGCGTTGTACTGAAAGAGAAGAAAAAGATAGTTGAAGCGGTGACCATGGTTGGATGACTAACCTAGGTAAAACCTCATGAACAACCCCGAGTCAGGTACTGTAACTAAGGTAGGATAATTTTATTATTATTATAATAATAATAATAATAATAATAATAATAAGGGGAAAAACAAAAGGAGGGAAAAACAAAAAGAAAAGGTGGGAAACAATTTCTAAATTGCAGCTATTACATTTCCTACGGAATTCCAACATAATTTTAATTTTAAATATTAATTAAGATTTCTTTGGTAATTGGTAGCAAACTTCCAATGTTTTTCCGACGGAATCTTAAGGATATCTTCTTTCGTAAGAAATTTGTAGGAATTATGTTAGAATCTACTTTCATCCTGAGTTTGTAGGAAATTCGAAGGATATTTCCTACAAAACACTTTCGTTGGAAATATTTTATAGCTAACATCTAGTAGTGGGTTATTTAATTCTATGCAGGCCAAATTACAGAGTTCAACCACATTCTGCATGCCTAACGCATGATCTTCAAGAAGATGACTAGTTCCTTTCTCGGTAGCCACCCCCATGAATTTGTAGTTAGGGTTTTCGATGAAACTTTTCATTGTTTCAGAAAAGGGATGACGCGTAGCCCTATGAATTTGATACAATAAACATCGTTTACCGACACAGAGTTGCAAAGTTGTTACATAAATCTTGTTGTTGTTAATAGGGTTTCGAGCCCATTGAAAATCCACTCCGACCACGATTCGGTTCAACCGAACTTGATTTAACTGTTCGATAGTTCGTATCCGCCTTCCGGCCGCCACCGCGTCGTGAGTCACGGTCACGTCAATTGTTTTGGCGCCAATGTTCACCACGTAGTTTCTGGCATCATTTAGCAGACCCAGGTAGCGTATCTTGTATTTCACCATTTTAGGGTTTCAAGAACTTCTTTTGGTTGTAGATGGAAAGATGAATCACAAAGAGATTTTGCGTTTTCAAGGCCGAATGTAAAACTAATGAACATAAGAAATTTGACTGCAAGAATATGATGAAAGCTAGCTCTAGAGTCTAGACCTAACTTTCAAAAAAGAGTGAAAAAAAGAAATATGATTGATCATCAGGTCATACTTAGATATTTATAGTAAACTATTTGAGTGTTGAGTTGGGAGTTAGTGGATACTTCTAGTTTTTTTTAGGGTTATTGCACCAATACAATTGGCATCAATTATCCCCGCATTTTCCACTTAATCCTATCCCTAATAATTATATTTTACTTTTTTTAAATAACTAATGATTATTTGATTATTATGTTTTTTTATTTTCTTTTAATATATACTGGTTTACTTTTTTTATTAATCTTTATTTATTTAATTTATTTATTTGTTTTTGTTTTTATGATTTAAAAATATTTTTTTTACATTTTGTTTGAAGATATTGTTTAACGTAAAAAAACATGTTTGACGTTTTGTTCTTTTATATTTTTTTGACATTTTGTTTGAATATTTTAATACTACTTTATATCCCTTTACGTTTAGGAATAGGTCATGTTTGGCTACTTCACAAATTGACCAAGTATGTTGTTGTTTCATATTTTTGGCACAATTGTTTCATTTTTTTAATCTTTAACGTTTTGATCAAATACATATTTTTAAGTTTTTTTTTGTTTGTATTTATTCCAAAATTTTATTTTTAAAACTTACTCTAGTTTCAAACGACGAATTAAAAGAAAATATATGATTTTTTGTTTAAAAAAAATATATGATATTTTGTTTGTTTGTATAACAAAAAAATCTTAAAACTTTTATTCTTTTTTATAGTTAAAAAAAAAATCTTTAATCTTTGTTGAACAACATATTTAAACGAAAAAAATGTTTGTTGTTTGAATATATTTTTAATGTTTTATTAGTTTTATATTTATGACATCGTTATAAAAAAATCTAAAAAATCTAAAATATTATATAATTTTTTAACTCTATTTAATAAAACATTTTATTAAAGTTATGTTATATAAAATATTATAAAGTATTTCTTATATTTTTTTGATGTTTTTATTCATTTATTTTATTTACATTTTGTTCCAATAACTTATTGTTATTATTTTTAGCTTTTTATTCAATTTTTAATCTTTTTTATAATGTGACTTTTTTAACTTTGAATTTATTCTAATAAAATACATAGTTATTGAAATCTTTAAAAAATCGGATGAATACTTTTGATAAAAAGTCATTTTTAATCGGATAGACATATCTTGAATTTTTTAAACTTATTTTTTTATGCATATGTATAACTCCAAAACAATATATATATATATATATATATATATATATATATATATATATATATATATATATATATATATATATATATATATATAAAGAAAACATTATTAGGTAACGGATTCAAACAAAATGTAAAAGAAAATGATACTTATTTATCTTTGTTTGTGTAATCTATAATATCTTTTTTTAAAGAGCGGATTTTTAAGAAAAAAAATGTTTGAAATTTTGTTTTAAAAAATGTTTGATGTTTTATAATAATAATAATAATAATAATAATAATAATAATAATAATAGTTATAACTATTATTATTATTATTGTTATTTATAGGTTATATAGAACGATTTGATTTACATTAACAAAAAAGGGTTTCAGCTCAATGGCAAAGTGCTCAAAACTAATGAGTAATGTTGCCCGGGGCTTCAGAGTTCGAATCTTCCTATTCGTGCTCGTATTTTTGAAGCTTTTCAGCTTACAGGTTATCCGAATTTCCGGCATTAATGAACCCAATAATCATAAACGGGTAAAAACCAAACACTTCTTGAAAACTTAAGGGTTTTATGGCATTAACCCAAAAAAATAATAATTGATTGTAGAATACTACGATCTAGGTTGTTGTTATCTAACTAAAAAGTAATAATTGCATGGGCAGGATTATAAATAACAAATGTTTATAAAAAAATACAATATAATAAATTTATATTAATAAATAATGAGATTTTATCAAATAATAATGAGTACATTTTATGTTTTTATATTAAGAAAACGATAATAAAGTAAAGTCATTTGAGTTTCATGAAAAGTTTAATGGGTTAAAAAGTGATGATATGACATTGAATGGAGTAAAAATGCATTGTAGAGAAAATTAAAATTCAAACACGATAATTAAAAATCCCAAAACGAATGAAATTGGAGAGAAAATGAATGGAATTGAAGAATGATAAAATGGAATGGGAGAATATACGATTTTTAATGGTAGAGAGGGGTATTGTTATTTATATTTGTAAAAAATAGATTGAATTTTTGATCAGTCAGAAAGAGAAAGAGAGTGAGCAAACATGTTAAGATATCTATTTTTCAGACTTAATACATCGAGGGTATTGCCCCTACCTGTTACGCCAAACTCATGACTTTGTCCATCATAAAAGGATATCCAATAATCTACCTATGATATGTTATTAAAATGTATATTTCTTAAATAATGTCATTAAATATTTAATAGATATTACCAGATAGTAGGAAATAATATATTCAAAATTAAATTTAATAATTTAATAAAATAAAATATAATTAATAGAGAAAAGAGTTATAAAACATAAAAATATATTGACTAATATATATATATATATATATATATATATATATATATATATATATATATTAAAACATTTTAGAAAAAAAAGGGTTTCTAATATAATATATGCCGATGGTTGATAGAAAACAAATACCAAAGAGTTATAAAATAAAATAAAGACAAATTTGCAAATTTGGTCTCTGTGGTATGTCAAAACTAGCAGGTTTGGTCCAAAATAGGTTTGACTCGCAAGGATGGTCCAATAGTTTCGTTTTGTTGCGAGTTTGGTCCAATGGCTTAAGATCTACTACCAAGCTCCCGTTAATTTACCCATGCCCCTCTCACTTGAAGGTATTTTAGTCCATTCATGTATTCCCCTATATTATTTTATTATTATTTAGTCCATAAAGAGACTACAACATCTCTATTCTCGTCTCTAGTGACAAGCCCTAACAATCATTCCCTCTATGGTTTCATTTTCTCCATCGATCACTCCCCTCTATGATTTCATATTCTCCATTGACAATGGAGATGTGCTTCTGCAGAAAGTGGGCCATAGTTCGAACATCATAGGCAGATAACAACCCAGGGCGCCGATTTTGGGGATGTCCTTGCCCGGTAAGTATGTTCCACTTTGTTTTTGACCATTAGTCCCTGATGATCTAATGTTTCTTTCTTCTTTATTTCAAGAATTCGTCATGTGGGTTTACTGGGTAGTATGATGAACCTAGTGTGCTCTCCAAAGTTTTAATACCAGAGCTGCTTAGGACAATAAAAAAGCTACGAAAAACAGTAGATGATATAAAAGAACAAGCAAGTAAGCATGAAAAAGCAGTTGAGAAGATCAAAGAACAAGCAACTATGTTGAAGTATTACCTAGTCTATAGCTGGATTTTTTTGCTGTTGTGTTGGTGTTCTTGTTGTAAGTCCACAAATGATATGGTTATCTTTTGTAAAAGGTTAGGGGTATATGCAAGGTAATGTAAGTTATTTGGGAAATGTATATGGTTTGGGTAGTTTTTTTTGCAAATGTAGAACATTGTTGTAATGCAAATTAATGGTAATGAAAATTTGGTATCTATTGACCAATTATGGATTTGTTTATACATAACCTTGTAAAGATAACATAGAATGCATCCATATGTAGTTAACACAAAAGCATACTAAAGACATAATACCTATTACCATCTTCAAAATACATGTCATAAGTTAATTGAAAACAAAGTTATTGCAACAAAAAACATCCAACATCTAGGAATCAAACCAACAAATACAAAGGTGTTCAAAATAACACACCAACATAGTCAAACCAAAAGATAAAACCAACATAGTCCGTCAAGTCCCACCCTGACCTTTGCATGTCCTGGAGTTGTTACCTTTGTTTCCACACTTATTACAAGTCACACTAACAAACTTTCTTGTTAGTTTCCCACCTCCATGTGGGCTATGACCATGAATCTTATTGGGACCAACATCTGACCTTTGACTCTGACTCTGACTCTTACTTTGACTTCTCTCCTCCATGGATTGCCTTCTCTTCATCTTAGGTCTCCCAAGTTGATTACAGTGTGGGGGAGGTCTGGTCTGCATTGGACACTCACTTCTAGGCCACAATGGTCGACCATTAATTGGTTCCACCTTGTACCCATATGCATTTTTCCAAGTTTGTAGCCAGTGCACCTTGTGGACATAAGTATGGAGCTCGTGTACACACTTACCATGATCTGCTTTGTTAAATAACACATAAATCACATGTATGCAAGGGATACCTGTTAATTACCATTTCATGCAACTGGATACCATTTCATGCATATCAACAACATGTTGATCATTCCATGGGCCTTTGACTTGGTATTTTTCATCACCACACCAGTCTGCAATGTACTAGGTAGTCGTTGCTTTGTTTTTCTCCATGATCTTTGTTTCTATTAGGGTGAGTGGGCCTACACACTTCTGTTGCACCTTGAGGACATTATATATCCTCTTCATCATATATTCCCTAATAAACTCCAAGCAACTAATAATTGGTTTGTCTCTCCTATCAACCGGTTTTCCATTAAACACTTCACAAAGATTGTTTAACAACATGTCTGTGGTTGCTCTCCCTGTATAGAAAAGGGTAAAAGTGTCATAATGTTGTGGTGGTCCTAAAAAGGTAGAAGTGTCTCCATTATGTTGTAAAGGGTAAAAGGGTAAAAGAGTCATAACATCTTACCTGTGAAATGGCTTTTTGCCCGATGTTGTGGTGGTATTGACTTCAACCATTCATATGCTGAGTTGTCATATAAACTCAATTGGTGCATGTAAATACTGACGGATCACATAAGGAGAGAGAATGGGGGATAGGCTCCCCTCATTTTTTTCCCTCACCCACGGTATTGTGTTCCAGGGTAGGGGAAGCTTTCCCTCAGCAAACTGTCCGACCTAAGGGGAGTGGTCACCACCAACTCATTAAAAAGTGTTGTCAACTCAACGTCATGTCAGCTACAATACATATTCACTACCAAACCACTAGACCTTGGAAATGATTACCACTCCATAATATTTATCTTTTTATTTATTTATTTTTTGACATTAGATTAAATTAAAAAATAATTAATAAACATAAATAAATATTTTACATTAGTTAAAACTTACATAACTTAATTAGATTTAAAAGAACATATGTAGAAAAGTCTCATTATTTTAGGAAATTTTTTAATAAAGTCCTAAAAGTTTTTTTTAACGGAAAGGTCTCGATTTTTTAACATTTTGCAAATTAACGAAAAATTCATTTTTTATATTTTAATAGGAAATTACAGATTATGTGATTTTCCCAAAATAATATGACTTTCCTGCTCTAAAAAAACTTTTAGAACTTTATCAAAAATTTTCCTAAAATAATGAGATTTTTCCGCATAAAACCTAATTTAAAAACTAAATTACTATAATTGCATAAAAATTTAAACCTAAATTACCAATAATAATAATAATAATAATAATAATAATAATAGGAATATAAATGTCTATGGTAGAATTTATAAATTTTAAAAACCTGTTTTAAGAAGGAAATTAGGGACGATATTTCTTATGCTTTGGCCCAAACTTAAGGGACCATAGTTGACAATTGTTAAAAATATATGTTGTCTCCTTCGAGATTAATCAGAAGCCTAGCTTTTATCTTCCTCACTTGAAGACATGCATATTTCGCATCTTCAAATTTTAAATGTGAAACTATTTTTTTTATTGCTTCCAAGGACTCTTAAAAATAAATAAATAAATAAACAAAAATTAAAAATAAAAAATAAAAGCCAATAGTAAGCTCTATCTTTATAAAGACTCCACAGCCAAACCACTGGACGTTGGGGTGTTGTTCAGTTGTTCAAAGTCAGCTTTTAAGCGTGAGTTTATACTCCAATCCGGATAGCCTTACCTCATTTATATATTTTATAAACAAATTTCAAATCATTAAAAATATTATAAAATATGCTAAGGTTCCTCCTCATCCCTTCCCCACCCACAATTCCTTGGACCGGTGTTACGTGGTGATACTCTTCATTCATTTGTTTCAACTAATATTTTAAATTTATCATACTTATCTTATATGCCCAAAACCTCGTAACTCATATTCTATGCTCGTGTCCAACTTTGATATTCTTAACTATTTTACAAAGGTTGACTTTTTAGATAAAGTTGAATGAATCTTTTGACATGCCTTTATTTTATTGGCACATAAATATATTCAGAACCCAGATACCAACTTAGCAAATACATAAATGTGTAGAAGGAGTAATTTGTTAAATAAATCAATAATGTGACGACGTAGAATAAGTTTTCGATGTGTAAAAGAAGTTTTCGTTACACATATATAGAGTTGGTGTAGCTATAGACGATTAATTAAGTCCCACCAGGCCACCACCCATGATTCTCAACTAATGGAAGGATGTTTCTTTGGGGCGCCGATGATCTAAAGAAGAAAGTCAATTGGGTTGCTTGGGAGTTGGTCACTAAACCTAAAAAGGAGGGTGGTCTTGGTGTAGGTTCTCTCGACTCAGCTGACTCTTCTTGCCAAATGGTGGTGGAGATTAAAATCGGAGATAATTCCTTTTAGTCTACATGTATTAAGTCTATCCATAAATTAAAACTTATTGATGACAAAGCTATCGCTAAGAATTCCATTAAAGGTGTGTGGCTAAGTATTTCTCTAATTGATGTTGACTTGCAAGATAAAAGGATTTTCCTCTCGGAGTTGTTTAAGACGGTCGTTGGAAATGGTTGTGACACCTTTTTCTGGAAAGATTCATGGTGTAGTGATATTCCCTTGAAAGACTTATTTCCTAATTTGTATGTTTTGGAGACAAGTAAAGATTGTCTTATTCTAGATAAACGTAGTTTTGATAGTGAAGCTAGTTCAAGGTGGATTTGGAGTTGGTCCAGGTTCGGAGAGGCAAAGAGGCTAATCAATTTTCGGATTTAATGGCTTTGATTGACAAATTTCAGTTTCTTAGTGGACCAGACATGTGACATTAGAATGGTGACAGGGCGGGTGATTTCTCTGTTAAAGTGCTTAGAGGATTGATTGATTGATAAACATGATTTCAATGAGGTGAATTCCTTCAAGTGGTTGAATTGGATTCCTTTAAAGATTAACTGTTTTGTTTGAGATTATTGAAAAACATGATCCCAATTTTTCATAACCTTTTGAAGCGTGTTATTAATGTTCCATCCTTTTTATGCCCTTTTTGTTGGATTTGTGAGGAGTCTCTCGATCATGTCTTCTTTGATTGTGATGTTGTGAAGAATATTTGGTTATGGATTGTAGAGTGGGATGCGGTTCTCAAAATCCTCCTGGTTCATGCTTGGATCTTCTGGGGATGTTGAATTCTAAGGCGAGGGACAAAAAAATTCAAAAGTTAAAGTTGGCGATTACTTATTCAACCTTATAGGTTATTTGGAAAGCACGTAATGATATTGTTTATCGAAATGTTCAAAGATGTGATGATTATGGCGGATGCCATTTGCATTAACACATTTAATAGGATTAAATACAGATCCAAGTTAGGTTGTCTTGATTGATCGATTTGGTGTATGTCTCCTATTACGAATATTCTCTTATACTCAATTTGACACTCAGTTCGACTCTGTGTATCTGGCTTAAGCTCCTTGCTTGAGTTTTTGTTTTGTGCTAATGTTATTGCTGGCCGTTCAAAAAAAACTAATGGACACTATTCAATTCCATTTTTCACATTTTTTGTATTATTTTCATATAACATATATTAAGTTCTCATGTTAATGATGAATATTTACAATTTTTATATTTACGTTCTTACGTGTATGATCACTATGTATAGAAAACTTACATTATCTAATTATTTCTCGTTGAATATTATGTTCATTCTCATGTGAAAGATGAATATATTGATCATGTGTCTAGTAAATTTATAATATCTAACGATTTCTTGTTTATACAAAATGCTAATTCTCATATAAGTAATGAACATTTATATGATGAATATGAATGATAATCCAATGTCACAAATGTGAACCTAATCAAAACAAATTATAAACCTAAACCTAAACAAAAAAAAACACAAATGTGGGCAAATTTGTCATCTCAACATTAAATTAGATTCTATTCTTTCATTGCATTCCCCAAAATGGTGACACAATGCTACAACAACACGCCATTTTAGGCCCCTCTACATCTAAGTAATTTACAAAACTACCACCACCTCTAATGAAACCAATATTTAACCAACTCTTCCATTTAAGTCAATTAACATACCAATATGTTCCCCACATAACGCTCTTGATATATTTCCAACCTCATCAAGATTAAACATCACAACTGCCACAAAAATAAAAACTCCCATTAAAAATAAATAAATAAATATTTAATAAACATAAAAGTCAAAAAGTCAAAAAAAAAAAAACCAACCAGGAATCCCATTCTCTTGACAAAATGTCACAGCCATCATGTCCATTAAAGCCACACCTCTAGAAGCAAACTCCCTAAAAGAAATGTGTTCATACTCACTCTCACCAATGGCACAATCGTAAATGCCATGTAAGCTACTACCTTTAATTACCACGTCAGCATGAACTACAAAAAAATAAAATAATTAATTAACTAACAATCTTTTTAAAAAAATGGATGAAGGATTTTAGGCGATTTTAAGCAAAGTACTTTCTGATGCTCGAAGAGCTGCAGCTGTGTCAGTAGAGAAAAGTGGATTCCCTGTTCCAGCACCAATCCCACCGAAAATTACAACTCTACCCTTTTCCAAATGTCGAATTGCTCTTTGTTTGTTGTAAGGTTCAGAAACTTCTGGCATACAAAATGATGATTGTACACGTGTCACAACGCCTAATTTTTCTAATGTTGATTGGAGTAGAATGGAGTTCATCACAGTTGCCATCATTCTGCTCACATATGAAAAGATAATTACCAAATTAACCCTTGTAGAATAAGAACAGATTGAAGGAAATAGCAACATACCCAATTTGATAAGCAGTAGTTCTATCAAGACCATTTGATGTTACCCATGTGTCACCACAAAAGAAATTTCGTCCACCAACAACTATTGCCACCTGGATTTAAGGCTTCAATGTTAAAAGGTAAGATCAGAAAGTGGAAATGTTAATTGGAGCGAGAGATTGTTTGGAATTGAAGAATACCTCAATACCAATATGGCAAGCTATTGATACTTCTCTAGCAATTAGCATTACTACCTATAGAGTACAAGAAACCAAAAACGAAAAACCCCACTGAAGTTTGGATATTATGGAAAGATAGAATTTTTCCTTTAATTTACCTTTGGATCAATGTTTTGAGAATCAGTTCCAGTGAAAGCAGAGCCACTGATTTTGAATACGACTCTTCGCCATCTTGGATTTGTGACTGATTTTGGCTCCATGTTAGTGATTTGATGATTATTTGGGCTAGAAGTTGCAGTTGTATATCTGTAGAAACAGAAAAAATTGATGTTTTTCTCTAAAATTGCAAACTGTTAGCTGCAATGAGAAAGGTGTATAGTGTATATACCTCTTGGATTGTCTAACTGAGCTGTTGATTACACCTATAGACTTGTCTTCATCCAATGCAGGCTTCAAGGGTAATGAATTTCCAACAATCTGTTCCATTTTCTGATACCAAGGCCAGTGGCTTGTGGTGTTTCCGCCATTGTTGTTCATAACTCGGTGTCTCTCCAGCTTATACCTCTTTTTCAAATTATCTACTTTGTTCTTGCACTGTTCTACGCTCTTCGATTGATTCTCGCACCTCTCGCTCACGACCGCAGCTACCTCTTCCCAATCCCGCACTCTCAAATTTCCACGGTTCAATTGCATAAACTTCTCCAGATAAGCATCTAAGAGGAACGCGATTGCAGTGTCACTCCACTCCTCTCTATCCTTTCTATACTCTCCGCCGTTGCCTGAAGAAGAACCGGCAACCTTCGATTTCTTATTATAACTAAACGGCGTTCCTCCGTCGCTGAGATCTTCACAGTCGCTACGTTTCTCGTTTCTTGCACCGCTAATCCCAGATCTGTTAGGATCGGATTCATTTTCGTAGGTAACCACCACCATAGGTTGTGAACCGAACGCGTGATCACTGTAACCCTCGCCACTGGCTTGTAGAACACCATCATGTGTTGCCTCTGGAGGTGGTAATGCGTTAAACGGAGGAGCCTTGGAAGCTAATAAATGCGCGGTGGTCGAGAGGTGGTGGTGGAAACGCTGGTTTGTTTGGTGGCTGTTGGTGGTGCTGTCGTCACCGATAAGTACGAATTCGTCGTCACACGACGCCATCGAAAGAACGTTAGGGTTAGGGTTAGAATCGGCAGTGAAAGTCGGAACAGCGTTATAGACGACGTTAACATTTTGTTATTGAGTTTGTAGATAAAAAAAATAAAATAAATTACTCATCAGTATTGAATGCATTTGCTTCATTTACAAAGAAAAAGAATTCATGTGTGTGTGAAATAAAATTTTAAATTCATTCTTTCTATATATTTGTTTGGTGGGTAGTCAAAGGTTTTGGATGATAATTACATTAGTACATTTGAGAAGTAGTTTTGTAATTAACTCTTTTATAACTGAGAGTTTTGTACGTATTAAAAAATATATATATAAAAAAAATAAAAATAAATAAAAGGTTAGAATAAGGTGTTAGAGGCTAAATTTGTAGGTAAGAACAATAATGTGGACTTATACAATTTATAATTATTATTTGAAGTAGAAAACAAAAGCGCCCATGGCCTAATGGATAAGGCGTCTGACTTCTAATCAGGCGATTGTGGGTTCGAGTCCCACTGGGCGTGAGCTTTTTAAAAAATAGTTTTGGCTTCATCCTTTTTGTCGGCAAACTCTCTCTCTCTCTCTCTCTCATCATAGTTTTCCTTGTTTATCGACCTCATCTTTATCTCATTTCATCATTTCTTTTTTCCGAAAGAAATTCTTGCCAAGACCATGATAGTATGCTACTTGTTACGTGGACAATAAATCTAAAAAAAATATAAAGACCAGTTTATTTGAATTTTAAAAAGTTAGTATTGCTTCGACAACATCCTTCATTAGATCAAACACTATCGATTAATACCTAAAACATATGGCAACTATAAGTGTGGAATCGAATGAATACGAGGAAAATGGAGATAATGAACACCGAAGGGGAGGAGAGTAGTGGGAGCTTTTATAGATGTAGGTAATCGAGGTATTAATGAAAACTCAACAACAAGAAAGGTGTTAAAAAACAATTGTAAGCGGAAAACCGAATCATTTACAAACGCTAACAATTTAGATGTGACTTTTGTTGAAAAAATCAATGATATTAGATATCTTGAGATGACTATTTTTCGAAAATGATGGTAGAGATTGCTTTTGCAAATGAGAAAAAAAAAATCTAAAATAATCACTTTCGTAAATGGTGGTCATTTTCTAAATGCTCAAAAGTTGAGTCATTTCTCTATATCGCTATCAATTTTATGAATATCCCTATAAAGACAAGTATGTCATAGATTTAATGTATCAAATTGTCACAAACAACTTAACCAAACAAACTCTTTTTTCAACAACAATTGCCATGACCCATGACAAAGTCAGACGACCATTAATATAATTGAATCAAAATCGCTTGATTACTTTTTTGTCAACAATAAATATAGTTTAATTAAGATAACAGTTACCGGATAATGGGCGAGAAGTACCAGTGAGTTATACGAAGAAACAAAACACCAAACATGAAGAATTGGAATTAAAACATAATACCAACAACTAAGCACCATTATGATCAATAGATCCATTCCAACAACAAAAGCAACAAGATATTGAGTTGTCAATTGGATTAGTTTTCAAAAAACACATATAGAAAGCACCGAAATATATCATCATATATTTGGCGACCACAACTCTACCACCAGATCGTGGTCCTCCCACAATTTACACAAACATTATAGAAAATGGACATTACTATGTACAAATCCATAAGAAGCTATTTGCCATAAAATAAAGGAAACAAAATAACAACAAATACAAACTTGGATAAATTCAAGGATGGTGTTTAAACATTTTCTGAAATCTGTAATTTGTCCATTTTGTCTGGGATATATGAATTCAGAATTGGATAATCCAAGAATAAACCAATCTGAATTACAAGCCTAATTCAGATTGAAAACACAAAATACCTTGTTTGATGTGTTCTTGAGACATAGAGAAGTTCTGATATAATTTCGAGTAAGGGTAACCGCGGTGCGGTTATTAGCCAAAACCTCACCACAAACCGTAAATGCGGTTAATCCATTTTCAAAACCGCTTGGTGCGGTTATTTTTACGGTGCGGTTAGACGGTTATTTTTGCGGTGCGGTTTTGTTTTTTCTGTGTTGCGGTTATTAACCGTATGGATTTAGTGCTGTTATTTTGTGTGATTTTTAACCACAGTTTAGAGTTCAAATGGTTTTAAGAGTTCGTACATATTACTTGTAATAATAATAAATAAATAAAACCATAAGGTATAAGACAATTAACTTAAATCACAAACAATTAATATCTTAAAAACATCAAATCAACAGTAATTAACAATAAAAATCTTAAAATTGTCTAATTTCATCAATTTTCAAAGTTAAACATAACAAAAAACCAACATTTTTTTCTTCTAGTATTTTATTTATCTTTTATTTATGAAACTTGTCTTATTTTTAATATTTAATATATTAATAATTAATTAAAAAAATTATATATAATATATGAGGTACGGTGCGATATTTTTTGCGGTTTTTGAAAACTAATAACCACACCGCACCACAAATTTGCGGTTTTTGTAAAACAGAAAACCTCACCATCGGTTTTTATTGCGGTTGCGGTTTTTGCGGCTAATTTTAGTTGCGGTGCGGTTTTTGCTCACCCCTAAATTTTCGAGTATATGAATGTTCAACCCTTTTTCTAGAACCAGAGAAAAGTTCTTATACTAGAGGGAAAAGTGGTTAAAATCGGTTAAACCAAAAATTGCGCCAAAACATGGTAGTTATTGGACACAACCGATACCTACATCATCATGATGTCATCAGTGAGGTTTTGGTGAGAAAATGCATGATTGGAGTCTCACTTGATACAAAATTCGTTTAGGTTTCGGGGCGCTACCCCCTAGCCCGCCTGGGGTGTTACCCCTTGGAACCCCGCTCGCTGACCGGTCTGCGGAACCATCACCAGGGGCTCTACCCCTTACACCCCAATAGGGGCGCTGCCCCTAGACCCCACCAAGGGGATTGGAACCCTAAACCCAGGGGTGCTGCCCCAGATCCCTGTATTCCCGAGTTCATATTTATCACACCGATTGTGCACCCCGCACCTTTAAACTCGGTTGGTAAATGGAGCTCGACATATCTCATTATTAATAATAATTACACCAAAATACGTTGATAACACTAAAATCACCAAAAATATCTCCTCACAAACATTATAAATACCTAAGCCATATAAGGTATCAACAAGTAATAATTCACTCCCAACTCTCAATATCGCTCTTATACACTCTTGAGTACACATCCCTAACTTAGGTGTCAAAGTGTAATCCCAGGACTTCCCTAAATTACAGTTGAGTCTAGTATATTCTTAGCGATCAATAGGTCTTTGAACATCCAACTCAAACAAGAAGACTCCAATCACTCTATACACCCATCATTAATCCTATCTATTTAGGACTTGGTTACATCACTATATTTTAATAGATGACGATTTCAATCAAGAGATTCATACAAATGATAATGGAGCAAATACGTTTACCAAGGATCTTTCCATTGGGAAATTCAAGCATTGCTTGAACACCATTTGCTTGCTCAAGTGTCGATGTCATCTAGGCATTTAGGGGAGAGATCGGTTTGGACATCTTGGATATTCAAGAATGCGTTGCACCCATTTACGTGTCACAAGTATTTAAAGAGTGAAACTCATTTGACTTGGTTTTTGTATAACTCATAACCTATTTCACTCAAATTAAAAGCTTAAGAGGATATTTCTTGTCACATCTGATGGGTTTTATACAAACAAACAATCCTATGTGTGCATGCAACCCCAGATTTGAGGATCTATGTTTTCACTATTAGACATACAAGCATTGAACACAAAAACTAGAAACCCTAGGAGACATATATAATTTTCGAAATTAACATATAATTAGGGTTAGGATACATACCTTGATTGTTATATTGTAATAACAATCAAATCCTTAAAGATCTTGAACTTTGGTAGCAAGCGCCACAAGTGTCGCACCTCTAATGGCTCACAAACAAACCTAGCAACCAAGGATTACTATGGAGAGAGAGAAGTAGAGTAGAATTTCGGCCCTTAGCCTTTCTTGGAGTGCCATCCACGAAATCCAACCCTTTAGGGTTTTATATAGGTGATAAGGAAGGTTTAGGATAAGGCAGGTGTATCTTAGATAACCCTAATCCCTTAACTTCTTCCCTAAGGCTTCCAAGGCACCCTTAGAGCCCAAGGAAACCGTAGGACACTCTAGATTTCGTTCCCCACCTCTAAGGGAGGTTCTAGAATGCTCAATGCACAACTTTTGAACATTTTCACCTTTAGTCCCTGTAGTTTCAATTAATTCCTCTAATCCCAAAATTAATTTCTGATTAAATATTAATTAAACAATATGATTTCTAATTAATATATTATATCCATAATACATTAATAAATCATTTATCTTGATTATTAATTTATTAACCAAGCAATAAATTAATAGATCATTCTTCTCTCTCTAACAATTATCCTATTCAATTGTCAGGTTTGAAGGCAACCCAAAAGGACATTGCAACTATCAATTCAAGTACATAAAAATTATAGTTATGGGCTTAGACACCTAATCCAACAGTCTCCCACTTGGATAAGTCTAATAACTATAATTGCAAGTATAACTTCAAAATTTGACAAGCAAATTTTAGCTACCAAAAGCTGTTGTCGAACTCTGACCTAGTCAGTGACGTGTCCTTAGATAAGGGATCATATATTCCTCCATTCTAGATATTGTATATACATAAGACATGGATCTTAATCATTCTCTCTGTCTATGTTCTGTTTCACGATTTCTGATTTATGATGACTGACTAATTGAACAAATCAAATCAGTCCCGGCTTGGCCAAGCACTTTATGGTGTCATCACTAAATCATCGAGGGGCCCACAAATATCGCTTTTATCCAACTTTGGGTAAAAGGAAAGGATAAACATCGACTCATATGCTTGCTCTATTTACTCATCAAATCACACACAACAATACGTTTTATAACACCAAGTTACTAGTGCGTTTACGTACTATCAATGTGCAACCAATTTGCAAACTATAACTCATATCTCTTTGTTTCAAGAATATAAGATATTATCGTCTCACAATCACTCGTGATAAAATCCATGAAGTGATTCAAGTGAGCGTGGGTTTAATCCAATACTCTAATCTTATTAAAGCACTCATGAACTCTGCAACAAACTTTTGCTATGTCTAAAAACTTTAGACAATCTACAGACGGACTCATGACAATCTTGCTTCATACTTACTCCCAATGTATGAGCGACTGTGGATGTTTGAATAACCTAGTTATTCTGGAAGTCAAAACATGCAAAGTGAAACGCAATAATAATATTAATCCTATATGACCCCAAAACTTTTGAGCGTAAATAAAAACACTTTTATTTAAACACCATATTGATTACTCATTATTCATTGCTTACTGTTTCAGAAAATCAACTTATTACTCGAATTATAACCACAATTGTCCCATGCTCCAAGAATGCACACTTTGGTTTCCTATGGTCCATACTTTGTGAAATAGATCAATTGAAAACTTTTCCAACGAAACTCATTTCACAATCCCCAATCCTTATTATTAAAATAAGAAAACCAAATTCTTGCCACTTTTAGAATATGTCAGATTCTAACATTTTATGCAATGATTCTTTCGTAATGTCATAGCACAAAAGTCACCAAGACCCGGCTAATGAAATTACAAGGTATTCTATCGGAAATTGTTACAAGACAATTCCATAGATGTGAAGTCTTACATTCAAAATACATTCCTTTGAACATCCTTCTCGCATAAAAGTTTCTAACCTAGACATATTTCTTAATATCCAACTCCCATTAATGGAAACATTTCCATATTTTCCATATGACAACTCATTCTTAATAGAATCTTATCTATTCATAATAATGTCAATATAGTCCATCCAATACTATACTTCCAACTACTTACAAGCGACAAATCCTCAGCGAACCTTAGATCGTCCTTTGATAGTTGTTTAATTATTTTAGTCAAAACCGATTCTAGTTCTTTTTCCCTCTTAATGCCCTAGGCATTTGGAAAATTTTAGAATGGTCAAATATTACAGCATATGCAATCGATCCTATACCCGAAGCGTATTGGACACGATGCATAATGTCTCATATAAAGACATGATACTTTATCAGTCTTTTGCCATAATATTTTGTTAGCCATGTTCTCACAATTCGAACTATGAAGAGGGATGCCGTAATCATAATCGAATTTTGAGAACGTGCTATGTATCCTTCACTAAATTTTATTAACATTTCTTGATCTAAGCTTTTAGATTTTGAAACGAAGTATAATATTCTCTCCCTTGATTATAGAAAAACAACTTTTCAACCCCTACAACTTTGCAAAGTTAATCTTTGTTTTCTATAATTAATATTGTTAACTTGCAATACTTGAAATAATAATCATGCTCCCACTAACACAATGATTATTTCTATACAAGCATAACACTTATGCTCCCACTGGCTTTGACATGTATTCAGAAAACACTTGAACTTCTAGAAAACAATGCTTATTGAATTCCTTAAGTTCATATTTCTAATACCTAATGCTTCGATAAGCCTTTATCTAAGCTTCTCAAAATCACACACCTTTCCTTAGACAGCTCACATGTGTGTCTAAACTAATTCAGAACTTATTTTACTAAGTCCTAAATGTTCAGACTAATTGCCAAATTTCACAATTCGAACTATGAAGAGGGATGCCGTAATCATAATCAAATTTGAGAATGCAATTTACATAATCGCTATCTTCTTAAAATCTCTCTTGGTGAAAGCGTTTCCTCACCTTCATTTTCATGAAGGAGAGAAACCTTATGACACTTAGATTTTATGGTGTATGTGTTCCTATCCATGTGAATTTGTCATAACCATAATCGAAAGATAATGTTTGTGACAAATTCAAACTCTTATGGATAGAACTTGTTCATTCTTAATTTCTTTCCATCAAGGGTCCCACCATTGCTTCCCAGTTATTTGGCAGCTCACCTATGCCAGTCAATGTACTTTCATTAATCAAGGTGTTTTCCCTTAAGCATTCAATTGAAAACTCGTAGAACTCATATGCATAATCACTCAACTAGATTGGCACAGAAATACAATTTTGTCAACACGATAGGTTATAATCCTCAAGTCGTGTGCTACTGTTTAATAGGTTTACTTCTTGATTTGTTCTTGAAATTTTTCAAGACAATTTAGACTCCCACTGACCTCTTGACATATATGATTCTCTTGTCAGGAACCTTTCCTAGACAAAACAAATATTCAAGAGTTAGTGTAGTTCTTATCAAGACAAAACACTTCACATAATTGCTCCTAGTTGGTCTTTGTCTTATCCAAGACAACACAACTTACCAATTTTCAAATGTGCAAGAATAAGAAAGCCTTTTCCAAACCCCACATTTGATGAGTGTTCTAAACCTACTTAAGACTTGTCACTCAATTCACAATCTTGGAATATAACTCTAAGACTTGATATTGGAACGAAGTATAATTGACTTCTTGATTTTAACCATTTCTACAATTCTAGATTCCTCTTCTTAGACATACATATGCACTAAGACTCACTTGGAGGATCAATTGAGATATGGTTCTTCATCATTAAGACTTATCATAAAACACAATAAAAGGTACTCTCCCTTCTTCTTAGAATAGACAAACTTTTATCTTTCTGCCTACTTGATTCTTCTTATTCGTTCTGCTATTGGTTGAAACTCTTTCAATCAACTCAGAATTATACTTAATCTTATAATTATAATCATATTTTACTAAACTTTAGTAAATCATGATGAATATCTTTATCACTCTTGTGGTGGACTTGATCAATGCACAACCTAGTGTACTCGATCTCCTAGTCCTTCTCTTGACACTTTGTCAAAGAATTAGTCTAATTTCCAAATATGAAGTTTCTCATTCATCACGCAACCAAGTTGCATGACTCCAAGTTCCTGTCCAACTGAAACTTGGGCGATGAGAATCTTCCCTTATTTGGCAAATTCTTGACATTTCGACAAATAACATAATTAAGAATCAAATCCATTATAACTAACAATAGAAACAATCAGACATCAATTTTTCATACACACCATTGCAAGGATAAATAAATAAGACAAAATCAAAATTTATTTTATTGCGGAAAAATATTGTCCTTACAATGCGATTACTAATGAAAACTATGTAAATATTACTTAGCAATCTATCCTAACTCTAAAGTAGTAGCTTAAATATTTGATCCTTGAATCATGCGATAGAAATCCATTTCTTCGTGATCAGACTCAGCTTGCTCCTTCCTTTAAGCTTCCTTTCCTTTTTTCGACCCTTCAAAACATCGAAATGTAATCTTATCACATCATGTATTAAGAATCTCCAAATAGGAAATTAATAGAGTTAGATAGTGGATTTTTACCTAAAGCAGAGTCATACATCTTGACTCTCCCATCTCTTAGATCTCTCAGGTAGTCAGGGCAGCTTCGTAACCAATGGCCCTTCTTTTTGGCAGTAGAAACTTATGGACTCTCTGGAATGGCACACAGGACTATCTCAGACTCAGTCTTTCTCTTGTGTAGAGAAAACTTTTCTGGACTTCCAATGTTACCATTGCCCATAGAGGGTTGGGATATTGATTTACCAGACAAATATGCTGACCAGTGCGCCTAATCATTTCTGATTCAGCAGTAATAAGCAAATAAGTCAAATCAATAAGGGTCATGTCGTGGTCCATCACATAGTACTCTCTAACGAACTTACCATATGATTCAAGAAGTGACTGAAGAACCAAGTCAACAGCCAACTTTCTTTAAATATCGACACCCAACAATCCTAATTAATCAACCTTTTATCCAAGATATGAGCACGTATAGACTTTCCATTTTCGTGTCTTTTGCCAATAGGGCTTAAGTGACCTTGAACTGTTCAAGTCTTCGAACATGTGGGTCATGGAGAATTATTGGAGGAGGCGGAGGAAATGAAGCATTATTTCTATTTTCATAATACAATCGTGGAAGATCATCTTCACGTGGAAAACTTTTTCCAACGGATTTAGGAAGACCATAGTTGTCAGACTTTGACATCTATAAAACGGGAGAAAATTCAAGTTAGTTGATTGAGTCCTTAATAAGACACCCAAATGAGATATTAAGGCTAGGATCCAACACAATATTCTACAATTTGGAAGAGGGATGTCGTAATCCAACTTGCAGAACATTTGAAGGTAAGTGAATGACGATTCACTAATTTTCCACCATGAAAAACGAAAAGGAGATTAAGTTTTATATGTATTGAAAACTCCTAGATCTTTTGAGATTCATTGAACTTTTCAATGGCATGTTTAAATCTCGATATGCCCCTCGATTTGTGACTGGGATGCCGAGGATTACAACACAGGGTGTGAATAACCATGCAAACTTACATGGTGCCCCCAATGTTATAGTCACCTATTCGATGTGCCGGTTAACCACACACGCTCCACCGAAGTATGACCAACATTGAGTCACCCTTTGCTGCCTTTGCTTAGAGCCATTTAGTGTGCCGGTTAACCACACACGCTCCACTAACGTCTTTTCAAGGGTACAAAGTGTAATTTCATGGAATTGCATCAAATTCACTTTTGCCTAAAGTAAATAAGATTGGGAATTTTGTATAAAACATTTAGTTACTTTATACTTCATTATACTTTTAATGGAAAGGGTTTGCCCTATCCTACCCGTTCGGCTAACGACCCTCCACCAATTAAGGAAGCGGTGGGTGAGAGTGGACACCCATTAAACGGCCATTTTATAGGCCATAACCTTATACCCCCTTATAGACCGACTTCGTGAATGGGCCTACTAACGGTAAGACTAGCAGTTTAAGTTATACATATATAATATTAGACTTTTAATGTTATATATAGTATAAGGGTGTATTTTACACTTTTAAAATACTAGGTGGTCTAATTTAATAAATTAGACTTTTAGTTTAATTAAATGTAAACCATATCACTATGGATTTATTAACTATCTTTTAATTATACACTTAATTAATTTAATAAAACCATAAGGGTGCAGTTTGAACTATTTTGATTTAATAATTATTCAAAAATTAAACAATTAATTAAATTATTAAATAAAATAAGGATTACCAATTTAAATTAAATATATTAACTTAATTTAATCCTATATCCATGGATTTCGAAATTTAGGCAGGGATATCTTTAATTATCCAATTAAACAATTAACAAGATAATTACCAAAAATAACAACCTACTAACAGATTCCTTAGATTTCGAAATCTTCTGCTTGGAGTGGAAAGCAAGGCTTTCAAACTTGCCTAAAAATCAAAAACCCTAGGCTTAGGAAACCCTAGATTTCGACTCCAATGTGGCCAAAGGAAAGGATTTTAAAACCCTTAGGGATTTTCGAAAAATAGGGTTCTTAAACCCTAATTTGCGAAAAATTAAAGGCCTTAGGGTTTAATAGCCATAAACCCTAATTTTGTCTAGTTCAATCAATTGTACCAAATCTAATTGAACACAAAAACCATACTCTCTGATACCACTGATGGGTTTTATACAAACAAACAATCCTATGTGTGCATGCAACCCCAGATTTGAGGATCTATGTTTTCACTATTAGACATACAAGCATTGAACACAAAAACTAGAAACCCTAGGAGACATATATAATTTTCGAAATTAACATATAATTAGGGTTAGGATACATACCTTGATTGTTATATTGTAATAACAATCAAATCCTTGAAGATCTTGAACTTTGGTAGCAAGCGCCACAAGTGTCGCGCCTCTAATGGCTCACAAACAAACCTAGCAACCAAGGATTACTATGGAGAGAGAGAAGTAGAGTAGAATTTCGGCCCTTAGCCTTTCTTGGAGTGCCATCCACGAAATCCAACCCTTTAGGGGTTTATATAGGTGATAAGGAAGGTTTAGGATAAGGCAGGTGTATCTTAGATAATTCTAATCCCTTAACTTCCTCCCTAAGGCTTCCAAGGCACCCTTAGAGCCCAAGGAAACCGTAGGACACTCTAGATTTTGTTCCCCACCTCTAAGGGAGGTTCTAGAATGCTCAATGCACAACTTTTGAACATTGTCACCTTTAGTCCCTGTAGTTTCAATTAATTCCTTTAATCCCAAAATTAATTCCAAATTAATTTCTGATTAAATATTAATTAAACAATATGATTTCTAATTAATATATTATATCCATAATACATTAATAAATCATTTATCTTGATTATTAATTTATTAACCAAGCAATAAATTAATAGATCATTCTTCTCTCTCTAACAATTATCCTATTCAATTGTCAGGTTTGAAGGCAACCCAAAAGGACATTGCTACTATCAATTCAAGTACATAACAATTATAGTTATGAGCTTAGACACCTAATCCAACAATATCCACTCCATTGCAACGAATGTTACCTTATAAAATAAACATCGACTTGGTAAATTTGTATTTGAACTTTATATTAACGAAATATATTTGTTGTAAATATATGTAGTATCTCTCTATTAGTTTAGCTTGATCATTTTCCCAAAATAACTCTCTTTTTATTACCCATTCCTTCAATGAAAAGGGTCATCAAATTCTATAACATTGTACATGGTATCAGAGTGCCTTTAGCTCTTGCTCTATTTCTTCCTTCTGATTTCCTTTTCTCGTCTCATCACGATGAGTGACAAAGACGGAAACACAACATGCAAAACCAATTCTCTTCATCCTGTCTACACGGTGACTAATATACAGAACAAAATCAGAGTGCTTGATCGTACGAATGTGAATTACTCATCTTGGGTAAAACTATTCCAACTTCATGCACGTGGATACAAAGTTCTCTCATACATCGATGGCACAAAATCCCCAATCAAGACCAAACCTCTGTATGAATCTTGGGTAGAGATTGATGTCATTTTCCGTCAATGGATATATGGAACTATATCAGATGATCTCCTGGTCAAAGTTCTTGTAACTGAATCCACAGCTCTTGAAGCATGGACTCGTATCAAAAACAACTTTCTTAACAACAAAGGCTCCCGAGCAGCCGCCTTGGAGCAAGAATTCATGAACTTGACTCTCAAAGCCATGCCCTCTCTTGAAGCCTACTGTCATCGGCTCAAATAACTTGCAGATTAGTTGACAGATGTTGAAAGTTTGGTGAGTGCAAGGCCAATCCAAACGGGGGGCAACCCGGGCGACCGCCCAAGGTCCACGTCTCTGAGGGGCCTAAAATTTCTAGGATATGTAGTGTATATATAAAAAAAATTATTACCTAAATGATTTTTAGGGCCTGAAGTTGGTTCAAACTCAAACTAACTCAAAAAATAAACAATTTGGCTAGCTTGTTGTTGCAAATTGAATCAGTCTATAGTGAAGAATAAATGATATCTTTTTGAATCTTTATTATATTTGTCTTTGTGGGGCCTTTTTTTTCTTTTCGCCCCGGGCCCGATATATATTTGGACCGGCCCTGGGTGAGTGAAAACAACCTTGTGTTACAACTTCGTGGTCTACCTACCGAGTATGATACTGTTGCCTCCTTCATTAATCAAAGCCTTCCCTCATGGGATACGACTTATAGCATGCTCCATCTGGAACATCACCGTCAATCAGCTTGGGAATCGCTTGCCTCTCCACCAATTGTTGCTGCCGTCTCCGCCTCAGAATAGACCTGACAACCCTAACCGTGGTCCTCCTTGCAACTATAATCAATGCCGATTCGGTAACCCACATAACCAGAACCATCGTGGTTAAACAAGCAATCAAAGACGCCCTTCGTGGTTAGTGAACAATTCCAATCCACCATAGTGGGCTCTTTGGTGGATGATGCCTCCACCATGCCTATATCTAACACAACCTGGATGGATCGCCAACCTATGGAACAACATCCCGCGTCAACCAACACTGCATCAGGCCACAACTAGGACTCCACAACAATAACAACCCAACACTAACAGTGAAGGTCAACATCACCAAGCTCATATGACTGATTATGATGCCTTGGAACCCACTGAACCCGGTGAAGCCTTTCAAGCCATGACCATGGAACCCGGTGATAACCAATGGTACATGGATACAGGTGCATCTTCCCATCTCACAGCTGATCAAGGTAAAATCATTCAACTTTCTCAGTTTTGCCGCGTTACCTCTATAATTCTTGATAATGGAAATCGTGTGCCAATTCTTGGATCGGGCAACACCATTCTCACACAGTCTCCCAAAAACCTTCACCTCAAAATTATTCTTTATACACCACATATTATCAAAAACTTAATATCTGTTAGACAATTCACAATTGATAACAACTTTTTTGTTGAATTTGATCCATTTGGCTTTAATGTGAAGGATTTTCCAGTGAGAAGCTCCCGAGTCGACAAAACATCACAAACAACCTCTACCCCTTCATAATAGCACCATCAACCTCTACCCCTTCACCAATGTCGCTCGCACATCAACCTTCTTGGCTTCTTCAACAACCGATTTTTGGCATGACCGTCTCGGCCACCCCAGTCTCCCCGTTAGGGATTTTCTTGTTTCAAAGTCTTTGATTACATCTTATTAATCATAACCACATGTAAACATCAAAAGATTCATCGGTTATAAAGATAAATATCCCGTGAATATCACGTTTTTCTATCCTAGTATCTTTTATACAAAAAAACGAAATTGAGGTGTCCACTTTAAAAAAGTATATTGACAATAATATCATGGTCGGTGGCGTTCACCATTCAATCCATGTCTTTTGCATTCAAAAGTATTAAAACGTCCGCCACAATAAATTGGCAAATTATCTTCCACTACAATAAACACAAAACAAGTTTTTTGATCGAAAAAACTTTTTTTTTTTCAAAATCCGAATTATATGATCTGTTGTAAACAATTATACTAAACATTTTCGAAGATAAGGTAATTTTAGAGAAAATTAATCATAAATGATCTTTGAAGGAAAAGGTTATTACACAATGATTAGTAGTTGATGATTTTATTTCTGGAAAAAGTCCGACAATTCTATTCGAAAACAAATCTTTGTCTTGGTACGACGTATTAAAATAAACACAAAACTCCACAACAGCCGAGGGGGAAGGCTGTCATCGACACACAAACAGCTTTCCCTCAAATAAAAATCTCCCTTCCACCACACTCCTCCACCGGCGACCACCACCACCACCACCTACTGTCACATCCTCACTTCACAAAATCCCCAAAAATTGGGGCTAAAGGTTGATTACATGGGAGCGTCGTTGTCTAATTTGACAGAAGGAGGGTCGACAGCCGGCAACGGAACCGGACTCGGCGATATACCGGAGAGCTGCATCGCCGGTGTTTTTACCTATCTTACCCCGCCGGAGATATGTAACCTAGCACGACTCAACCGTTCGTTCCGTGGCGCTGCTTCATCGGACACCGTTTGGGAATCAAAGCTTCCACCTAACTACCAAGATCTGCTCGACCTAATTCCACCTGAGAGGTACCAAAATCTCTGTAAAAAGGACATCTTTTCTCTCCTCTCTCGCCCTGTTCCCTTCGACGATGGCAACAAGGCAAGCTTCTGAATCCCTTTTCCCTTTCGTCTCGTATTGATCTCTATTCTTTTGTTGATTTACATGTTTTTGTTTTCAATTGGAGTCGGATCATATGTTTTACTTCAAAATCTGAACTTGATTTTGATCGAATCTTGTAGGAAGTATGGTTGGATAAGGTTACTGGAAGAGTATGCGTGTCAATCTCCGCAAAGGCAATGGCAATTACAGGGATAGAAGATCGAAGATACTGGAATTGGGTGCATACTGAAGAATCAAGGTTTATAACTTCATCATTTCATGATTTCGTATCAACAAAAAAGATGGATTAATTGTGTTATGTGTACTGATTGTCTGATTCTGATTCTGTTGCTATATCACAGGTTTAACATTGCAGCATATTTGCATCAAATATGGTGGTTTGAAGTAGATGGGGTGTTGAAATTCCCATTTCCAGCTGATGTATACACGTTATCATTTAGGATACATTTAGGAAGATTTTCAAAACGATTGGGGAGACGTGTATGCAGCTTTGATCAAACTCATGGGTGGGACATAAAGCCTGTAAGATTTGAATTATCAACTTCAGATGCTCAAGAATCATCATCTACTGAATCTTTTTTAGATGATTGTGATAAATATGATGAGACAAATGGAAATCATAAACGTGGTTGTTGGATTGAGTATAAAGTAGGGGAGTTCATTGTAACTTCATCTGATCCTGCTACTGAAGTAAGGTTTTCAATGAAGCAGATAGATTGCACACATTCTAAAGGTGGGATTTATGTAGATAATGTGTCTATAATCCCCAGTGATCTTAAATTGGGTAGAAGAAGAAGAAGGATGTTGAAATAAAATGGGGGAAATCTTGATTGCTTTTGTGGAGATAGTTAAGTGTCCATGTATAATTGTTACCACTATGTTTATGATCCAATTTTGATTGGCCTTCTGTTGATGCTAATGTGATTTAGTGGGATGTTGCATTTGGTTTCTTTGTGTTGTATGATTACAAAATTATTAAGTAGAAACTTGTTTTTTGTAATGTTTTTGCATGTTTTTTTTATTGACTTTATTACAAGGCAAAACATGACACATCAAATCTCAATTATGTGAGCAACAAGAACAAGTAGTTAACTCATTGTAACCACCTATAAATAGCAATTGAGATGGAACCATTGTTTGCATAAAGCAAGAGAACACTCTAAAAAAGGATATCAATTTGGAAGTATGAAGCCGATGTTAAAGTAAAGCTAATCAATAAGCAAGTATGATGAATATGTTAAGCAGTATAAATGACTTATGCATGGAGTACTTATATGATATATTGGTATGTTTTCCTTGGCTAATATGATGTTATGTTTATATAGTAAACATATGTTTTATGGCATTTTATGAAATTAGCATGTGTGTTACATATGATGCATGAAGATTTGTATGCATGTTATGTATGACAACATGACATCGAATATCTGACCTCATATGGAAAGAACAGATGTTGTGCTAACGGATTTTATTGGGCTGCCCTTATGTGGACCCGTGGCTGAGCTAACCCAAGACAAGTTTTTGACATAAATGGATGTCAAAAACTTGGCATCTCGAAGGATATTTTATGATGATGATGAAGGGCATATTACTAAACATGGGTATGTGTTATGAGAATTGTTTATTCATGAAACCATGACTATTTACTAAACTTAAAAGCTTTATATATATATATATATATATATATATATATATATATATATATATATATATATATATATATATATATATATATATATATATATATATATATATATATATGAGAGAGAGTTATGTTCCAATGAGAACATTTTTCCCGTGAGAACATTTGATAACATTTTTTAGTCTATGAGTTCAAAAAACACGCGTGTTTGTTATTCAAATACAAATTACCCACCTAACTTCCCCCACCATATTATGTCATTCTCTCTCAACTCATATGGATCTAAATTGACAGTACTGGACCACCACCGGAAACCGTCGGGAACCACTAGACCACCGCCAAACCATCGACTCCATATTTGCTCGTTCACGACCTCCCCAACCTCTAATCCTCCCACAATCGGAAGCCAACTCCTCATATGGAAAACGGAGGTCGCTATGATGAAAATATGTATACAATAATTTGGAATCTGAGAAGTTGCTTAGCTGGAAAGGTAATCAATGCATGTATCACTGGAGATGGGAGTTCCTTTTTAGATATTATCATCAACTTCATATCGCAGGAGATGGTAGTTATATAAGAAAAGAAAGCACGACGGCCACCACAATTAGTCATCAAACTATTTGGTTTGCAAGCTAATGTGCGTTGAACTGTTGATCATTGTTGGATGAGTAAATAGAGGAAATGATGTGGAATCCATCAACAGAAAAAAAAAAGCCACCATCAGGTGGAGAAACTGACACTACACATTTGAAATAGGTACATTTTCTTGACTATTTGACTTTATAATTAGGTTAATATCCAATTGGAAGCCGCTCCTTCTCTTATCCTCTCCGATCTCGTTTAACTGGTCACCAAATTTGTGTGTTGGAATGAAAATGGGATAATTATACACTGATACTTCACATGGAGGTGGAGTTTTTTGTGTTGCACACCAGCTGTTTGATGAAAGTCATTTTAGAAATTTTTAGTAAGTAGGGACTGATTTGATGATGACAAAAAGCTTTGCAAGGAACTGTTTAGAAAAGTGCTTAATTTTGGATGAGTTACATTTTGATTGCCAAAGAGTGGTCAGTGGCATTACAAATCTATGTAGGTATCTTTTATTCTTTTTGTTATTCGTTTTGCATCAACTAGACTTGAACCAATGCTACTTTCTCTAAAACAATATTTGGTGATGGATCAATACTAGAAGAAAAAAATATATCGTTTTTTTGTTGGTCCATCTTACAGAAGTTTCTCTAATTGCTATGGAGGAGGAACTAATCTACTAAATAGCTTCTGTTCACAAAACAAAGAATGTCTATAAATATGCATGCATTAAGGCCCTTAAGTTAAATTGAATTTCACATTTCAATAGCCTAATAATTAACCAACAATCATATAAAAAGTGATAAACTTTAGGCTTAACCATTACGTCCTTAATAGAACACCAAAAGTGATTTAAAAGCTATTATGATGAATTTTTCCAAATCTGTTCTCCAAATTCAAAAATTCGTGCAAGTCAATAAGAACACCTAAAAATCATGAGACTTATTTTTCTGGAAATCTTAGTGTGTCTGGTTTCTTCAAACTTTGAATCACATTTCAGAATTCCAAAACCTTAAGGGGTAAAATTGGCAATGTTCTCAGGTTGGTCCATGTTGTCACAGATTTCATGCATTGTCTTCAAAAAATCATAATAAATTCATTAGAACTCCAAATGCAAAAATTCCAAATCCTATAGTTAATGGATCTATAGTTTCCTACATATAAACAGACTGATGTAATTCTTAGTAGATTGGTACAATTTATTCCAAAAGTGTTGAGTGGTACAGAAAGTGACAACTTAAAGTTCCTAACTTGTAAATTTAATATAAAATCAACCAAAAATCATTAGAACGAGATATTTATATTTCTGAAAAGATAAAAGGGGAAACTTACCAATATTATTTTATAGAAATTTAAGAATGGGTTGAAAGGTAAGAAAACAGATCCCAAAAATAGCACTACAATCAAAGAGAAAATAAGAAAATATATACATAAGTTTTATAAGAGTAATACAACAAAGCATAAGCTAAATAATGTTATAATTGTTGTGTAGGTTCTTGAAAAGGAAAGGATACATCTTGCTCACACTATCTGATTTTAAATTCAAGGAGGTGAGTTACACAAAGTCTCCTATTACGTGTACGTAATCACATATAATTTATGTGGCTAAGATTCATTTTCGCATTATCGATTCAATACTTGTTTTTTTTCCACTTTAATGATATGTGATTAAATACATTTAATCAGACGTGATTATATTTTTCTAATTACATATGATTTTATTTGGAAAAAACGAATCTTGTCTATATAAATCATATGTGATTAGATACATACAATCACATGTGATTATATACAAGATAACATATATTGAACAATGAAAACGAAAACAAATCTTTATCCAAATTAATCATATGTGATTAGAAACATCTAATCATATGTGATTGTATGAATCTAATCACATATGATTTATGTGGACACAATTCATTTTCGCTTTGTCGATTCAATAGTTTTTTTCATGTATTTTATCATATGTGATTATATATATAATCGTATGTGATTAAGTACATGAGCACGACTATTGAATCAAGAAGGCAAAAATGAATCTTGTCCACCTCAAATCTTATGTGATTATATACACCTCAATAGCCTAATAATTAACCAAAGATCATATAAAAAGTGATAAACTTTAGGATTAACCATTAAGTATTTAATAGAACACCAAAAGTGAATTAAAAGCAATTATGATAAATTTTTCCAAATCTGTACTCCAAATTCAAAAATTCGTGCAAGTCAATAAGAACATCTAAAAATCATGAGACTTATTTTTCTGGAAATCTTTGTGTGTCTAGTTTCTTCAAACTTTGAATCACATTTCGGAATTCCAAAACCTTAAGGGGTAAAATTGGCAATCTTCTCAGGTTGGTCCATACTGTCACAAATTTCATGCATTGTCTTCAAAAAATCATAATAAATTCATTAGAACTCCAAATGCAAAAATTTTAAATCCTATAGTTAGATACGGATCTATAGTTTCCTACATATAAAGAGACTGATGTAATTCTTAGTAGAATGGTACAATTTATTCCAAAAGTGTTGAGTGGTCTAGAAAGTTACAGCTTAAAGTTACTAACTTGTAAATTTAGTATAAAATCAACCAAAAATCATTAGAACGACAAATTTATATTTCTGAAAAGATAAAAGGGGGAACTTTACCAATAATATTTTATAGAAATTTAAGAATGGGTTGAAAGGTAAGAAAACAGATCATTAAAAGAGCACTATAATCAAAGAGAAAATAAGAAAATATATGCCTAAGTTTTATAAGAGTAATACAACAAAGCACAAGCTAAATAATGTTATAATTGTTGAGTAGGTTCTTGAAAAGGAAAAGATCCATCTTGCTCACAATAGTTGATTTTCAAGTTCAAGGAGGTGAGTTACACAAAGTCTCCTATTATGTGTACGCAATCACATATGATTTATGTGGCTAAGATTCATTTTCGCATTATCGATTCAATACTTGTTTTTTTTTTCCACTTTAATGATATGTGATTTAATACATTTAATCAGATGTGATTATATTTTTCTAATTACATATGATTTTATTTGGAAAAAACGAATCTTGTCTATATAAATCATATGTGATTAGATACATACAATCACATGTGATTATATACACGATAACAGATATTGAACAATGAACACGAAAACAAATCTTTATCCTAATTAATAATATGTGATTAGAAACATCTAATCACATGTGATTGTATGAATCTAATCACATATGATTTATGTGGACACAATTCATTTTCGCTTTGTCGATTCAATAGTTGTTTTCATGTATTTTATCACATGTGATTATATGTATAATCATATGTGAATAAGTACACGAGCACAACTATTGAATCGAAAAGGCAAAAATGAATCTTGTCCACCTCAAATCACATGTGATTATATACACCTCAATAGCCTAATAATTAACCAAAGATCATATAAAAAGTGATAAACTTTAGGCTTAACCATTAAGTCTTTAATAGCACACCAAAAGTGATTTAAAAGCTATTATGATCAATTTTTCCAAATCTGTCCTCCAACTTCAAAAAGTCGTGCAAGTCAATAAGAACACCAAAAAATGATGAGACTTATTTTTATGGAAATATTAGTGTGTATAGTTTCTTCATACTTTGAATCACATTTCGGAATTCCAAAACCTTAAGGGGTCAAATTGGCAATCTTATCAGGTAGGTCCATGCTATCACAGATTTCATGCATTGTCGTCAAAAAATCATAATAAATTCATTAGAACTCCAAATGCAAAAATTCCAAATCCTATAGTTAGATATGGATCTATAGTTTCCTAAATATAAAGAGACTGATGTAATTCTTAGTAGATTGGTACTATTGTTTCCAAAAGTGTTGAGTGGTCCAGAAAGTGACAGCTTAAAGTTACTAAATTGTAAATTTAATATAAAACCAACCAAAAATCATTAGAACAAGATATTTATATTTATAAAAAGATAAAAGGGGGAAATTTACCAATATTATTTTACAGAAATTTAAAAATGGGTTGAAAGGTAAGAAAACAGATCCCAAAAAGAGCACTACAATCAAAGAGAAAATAAGAAAATATATACATAAGCTTTATAAGAGTAATACAACAAAGCACAAGCTAAATAATGTTATAATTGTTGTGTAGGTTCTTGAAAAGGAAAGGATACATCTTGCTCAGACTATCTGATTTTCAAGTTCACGGAGGTGAGTTACACAAAGTCTCCTATTATGTGTACGTAATCACATATGATTTATGTGGCTAAGATTCATTTTCGCATTACCGATTCATTACTTGTTTTTTTTTTCCACTTTAATAATATGTGATTAAATACATTTAATCAGATGTGATTATATTTTTCTAATTACATATGATTTTATTTGGGAAAAACGAATCTTGTCTATATAAATAATATGTGATTAGATACATACAATCGCATGTGATTATATACACGATAACTGATATTGAACCAAGAACACGAAAACAAATCTTTATCCTAATTAATCATATGTGATTAGAAACATCTAATCAAATGTGATTGTATGAATCTAATCACATATGATTTATGTGGACACAATTCATTTTTGCTTTGTCGATTCAATAGTTGTTTTCATGTATTTTTATCACATGTGATTATACATATATAATCGTATGTGATTAAGTACATGAGCACATCTATTGAATCGAGAAGGAAAAAATGAATCTTGTCCACCTCAAATTATATGTGATTATATACACCTTACTAGCCTGATAATTAACCAAAGATCATATAAAAAGTGATAAAATTTAGGCTTAACCATTAAGTCTTTAATAGCACACCAAAAGTGATTTAAAAGCTATTATGATCATTTTTTCTAAATCTGTCCTCCAACTTCACAAATTCGTGCAAGTCAATAAGAACACCTAAAAATCATGAGACTTATTTTTCTGGAAATATTAGTGTGTATAGTTTCTTCACACTTTGAATCACATTTCGGAATTCCAAAACCTTAAGGGGTCAAATTAGCAATCTTCTCAGGTTGGTCCATCCTATAGTTAGATATGGATCTATAGTTTCCGACATATAAAGAGACTGATGTAATTATTAGTAGATTGGTACAATTTATTCCAAAAGTCTTGAGTTGTCCAGCAAGTGACAAATTAAAGTTACTAACTTGTAAATTTAATATAAAATCAACCGAAAATCATTAGAACGAGATATTCATATTTCTGAAAAGATAAAAGAGGGAACTTTACCAATAATATTTTATAGAAATTTAAGAATGTGTTGAAAGGTAAAAAAACAGATCATAAAAAGAGCACTACAATCAAAGAGAAAATAAGAAAATATATGCATAAGTTTTATAAGAGTAATACAACAAAGCACAAGCTAAATAATGTTATGATTGTTGTGTAGGTTCTTGAAAAGGAAAGGATCCATCTTGCTCACACTATTTGATTTTCAAGTTCAAGGAGGTGAGTTACACAAAGTCTCCTATTATGTGTACGTAATCACAAATGATTTATGTGGCTAACATTCATTTTCGCATTATCGATTCAATAATTGTTTTTTTTTTCACTTTAATGATATGTGATTAAATACATTTAATCAGATGTGATTATATTTTTCTAATTACATATGATTTTATTTGGAAAAAACGAATCTTGTCTATATAAATCATATGTGATTAGATACATACAATCACATGTGATTATATACACGATAACAGATATTGAACAATGAACACGAAAACAAATCTTTATCCTAATTAATAATATGTGATTAGAAACATCTAATCACATGTGATTGTATGAATCTAATCACATATGATTTATGTGGACACAATTCATTTTCGCTTTGTCGATTCAATAGTTGTTTTCATGTATTTTATCACATGTGATTATATGTATAATCATATGTGAATAAGTACATGAGCACAACTATTGAATCGAGAAGGCAAAAATGAATCTTGTCCACCTCAAATCATATGTGATTATATACACCTCAATAGCCTAATAATTAAACAAAGATCATATAAAAAGTGATAAACTTTAGGCATAACCATTAAGTCTTTAATAGAACACCAAAAGTGATTTAAAAGATATTATGATCAATTTTTCCAAATCTGTCCTCCAACTTCAAAAATTCGTGCAAGTCAATAAGAACACCTAAAAATCATGAGACTTATTTTTCTGGAAATATTAGTGTGTATAGTTTCTTCACACTTTGAATCACATTTTGGAATTCCAAAACCTTAAGGGGTCAAATTGGCAATCTTCTCAGGTTGGTCCATGCTATCACATATTTCATGCATTGTCGTCAAAAAATCATAATAAATTCATTAGAACTCGAAATGCAAAAATTCCAAATCCTATAGTTAGATATGGATCTATAGTTTCCGACATCTAAAGAGACTGATGTAATTATTAGTAGATTGGTACAATTTATTCCAAAAGTCTTGAGTGGTCCAGTAAGTGACAACTTAAAGTTACTAACTTGTAAATTTAATATAAAATCAATCAAAAATCGTTAGAACGAGATATTTATATTTCTGAAAAGATAAACGGTGGAACTTTACCAATAATATTTTATAGAAATTTAAGAACGGGTTGAAAGGTAAGAAAATAGATCTCAAAAAGAGCACTACAATCAAAGAGAAAATAAGAAAATATATGCATAAGTTTTATAAGAGTAATACAACAAAGCACAAGCTAAAGAATGTTATAACTGTTGTGTAGGTTCTTGAAAAGGAAAGGATTCATCTTGCTCACACTAGCTGATTTTCAAGTTCAATTAGGTGAGTTACACTAAGTCTCCGATTATGTGTACGTAATCACGTATGATTTATGTGGCTAAGATTCATTTTCGCATTATCGATTCAATAATTGTGTTTTTTTCCACTTTAATGATATGTGATTAAATACATTTAATCAGATGTGATTATAATTTTCTAATTACATATGATTTTATTTGGAAAAAACAAATCTTGTCTATATAAATCATATGTGATTAGATACATACAATCACATGTGATTATATAGACAATAACAGTTATTGAACCTAGAACACGAAAACAAATCTTTATTCTAATTCATTTTCGCTTTGTCGATTCAATAGTTGTTTTCATGTATTTTATTACATGTGATTATATGTATAATCGTATGTGATTAAGTACATGAGCATGACTATTGAATCGAGAAGACAAAAATGAATCTTGTCCACCTCAAATCATATTTCATTATATACACCTCAATAGCCTACTAATTAACCAACAATCATATAAAAAGTGATTAACTTTAGGCTTAACCATTAAGTCCTTAATAGAGTACCAAAAGTGATTTAAAAGATATTATGATCAATTTTTCCAAATCTGTCCTCCATCTTCAAAAATTCGTGCAAGTCAATAAGAACACCTAAAAATCATGAGACTTATTTTTCTGGAAATATTAGTGTGTCTAGTTTCTTCAAACTTTGAATCACATTTCGGAATTCCAAAACCTTAAGGGGTAAAATTGGCAATCTTCTCAGGTTAGTCCATGCTATCATAGATTTCAGGCGTTGTTTTAAAAAAAATCATAATAAATTCATTAGAACACCAAATGCAAAAATTCAAAATCCTATTGTTAGATATGGATCTATAGTCCCCTAGATATAAAGAGACTGATGTAATTCTTAGTAGGTTGGTACAATTTATTCCAAAAGTGTTGAGTGGTCCAGAAAGTGACAACTTAAAGTTACTAACTTGTAAATTTAATATAAAATCAACCAAAAATCATTAGAACGAGATATTTATATTACTGAAAAGATAAAAGGGGAAAATTTACCAATATTATTTTATAGAAATTTAAGAATGGGTTGAAAGGTATGAAAACAGATCCCAAAATGAGCACTACAATCAAAGAGATTTCACCATAAAGGTCCAATCTTGGGACCCCAAATGATTCCAAAACTTCACCATAGAAGATCTAAGCACTTAAGAGACAAGCTCAAGACTTTTTACCTCAACATAGTCTGGAATGAAGAAATAACCCCAGATCTATGAGCTCCAGCTTCCGAAGTCCTTCCTTCTTCTTTTCTTTTTCCAAGCTTACACCACTAAATGAGCTTCATATGGAGAAAATCACTCAAGAATGAAGGGATGGGGGCGTTTTAGGGTTTTCTGAGGGTAAGGGAACAGATAAGGAGGCTAGTGTTAGGACCAATATGTTCTATATATAGTGGCACACCCTAAAATTAGGGTTTCTGGTAATTGGATGTACGTTGGGCGTACATCCTGTACGCCAGACGTACGTTTGAAGGCACCCGCGACCATTCCTTTCATACGCTGGGCGTAACCCAGGTTATGTTGGGCATACCCACACGCCTCCTACTTTGCATGCATGGCCCCCTTCTATGCCAACTTTTCCACCAGGGGCCATTTATGTCAAAAATTTCAAAGTGCCATGTTTTCCTCACCCGATGTCCGTTTACAACAAACTTTATATCCACGAAAAGGTAACGAGAAGCTCTACACTTGTATCAACTTTATTTCCCATAAGCCCACTCGAACTCAGATCTAAAATTCATGAAAAGTCCTAACCGACACCTATAGATACCCTTGGGACCTAAGGCACAACCCGAACCCATTTATCACACAATACACCCTATCCATATCCAAGAAGGCCTAAACATTTCTCCTTCAAAATTTTGAAACCTTCTCATATTCAGATTACGGCCCACGAGTCTTGAATCGCAAACAATCTGAAACATGATGTTACAGGTCAACTACCCGGAGCAAACCCTCGTGATGGATCTAGGAAAAATCCTTTTCCAAGGCTCTCCTTGTCGATGCCTTGACGCCAACTACTCACTTTATTTTCTCATACGCGTTTCCAACGCTTCTTTCCCCGCCACCAGATCTCGCACTTGCTTGGAAAAACGCTCCACTTTCCCATCCAAGCTAGTTACCTGGTCTTCACCAGCAGAATTCTCTCCAGCTATAACAACGTAATGCTCCCCGAACTTGTGTCTATCATGCTCAAGGAGGCACAAATTCTCTCTAAGATCATCACGCTCTATCTTGACAATAGCCAACTCCGTCAGGTCGGCACCCAAATAGCGAAAATGACCGGTTGCCGCTACCAAATATGGAGCAACCTGGGCCACAAGATATTGGAGATCAGTTGCCGTATGGGAATGAGAAAGAAGCTCCAATAACTCCAAAGTGGCCGGAGGAAACTCATGACTACACAATTCATGAGTATTAGAAGGTTACGTCAGAAGAGACCCATGAGTGAGATTCCACTCCGGGCGATACACACCATCACTTCCCAGTTGTGTAGACACAACACTAGAGATGGCACCGCCGGGAGGTGGAACCGAATAGGAAATGGAGAGAACTCTAAAACAAATCAGGCACATCAGCCACGATGCAAGAAATCAATATTACGTTTCTTGCATAATCGGACCAATCGTGCTGGACCCAACATCAGCCACGAGCGCGAAGTCTACCCAAGCTATGCGCTGCTTAACGGTGGCCCGACTACCACCAAGGGACTCTCCCTTCACCGTTTGTTCCCCGACAAAACAAAACGAAGGATCACCATGAGAACCACCGTCTACACCTATACCCAACGGACCAAAGTCGAATTGAGCGCCAGGCCGTTCGTGCGCAGCAACGGAAGGAACGTTCAGAACAAGCGCACAATTAGCGCCAGTGGGTGGTGGGAGAACCTCCACCAAAGGGACTTCATGATACTTAAGGACACCCTTAAACTTCCCACGCAACACTCTCTCGAGGGTCAAAACCCTCTCAGCACCTACAAATGAAACAACCATCGTCAAATTAAAAACTTCCTCCCCAAGGAAAGCTCCTTAAAGAGAAAAAAATAATGGGGGTGGGAAACGACAATTACTGTTTTTCTTCATGTAAAATTGAGGCATCATCCCCCGGGATCGCCAAGCAGCACTCATTCTTGTCGCTGCCGGGATGCAGTCTTGCCAATCTTCCCTGTTGAAGCAAATCCTCTTCAATGCTTAAACTATAGGCAAACTACTGCCCGAAAGCTGAGGTGCCTAATCTGAAGAGATGGTCACATGAGGATAGCCAGGACCAATCAGGTCGTTGTTAACCCATAACCATCGTTCCTGCCATTTCATTCGAGGAGCCCTCTAGTTAACAATAAACATGTGAGTATTGCGCTGGTCAGAGAAAGTATGTATGCCAGACTGGGTGGACGAGTTAAAGAAAATCTGGAAGGCCCGGAGCTGAGGAAGTACACCCAAGGCTCAACGGGCCAACTCAAGCCTAATAATCTTATTAACGACTTTAGGAGTGAGGTCGTCTATGAAGAAATCATACGCACGCATAACCTCATCAAAGAATCTATCCTTCCCCGCCTCGGAAATCAACACAGGGAGTCCAACCTTCCCTACCGACGGCTGGTAGAAAATAGCCCCTTCCTTCAGAAATTGCACTCCGTGTCCAAGCATGAACCCAAACCGGAATTGAAGAGACTCGAACTCTTTTGGTGTCCAGTCACTCCTAGATCTCATGGGCGTCATCATAGACCTCGAACAGAAAACGGTAAGGAAAGAATATCCCAAAGAAGAAGACTAAGACTGTCGGAGCGTATGAGATACAAAGAACAAAACCACCCCTAAAAAAGGGGACTTTTAAATACAAAGCGGGAGAATCGAACGGTTACCACGGTAAAAATTGTTTGTGCAGAACGGCTCTGTTGCATCAATGAACATCAGAGCCATCCCCACAGAACGCGTGTCCTGATCAAGGCTAGAATAACTCAGCTACGTCACCCCCAACACAGAAGTCTACTAACCTAAGGGGACTTGTTAACGTATCCCACCAGAAATACGTCAAAGGCAACAAAGTGGTTATCTACAGGACGACCTAGCTAATGGTCGTCGCGACCTCGCTTAGAGCCAACGCTCTAGCGCAAAGGTCTAACTCAATACAAGAGGCTCCGGTCTATAACAAGCCAAAACAATACAAATCACTCCTTAGAAACGACAAGCGTAGCGCTTAGAGCACTGCTCTTCGATAATTCTGAACCAATAGCAAATAACCGCTAGTTGTGCATGAACAACCAATGGGACGTCTCCACGACTCGCCAGTCCTGAAAAGACAGAAGGTATTGTCGGGGACATGCTCCCTCGACGATAGGTATAAAAGAGATCCTTCTTCTCCAAAAGAAGGGATCATCTCTTTCTCTATCTCTAATAACATTCTAATTCCCTCATACAACTTCTAACTAGACCATCGGAGTCTCGTTCTGGGACCCCCTCCTGGACGACGACAAACGTCGGCTCTTTCTTTTCTATGATTCTTAGGCTTAACCAGACGACGCAATCTACAAATTGCGTTATGTGACAACCCGATATTTCGACCTTATGTAATGACCTAAAAGGTCAAGTATTGTAGCTACCTTTGAAATAATGAAATTTACTTCGAAAATGAATTATGTAAAAAGTCTTTATAAGAATATTTATTATGTTAGATATTGTGTCAAGGGTTACAGAAATATTGAGAACACTAAAATCTGAGTTATAACGAAGAAGTTATGACCATTCTAAGATTCCGACAAAACCGGCAACACCGATTAAACGAAAAATGCGAAGTTTCAATACAATAGCATTTAGCCTTAAGTATCTAAATGAAAGTTATATATAACATTAAACCGTGAGCATACACAAAAAGAACGTCCAAATCTGACTTCGTATGAGGAAGTTATGATTTTTCCAAGATCCGAATATAGCAGTAGACAGCTAAAAACTCGAAATAGAGCTCGAGAGACTTTTGACCAAAACAACCTAAATGAAAATCTAAGGTCTCAACATTAGTAGCGCAACGGCGAAAAGGCTGACGAAAACGGACATCGGATGAAGAAGTTATGGATTTTATACGGACTTTTCGTGTCCCGGCCCGTTAAAAATAAATAATTAAAAGTAAAGTCAAAATTTGCCGATGAAGTCTAAACGAGAGTTGTAGATCATATTTTTAGCTACGCGTGCATATAAAGAACGTCGAAAACGGAGCTCGTACGCGAAAGTTATGGATTTTACAAGTTCGGGGTCCAAAATCCGAGGCTGTCAGGCCTCCCCACGACCCGGTAAGTGACTGAGGGCTTCCAATCAATGGAAGAGGATAGAATTGCTCCCCACGACGTGGCCAACCCTAGCCACGACGTGGCACTCAAAAATACCCCCTATAAATAGAACTCTTGGGGTGCCGGGTTTAGGTACTCCATTCTTCCCTCTCTCGTGCTGAAACTCTGTGGTTAAGCTCCCGAAGCCACGGTTTTCACACTCAAGTTCCGAAGGAAGGTTCTACTCTCCCGAGATTCCCGAGAATCCTGAGAAAATCGACTTTCACAAGCCGAAGTTCTGCTCGATTTTCATCCCGTTTTCCCCAATCAATCAAATGAGTTCATACCCCTATAAACTACACTTTCAAATGTTTATCACTGCTTTTTATTCAATTTTAAAGGGGGGAAATACAAGTAAACACACAGTTATTATCGTGTGTAACATAAAGTTTCAATATATACTCTTTACTATCAAGTGAATCATATGTGATTCATAACTACTACATGGGAACTTTTGTATGCAATATATATTCACGACAACATCTTCTCTTTTGGAAATAAAACATGTTTATATATATTTATATATATGCAAATCAAACCCTTTATTTATACTTAAGTATATGTGATCAATTATGTCACTTTAGATGTTATACTTTACATAACAAGTGAGCATTATACTTGGATTTACTATACGAATGAAACACACACTTTGCATAACTATAATAGGTATAGTTACGAGGAAATCATGAACATTTACATACTAGAAATACTATATCAAAGAGATATTTTCATATTCAAGAACAAATGGACATTTTCATACGTAAATCTGTTTTATACTAAGTTTTGTGAGACATTTCACGTACCTTGGAGTATGCATTTTAAGTCCTGTATTATATACCATAATCCCTTGTAGGGGGAGCGTGATACTTGTGTATAGATCTATACGGGATTGACAATCTCGCACCTAAGCTGTTAGCTACAGCTAGGCCCACAAGCCTGGGGTGACAAATGTCATAACATTTCAACGCCTGAAGAACGTTGTTACAAGCAGTCTAGGTCATTAGTATGGTTATAAAACTCACATGGAGTATTAAGAACTTGTTGATTTACCGGGTTATCAAATGCCTTAGTGCTTTTATACTTACACAAATTTACTACTCTAGGTATGAAAAACATGATTGCATTTCAGTGTTGGAACTTTTAAACTACCACACACTTATGAACGGATATTGGATTTATAAAAGAAAACCTTCAAAACAGTCGAGTCTTTGTAGAAGACTACTTTTATACTATTAGGAAATATTGGATTTCCTAGGAGTCTTTTGAAACATCTGTAAAAAAATATCATTTGATTTTATTCAAACATTGTCACTAAATACTTATGAACTCGCCAGCTTAAATGCTGACCTACTCTTTGATTTTATACAGGTAAACTACTGCTTTTGAAGAAGGGACGCTGCGGTGTTAGTTTAATTTCATTTTGACAACATATTGTAATTGATATTTTGGAACTTGTAATATCTACAAACGATGTAACTTTTTCAATTATATATATTTTCGTTGTGTTTACTTTCTTTACTATGTATTCAACTGTTTCGATACTACATGAAGTCATCCACCCTCGAACGATTCCGCCGTTCTGGTTTGGGGGTGTGACACGTTAAGCTCGAAGACATATCACAACTATATATATATATATATATATATATATATATATATATATATATATATAGAGAGAGAGAGAGAGAGAGAGAGCTAGGTTCAGGTGTTTAAACTAATTATTGTGTTATTGTATGCATAAATATGGGCCAATCAAAATTAAATAAAAAAATTAAATAATTAAATAAATAAATAAGGGTAATTTAGTCATTTGTTTAATAACTTCCAAAAATAATCCTTATAATCATGGTATCTCTCTAATTTAAATCTCGTTCCTTTCTTTATCTAAAAACAGATTATGAAAACCCTAAGTTGAACAAATCGACACCAGCGACCCTTTGTGGGGTTGACCTTCATCGTCACTTTCAAAACTCCTCGTTCCACCGATTCCACCGTATAGAAACATCGACCCACAAAATTTACCAGACGACCACCACCATATTCCTGTTTTTCCGGTTGATGAGCACCACCATCATCTTTATCGCCGATAACTACACCATTATCTTAATGGAAATTTAGTTACCATCCCTACAAAACCTTTGTTCACCCCTATACCCTTATTTCACCGTATTCATCATCGCATTAATACCATCGGGGTTCCTTTTTCTCAATTTCATTCGATCATTGATTAGTAGTAGTAGTAATATCAATGGAGGTCGCTGGCGTTGTACTCCGTCAGTCTCTGAGCTTCTCTTCGAGCGGTGGTAATGCCTTCAACTCCCTGCACGTGTACTCTTTTCCGAAGATGAAACCGGCCAAATCTTTCTGTCTTCAACAATCATTCAATGTGAAGTCCCTTGCTGCATCCGTGGGTTTTGATGGGTTTTCCGACAAGAGCCACCAAACACATGCTCGATTCCGAGACCCATCTTATAGCGAATCAAGATCTAACCTTTGATTTCGGATTTGAGGTATGTCTGAAGAAATAGGACACGAAGAGGGTAAGTTTGAAGAAATAATTAAGGTTAGAATTCCGAATCGGGGTTCCTTTTTCTCAATTTCATTCGATCATTGATTAATGTATGTATCGATCTGTTGATTTGATTTCATGTTGCAGGTGAGGGATGTTATGAAGAACTTGAAATAATTAAGGTTAGAATTCAGAATCGGGGTTCCTTTTTCTCAATTTCATTCGATCATTGATTAATGTATGTATTGATCTGTTGATTTGATTTCATGTTTCAGGTGATCTTAGGCGTACACTCAAAGCTATCAAAGAGGGGATCTTTAAACTTACTGTTGGTGAAATGTGCAACAGGTAACATTGATCTTTAATAACTTTGAATTTGTGAAAAAGAGGATGAAATCTATGTTTTAGAACTTGAAAATTGGATCTTTTTTTGATAAAGATTAGAAAGGCTGTTAAAGCAATGAAGAAGATGGAGGCTCCTCTATCCCCTGTTCAGTTCTTGCCTGTAATCGATGAAGACAACAAGTTGATAGGTATTGTCACACTACATGGATTGGTGTCATTTGGGCTTTGAAGGTTATATATATATATATATATATATATATATATATATATATATATATATATATGCATTACTTCTTCATTTGTATCATGTAGCTATTGAGGAATGCCTATAATCGTATATCTTTAGAGATGTATGTGTTTCTAAGTAGATCAATCATGTTGAGGGTTACAAAAAATTTCCCACCATGGTTTTAGATGATTTAAAGGTTTTGGGTTTGACTGGTTGAACACAAATCATGGTTATTTTGGTTGCTTATTTGATAGATGAATGCTTCAACTGAATTGAAAGTTGTTTTCATGCACACCAAGTGCTCGCTAAAATGTTTCAACTGAATGATATTTTTTAGTTTATAGCATTCTATCAGAAAAGAATGTTTTTATGATAATCATGAACATATTCTGTTAGAATTCCCCGATTGAATATAACTATTGGTAAATGAATTCCAATTCTATCATAATGAAATCACAAATTTCAATTATATTGGAATGGAGTATGAATATTTTTCTCACTAATTTATTCATTGTATTTGTTTCTACAAAAGCCGACGCTTGAAGAACGAACCACAAAATTTGAACGACGCCTCTTAGCAACATTATTCTTTTAGAATGTATTAGTGTTTTTGTTAGATTTTGATGTTTTTTAGTTTTATTCTTTAAAAATAAATGTAATTCTTAGCAATTGTTACATGTATTCTATAAGAATTAATGTAATTTTTGTTTTAATTCTTCAATTGATGGTTTGAGAATTTTGTTATTCTACAAGAAATTTTGTTATTTTTGAACATACTCAAACATATTCTGTTAGAATGTCCGAACTAAAAACCTTATAATTTGTAAAATCGGATTTTTAAAATTAAAAGAATTTTTGATCCCTTAAAATATGCAACTTTCCTTTATTAAATATATGTTAACTGACTAAAATACCCTTCTAGTTAAATTAGATGGTATTTTTCAATTATATTTAATTAAATAATATGTATTAATCACTTTCTTAAAATAAGTAAAATGATTGGCCCACATTTATGCATACAATAATACAATAATTACTTTGAATAGAATAACCTAAGCCTATATATATATATATATATATATATATATATATATATATATATATATATATATATATATCGTATATACTTATAAAGCTAGCATTTTTTCTTGAATCTTATGCATTTGAAACCCTTTTTTTAACTTCCTTTCACCTCATTCATTTGAAACTCCCATGACTTTTCAATTTCTTTATAATAATATTATAAATAAGTTAAATAATGTTCTATAAACAAGAAAGAGTGTTTTATTACAATGTTTTCATTCCACATCGATGGTGAGAGTAAACAAGAGAATGTTTCCTCTTCTATAAATAGGAAAAGTTGTGAAATGTTTCAAAGAGACCAAACCATGAGAACTTCCTCATGCCTACCTTTGTAGGATTTTGAAGGTATTATTTGGTGAGATTGTCTATATTGGCAAGTGTGCAGTTAACTTTTAGAATTCCAAAATTGTTTTTGAACCGAATTTTTTTAGGTTTAAACCGTGTTTCAGTTAGAAAAAAATTATGTAGTTGGGTATATTGAGTTGAACCGGAGCTGGATCAATTTGGACCGATAAAGGAATCATTTTCCTTTCACAACAAACATTTGAAACTCCCATGATTTTTCAAATTATTTCTAATAATATTATAAATAAGTTACATAATTTTATATAAATATAAAAAAGCATCTACCTAAACCTACAATTATAATTGTTTGAAAAATCACTTTGATTTAAAAGCACGAAATATATACAAACCGGGTTTCACTAGAAAAAAAAAATATGTAGTTTGGTATGTTTAGTTGAATCGGTCCAAGTTTGATCTATTTGGACCATAAAAGAAGCATTTTCCTTTCACTACATACATTTGAAACTCCCATGATTTTTCAAATTGTTTCCAATGATATTTTAAAAAAGTTACATAATGTTATATAAATATAAAAAAACATCTACCTAAAAATAAAATTATAATTGTTTGAAAATTCGATTTGATCAAAAGCATGAAATATATACGCATATTATACTTTATAAATGGATTCTTTTTATAATGAACTTTTGAATCTTGAAAATACATATAAACAAGCTTTCTATATTAAGTACCTAACTGAATTTATGATTTTAGAATTGAACAAAAAGTTATTCAATAAGAACTTACTTTTTTGGATAGCAACTTACGAGATTAAAGAAAAATGGAACTATTGAACAATAAAGAAAGGGTATACAAGAGAAAGAGTGTTTTACTAAATAAGTTGAATAATGTTTTATTAGCAAGAAAGCGTGTTTTCTTACAATGTCTTCATCCCACATCGATGGTGAAAGTAAACAAGAGAACGTTTTCTCTTCTATAAATAGGAAAGGTTATGAAATGTTTCAAAGGGACCAAACCATGAGAACTTCCTTATGCCTACCTTTTTAGGATGTTGAGGGTATTCTTTGGTGAGATTGCCTTTATTAGCAACTATCCATTTAAGTTTTAGAATCCCGAAAATGGTTTTGAACATGATTTTTTTAGGTTCAAACAGAGTTTCAGTTGAAAAACCGTTATGTAGTTTGGTATATTGAGTTGAATCGGTCTGAGTTTGATCAATTTGGACCGATAAAGGAAGCATTTTCCTTTCAGCACATACATTTGAAACTCCCATGATTTTTCAAATTGTTTCTAATAATATTATAAATAAGTTACCTAAACATAAAATTATAGTTGTTTGAATAATAAATTTGATTCAAAACACAAAATATATACAACCCGGGTTTCAATAGAAAAAACGTTATGTAGTTTGGTATATTAAGCTGAATCGGTCCGAATTTTATCAATTTGGACCGATAAATGAAGCATTTTCCTTTTACCACATACATTTGACACTCCCATGATTATTCAAATTGTTTATAATAATATTATAAGTTACATAATGTTATATAAATATAAAAAAAATCTACCTAAACATAAAATTATAATTGTTTGAAAAATCATTTTGATTCAAAAGCACGAAATATATACTCAATTATATTTTATAAATGAATTCATTTTATAATGACATTTTGAATCATGAAAATACATATAAACAAACTTTCTATATTAAGTATCTAACTGAATTTATGATTTTAGGATTTAACAAAAAGTTATTCAATAAAAACTTGATTTTTTATAGCAACTTACGAGATTACTGAAAAATGGAACTATTGAACAATAAATTTTTTGGACATCGTTTTATTTTTATTATTTAATATTTTATTTAAAAAAATGAAAGTATTGGCAAATAAAGAAATGAGTTTAATTAAAATGTCATCATCCCACATTGATTGTGAGAGTAAACAAGAGAATGTATTCTCTTCTATAAATAGGAAAGATTTTGAAATAATGTAAAGGGACTAAGCCATGAGATCTTCCTTGCATCTAACTTTGTAGGACGTTGAGTGTATTTTTTGGTGAGATTGTCTTTGTCGACAAGTAACCAATTAAATTTCAGAATTTCGAAAATGATTTTGGACCGTATCTTTTAGATTTGGATCGAGTTTGATAAGGATCCGAGTGTCCTCTGGCTGAGTTAGGCAAACTCACTTCCATTGGAGGTCGAGTTTAAGTAACATGCCGAGTATTTGGTTGTGTTAGCCAAGTTTTACAACCCTGTAATACAATTTAAAGTTTTAACCTTATAAAAGACGTTACTGTTATCATATGTTCTACATAATTATGGTAATATTTATGATACAAAACATTTTTTTTTACTGTTTAAGATAAAAAGTTGTCTCTATTATCATATGTTGTACACAATGATAAAATTTAAGATAGATAAAAAGATGTCTCTATTATCATATTTTCTACATAATGATAATATTTAATATAAACGTTTTAATTTAATATGAAATTATTATTTAATAGATAACAATAACGATTTATTTATTTTTTAAAATTATTTATTTTTCTATTTTAATCATATAACTTTGTATATGCAAAACAACTTCAAGTTCCAACCTTATCTCTTATAATATAGTTCAACATAATAACAATACTAAGTATCATTTTTTTATATTTTTTATGAAATTATTATTTAATTGTTAATAACAATGATTTAGTTATTTTTAATATAAAATATTTTTTTTATATCCCATGCAACGCGCGGGCATTCGCCTAGTATATATATATATATATATATATATATATATATATATATATATATATATATATATATATATATATAGAGAGAGAGAGAGCTAGGTTCAAATGTTTTTAGCAACTATTGTATTCCTAAATGCACTAATCACAAATTAGCAAATAATTAAACATTTAATTAAATCAAAAAGGGTATTTCTGGTTTTTTGCACTTGTAATTAAGGAAACAGAATAAACAGACCTAATTTCTCTTCTTTATAACCATCGACATACTGTATCCCTCATCTTTAAACCTAAAGAAACATCGACCCACATGTATCTTGTATTCATCGTCGACGACCACCACCATCTTCTTGTCCTTCCGGTTGCTGACCACCACTATCATCATCTTAATGACTATCTTCATAGAACAATAACAACTCCATTCTTAGACCCCCAACATTACAACTTGTACCATCATCACCGCCAAGATTAACAACCTCCTAGAAAAGTCTTGATCTCGTTTTCTACCAACCTGTAATTCTGTGTATCAAAGGTAAATGAGAAAGAATGCAATTAAAGGAAAAGTGAGCATGTAAGTTTTTACCAATGATCTGTATATTTTCGAGTTTGATTAAAATCTGCTATAGAAAAAGTATACAAAAACTCTTGTGTGTGTATATGTTTAATTAGAGCTTTATAATTTATTTATAGTCGGGACTAAATGAATGGTCAACTTTTTTCTGATTAATCTTTCCTGTTGCGTTTTTGTACTGATAAATACACAAATACGGTAACATACATACTTGATTGATTTTTTATACAAGGGAATTGACTTATACACACACATAAATACATACATTCATAAACATGATTGATTTTTATTTTTAATTTTTTTTCTATTGGTACATATGTATAAAAGAGACATGTATTTTTAGTTCAGTTTTTTTTTTAAATAAATTTTTATCCAATGTTCTTCTTTTGAGAAAATTGGTGCTCGCTTAGTTCTCCAGAAATTTGTAGGTTTTTCTTGCTTGCCAAGTGTTTGCTAATATTACCAAATGAATTGTGCTAATCTTGTGTTTTTATATTGATATTCTTGATTAGGACATTAGCTTGTATTTTCTTAGAATAAAGATGAGATATTTTTTGCATTTCCATTTCCAAGATTTATTAATGTCGCTAAAATTTGAAGCTATAACATTTTTTTTGCAAATTAGCAAAAATGATAGATAGTATGCAACGAAATTATTTGGTATATTATTACCCGATAATTCTTTTCTATCCAACAGAAAACAAAAGCTTTGATCATGTAAGTAATATTTGGATAGGTAAATTGTGGTATGCACTCTGTCATATTCTATGTATTCTATCAGAATATATAAAGTGATAGTTAATTGCAAGTAACATGTTTTTAACCATTATTAGTTTATGTTGTATTTCTTTCAATTTCATTACAGCCCACAAACTACTATTGGAATTGCTATGGTTCTATGCCACCGTTTTTAACTACAGTGGTATATTCTTGATAATACAAATTCTTTAAGAGTATTCAAAACCATTCTGCAAGAATAGTTTATTCTGTAAGAATATTATTGCTGTATTCTGATAGAATTGCAGTTAATTATTTGTATGTTTAATGTGCAATTGTTACAAGTGTGTCACTACAAATTATTTGACAATGAATTTCTAATAGAAATGGCTTGAATAATGGTTTGAAGACCTGATGGGAAAGACTTGAAGAATGAATTAAAGAATGATCACACTCACTGTTTAAGAATCTTGTTATTTTTTAAAATTCTACTTGTTATTCATTCAGAATGTTTGTTATTATTCAATGAATCACAATCATACAATGTAATTATTTGCTATATTATTAGTTCAAAAATTGATTTTGTGTATTCTTTCAGAATGTATTTACTAGTTTATGAGTGACATTCTGTTATTCTGAAAGAATAAAATCGAAAAATATATTTACTAGTTTATGGTTGACATTCTATCATTCTGACAGAATAAAATCAGATTTTTAAATTTGAATTAATTAAAAATATTCAGATTTTTAAAAATAAAGGAATTAATTATCCCTAAAATTCCAAAATTTTCCTTTTTTACTATAGATTAATTGACTAAAATGTCCTTATGCTGAAATTTGTGTGATTATATGGTACATGTTATCCTATTCTAATATCATAGACTCTCAGATCATTACATTTGATTATATTCCATCTGACGGTCCAGATCTGTGCATTCTGGCACACAATAGTTAGTATATATATATATATATATATATATATATATATATATATATATATATATATATATATATATATATATATATATATATATATATGCAAGATGTAAACATCGATTTTATTACATAATTTATTTTACTAAAGATGAAATTGTACGGTAGATATTTCCTCTTACATTTCTACCTATGATATCTATAAATAAAAAATTATAAAAAGAATTCCAAACAAGAATCTATATTTCATCGCCGTGTTTGTCTCGTTGCCTACACAAATCCACATTTTAGATACAAAATTTACATTCCAAAATATACGATTTATCAAAATTTATACTACTTGGTTTGCAGAAGATACCATCTATCTGCAACGAAGATACTACGGGCTTAGGTGTTGTAGTGCAGACTAAACAAAATTACAAAAATATCCCTAAACTCGACGGTTGGTTTAAATCCACAGTACGAAATAGATTCAACAGAGGTTCTCTTGTGAACTTCTTAGTTATCTTTAATTTTTTTTTCTTTTGTCATTTTTTGCACCAAAATGTGTTTCTTAGTTATATTTAGAAAATTCTTTGTCATTAAAAATATGTGTATTCTTTTTAAAGAAACCTCTTTTTAAGCTCTTTAAGCAAGTAATTAAAACTCCCTTCATAACAAATCTTTAAGACCTCTATCCATTACTATGTAAGCCTCTCTATCCCTACCTAATTTTATAAAACTAAAAGACTTAATGTAGGGTAGTCCATAGCCTACTAAGGTACAACTTCGAATTCATATGCTACAAGCCACTATATTTTAAAGTGTTTTCTTGTTTTTACCATAGAGAATTTACCCTTCTCATTGGTGTTTCAGGATCAGATTCTCTCTCTCTCTCTCTCTCTCTCTCTCACACACACACACACACACGACACACACATTACTACGGGAGATAGAGATGAACAGGTGGTGGGGTTTGAAGCTTAATGAATGTAGACTATTATAGATGCAAAATCTGTATTGAACCTGGAATATTAGGGTGATGATATTAAAATCTAGTACTTTTGCCTATTTAAGTTGTTAAATAGAGCAATAAATTCTGCAGTACATTACTAAGGAACAGTCGGCGCAGCCTACATCATCATCATCTTCATCATAATAATCATCATTTTTCAATACGCTTTTAATTATCTTGAACTCTATTTTTATATCATTATGGAGTTGTAGTCACCACCAAGTAAATAGCCCCATTACGACAAATGCATATGCTGCTGACACTTTATGATCAAAGCTACATCTCATGGACCACTTGCTGTTTCTTCAGTAAACTGTCCCTCTTGTCTTTTTTGTAGCAGAAACAAGATTGCTTCCCGATAACTATCATGGTAAACCCCCCTTTCCAGCATTAATTCATGGGTTCCTGTTCCTTTGATTCATGTCTCGTCAATTGGTTGACAATTTGGGCCACACATTCTTTGCCCAGAAAGCTTTATGAAAAGTTGCTAGCTTTATGATTCTATATTGTTTATGTTTTTGGATGAAGATTGTGAATTGTGGCAATAAATTTGGTGAAGTAACGTTTTGGGGATGGATTACTAGATTCAGCTAGGTATTAATTATGTAATTCATTACAAACTTGTTCATATATGTGCTGAACAGTACAATAGTCTTGTCCCATGGTCTGACGTATTGTTTTTTTAGGGTCAAATGATACAATTAACTAATTAAGGTGTCTATTTGGTAAAATAAGATGTCTTTTTAATCATTTCCTTTATCTGGAATGGAAGTTGTATATTAATTTATGGCCATTTATTCTATTGAAAAAGAGGGGGCTAAAAGTAAAGATTTGCCTCGTGATAAGAGTTTAGCCAGTTGGGTGGTGGACTTCTATAGTTAAGGTTCGCCACTGTGATCGTGCACACCACCTCGTGTGTATCATGATGGTTGCAATGTGGTTGATTGTGGTCATGAAGGGGTCATGTGTAACACCGAAAATTTCAAAACAATTTTTCATTTAAAAATAATCGTTTAATTCTTATAAACACTTTGCTTAAAATCTCATTCATAATCGAATTACAAAACATAACTCCATTTTCACTTGCATAATAAACCAGGATCCTCAAAACATGACTCTTTCTCTGGTGTGTACAATCGAGCCGGTGCCGTCCCGTGATCCTGAGAGAAACCTGAAACACATAACACAAAACACTGTAAGCACGAAGCTTAGTGAGTTCCCCAAAATACCACACATAACACATATTAGCCACTCGAGGCTATAACTCTGTGGGTCCGTGGACCCTACTCTGTGAACCTTCCGGTTCTAACTCTGTGAACCTTCCGATTCTAACTCTGGGAACCTTCTGGTTCTAACTCTGTAAACATGCACATCATAAATCACATAGAAATAATGCAGTACAACACATAACATACACAACGTACAAATACTCTGTCACATAACTCTGGTTACCTACTCAAGGTAAAGTATAGTGAGAAGACTCACCTGGCAATCAGAAAACAACTATCTGCACATGCGAACCTCGGACTCGCCACCGCCTAACACATAAGGCAAATATCTCTAATTAATACTCAAAGTCCCAAATCTAATTAACCGACGATTACTCTTTCCCTCTCTAGTCAGGTAATGGGTAAAAGACCATTTTACCCCTCCCTGACCTCTATTACCTCTGTTGACCAAAATCCCCAAAGTCAACATAAGACAACTCAAGTCAACGGTCAACACTGACCAGACTCGGCGAGTACACAAGAGTGACTCGGCGAGTCCATGCGGGTTCTCTAAATCCTTTCTAAACCTCTTAGACACGACGAGTTCCCTCTCCACTCGTCGAGTTACTCGGCAACGAAACGCAGGGCAACCCCGACTCGACTCATCGAGTCTGCCTATGGACTCGGCGAGTTGCTCCCATGACAACCCTCATCTGACCTTCTGAGGTCAGATCTGCTTCACCAAACCATAGATCTAACTCCCTCAAAGCCAATAACCACGAAGAGGTCGAACCTTGGGCACTCATGCAAGGTTCTACAAGCTCATTTGGGTGAAACCCTTCATTACATAACAACCCTAGCTCAAAACTCCAAATAGAATGCATAAAGCAGGATGGAAGGGACTCTCTGGACCCCTCTGGGTCCAGATCTATGGCTTCACACTCAATGGGACACTATACTCCACAATCAAGCCATAAAAGAAGCTAGAAAACCCTAAAATCACCAATCTTACCCAAAACAGAAAAAGGAGAACGATTGATACCTCTATGGTGAAGATGCAAGCTCAGAAGCTCTGAATCGACACCCCCTTGACCTCCCTTTGCTGGAAATGACTACTCCATTGCACAACCACCTCAAGAATGCTCCAAAATGGCTCTTCTTCACTCTCCCAGCACTCTGGTTCGATAGGAGTCCCTCAAAGGTGTAGGTGGCCGCCGCTGAAGGCCATAAGGGCCTTTAAATAGGTCCCAAACCTGGACAATTAGGGTTTTCCCTTGACAGCGCCGACTCAGCAAGTCCAAATACCCGACTCGCCGAGTCCCTTCATTAAACTGGTCCCCAAAACGTGATCCTACTCGACGAGTTGAGGCGTCAACTCGTCGAGTCTCCTCATTCCCCAATATGAAATACTCAAATTCCCATACCTGGATATCCGGGTGTTACAATTCTCCCCCACTAGAATCAGACTTCGCCCTCGAAGTCTCATTCTGGAAACAACTCCGGATGCTGCTCACGCATCTCGCGCTCCGGCTCCAAGTAAGCTTTGACCCCTTCCGGTGTTGCCACTGGACCTGCACCTGAGGCACCTCTTTGTTCCTCAGAACCTTGATCTTTTGATCCCGAATAGCTACCGATCCCTCAACGTAGTTCAGGCCCACATCCACCTGAATATCCTTTAATGGCACTACTGCCGACTCCTCGGCTATACACTTTCGCAGCTGCGACACATGGAAAGTGCCATGGATATGACCTAGCTCTGCCGGTAGCTCCAACCAGTAGGGTACCCTGCCTACCCTCGTGATCACCCGACTTGCCCCTCTTCCTAAATCAGATCACTCCTTTCCAAGGAGAGACCTTCAGGAGTACAAAGTCACCAACCAAAAATTCGAGCTCGGAACGGCACCTGCCGCATAACTCTTCTGGCGACTCTGAGCGGTCAACACCCTCTGCCTGACCTGTTGTATCTGCTATGATGTCTGAAGCACGATCTCTATACTTCCCATCACACGTTGCTCTACCTCTCCCTAGCAAATGGGGTCCGATACCCCCTTCTCTACAACAGCTCAAAGGGTGGCATACTGATGCACTAATGATGGCTGTTGTTGTAGAAAAACTCTGCCAAGGGCAAATACGGGCCATAATTTACCCCCGAAATCTAATACACATGCCTGAAACATAACCCCGAGCGTCTGAATCGTTAGCTCGCTCTGAAGTGTCCACAGACATCACCATGGTAAACTCTAGCTCATTTCTCATATTCATCTTCGATACCGAGCACTAGGTCAGCTTTTGGCCCCATAGCTGAACCCCCAAAGGTCACACATAACATGATCCAAAATATCTCACTAACTTCCTCCCCTTGGCCACTATCACGGCCCAGTGACACGCAAGTTACGAAATTCCCTTTTCCTCATAAAAAAATACAATCCAATCGAAGATCGACTCAGCTCTATCCTCTGGTGTCTGCTGCGCATATTCTCCCGCGCGCCTCGCTGACCCTCCCGACAGAGACAGAGACCCCAGTCTCGCCCCGGTTTAACCACTAGGATCCAAAACTCAACACTAGGGCTACTCAAGCCTAAAACTTTTCTGCATCATGCACTTATCGGAGAACACCCCATCATCACACTCTCTTGCCGTCTAGTGGGTACTATAGCTTCCCGCAACATTACAACAGCCTCTGACTAGTGAGTACTACGGCTCCTCGTAGTATCACAACACCAACTAACTAGTGAGTACTATGGCTCCCCATAGTACCACGACTCCCTCCCTCTGACTTGTGAGTACTACGGCTCCCCGTAGCTTCACAACACCCTCTGACTGGTGAATACTGCGGCTCCCCGTAGCATCACGACTCTCTCTCTCTCTGACTTGTGAGTACTATAGCTCCCCGTAGCATCACAACACCCTCTGACTGGTGAATACTACGGCTCCCCGTAGCATCACGACTCTCTCTCTCTCTCTGACTTGTGAGTACTACAGCTCCCCGTAGCATCACAACACCCTCTGACTGGTGAATACTACAGCTCCCCGTAGCATCACGACTTTCTCTCTCTTTCTCTCTCATTACAACGCCACACTATGCTCACTAACTCATGCACCAAAGACTATCTTAGATAGTTACACACACTTTCCTCGATATGCATTACAGACTCTGGCGGCAACCGCCATAACACAGAACCTACCTCTGCGGAGATCCACTTCCTTAAATAATCCCTCTTGATGACAATTCACGAATGGCTCCTACTGGAATCGTGGATACATGATACATCACTAGTCATCTTAAACCCAAGACTCTAAATAACTCCGAAATCGGGACGCTATACGCGGAAACCACGGAACACCCTAACAGAGCATCACAATGTCCTGCCTCTACCACTGATTCCCTTACTCCCAGCACCATACACATACAACAATACATTTCCTCTGAATCCCATAATAATTTCCTATTCAACTCAATGCGCAACTTCAGTGCATCCAACACTTAATTGGAATACAAGGAAGGCGCTAACTCTTCAGAACACACTGATGATCCTCCGAAACCCTTTCCACTACTGCTCAAAATCCAAGAAAGAATACACATCCCAACCCGGGAGTTGGCTACTCGACTATCTTCTACCCATATTTCAATCCAGAAGTTCTCAACTGCCCATACCATCATTACGAGTCTTCCACTTGAAACGACTCTGACCACCACCAGATTCCTGACCAATGACCACCCGCCGTGGAGACACCCATCCTTCTTTCATACATATACCACATGCATTATCTTGCCCTGCACCTTTCCTTGATCACCAATGACCCTGATCTCATGAATTCAAGTCGCAGGTTTCTGTATCCAGCCCCTAACCGCTCTTGCACAAATCTCTGGTTCTCTCAATAAACCACCCGGTTCTCCCCCACTTAGGGTTCGAACCATCACTATCTGACATATCAACAACCTCACAAACTATTTTCACCAGCAATAACGCACCTGCCCCTGGAAAGTGCTATGCAACGCCCGATAATCCCCTTTAAGGAAATCAATCGATCTCATAACTCTGAACCTCAGATGAAATCCTCAAGAACTTCTCGTCACGACTGCCTCTAGTCGTTCCAAGTCTCGTACCAATCCAATACCAACAACTCAACTGTCCAATAACATCACTGACTCATAGACTGGACCACGAAATCATCATACTCCCCCACCTTGACTCATCAACCGACGTTCCAACACATGGATCATCCCAAGAATAGGGACCCACTCCCATTTTCAATACCCAATATAGATAGAAAAACCACTGCACTGATTAACTCGATTGGACTCCCCACTGATACCTCTACAATACGCCCTACTATACTCAAATAGGGGTAACGTGGTCCTCGACTATCTCAGTCCCAACTGACTATCCGCCCATGGTAAATCACTGCCTCGCGGCACACATGCTATCTGATACTTTGATGGAAAATCATCATCAATGACAACCTGCAGGGTTTACCCCCAACCCAAAACTTAAACATCATGCCTCTCATGTTCTGCACACGAACATAAATAGCACCACCTAGGTCATAGAAGGTGACATCTCCTCTATCGACTGATTGCTCAACTCAGACCGAAATTCTCCCCTCCGTCTGACTCCTTACCATAATACTCTGAAAGGCTCTTGACCTCCCTCTCAAGGAACGCCTCTTCGAACTCAATCATGGCCCACAGGCCTAAAACCCATAACGTCCAATCTCTACCTCATCAATCGTGACCGGATAACCGGAGAACCACAAGCATCATTCACTACGAACCATGTGTTGGATTAGTGTCTAAGTCCATAACTATTTTGGTATGTACTTGACCCGATGGTGCATGGTCCTTTTGGGTTGCCTTCACCAAAGCAACTTGATTGGAGAAATAAATAGAGAGAGAGGTTATTATGATTTATTAATATGTTATAAGAATAATATATTAAAGGAGAAATCATATTTGTTTAATTAATATTGGTCAATAATTAATTAAGAATTAATTTTGTGATCAAGTGTAATTAATTAAACTAGAGGGGCTGAATTGTAATTATGTGATAGTTACAAAATAAGGTAAGGATTATCTTATATATATGGTGAACGAATTTGAGGTGTAAATCCCTTAGAATTTGACTAGGATAAGGGTTTCTAAGACTTATCTTATGGTTGCTTGGTGGACAAGCAACTAGATAAGGATAAGGACTAAAACCCTAATCTTTACACCTATATAAACCCCCTAAGGCATAGGAATTCGTCCAACCCTTCCCAAGAGGTCCTAAGGACGAATTCTAACCTCCCTCCTCTCTCTTTATACCTTCTCCACTTGCTTATGGTGTTTGTAAGCCATTAGAGGAGTGACACTTGTGACTCTAAGCCTTCCAAGGTCAATTCAAGGAGGAATTGGATTGTTATTGCTATATAACAATCAAGGTATGTTCTTAAACCTAGTTACATGTGAATTTGGATTTCCATATGCTAGAATTAGGGTTTATAGTCTTGGATTCAAAGCATGTACAATAGAGAAACCTAGATCCAAGCATTAGGGTTTGTATGAGCACATAGGATGTCTTATGACCAAAACCCATCACTATGGTACTCATCCCATGACATCTCTTCTCAATATGCTCCGGTGTATGGTACTCGAACCATAACATCACTCCTCAATACGCTCCGATGTATGGTACTCGAACCATAACATCACTCCTCAATCCGCTTCGATGTATGGTATTCGAACCATAACATCACTCCTCAATCCGCTCTGATGTATGGTACTCGAACCATAACATCACTCCTCAATCCTCTCCGATGTATGGTACTCGAACCACAACATCACTCCTCTATCCTCTCCGATGTATGGTACTCGAACCATAACATCACTCCTCAATCCGCTCCGATGTATGGTACTCGAACCATAACATCACTCCTCAATCCGCTCCGATGTATGGTACTCGAACCATAACATCACTCCTCAATCTGCTCCGATGTATGGTACTCGAACCATAACATCACTCCTCAATCCGCTCATTAGAACCTTCAGAATACTCCCTGTATCAAGTATGGGTCCTCTGCTTTCAGTAGTACGGGCCCATACTACCTGCCACATCTACCCATACTTTCCACACGGACTATCCCGAAGCTCCTAAGTAGCTGCTCGACCCTTTTCGTTCACCAATTCCGTCGCGTGCTCGCTCCCCAGCGAAATTCTCTACTCTTCCAGGGTTCTCATCTGGCTAAGGTTACTCCCTAGGCTCTTCCTAGATTCCCACACTTCTCTGCCATCAGCTGCTGAAGAGCTCCTAATGATACCAGCAATATACCTCCTGAATATCGTCATATTCGCTTGGTAGCTGACTCCCTTCATTGAGAGTTCCACAAAGCACGAAGCAAGCAACATTCGAGCATCGAAGAATATATATAACTCACTCTGGGTGATAACTCTGCTTGCTCTGCTCATCCTCGAAAGTACCACCGAACTCTGCAACTCTTCCCCTCACGGGTTCTAACTATTCTTTTGCTAAGTACCACGGTACTTATCTAGGTATCTCCCCTAGATTACTCCTCTACTCAAATCCCCTAAAGTATTCCAACTAAATATTCTCACTCTTTGAACTCTTATTTGCTTTTAGAAAATTATTTCTTTGAAAACTTTTCTTACTTCCTCAGTTTGAGTCCAGATTTACCCGAAGGCGCATCCGAATCCATCAAACCAAGGCTCTGATACCAACTTGTAACACCGAAAATTTCAAAACAATTTTTCATTTAAAAATAATCGTTTAATTCTTAGAAACACTTTGCTTAAAATCTCATTCATAATCGAATTACAAAACATAACTCCATTTTCACTTGCATAATAAACCAGGATCCTCAAAACATGACTCTTTCTCTGGTGTGTACAATCGAGCCGGTGCCGTCCCGTGATCCTGAGAAAAACCTGAAACACATAACACTGTAAGCACAAATCTTATTGAGTTCCCTAAAATACCACACATAACACATATTAGCCACTCGAGGCTATAACTCTGTGGGTCCGTGGACCCTACTCTATGAACCTTCCGGTTCTAACTCTGTGAACCTTCTGATTCTAACTCTGGGAACCTTCTGGTTCTAACTCTGTAAACATGCACAACATAAATCACATAGAAATAATGTAGTACAACACATAACATACACAGCGTATAAATACTCTGTCACATAACTCTAGTGACCTACTCAAGGTAAAGTATAGTGAGAAGACTCACCTGGCAATCAGAAAGCAACTATCTGCACATGCGAACCTCGGACTCGCCACCGCCTAACACATAAGGCAAATATCTCTAATTAATACTCGAAGTCCCAACTCTAATTAACCGACAATTACTCTTTCCCTCTCTAGTAAGGTAATGGGTAAAAGACCATTTTACCCCTCCCTGACCTCTATTACCTCTGTTGACTAAAACCCCCAAAGTCAACATAAGACAACTCAAGTCAACGGTTAACACTGACCAGACTCGGTGAGTACACAAGAGTGACTCGGCAAGGCCATGCGGGTTCTCTAAATCCTTTCTAAACCTCTTAGACACGACGAGTTCCCTCTCCACTCGTCAAGTTACTTGGCAACGAAATGCGGGGCAACCTCGACTCGACTCGTCGAGTCTGCCTATGGACTCGGCGAGTTGCTCCTATGACAACCCTCATCTGACCTTCTGAGGTCAGATCTGCTTCACCAAACCATAGATCTAACCCCCTCAAATCCAATAACCACGAAAAGGTCGAACCTTAGGCACTCATGCAAGGTTCTACAAGCTCATTTGGGTGAAACCCTTCATTACATAACAACCCTAGCTGAAAACTCCAAATAGAATGCATAAAGCAGGATGGAAGGGACTCTTTGGACCCCTCTGGGTCCAGATCTATGGCTTCACACTCAATGGGACACTATACTCCACAATCAAGCCATAAAAGAAGCTAGAAAACCCTAAAATCACCAATCTTACCCAAAACAGAAAAAGGAGAACGATTGATACCTCTATGGTGAAGATGCAAGCTCAGAAGCTCTGAATCGACACCCCCTTGACCTCCCTTTGCTGGAAATGACTACTCCATTGCACAACCACCTCAAGAATGCTCCAAAATGGCTCTTATTCACTCTCCCAGCTCTCTGGTTCGATAGGAGTCCCTCAAAGGTGTAGGTGGCCGCCGCTAAAGGCCATAAGGGCCTTTAAATAGGTCCCAAACCCGGACAATTAGGGTTTTCCCTTGACAGCGCCGACTCGGCGAGTCCAAATACCCGACTCGCCGAGTCCCTTCATTAAACTGGTCCCCAAAACGCGATCCTACTCGACGAGTTGAGGCGTCAACTCGCCGAGTCTCCTCATTCCCCAATATGAAATACTCAAATTCCCATACGTAGATATTCGGGTGTTACATCATGTAGCCATGATGGTTTGATTTTTGACACATTTACATTTGTTTTTAATTAATAGATGATGTGTAGTAGTGAGTTTACGAAACTCATTTAGTGGTTCTATGGTAATGAGATATTAGGGACATGACACCCCACTATATTTGTATTGGTGGGTTAGATGACCTAATATTTTCGATTCAAAACTCCGACATGCTACCTTGATCATTGGTGTTTTGTTGTTTACATCTCTAGGGGTGTGGTGTGATACTGACCAGGATACAATTTACCCTTTTCAGTTCTTTAAACCAAAGATCGTATCGGGGCTGCAAAAACCAGAAGGTTATAAAGAGAGATGTGATATTGGCACGACTCAATCATACCATATAGTCGGCCTACTAACTAACTAAACAGTAAGGTTGAGTCGTATAAATATCTCGGGTTTGAGACCATATTAGAAGACCATGAAGCCGAGTAAGATAGTTCGTCATTCTTGGCCATTAACTAACAATATACAGTATAAAGATTAAACTCGAGATCTTTAGGTTATCTTAAATTGGTTATAGAAGATTTGTAAAGATGTATGTTTATTGATTGC